>NC_133536.1:44819651-45479651 GCF_048544455.1 Silene latifolia
CGTCCAACACCATTGGATAACCCTTGAGGGGGTCGATAAGCGGATAAAGTGGTTGACAAAAGGAAGCGATCCGATTTATCTCCCAATGACCGATCTACCACAGATCTCCCCAAGAAGAGGAAACTTGTCCCCAATGCCCTCCTACCTCATCCCAAGTCAAACAAAGCAAGCACCACCACCCCAAAATCCACCACCACAACAACAAGAACAACAAACCCAAAATGAGAAGATAAAAGTGCCTCCCTACCCCTTTCCACTACTACAGATACAGCCTATAACAACGGGTAAAAACCGTTGTAAAATAAAAAAGCGGACGTTGTTAAAGCGGCCGTTGTAGAAGGTATTTACAACGGTTTGCTTATTTAGTGGAACCGTTGTCTAAATTATTCACAACGGTTAAAAGCCGTTGTTATTGGATGCTCTCCGTTGTGGAAAGTGTTTCAAAATTTTGGAGGGAATTATATAACAACGGTTGTCGTATGTATAACCGTTGTTGTAACTTTCCCTCCAAAATTATGAAGTCTTTTGACAACGGTTCTTTGTTTAATACCCGTTGTTGTAATTTTACCTCCAAAATTGTGAATACTTTTAACAACGGTTCTTTGATTAAAACCTGTTGTTGAATATTATGCGCGGGTATTTGTAAATGTCATTCACAACGGTGTTAGTTTTATTAACCGTTGTGAAAGGTATTCACAACGGTTTTTTTTTAGTAACCGTTTTTATTACGTACACCTAATGTTCTGAAAAATTAAATTTGTTTCATGCCATTCAAAAACCTGCATATATCAAAGAAGACACCATATACCAAAGACCAAGATAAATCATAGCTGGGTTCATCAGAACTCAATAGATTCAATTCAACCACATACAACAGCAGCATCATATATATAATTACAAGGAGTTGAATTTACATGAACTAATTAATCATTCCCTAACTTCAACAAAAAAATTACTAATAAGCTGATCTAAACTGTGAGTATAGTATCATGCATTTCTATCTATATATATTCTAAGACGTAGTTGCCCCACATGTCTCTTACCTCGTCTATATCTATACTTGAGTATTGCTCAATCTGTTGTGACTGTTGATTACATACTTTGGGAAAAAACAAAGAGAATACATTATGGTATATATAGCAACAAGCAAGACAACATTAGCAACATCATGGTATATATAGCGACAATTGCAAGACAACATTAGCTCTAATTTAAAAAAAGTAATAAACACATGTTTAAATTATTACTAACCCTTTCTGGAATAACGAGATATCTTCGCCTAATAATCTCCAACATGAACCGACAAGCGTAGTATCCACATTGTATGCTATCTGGCTAGCGAGGGGCCTATTATTACATAAAAAAAACAGACGAGAGAAGGCTCACATCAGAATCTTGAACTTTAGGTATTGTATTAGTATTAAACACAGATTTTGCACTTAATGTTATTGTATTTGAGCACGTACCCTCGTTATCGTAATAAAATCGGGGCCAACATCGAGAATCGTTCGTGGGTTGATCCTCCTCGTTTGCTCTTTTCTTCTTAAAGGCCCTTTTTTTAAAAAGTAAAAAAGGAGGCAGAAACTAATTTTTTTAGGGGCAAAAATATGAACGAGCTTTTTTCTATAAATAAAAATTGAAAATGTTATTATAAACAAATCAGTATTATAAACTTACATTTTAATCAAGTGCTTAAAAGTCTCGCTTGGTTGATGATGTAAAGAGTCCAACCGAAAACTTTTTCTTTGTCGGCATGATGGCCGCTAGCACCCAATGAGTCCTACATCAAGAGACATCATCATTATTAACAAGTACATATATTAGTTATGAAAATGCAATTGTAGGGGGAAACGTAATATTAATTTGTTTATTACCCTTTTTCATTATAAACGCCAAAAATCGCTTCTTGGTTGTCGCCAATTCTTTGAGCAATATAATCTACCCGTTGTTCGAACGAGAAATCCGGAATAAATAAAGATAAAACATAGGGGCACAAGAATCCGTATAGATCAGATGGAATATTCTTCTCGGGGATCACTCTCAATTGCAATATCCTACATTATTACGGTATTAATTCCGGTATTTAAAACACTATCTACCTAGTAGTCAAAATATTAGACTATGAAATTATTTATTAAGAAACTTACTTCATCCAAACAAATATGTGTGCTATATCAATCTGGTCTAGTCCAGCCCATACGGCTAGCAGATCCCATGATATAAGCGCTTGGCGCTCAGCCCTAGAATATCCTCCTCGAGCGGAATAATTATCGGTTGCTCGGAGGCTATGCGATGGCCACCTCCTCATACGATCTCATCATCGTCCCGTTCTTACTTTTTGCATGTAATCCTTCCCTTTATATTTTGTGGAGTTTATACTCCTAACTTTCACGGCCGGGAAAGAATGAGTCTTTGATGTGGTGCTACTACCACCATCCTACACATGTAGTATAGATAATTAAAATAATAAAAAATCCAAAGGTAACATATCCTAGTTGGAGTAATAAAAATAAAAGCGTACTTAATTAAATACCTCGTCAACCTGCTCTTTCAATGATGAGGTAGTAGTAGCGAGTAAGACTGGGGACTTAGGCTTATCGGTCTTTTTTGTCCCCTACACAAAATTACCATGCTTTTTATAAATACAGACAAAATATAAATAAAGGGGCGAGGTTAATTTTTTAAAAAATGGAGAAGTTAATTAAATACATACCTCATCAAGTTGTTGTGAAGTCGAGGTTGTTGGCATGTCTGTGGACTTAGGCTTATCCGCCAAAGCCGCCTTTTTTGTTCCCTACAAAAAAAAAAAATAACATATAAATTTAACATATAAAAACATTCAACAATTAAAAATGTAACACATATATATATATAAAGGTATTTCTTCTAACCCCAATCGCTTTCATTTGCTCGGGCGGAGGCGAGCGGAGATATCTTCGCCAAGTAGATGTGAGTATTAGGCCATTGGATGAAACTTCCAAGCGCATCTCCCGAAATGGTAATGTCGTCACGAATCGGGGACAGACGGTGGAAAGTTTTCATGGCCTGGAAAGACTGTAGTTATCTCTACTATTGTATGATTCGGCAAAAGTTTTTCGCCATGAATAACTACGATTTCATTTCTGCTGCATTTGTTTTCTACGAGATCCCGGCCAACACGCACATGTGGCTTTTCGATTCTATTAGGGTCGACAAGAATAACGGCCTATTGTTTACGGCCTGAAGAATATACACATACATACATTATTATATCTTTGCAAAAACGCTTGAAAGATTCAAAGATTTTGCAAAAACGCTTTCATCTCGGGCCGATTTTTGCACAAACTTCAGCATTCATATAAATTTAACTAATTAAACACTTCATGCATACCTTATCGAAAACAGGGAACGACTTGAAGGGGATGTATCTTTGTTTTCCATCAGCCGTCTTCTCATCAAGTTGCATCTCCTTTTCAGACCCATTATTTACCTAATAAATATAACCAATTCAATGGCACCATGTCGAAGTTGGCGGTGAACACACCCCTGATCTTACCCAAAAAAAAAACAAAAGAAAAATAAGGAAGTATATTAGGTACCTGATCGGCTTTAGTTGTTACAACTTCAGAAGCATTATTAGGTACCTGATCTTTCTGAATCTCGTTGACCGATACTTCCTTCTCATGTATTGCCAAGGTAGTAGCGGCTTCTTCACCAATCTGTTGTACCTTATTATTACCCCCTTTAGAAATGACATCCTCCATCATCTTCACTTCTTCTTCGGAAAGCTTACCTCCAAAGATTCACTTTAGTAGTACGGATGCCATTAATCAAGTCGCTTGCCAAGAATGTAATGTGTCGGCAATTTTTATCCCAACAATAACATGTGAATTGAACTTAAATGAAAATAATAGAATAAATGTTACCATGTCAGCGTTCTCAGACTTAGTCTTCCTTTTCTTCTTTATCTGGGCAGTTTTCCCATAATATTTCGTTACTCCAACCTGTAACGGGACGCCCCTCAAACGACCTGGATGTTCGGGTCGGCCGATCGCTCTAGCAAGAACGTCATTACGACCACTGGGAGTGAATTTCCCTTCTTCTACCTCTTTCAATACGTTATCCTATAATATATTAAATAAACTTCAAATTATATTTGTGACTAAAATAATAAAGTTAGTAATGAACTCGTCTTAATAAAATAATGCTTACTATGTTGGCCAAAACTTCCACATCGTATTTGTCATGCGGCGACCGGGATCCTTTAGGCGTGTGCCCATGTTTATAAGTTACATGCCGATCCACCTCTTTCACTCCCTTTGCCACCTACACATTAACATGGTAACATTTATACACGTAAATGTGTATCAATGCAAGTCCAAGTGTGATTAAAAAAATAAAGTCTCACAGGGCAATAATGCATGCTACTTGCGAGGTCCTCTTCTATCTTTCTCAGAATCACCGAGAACCATAGAATTTCCCCTTCTTGCATGAAATGTTAGCACGATTTCTTTTGCTAACGGCCTTCAAATAATTATATAAAAGCGCAAGTAGATGAGATAATAAAAAGATTATATAAAGGACTCATTAATTAAAAAAATGATAGGTAAATCGTTAAAAGGCGAGGATATTTAACTCGAAACTTCTCGAGTTCTCATCTTTTTGAAAAGATCCCATTCTTCCTGCTTGATGGTGGGACACTTGTTTTCCGGTGGGCTCTTACGCATCTCCCCGTTGCCTTGTCCACATACAACCAATCCCTAGCAACGCCACACTTCCACCGCCCTGTGGACATCACCGCCCTTATGCATTAAATACTCATCATGACTTTCATCGGGTATAATAAAGCCTTCCTTTATACGAGCCAAGTATAACTCCGCCAATTTTGGATTCAAACTTTTAACATCCTCTAAATGGATAGGCACAAACTGTCTTGTGCAAGCACCAATCCAACTGGAGAAAAGACCCGCATTTGGACCAGTAGGGAAACCCTTCTCACTCCATGTTATTTCGAACGGCTGTTTAGCGGCTATAGCTGCAAGGACTTTCTTGCACTTCGTAGCACCCCTCTCACCAGGCTTATTATCACCAGGCTCATTATTCTTTTGACTTCTTTTACGTTTTTCACCCATGATAATCCTAAAACCCAAATATGAATGATATAGCTGGAAATGAACAACTTAACAACGTACATGCAGAGTATTATCTAAAACCCTAAACCCTAATAGGAATGAAAATTTAAAACAACAGATTGAGCTTCTAAAATCCTAAACCCTGATAAGAGGAGTAAAGTAGATGATGCGGGATGATAAAGATAACAAAGAAGACGAAAAACAAACAGATGCATGAAAAAAGAAACAAGATGATCGTCTTAAAACCCTAATGACGAAACACAAAATTAAAGTGAACATACTTGTTGATGATGATGATAAAGAGAACGAGCAGGATGATAAGGGAAGGCAACGGAATCGGGCTTCGAAAATCAAGGGCGACGGCGGCGCGACGAGAATGTAAAAAGCGAGGAAGAGAGAAGGATTAACACAGGATACCAACGGTTGGAGTAATAATGTTGTGTGTGTTTGTGTATGGCATGCTGGATGGGTTTCTATATTAGTTTTTTATTAAGACAAACTATTAACAACGGGTGCTCAAAGCAGAACCGTTGTTATATGTAAATAACAACGGGTCAATAAAAGTCAACCGTTGTCAAAACTTTATTACAACGGTTAAAATATACCCGTTGTAATATAGTTTCACCAAATTTGCGCCAAAATGAAATATGTCAAAAAAAATAATTGACAACGGGTAGAGGTACTACACCCGTTGTTGAAAGTATTAACAACGGGTAATTTAAATATAACCGTTGTTATTGTTGAACCTCTTTTTTTTAAAAAAAATTACTGTAATTCCATTACAGTCCAAACCTATAACAATACATACTGCAACATTATTCAGCAATTTCAACACCAGCATCCACATCTAATAATAAGATCAAGAAAATAAGACAACTTACACCAGCATCATACTGTGTCCTGATGAACTATCTCAGGATCGGGGACGTTTCTTGGATGTCATAGTTTCTTCGTTAACCCAAATACCTTCACCATGGTCATCACGCATATAGATGCTTTCAGTGTCCTCATGATCAGTGTCAACATCGTCGAAATAAGATACAGTGGTAGACTGATCCATTCCCTCAAAAACGACATCCTGATCATCATCATCATTATCGGATGGACTACTCCTTCTTTTCCTTATAGACAGTACAACAGACCACTTCTTATCCATAGGATCGGTGACATAGAACACTTGTTTAGCTTGGGATGCCATTATGAAAGGATCATCCTTATTATTGCCAACCTTACCCAGATTGACCAACGTAAATCCCATCTTATCCTTTCGGACACAATGGATGTTGTTATCAACCCAGTTACATCGAAACAAAGGCATTGTGAAATCAATGTAATCTAGTACCAATATTTCTTGAATAACACCATAATAAAGGCATTTTCCCCAAATAGGCTTTTTATCTTTTGAAGTAGCAAAGTGCATTGCCTCAAATTCAGAACTCACACCACTATTTTGCATTGTGCTCACCTCATCTTGCTCGCGGGTGTAAAAAGTATATCCATTAATGGCAAAACTGTTGTAAAAGGTGACCCTGGCATTTGGACCTAAACCAAGACGTAGTAACCTAGGAGAGATGTCATCACCAGTTTGATCAAGACAATCGTAAGACAATATTCCTAAACCACACTGGAAACGTCTTCGTATGCTCGTTCGCAATCCACTTCTCGGTCTTGTTTTGGTGATCGTATTTGAGCTCATCTTTGTGTTGTTGAATATAAGGTTGCACCTCATCTTCGTTGTTTAGCACATACATGTGTGCTAAATGCAACATTTCACGTGTCACAATTTTTTCAACCCGGCCCCTAATACCTTTTCCGGTCATCCAGTCACTATGACGATTCTTAGGAACGCCAATCAACTCCTCAGGGGAGAGATGAGCGTAACAATATGAAAGAGCTTCGTCTAAAATAGCGCGTTCAAAAATACAACCTTCCGGACGATACCGATTAGATGTATAGTCCTTGTAGACTTTCATCAATCTTTCGAAAGGATACTGGTATCTCAAGTACACGGGCCCAAGGTACAAAATCTCCCTAACCAAGTGAATGGTCGGATGAATCATGATAGTGAAGAAAGAGGGTGGAAAATACATTTCCAACCGACAAAGAGAGGTTACAACGAGGTCCTGCAATGAATCCGCGTCATCGGGATCGATGACTTTCTCATATATGGACTGGAAGAAGAGACAGAATCTAGTTATAGCATATCTTACCTTTTCAGGTAAAATGGAACGAATAGCCACGGGTAGTAATTGTTGTATCAAAGTGTGACAATCATGTGACTTTAACCCGGTGAGTTTTAGGTCTTGCATCGACACTAGGCTTTTGATGTTCGACGAATAACCATGTGGCACTTTAATTCCATTCAAGCATGCACAGAACTCTTTTCTCTCATTCCGTGAAAGGGTAAAAGCTGCTGGCGGTAAAAATGTACGATTACCTCTCTTCCGTGGTGCCAACTCTAGCCTAATACCCATCATTTTCATATCTTCCCTAGCTGCGGCGTTATCCTTTGTTTTACCAGGAACATTCGAAGGGTATTGATAATATTATCACGTACATTTTTCTCAATGTGCATGAAATCGAGGCAATGCCGACCTCCAGTCGGCCAATATGGAAGTTTATCAAAAAATATGGATCTTTTCTTATACCCACGAGTAGACAATTTAGAGCCGCTCTTCTTCCCATAATCTATCTCAATATGCTTTACTTTCCGATAAACTTCATGCCCACTCAAAATTCTAGGAGGTTGACGAAGTTCTTGTCTTCCATTGAATGCTTTCTGCATCTTGCGATAACAATGGTCATGAGACAAGAACCTCCTATTTCCCATATACACATACTTACGAGAAGACTTCAAGTATTCAGACTCGATATCCTCCCCACACAATGGACAAGCCTCTTTCCCATGAACTGTGTGCCCAGAAAGGTCGCCATAAGCCGGATAGTCAGTTATTGTACACAATAACATCGCTCTCAAATTGAAAGTTTCGTTCTTATATGCATCAAATACTTCTATCCCACTATCCCACAACAATCGCAAATCATCTAGAAGAGGTTCCAAATATACATCTATATCATTTCCAGGTTGTTTAGGGCCGAAATTAACAACGACAACATCAAATACTTTCTTTTCATGCACACATATGGAGGTAAGTTATAAATAGCCAACACTACGGCCAAGTACTATGTTGGCTACTCATGTTTCCGTGTGGGTTCATTCCATCAATGGACAGCGCTAGACGTAAGTTTCTAGGTTCATTGCCGAACTCGGGATACTTAGCGTCGAACGATTTCCATTGCTTACCATCTGCCGGGTGTCTTAGCTTTCCATAATTTATTCTTCCTGTTTCATGCCAAGTTAACATTTTTGCATCATCGGGATTCGCATAAATCCTTATGACTCTTGGTATCAATGGAAAATACCACAACACCTTAGCCGGGATCCCTTCCTTATCCTTATAACGCCACTCCAAACATTTAGGGCAATTGGTTAAGTTTTGATATAATTTCCGATACAATATGCAATCATTTGGACATGCATGTATTTCTCATATTTCATACCCACTCCTCTTATTAGTTTTTTCGCCTCATATGTCTTAACAGGTAGAACATTACCATCGGGAAGCAACTCCTTTATCAAGGCTAAAAAACCAAAGAAACACGTGTCACTCACCCCATTTGCCCCCTTGATATTATACAACTTCACCACAGCAGACATTTTTGTGAACTTACAACCAGGATAAAGAGGTGCTTCAGACTCACACAACTTCTCATACATGTTGTTAAGGTCATCCCAATTACTAGTGTCATCACCTACATCTTCAAAAGCAATGGACTCATCATCATTCTCTTCATTATCTATAGACCCAACATTCAACTTCTCTACTTCCAACTCTTCCAACTCAAAAACTCGGCAAACTCGGGATCATCGATTAGCCTTTCGTGTACATCAACATCATCTTCTTCAGAGTTATTCTCTTCCTCTAATGATTCCCCATGAAAAATCCAAAGTGTATAGGATCGACTAAATCTCCACTTTTCTAGGTGTATTTTAACGTCCGGAAAAGCCATATAGCTAATATTACCACATCTTTCACAAGGACATGCAATACTAGAAGAACCTTTCAAATTGTTCGAAACGAATTCATAAAATTCAACTAAACCATCCTTGTAGGTGCGGTCACTCATATTTGCATCAATCATCCAAGTTCGAGTCATTATTCTACATTCGTAATAATAGGCAACTAATTCAGAAAATACAATAATAGGCAAACAAATAAACGAAATTCGGAAAGCAATTAAGCTAAATTATCAACAAATTAGATAATAACCCAAAAAATCCTATATCTAGTTATAATAAGTGTTGCTAAGAAACATATATATACCTGATTGATAAACACGCGATGAGGAGAGAAAGACGTGACAACAATGACGGAGATGAAGACAGAGAGACGATCAGGGAGGAATGGAGGATGATATAGTAGCAGTATTAGCTTGTGTTTGTGTTTGTAGCGTATAGCAGAATAAAGCAATATGTTGTTCTTAAGATTTTCATAATATTAATAACAACGGTTATTGAGTCTACAACCGTTGTTAAAACGTATTAAAAACGGGTTCTAATATAACCGTTGTGATTACTTTTCACTAATTTGGCGCCAAACCATTAACAACGGTTAAAATTTAACCGTTGTTATTAGTTTTTTCATTAACAACGGTTGTTTAAGTATGACCCGTTGTTAAAACCAATAACAACGGTTAACAACACATAACCGTTGTCATTAAGTTTGGTAAAATTCGCGGAATAAATTCTACAACGTGTTTTGATGATTTTCGTGAATAAGCGTTGTTAAAGGGCCGTTGTGGTTGCCTGTATTTGTAGTAGTTCCCTACCAACCGTATAACCATCCAAATCCCTTCATCCTCCCCCGTGACGACTTTGTCACGGGAATCTTGCAAGATTTACACTACCGTCAATACGAGACCTCCGTGGACACTTACTATGCTCTTTACCCCCAATACCATGAGATGGTTCGAAAAGGACGGATTAGTGAAGAAGGAGCTTTCCCCTCATGGGCTCAAATGGATTTGCTCTTCCCCAACTCGGAGAAGGCTAATGAAGGGGCAAACGGTAGACAAGAGGAGGAGAGTGGCAATTCTTGTGGAGGTGACACGGTGAAGCTTGAGAGTGAGGAAGACGAATTCATGGACCCAAGTTTGAGTGATGCTTCAAAGGATATTTGGGATAGCGATATAGAGGGAGATGATGCCGATGTCTAGAAGACTACTTCATCACTAGGCAGAGCGGGCAAGAGGCACCCACCTAAGTTCAAGTAAAGTTTTCTCATCTCTCCTCTTTATTTTTCAATGTTTCATGAAAAGAAGTTTGTGTCTTGTTACCTTGTATTTTCATTAATTTTGATCATTGTTGGAGTAGTCCTAGCACCATAGAGGACTCACACCTCAGTACCATTGAGGTGTTCTCATTTTATTGTTCCCATTTTCAAAATCCAAAATGACAAATTAGTTTCATGCATTGCATAGTGTGTGCATGAACTACACCCATCCTTTGACATTAGCAATAGTGTCACACTCGGTTTGGGGAAGTTAATGCATACACAACGGGAGGTAATCTAAATTATCCTCTCCGTCATAACAAAAACCATGCATCATGTAGTGTAGCTTAGTGTAGATTGCATTTAGTGTAGAAATCATGCATCATCTTTGCATAATTTCCATCATTTTGGCCATTGAGGACAATGCCCATATTAGTGTGGGGATGGGAATTCTAACATTTAACTCTTATTCAAAAATCCAAAAAAATTGAAAAATTTCAAAAATCATAAAAATTTGAAAATTGAAAACCCAAAAACATGTTTATTTCCTTTTATAGTCTTGCATATATTGTCTTGTATATATTGTGTTTGTTCTATCCTTGTTCACATTGATCGACTACGCCACATCCGAGACATGAGGATATTGAAGACCGCATGGTATGATCTTTCCAATCTCCTTTTTCCTCTTTATGTTAATGACTATGTGGCTTTATTTTGCTTGATGCGGTATAACAATGTGAACTTAGGACTTGCATTTAGTTTATATGTCATATTAGTTGTTAAAATCACTTGCATTAGGATGTTTATATTAGTTGCATCATGGCATGTAGTTGCATGTTAGAAATGTTTTGAAAAATGCCTAATTAGGAACTTTGACAAGAGCAACTAAGCCATTACAAATACTTGTTCAACTTAAGACTTTGTCTACTAGAATGGTTGTAAAACACCCTAGATAGTGTCATACTAGTGTCTTTTGACCCATGACCCAAAGCCCAGTCAAGGGTTTGCATGTGAGTCACCTATCCAACCCCGTGATGCGATGTGGACTTGGTTAACTTGTCTAGGTGACCTTGATTGACCTTGTGGTAAGGCAACCCAAAAATATTTTCTATCAATAAGCTTGAAGTGCTCATTTCAAAGAAATTTTGTCATGTGGAAGTAATCTAATGCCAAGGAACCTCAAATGTTATGAATTGTTGAAAGTTGAGAAATTTAAGTTGTTTTGATGGAGGCGTACCACTTCGATGTGCTTTGGTGCGGGATCCATTGAATTGGGCCCCCATACGATTCTGAATTCGGCCGCCCAGAGACAGAGTGACTATCACCCCGAAAAGCTATTGTCTAGAGGTTAACCGGTTGCCTAATAAGCGATTGGCGAAAGCAAAGGACACTAGCCCTAAGGACAAACCCCATCTTAAATTTTTGAAATTTGAAAGTGAAATGAGGACAATTTTGAATACTAGTCATATCCACCCGTTGTGAATAAAGATTTGAGCATTTCATTCCCAAAAAGCCTTTTTGTCAAGCCACTTGGTCGAGCTTGGGACGATCCATGACCTTTACTTTTGTAGAGAATTCGAGACTTGTCATGTCATATGTTACTAGCATCATAGGGATCATCATTCCACCACCATCCGATCGTTCTTGACGAAAGCATTTGGAAATTGAGGACGAAAGTAGTCTAGTTTAACACCATTTGGAGGTGATTTAGTGCCATCCTCTTAGCCTTAGTAATTTGTTGAACTAGTATTTGTGAAGGATTACATGCTCTTAAATTTGTTGCTCTTTAGTGCCTCCGCCACTTGATGAGGAAGTGGATATTCCTTTTGTAGATGCATCCATTATGTGATTTTGTGTGCTTAATGTTTGGATGTGTCGCCATTTTGGCAAGACCTACCTTGCCTTCCAAGAAGGCATCCTACCTCATGGTTGTCTTGTTGTGAGTTGAAGGGGCGGAGTGAGACCCGCTAATTGTCTCATATCGGCTATATTATTAGGATAGGTTAGTATTGGTCCTAGTCTTTGTCACCTCTTTACTCGGGACGAGAAAAGGTTCGGTTTGGGGATATTTGATGTGACCATAATTAGCGCATATTTAGCCCCCGAATTAGCCTTATTCCCATGCTTTTAAGTGCATATTTGGGTCATTTATTATCTTTAGTTCTTTTTTTTGCATATTCTTTGAGATTTTGATCCCTTGGTAGGAAAGGAGTAAGAATCTTGCATTTTAATGGCAAAACGAGACTAAATTGATCGAATTCAATGACCAAGCATCAAGGAGAGACAAAATTAGAAGGCCTTTGTACATATTATAGTAGAAGAGCAATGTTGAGAAAGGATCCTTGAGTCCCCAAGGAAATCCCCAAGGAATTTATGAAGAAAAGAAGAAGATGTCTTGCTGAGCGACAATCTGTGCGGATTGTCCCCAATCCGGCCGTCCCCCAGCTGCACAATCCATGCGGCTTTGTTCTAATCCGCTCGGATTCCACCTCCACAATCCGCCTGGATTCCCTCGAATCCGCTCGAACCCCATCACCAGAATCCGCCCGTCCCGACCTTATTCCACCCGGATTCCAGCACAGCGTGATTTCCTCTTCTCCAAGCTACGAAGAAAGAAGCCCTTCCTTCGAAAAATACCGGCTCCTCCTTGCTCAATCTAAAAAGTGTAATTACTAGTTTAGCCCTTAGTTAACCCTAATGCATCCTCCCTAATTTCCACTATAAATACCCCATTAGTCTAATTAGAGGAGCATGTTCTTCTTATCAATAATTAGAGTAGTTAATATCAATCAAATCTCTCTTTAGTTTTGTAATCAACAATTAATCAAGTTCTAATACAAGTTTTATTTCCTTAATCTCTCTTTTGTTCATCCTTTATTTTGGGTAATTGAAGATTATTTGGGTTATTGTTGGGAGATTGACAACCTCTCAATCAAGCATTCAAGTACTTCTTTTATCTTTGCTTTATTATTGGAATCATTAGTAGGTATAATCTCTTAATCCCTTTTTAATTATTGTTAATTACTTTCATTTATTCATCATGTTTCATATTGTTGGTATGATTGACAACCTTGCTAGCATGATCAACATGATAATGAGTGAGTAGTCTCTTAGCTAGGGTTAAATGGGTGATTAGGGGAAACCAACATGGGGAATGATTCATGCTTAAATTAATATGCTTTCATGTTTTATTTGCTTGCTTGTTTTGATCTCAACTCATGCACATGTTATATTTGATGAAATGCTAAGCCTATGAATCCTTGCATTTACTATCATCTTCTATCTTTTCAATGAGACTTGTAAGACATAACCCAACTCGAGTCTCATTAGACCATGCATGTTGTTGAGTAGGGAAGATTAAGTCGACTTGTAGGTGTTGTACAATCTAATCGATTCGGCTCCGGGACCCAAACTTTCCTAGGATTGTAAGATATAACCCAACTCAATCCATCACAACAATAATTGCTTGCTTATAATTTGAGAACATGTTTGTATGATCAATTCTCATGATTCCCCTATGATCCCATGACACCCTAGTGCTTTTAATCAATTGTTTACACCCCTTTAATTCATCTTGCTTGTTTATTTTCATTGCTATTTTAGTTTAGTGACCTTCTACATCAACCCAATTTGTGACACCCCTAAGACACCACTAGTTTCAATAGAAATCTCATTTCAACTCCCGTCCCTTGGGATCCGACCTTTACTTGCCTCTTTACTAATTGTAGAGTTGTTTGTGAAGTTATAAATTGTGTTTTGATTCGACCGTGACCCAACGACCACATCTTTAATTGTGAACACGAAACGGACCCGATCAGTATGTGTCTAAAAATCTTTGCTCGACCGCAAGTCACTACTATTAGGGTTTATGATATATTGTCTCATTGTTACAGTAAAATAGAATTAATTGATCTTTAAAAAATTATTCGACCGCCATTATTCGTATTCCATTTGTCATTTCTTCAACGACTTGACTACCATCATTCCTTTTCAATTTAATAGTTGTCTGTTATATTGTTATTGTAAACTTCTGATTTTAATTTTTGAAAATAACAATGTCAGGAAAGAAGAGGTACCTGAGAAATTAGCTCCCACTAAGAAGGCTAAAGTGGCCGCATCAGAGAAGACACAGAGCAAAAAGGTGCCGACAGAGAACGTGCCAAAGCCGACTAAGAAGATGCAGACCGAAAAGCTGTCAAAGCCTACAGCTAAAAAGGCGACGAAGGTGCCTACAGAGAGTCTACGCCGAACACCTGCTCCTTCAAAAAAGGTGCCAGTGAAGGAAAGTAAGGTGCCTACTGAAAAGGTGCTTAAGCCACCAGCAGTAGTACCAAAGGAGTAGGCTGGGAAGGTTTCGATCCAGCAAAGTAAAAAAGAAACCAATGTGCCGAGGAAGAAGGCGGCAGAAAAGTCGTCGCATGATGTGCCAGTGTTGTCGAAGGAGCAATCGGTGCCCATTGAGAAGCAAGCAAGTGCACCTCCTCAAAAGGCAGCAACTGTGCCAACGTCAAAGGCAGCGACTAAGCAATCAAAATCGGTTGCAAAGGAGCCAAAAGAAGAGGTGCCCAAAAAGTTCTCGTAACAAAGGGTCGGACCCCGAAGGCGGAATGGCCAAATCTGCGAGTTGGTGACGAAGAGGTGGCAAAGAAGGTGCCCAAACAAAAGACGGCGGAGAAGGTTGTACCAAAAAAAGAAAGTTTCAGCGGCAAAAGAGCCAATACCAGAAAAGGTAGTAAGCAAGAAAGAGAGCGTGAAGGTGTACGTAAAAAAAACGAACAAAACGCAAAGTGCCAAAAAAGGTGGCGAAACAAAGAAACCAAGATCGAGTAACAAAAAAGAGACCTAGAGATAAGCCCATGTCATCTGAAGAAGAAAGTGATAGAGATTATGAGGTTTCGGATGACTCGAGCGTTAGCTCCAAAACGTCGAAGAGGGCTAAAACAGAGAAGAGACTAGCCGAGACGGTGGTGAAGGCTGAAAAAGAAGAAGTCTTAAAAAAGTATGTGTCTTTCTAGTGGCCAAAACTTGTATGTTTAAAGTTTCAATTTTAGTTTCAGTGTTACAGTAACACCTATACTGTAACATTTTTATGCTTTTTCAGTGCTACTGTAACAGATGTACTGTAACATTGTCGATTATACTTGTTTGTTAATTGATCGTAGAAGGAAATTAATTTTCCATTAAAAAATTAGGTTGTTGCTGTTCTTGTTGTTATTCTTGTTGTTTGTGTCGATTATACTGATTCGTAATAAATTTAGCCTAACTGTTTTGCTCGAAGTGAGTAATTGATTTTATGCGTTCTAGTTTTTCGCTTCAAAATTAGGGTTAATAATTTGTAATAAATGAGCAATTAATGTGTGTTACCGTTCTCCTTTCTACTGATTTATTTGTTCGTCGTGTTGAGTTGTTTAAAGTTTCAGTGTTACGGTAACACCTTTCTTTGTATCCTTGTTTTGTTGCTTTCTTCTTCTTTGGTTTGTTGGCATAAAATAGTGTCACACTTTGTTTAAGCGGTGGTGCTAATTTACACTTCCTTATTACAGTCTGGATAAATACCCAACTAAGTGCAGGGCCCAGTCGTTGGTCGATGTTATGAGCAAGTTTTCTGTAAAGCAAAAGAAAGCCATTAAAGAAATTGGTTTTGGAGGACTATTGAACATGAATATATCAGCAGTCCCTTCCGGGCTAACAGACTTGCTTGTTGAGGCTTTTGATTACGACAGTTTCAAGGTTCATGTTCTTGAAACAGAGGAGTTTGTCTTTGTCACGGTATGATGTTGATGACCTATTTTTACCGCCGGTGAAGGGTAATAATGTGGTCTTGACCGCGATCGGTCGCGGATCCCAGCCGAGGACACCGAGTTAAAAAAAATGGAGAAGGAAGTTCAACATCTCTACAAAGACACGAACATCAAGCTAGATTTGGTGACTAGTTGGTTTAAGAATAACAAGGGCGCCTGCGGTGATGAGTTCAAGCAGGTGTTCGTTCTTTATGCGCTCTCCACTTTTTTAGCGCCGACTCCAAATTATTCTGTTGATTTCAGGCTGTTGAAGGCTGTGGACGATGTTGAAAAAATAAAAGGTTTTAATTGGTCAAAGTATGTCTTTGAGAAGGTAGCTGAGGGTGTCAAGGGGTTGAAGACAGGAACGGTTAAGTGTCTTTGTGGGTGTATTGTGGTGCTACTGTTGGCCTACATTCACCGGTTTGAGTTTCATGGCGAGGTACAACCAACCGACTTACCTCGATCGACATTGACAGATGAAAGTCTTTCAAAAAGAGTCAAAGACGAAGGAAAGATTGGCTGTCTAGGAGCTGATAAGATGTCAGAAACTGTCTATCCTATTTGTCTTGGCAAGGGATCCATAACTGAAGGTAAGGTGGCAATGTCAGTGTAATATCGTCACTGTAATATGGTCACTGTAATATCGTTACTATAATGGCTTTACTTTAATAACATTACTGTTACCTTACTATATTGTTAATTATTAATATTAATTACTAATTACTAATATGTTTCTGTAAATAGGATGGGCAGAATCTGATGAGGGTGAGGATGAGGATGACGAGGCAGTTTTTCTTAAGAATAGTGAGGGAAGGGAGTACATCTTGATGGAGAAGCTTCCTGGCATTGAAACAGATGCCGAGTTGAAGGAAGAAGCTGTTGATGTGAGTTGTTTTTATAAATTTAATTGTGTGCAATTGTTACAACTCCCAAATCGGTCTAATTCGTTTCTTTAAATCTGGTTTATTGACTTAGGAGACCGACCTGATGTTGCTGATGTATAGAAGGGATTCCAACCTTGTTCACGAGAGATTTGCTCAGCGACTGAAGGTTTTCGAATCGAAGCAGAAACAGAAATCACCACTAAAGCCTGAATGCCTTAAATATGCCGAAGATGTTGTGCGAAAGGCTGAATCGTTGAAGAGGAGGGCGAATGACTTCCCGGTATATACAAGGTCCAAAGTCAGTAGGAAGTTAGAACCATTTCCAACAGAGAAAAGTCCTAGGACATTTAAGTCAGAATCCCTTGTAAAAGAGGTATTGAGCAGTTTAAGTGAGCAACATCATGAAAAAGATGATGAAGAGGATGAGGAGGTTCATGACGAGGGCACGGAAGATGAGGAGGCGGGTGGTGAGGGCAGGCAAGATGAGATGGAGGGTGGAGTGGAAAGTGATGATGAGGATGGGACTGATGATGGCAACAATGATGACGGGACTGATGATGGGGAGGATGATGATGAGGACGGGGATTACGATGGCGGCGATGTTGAGAGTCGTCTTAAAAACAAGAGCCTTCAAGAGGGTGTCACGGACATAGATAACGATGAAGAAAGTATCGATGAGGAGGAAGACGATGAACATGATGAAAAGGAAAAGGAGGATGAAGAGGAAGAAGACAAAGAGGACAAAGAGGAGGATGTAGAGGACGTTGAAAGCCAATCTGGTGAAGGTAATAGATCGAGTAACAGTGTTACTGTTGTTACTTTTAGTTATAGTTTTACAATAACACTATTACTGTAATATGTTATATATATATTAATAGTTAGTAATATAATATTCAATTACTTACTTCTGATGCAGATGAAGAGGATGATGCAGAGGAACAGGATGATACAGATGAAGACGATGATGCAGATGAATAGGATGAATCTGGCAAACGTGAAGAGGATGACGGAGATGAAGAGGAGGAGTATGATAAAGACGAAGAAAATGAAGACGACAAAGAGGGGAGTGGCGAGGATGATAAAGATGCATCTGATGAAGGTAATATAGTAACACTACTACAATAATCTAATCACTTGCACTAACACTGTTACATCATCGCTGTTATAGAGTTTTCATTTTACAAATAATTACTAATATTCAATTACTTTCTTTTTAGATGAAAACGATGATGCTGATGAATATGATGTATCAGGGCAGGGTGACAAAACAACTAGCGAGCCAGAAGATGGATCTGGTGAAGGTAATAGTGTAATGCTGTTATAGGCTTTTTGTTACTGGGTGCTTTTTTAACAAACAATTTAGTAATATATATTCATTATCTGCTACACAAATGACAAGGAAGAGGCCGAAGGTAATGCATCAGGCCAGCCTGAAGATAACCCAACTAGTGTGGCAGGTGAAGAGGCATCTTCTGAAGGTAATTGAGGAATGTATTTAAACTCGTTGTGTCAGAGGATGTAACTGTAACAATGTTACTGTGACGTAATTTTAACAGAAATTTACAGTGTATCTATTGTGCCTTTTTTGGTTCAAAGAAAAATTGTTAATATATATTGAATCCAATTACCTGTGACACAGATGACGAGAAAGAGGCGGAGGTTGATGAATCAGGCAAGCCTGAAGACAACCCAGCCAATGAGGCAGCTGAAGAAGGATCTCTCGAAGGTAATAGAGAAATCTATTTGCACTCGTTGTATTAGCTGATGTAACACTGTTAACACTGCTTATTCTTTGTAACATCGTTATTCGATACGCCGTATCGTGTCGTAGTTTTATCAGAAGTTTACAGTGATATATATATTCAATTATCTGCTACACAGATGACAAGGAAGAGGCCGAAGATGATGCATCGGGCCAAGCTGAAGAGAACCCAACGACTGAGGCAGCTGAAGAATGATCTTCTAAAGGTAATTGAAGTAGCAAATTTACAGTAACACTGTTAGTATAACTATGAGGCATTGTTGGTCCGAAAAACATTAGTAATTTATATTCAATTCAATTACTTGTGCCACAGATAACAAGGAAGAGGCCGATGATGATGCATCAGGCCAGGATGATGACCAACCAACCAGTGAGGGAAATGAAAAGGAAGATGACAATAAAGATGAAGAAGAGGATGATGGCAATGAAAAACCAGATGAAGAGAACGATGATGCTAAAGATGAAGACAGTGCTGGCGATAAAAACGAAGATAACAGTAAGGAGGATGAAGCAACTGGTAATGAAGACGCCGATGGGAATGATGAAAAAGGCGAGAAAGGAGAAAAACCCAGTGAGGCTGGTGATGAGACAGTTGGCGACGAAGAACCAATAACTAGTCAGTGCAGTCAGGTAGCAGAAGATGACGATGATGATGAAGTTGATATTATCGATGATTGCAGTGATGAGATCTTGTATGCCGATTACGACGAAGATACTGGCGATCACTATTTGTTACATGTCGAAACAACTGAAGACTGGATGCGCGTGATGGATCCTTGCTACGGCTGCACAATCGAATGTGGCCTACCAGCTCCGGATCTAACACTTGTGTCCAAGACTATGATAAAACACAAGGAGATAATGGCGCCTATTCTTGAAGTTAGGAAAGAAACAATTCACTATTGTTTTATCGACGATGACGAGAACCTCTCAGCTACGTGAGTACTTTATTTACTCTTGCACTGTGATAAACAAAACGTTTTACTTTGCAAGTGAATACTGTTTCAACTGAATAGTTGTTACTGTTAAACTGTTACTCTATTAAAAGGTGTTCTGACTATTACATCTCATTGTCCAACAGGGAAAGGCTTTTCTCGTATGGGAAGTATCACTTCATTCCAAGGGAAGATATAATTTCATTGGCTCCTGGTGAGCTTATTTATTTAATGGTGACTGAATGTTGGTCAATGTTGCTCAATGACCTCATCTTCAGAAAGGTAGCAAGTGATACACCATTGAGGATCTTCATGGGCTTGGGTCAATCTGTATGTTACTGTAATAAATATATTTTTATTCTTATTGATTTTGTGTTTTTATAATGTTTATTGACTTTGTATTTATATTTATTTTTGTAGGACGCATTAGCAACTATGGCTCTTGGAAAACCCGTTCATAACAGATATTTAGAAGGTGAAGTTTTGCTCTCCTTCAGACATTGGATCAAATACAACCCGAGTCCGCTGAATTTCAACTGTGATATGGTAAACCACATTACTGTTAATTTTTTTTTATTCTTATATAAGTAGAGTGTATAGAAGTTCTGTTTAACAATGATATATATCTGCTTAATTGCAGATATTCATTCCACTCATTCTGGAGGACCACTTTTTCTGTGCTTGCATAAATTTCATGTCGCAAACCGTTGACTACCTAGACAACAAACCCTTATATGCCAGATCCCGAAAAGCAAAAATGGCAAGAAGTGTTGTAAGTTCCTCTACTTACAGTAACAATGTTATACTTTTAAATTTCCATTAAAAAATTTGGAACTCATTGTTACAGTAACATAGATACAGTAACAGTATTACTTTTTGTGCAGGCAAATATCATGGGGAAAATGTTGTCAGACATGCAAATTGCAAAAGGCTCCAAAGTGGAAAGTTTCCCACTGCAGAATGTGAAATTTAAATGGCAGAGCATTGCAAAAAATGTGGATTGTGGAGTTTTCATGATGATGCA
The DNA here is from genome assembly GCF_048544455.1 of Silene latifolia. Classification (NCBI taxonomy): domain Eukaryota; kingdom Viridiplantae; phylum Streptophyta; class Magnoliopsida; order Caryophyllales; family Caryophyllaceae; genus Silene; species Silene latifolia. The sequence continues at coordinate 44,840,484 of NC_133536.1, forward strand.
CATGGCTTTCTACACGGGGAATGTTTTTGACTGTGAGCTGGGGGATGAACGGAAAAGAATGTTGTACCGTGTTGAAATATGTGCAATACTTGTTCTTAGCGACTTGAATCAAGTACGAAAAGAGGTGCAAGGGAGGATATCAAAATTCAGGAATGAAAGGGAACAACTGAAGAAAAAGCTGCTGCAAAAAAGAAGGCTGGAAGAGAAGGAAAAAAAGTAAGAGGAAAAAACAAAGGAGCCACAGGAAAAACAAAAGGAGGAAGAGCCCAAAAAGCCGAGGGTGAAGTCGGTTGCTTACAAGCGTTCTCCTAGAGCAATTGGTGAAGATGAGGAGATAATATTTAAATTTCATAATGATGATGCTATGGGATGTTCTCTAGGTCACGGTGAAATATTCCTAGTCTCTGAATTTATGAGAGCAAATCAGAAACTGATGTCCAGTACAACTAATATGAGAAGGCACGTTCTTGATTATGCGTTTATGGATGATATCGACTTCCACAAAGGGTAAAATACTTGTTGTTACTGTAAAAGTGTTACTGTTACACTGTTTCTGTAAAAGTGTTTTTGAAACACTGTTTATGTTACACTGTTTCTGCGAAAACTCTCGAGTAATCTGACTCTTATGGTTCTGTAACAGTGAGATCATGGCTGCATTTGGAGACAACAGGAGGTTGACAAGAGCTGATATACTCTCACTACGTCCTAGGAGTCACACAAATTGGATGGTGTTTGAATGCTGGTCTCTACTCTTGAATTATGTCGAGAACAAAGAAAAGAGGCACAAGGGCGACAGGCCAACCATACTTTACTTAAGACTAGGTCACATGGTAAGTTGCATCGGTGTTAAATGTCTGCTTCTGTTCAATAACATATGATTCTTTTACAAGGGAAATCTAACCCTTACATTTTTTTTTTTTTTTTTTTTAAAACTACAGCATGCTCTACTGGCTGTGATGCAAGAGGATAGTGAACAGTCTGATATAAAGAACGAGTTGTTTGAAATTTGGGATAATTTCATCAACGCGAGCAAGGCAAATTACAGACTTGATGCCGAACTTATTTTTATACCTTGTTTGGCTGGCTATCACTACTTCTGTGTGTGTATTAATTTCCTCAACAAAGAGATTAGTGTGATCGACAGTCAATCGTATGCTAACTGGGAGTCTTCATTCACTTACGACATCGCAACGGCAGCAGTAAGTCCCCTGAGTTGTCAAATTGTATGTTTACGATTTGATTTTCGATTTCGATGTTACAAAGAATACCTATCTTTGTAACATTTTTATGTTGTTTCAGTGTTACTGTTACACCTATACTGTAACATTGTTGATTATACAGATTTCTTAATTGATAGTAAAAGGAAATTAATGTTCTGTTTCTGACAGGCCGGTTGCATGAGTGACTACCTGGACACAAAGGGCGACGTGAGGGTAACTGAAATGCTCCGCTATCCTATGGTAAATGTGAAGTTTAAATGGCAGAAACGGGCTTCCGTATTTGAAGAGTCAGCCTGTATCACTATGACAGCCGTCTCCAATTTTTTGGGATATTCAAACAAGTCTTCTTTGCTCAACAACACATTTTATCGGCGGGCATGTGCTTCCCAAATTGCTGCATGTTTGCTCATGGCTGACATCAACAAAATACGGGCTGAATTGTTGGACGCTGTTGAAATCTTCAAAAAATCAAAGAAAACAATCTGGCCTGATATAGCTGCAAGGAGGGAAGCCGCTAGAATGCTCAAAGGGAAGGCAACGGAACATGAATTGTCAGACAAACAACCACCGATTGAGAATGAACCGAAGCCACTCAACACCGAAATGTCTGTACTTCGTTTTAAAGTGAAAATCAAGTGATGTACTCTAAAACAATGTTACTTTAACAACGTAATAGTGGCTGTCATAGACAGTGGAACATATTACTAATAAGTTTGTTACTGTAACAGTAACTTATTATATGCAGAATTCATTAACAATGTTACTGTAACAGTGTGACAGTTGCAAAAGTCAAAAAAGAAAACATAATTTGACGTTTTGATTTCTTCACTCTTGCAGCTGTTATAACTGCACTTCATAGGGAAAACGAAACATGGGTTCGATAAATTTCATGTCTTATTTTGTCTTTTCGAATTAAAAAATTAACTGTTTTTTAAAGCATTTAATTTTGAAAACAGTTTTTAAAATGTAAGTGTTTTTTTTTTAACAAAAAAAGTCGAGACAAAATGAAAATGATGTTACTGTAACACTGTGATAGTAATAAATGAAAATTATAATAAAAGATTTTGACGCTTTGAATTCTCCACTATGTGCAGCATTTATAATTGGACTTAATTATGGGGAACAGGCACGTGGTTAACATCAATCATCTTTTAAAAACAGTTTTCAAAGCAGTTAGTAAAAGCGGTTTTTAAAGCAGTTAATTTTTTTTTAAAAAAAAAAATAACTGTTTTGTTTTTCTCAATTATCTATAAATAATCTCATTTTAAAAAAACACAATTATGTTACTGTAACACACGTTTTTGACGCTTTGAATTCTACAATCTGTAGCAGTTATCTTTCTAAAATAGTTTTTCACTTTCTTCAAAGTGACATTTTTCAAGGCAGTTATTTTTTTTATTTTTTTTAAAAAACTGTTTTGTTTTTTTCAATTATCTATAAATAATCTCATTTTCATTCAACATTTACACTTCATTTTCTAAACAAAAAAATAAGCCAAGACAAATTCAAAGGTTTTTCATTTCTAATTTTTTTTAATCTTTTGTAATATTAAATATCTATAAAGATTATGGATGGTTTAATATTACAACTGTTGCTAAAATTTCATCTGTTTTAATAGTTTTTTTTTTTTTTTTTGTTTCAGCAAGAGAAAAATGGAACGAATTCAAAGGAAACTGGAAGACACCAAGTTTGAACTGGAAGAAATGACAAGGCATAGTGTGGACAGCGGGGGGGCCACGGGGGCGCTTGGGAGGAAGAGAACAAGCGTTTGCATTTTTGTTGGAGTCGCCACCAATTTTTATGGGAAATTGGAACCGTTCGAATACCTCGTGCCATGTCAAGACACAAAGTAGAGACATGAACACTAAGCAATCGTTACCTTTAGCATTCTAAGTTTAGAATGACTCTCGTGGATGCCAATGAACACGGGTGTTCACGGAGATCTGGAGTAAGGGGTGAGGGTACGTATTAGAAAGCTCTTTTGATCGAACACCTAATCCCGCCCGCCTCGATAGCGGCCTCTACTAATTATTAGGGACATCATTCGTACTTGATATATCGTCGGCTAAATGCATGCAATGCAACATCCAAGTTTTAATTCTAACATGTGAAAATTAGGCTAAATCGGTAGACAATAAATTTAGCATACAATTGGGTCGAAGTAGGATTTAATGCTCAATTACATGTGAAAACATACAAATGATACAAGAAATAATGATAAATACAATAAAGAAAATTACAATAAAGAAAATTACAAAAATTACATTGGGTTAGGCGATTTATGTCGAAAATACCTTTAAAACGGATAATTTGAGAAAACGAATAAAGGAATGAATTAACGAACAAAACAGAAGGCGATAATACGAATAATAGTTAATTAATACGTAAGCTAATTAACTAAGTCAAGGCAAAAACGGAGTTCAGGGACAGAATTCAACCGAACAAAGCAGCAGAGTCTGCGTCTCTTGGAATAGGCGCGATTCTTTGCGTCGTTCTGACTTTCGACCAATTCTCCGGGTGAAGCGGAATTGCGTGTTGTTAATACTCGTCGGTAAATTTAAAGATTGATTAAATTATTTACTCGGATGAAAGTGATTAATAGGTTATTTACATGCGATTAAGGGGTCATAAAAACAATAAAACATGGATGAGACGGATTTAAACGAATTAATTACATGAAAGAATGATTGATTAGTGACATGGGTGAAATAAATAGATCAAGCATGATGAATTAACGATAAATAAATGACGAATATGTCATAGATAACACAAAAGACAGACGTAAATATGTCAATGATGAATTCCAGAAACTCAATATTGATGAATTGAATCCCTAAAACCCGAATTGAGTTTAATGACGAAAACCCGCAAATATGAGATTATAAGGGATCTAAGTCGAATTAACGATTAGATTAGATGCTAATGAATGATAAATAACATACATGTGAATTATTAGACTATTATGTCAAAGAATTAACAGGAAACAAACGAAACAAATAAAAGTTTGACGAATTTCAGAGGACGAAGGAAGAAGAAAGGAAGCAGGAACTGCGGCAGCCTCATGAAGAGGCGCAGCAGGAACTGCGCTCCTTCGAAGAGGCGCAACAGTTGTTGCGTCCTTTCTCGACGTCTGTCTACTGGAAATCCGTAAAATGAGGTTTTTAAACAAGCTTTTATAAATCGGTTTTAAGAGGTATTTTCGACATAAACCTTACAATTGATGATACAAAAAGTAAAATACAATAAATAAAGGAGGAATTTATACACCCTCAGACATACATGTTTGACGAAACGAGATGAACTAAGATATCGATTAGTGATGCTCGACGCGAATGTAAAGAAAGTGCCCTCGAAAGAGGAATTAAAACAGATTGATTAAGTTGATTGATTGTGGAGTTGGTCAAATTGGTCGGTCATGCAAACGAGGCCGGTAATCAGAAGGATCCGAGCTTACGTGGTCGAAAGTTCAAGCACGTAGGCGCCAAAAAGTAAGAACAAAGGTCTAGAATGCAAAGGGAGAAGAGAAGGGCGGACACTCGCGTGAGAAATATGAGGAGCGAAGGCTCCTATTTATACTAATCACGTGAAGGAATTAGGGTTTCGGAGAGTCTTTGGAAGTGAATCTCGGAAAGATATGAAAAAGATACGAAAACTACGCAGAAAAGGACCTGGGAAGAGGCGCAGCAGCCATTGCGTCCCTTGGAAGAGGCGCAGCACCTGATGCGTCTGTTCCCAAGTGGTTTCCTCCTGCGGAAGAAAGATTTACGTGTTTGAGTTATGGTAGGACGGAATAATTTGGTTTTCCTTAATATCTTATGTGAATATTACGGGAAATTGTTTACCAAAGGATAAAGATTGTGAAATATTTATAAAAATATGGAATAGAAATATCCGGAACATTCCAGAACATTCTGACTCGGGATTTGACGGTTATCAGAAAATGAAGATGGTTTTAGGCCCGGACTCCAAATGTACTCTAATTACTATCAAAACGACCGTATCGGCTCGTAGATGACAACTAAGAGGTAAACATTAATATTTGAGCAATCACTTGACGATAAACTTACGAACTGTCACAAATCGTTCCGCGTAGCAAACATGCGGCCCAATCATCACCGGGTGGTTTGCGAGAGGTGCAGAAATAAGGTATCTACAGAGCCCCCACTTTGACTGAGGCTTGGACAAGGCGAAAGTCAAAGTATAGCCATCAGGTCAATCGAAGATTACAACCTGACGACTATGGCGACGCGAGGTGGCTCAAGGGATCTGAGCCAAGGACCTGTCGTCAGGAACATTTTAGAGTCTGTCGACTATCGGGGAGGGTCGTTTAAAGTCCTTTAGACTACGTAAGGAGGCTCGCCAGCCATAAGAAGAGACCATACCTAAGACTTCTTTCTCGAGATGTTTCCGGAGGTGCATAGGAGCTAAGGGTAAGACCTAAAAGGCAACTAAGGTTTGGAGATTGCGAGTAGCAGGACACAGGTGGGAACTGCTGGGAGAAAACTGCTTGGGTAGTCTTCTAGACAAAAATGTAAGTAGCAGGACACAGGCGGGAACTGCTGGGAGAAATCTGTTTGGGTTCAGCTTCAAACAAACTTCGGAAGAAATAGGGATTGATATTAATCTCCATGTCTCGAGAGGGAAAGTCCATCCGCTTACTCTCGTTGGGGAAATATAATGAAGGCGTGTCGAAACACCTGTGAAGGAATAAATGCTCGCTACGATAAGCAAAGGTCTTGGAAGTGATAAATAACGTGCAATAGTCTGCTGCTGGCTTAGAAACGTGGGCCGGAATGAAAGATAATCGTCAAACGGACCAAAAGGATGAAATAGCATCGGGGAAGAGGTGCACCAAAGATGGGCCCATAAATAACGAACTCATAACGAATTTTTGAAAACTCGTAAGGAGGGAACACCAGGAAGAGGCGCAGCAAGAGCTGCGTCTCTTGGAAGAGGCGCAGCGCCTGCTGCGTCTATTCCCAAAGGTGTGTCTTCTGCGTAAAAACGCGATAAACAGAGGGGTTGAAATCATTCGTTCGAAACATAAATCCTCTCTTTCTCTCTCAAATCTTAACCATTTCCGCCAAGGTTTGATCCAAAAGCTTGCATTAATCATGACTAATCGAGGTATGTGTCTCATTCTTGCATTAATCTTCTGTATTTGTTCAATTATGGATCGAAAAAATTAGGGTTTACGACCCAATTGATCGAAAATTTGGGGCTTTTCCCCCAAATGCATTTGCCTTGTCAAATTGACATTAGAAACGGGTAATTGGTAATATAAGGAACATAACCATATATTTGTCTCGAATTTTCGTTGAGTTTTGAGCCTTTGAGTGAATTTGAGACGGTTTCACAGCTAAACCGCAAATTGCTTCAAAAATAGCCTTAGAATTGCCCATTGCGATGAAACTTGATGTTTGGGATCCTTGGATGATGGGTAAACTTTCTACCATCTCGGAATTTTGGTTTGTGACAACTTCTTCAGGACACTTTTCTAGGGCATAATCGCCGTTGTAACGAAATGCTGCCGAAATTTCGACTTGAACCCGGAACTAGGCTTCAAATTAAGCTTGACTTGACCCAAATTACCACATGAGTGATCGGTTTTGTGAGAATATGGCCAAAGATGGCGAGAAAAGAGCGGTTTCAGGGCTTCCAAAGGCTCGAAAATCCCTTAACTAAGGCTCGTCGTCACGTGACGCGGCCTAAATTTGCTTTAATGTTGCAGGTGATGAGGCTTCTACTTCTGGGAGAGCTCCCATGGAGATAGACGTTCTGTGATCGAGGAGGATTTGGAGCGAGGCCTTCACCGCTGCGTGATGGGGCTGCTGGGGACGAGATCCATGAGAAGGAGGCCGTTGAGGAGGAGGAGGCCCCGAGACAGACCAACGTTCGCGAGGAGGTCGTCACCGAGAGGAGCTCCCTCGTGGGTGAGACCAGGGAGAGCGAGCACCGCTTTAGGCTCGCAGAGGGTCACCCGTCCTACGGGACGGTGAAGAGTTTGTAAATAGGAATTCACTACTCATCACCCATCTTCTTTCATTCATTTGTTCATATCTCTTTCAATTTTCATTCAAAACTAAAGATAGCTTTTGTTTCAAATCATAATAGGAGGTCGGGAACATCAGATCATTCTCGGGCTATACGACAGCGATGGAGTGCTACGAGTGACTGTCGGCGGAGGAGCGCGCCATGATCGAGCGCGGAGCGTTCGGTTCTTTGGTGCAGGCCTGGAGGGATATTGCGAAGAGGAAGCTGCGGGCTAACCTTAGCCTGGTCCGCGCTTTCTTGGACCGATTCTGGGATACGACTTCCACTTTTCACATGCCTTTTGGTGAGGTGGGAGTCACTCTGGAGGACTACGGCATGATTTACGTCCGCCGTGTGGGTCGAGGCGTGGGTGGCGGAGACGCCATGAGGGTGGACTCGGCCGAGGCTAGGAGGTTGATCGGTGGAACTTGTCGCCGAGGGTTGTCACGATGTCGGGTTTGGTACCCGGCTCCTACGTTCGAGACTACTTTGCGGGAAAGATCCCGGCGCTGGTGACGATTGACGGGAGGGAGACGGCTCCTCCTCCTTGTACAGCTGAGCAGAGGGTTCGTTTGTAGCTCTGGTGGTTTCTGTCTTGGATTTACCTCGGAGACAAGGGCGAGAGGCTGTCCACGAAGCTTCTTCCCTTCCTTTCTTACCTGAGCTCCCTAGGGCGTTGGGGCCCGGTCATCACTTGGTTTTGCGGTCCTCATCCGCTTCATGAGGGCCATTGTTCGTCCGGAGTTGATGGAGAAGGGGACTTCTCCTGGCGCGTTTGTCGGACCGGACTCTTCTTGGAGGTATGAACCTTCATTTAGACCAAAATCAATTTCTTTCTTTATCAAATCACGAAATATCGTTATTGACTATCTTGCTTCGCAGGCATGGGTATACTCCTACTTTCCGGGCCTCGCGCCCAAGAGGACGGAGCCGCTGGAGAAGGCCTATCCCGTGGTGAGGGATTGGGTGATGTGCAGGACGAAGAGCAAGCGTTCTTCTCACGGCGTCTACCGGCGGGACGTGAACGCTCTTCAGCTGGACAACTAAGCATCTCACTTATATTTATTTGCTTCTATATTGCTTTTAAATTGATCATAAGAATGATTCTTTGTCTATCTTGTCTCAGTGGGTGCCCCGGCCTTGGGCGAAGTACGGTGACGCCTCCTTTTGTGGGTGAGGTCCTTCGACCTAGGAGCTCGAGCTGGCTGCTGTTGAGGACGTCGATGGGTCATGTGTGGTACTTGGGCGAGCGCTTGGCTCGTCAGTGTTATCGGGACGTGTTGACGGTTCCCATCGATCCTCCTAGGACGATGTTCAGGGAGCCTTCTGAGGCTGAGAGGGAGGCGGACTTGGTTGGCGCAGGTGGTGAAGCCCTCCTTCTTTCTGGCAAGGACTACTCGGCGTTCCTCTACGGGAGGTTGGCGTACTGGCCGGTAGTGGTAAGCATCTTTACTCTTCTTCTTTACTTGATTTTTTGAGAACTATGATGAAAGATCATCGGTTAATGAGAAACATTTGACTTTGCAGGAGGTTGAGGCGGCGGGCATCGAGCCCCCAGAGTACCCCGAGACCCTCGAGTACACTGACGCGACTGGGAGGACGACGATCTCCGAGCTACGTGACTTTGACGTGGGCGCGACGGATCTTGGACAGGGCCTGGCCGACCGACAAGATCGATTCGGAGGGTGAGCCTCTAATTTGCATAACTTTTTGTGTAAGAACACATTTGATTGAGTTTGTTCAATTATTGAGAACTTCTTTTTGAAAATGCAGGTTGCGCCGTCTCGGTTCGTGGCGTTATGGAGGGTGGCCAACCGGCTGCGAGCTACTGCCATCGAGGCACTTATCGCCGGTCGAGGCCGTCAGGTATGGACCTTGTGCCTATTTCATTTTTTAATTTTGATTTTCCAACTTTTCTTGTAATTGCTTGGAATGATTGACATGAGCCAATTTTGTTGTTTACAGGGGGACCGTGAGCCTGGAGCGAGAGTTGGCCCAGTCTCGGGAGGAGACAGCTCGCTTGTTGAGGGAGCTCGAGGTTCGAGACGCCGAGATTGCTGCTCTTGCGGCAAGAGTTGCGGAGCTGGAGGGCGACCAGCAGTAGCTTTGTTTAGTTTTTATTTGTTTGTTGGCCGTATTTTGCACATTTGTACATTTTGACTTTCATTTTGAATCATTTCGGGCTTTGTTTGGGGCTCGAGCCCCCAGTTTGTTAAACATTTCCCCTTTTTGAGTTGTATATAAGATGGCCTGAGTGCCTTTGCTGCTGGGTTGCGTTGCTTGTACCTGCAGGTTAGCTTTGAATAGGTTTGGTAGATCACGGTTTACGCCGTCATGCCGCCGAAATTTACATAGAAATCACGCAAGACATACATTTGTATATACATATGGTCGTAATTAGCGCAAAACGAGTGGCTCAAGAGAATGCAAAAATGCAAAAAATTTGCCGGAAATGACCAGACAGTACGGAGGGTTACCCCTTAAAAAAAAGAAAAAAAAGAAACCTAAGTTAGAAATGAGAAGATTAAAAAAAGAGTAAAATAAATAAAAAAGAAATTAATATATATATATTAAAATGAAAGGTACTTCCGAAAATTAATTATATATAAAAAAATGAAAATTATTTCCTAAAATGAAAATTATTTAAAAAATGAAAATTATTTCCTAAAATGAAAATGTGCAAGTGTGGTAAAATGACGAAAATGTCGATGTCGTCTCGAAATGCGCGCCCGCGGACTTTAGGAAACATGAAATATATGGCAATTTCCACGTATTTACCAAAATAATAACCCATAAGAATAGGAAATTATTCGTCGAGGAATTAGGAAAGATCCAACGCGAAAATCACGAAGTCAAGTGGGAAGAGGCGCGCATGAGAGCTGCGTCCCTTTGAAGAGGCGCAGCAGTCTGCGCTGTTCCCAGTGGTTCTGTTCAGCGGATTTTTGGAAACAGGAATTAGTATAAATAGAGACGTCGATAGAGCTTTTATTCACACAATTCTTCCGTCTCTTCTTCGTCCTATTACATAAAATTCTTATAAAAATAATCCTTCATCATGAATACTTTGGAGATTCGCTTAAAGGAATGGACCAACGAATTTTCAAACATGGAGAAATATGATATGGGCGCCTATAATCTTGGATCATTGTTGAGTTTAAAGCTCATCAAGGTTGTTAAACCGTTCTTGGATGCTTGTCTTGACTATTGGGACCCAAATTACCATGTTTTTGCGTTCCCTGGAGGCGATATTTGCCCATTTCTGAAGAAATTGTCGCTATTGGTGGGTGGGACCCCGAACACTTGCCCGCCATTCCTTCTACTTCGCAAGGGTATAAGAGCAAATTTAGAGACTTGCTTGGGTTGACTAGACTTTAGGTGGACCGTCTAGTGACCTCGAAGGGAGTGCGAATGTTGGACTTCATAGATCGATTTATTAATAGGGCTGACCCCACCGTTTCTTATGTTGCCAGGCGAAGGGCATTTGGGTTTTGCTTGTTGCATGTGTATGTCTTCCAAGGGCATGTTGATGAAGACTTGAGAGGTGATCCCCGTCTTCCTCGGGCCTTGTTGAGCAAATGGAGCTGCGCAGGAGCCCAGCTTGTTTATGTCTAGGAGAGCTCCTTTTGGGCTTGGATAACAGGGAGGCCAATCGCGACCTACCGTATTTGGGAAGTCCCGTCATTCTGCAGGTAAAAGAACTTTTCTCTTTTTCTTCTTTTTCTTTCTTTTTTTTCGTTTTTTTTTTTTTTTTTTTTTTTTTCGTCCTTTTTTTTCGTTTTTCTTTTTTTTTTTCTTTTTTTTTCGTCCTTTTTTTCTTTTCGATGTCTAATACCCGCTTTTGGTAGGTTTGGCTTATGGAACGGCTTCGTTTGATCGAGCCCCCAGTTCATGTTCCTTCCTATCATGCTCGTTCAATTGCGATGAGGACCAGGCTTTACATGGTAGATTTCACCCGAGTCTGCAATTATTGGGAGAACAAATCAAGAGCGATGACGGCCCGTTGATTAGGTGGATTGTACCATGGTGGCACCTCAAATCATCACTTTGGAGTGTCTTCTTTGGATCCTACTCGGTCCGTGCGCATTCCCGGCTTGGAATTTATGGTGTGCATCTTCCCGGAAAGGCTGATGAGACAGGTTGGACTAAAACAGACAATCCCGAAGCTTGATCTTCCTGCGCAGATCGCTGTGGCGCTTACTACAAAGAGACGAAGGGAGTGGGCCATTAAATGGGCTCAAATAAATGCATGGTTCTTGAACTCTTCTGCAAATGCCTTGTGGGTGTCGGATTCTTATCTACGATGGAGGAAAGCTACTACTCCGGAAGAGCGCGAGAGATTGAGGAAGCGCGAGCCCGTTGACTACAAGGTGCGCGAGGTGGAGGAAGAGAAAGAAAAGCATTTGACTGAGGGAGAGGAAGAAGCCGGGTTTCGAGTCGTTCATCCTTCGAAGAAACCGAAGACCTCTCCTGTCGTAGAGATGGTGATTGGCAAGAATGGGAAATCTAGGCCTCGAGAAAGACCGTTAGTGATTAGGTCTGAAGTGGCGCAAGAGCGTCCGGCTCGAGGTCGCGACATGAAGTATGACAAGAATGACAAGAGCAAAGGGAAGATGGAGGAATAGTCCAAGTCTTTATTTATTATTTATTATTATTATTATTATTATTTATTGTTGTAATAAAAAAGGTGGGGTTTTTAGAATCCTAGCCTATTTTTTATTTTTATTATGTAGCGTATTATTACTATTAGAAATTAAATGAAATAAAAAGGTTAAATGGTTATGAAACCGTTGTGATTTTCTATTTATTATTCTTGTCGAATTCCAAATGCAAAGCAAATGTCCTATTTACATTTTAAAATAAATGGGTTGTATCCTATAAAGGATTGCCTACGTATTCATTAAAAAAAAATGAAATCAAACCCTTGCGCGTAGTTCGAGTAAATGTAAAAAATAATTGTTCTAAGCAATAGCTTTTAATGAACTTAGAAAATAAGCATGAGCTTTTGCTTACTCTGAAGGTGCAGATTTAGTTTATTTGATGATGTGAGGATGACAAATTTGTGAAAGTGCAAGAGCAAAGTGACATTAGCTTATTTCAGGTTGGCCAGGGGCCGTTTATTTAGTGCCAGAAGAGCGACACGTGAGGTTACGCGAGGCGCATTTTTGTTCCTATTCTAGGCATAGTATCGTTTTAGTTGGTCAAGGTTTGTTGGGTTGGTAAATTCATTCCCGTCTAGGTCTGTGATTCTAACCGCACCCCCTGGAAGTATGGACTTGACTAGAAATGGTCCGGCCCAATTAGGTTTGAATTTTCCCCGTGGGTCGACAGGTAAAAGAGCTCTAACCGATTTGAGTACTAAGTCTCCTTCCTTGATGTTTCATGGCTTAACCCTTTTGTTGAAAGCTCGTTTGATATGTGCTTGATATGTTTGGACATTATGCAAGGCGCGTAGCCTACGTTCATCCAGGAGGATGAGTTCTTCATACCTATCCCTCTTCCAAACGGCTTCTGGGATTTGACTTTCGAGTAAAATACGCAAGGATGGTATCTCTAGCTCGACTGGTTGTACAGCTTTCATGCCGTAGGTCAAATAGAAAGGAGTAGCCCCAGTGGGCGTCCTAACAGATGTACGATATCCCCACAAAGCAAAGGGTATCTTGCTTGGCCAATCTCGATAGTTGTCAATCATTTTCTTGAAAATTGTGACAACGTTCTTATTTGCTGCCTCTACCGCGCCATTAGTCTGTGGCTTATAGGGCGAAGAGTGGTGATGCCTAATCTTGTATTTGGCTAGCAATTGCTCAGTCTCAGCTTGGAAATGTGATCCATTATCACTAATTATCTCATGTGGGCAACCATATCGACAAATGATGTTGTTTTGTATGAACTTTGCCACGTTTTTAACCGTGAGACTAGTGTAGGAAGCCGCTTCTACCCATTTGGTGAAATAGTCGACTGCCACTAGGATGAAACCATGACCTCCTATTCCGGCTGGGATTATCTTCCCGATTATGTCAATTCCCCAAGCATAAAATGGCCAAGGAGATGTCATCGTATAGAGCAATGAAGGAGGGATATGTTGGACATTCCCGAAGATTTGGCAATTGTGGCAATGTCTTACGTATTTGATGCAATCAGATTCCATTGTGGTCCAATAATACCCCAAACGTGTGATTTTCTTTTCCATCATGGGCCCACTCATGTGAGGACCGTATTCTCTATCGTGGACTTCTTCCATCACCTTTCGTGCCTGTGAATGATCAAGGCAACGTAGGATTACACCAAGAGGTGTTCTTTTGTATAACTCTCCTTGCATGAGAACGTATTGGGAAGCTAATAGGCGTATAGCACATTGTCCCCTCTTGGCCATATCCGGTGGATAGGTACCGTTGAGCTTGAAATTCAGAATTGCTTGGAACCAGGGTTCCTGCGCGATCTCCTCTTCATCGATGATTTGGTGGACATAAGCTGGTTCTGACCGTCGTTCGATGCACAAAGGCATTTCCACCATGTGATCTGGCATATTAATCAAAGATGCAAGTTTTGCAAGAGCATCTGCAAATTGATTTTCTTCCCGAGGTAAGTGTAGATATGTTACGTGATCAAAGAATTGGGCAACTTGGTCTATTCTGGCTTGGTATGGTGCTAGGCTTTCGCTTCGAATTTTCCAAGATCCTGTAACTTGATTGATGATCAGTGATGAATCCCCATGTACTCGGAGGTTTTTAATGCCTAAGCTCACTGCCGCTTGTAATCCAATTAGACAAGTTTCGTATTCTGCAGCATTATTTGTCACCTCGAAGTCGAGTTTGACAGCGATTGGTGTATGCTCACCTTCAGGAGAAATGAGCAACACTCCTATTCCAAATCCTCTTAAGTTTGATGCCCCATCAAAGTAAAGGTCACAGGAGTCTACATCAGTTTGGAGTATATCCTCGTCTGGAAATGACCAAGTGTCTATTGTTTGTGCATCATTGATGGGATTTTTTGCGAAGAATTCGGCAAGAGCGCGCCCTTTTATGACTTTTAGAGGCACGTATTTGAGGTCAAATTCTGAGAGCATCAAAGTCCATCTTGCTAGGCGTCCATTGAGGACGGGTTTTTCGAAGAGGTATTTGACTGGATCCATTTTGGAGTATATTTTGACGGAGTAGCTAAGCATGTAATGGCGTAGCTTCTTCGTTGCCCACACAAGAGCGAGGCATGTCTTTTCGAGTTGTGAGTATTTGCACTCGTACTCCAAGAACTTCTTACTAAGGTAGTAGATAGCCCTTTCTTCACTTCCTACAGTTTGAGCTAGCATGGCACCCATGGCGGTTTCGGTTACTGTGAGATATAAACCAAGAGGTTGATCTCGTTGAGGTGGCATGAGCACTTGTGGTTTAGCCAATATCTCTTTGATTCGGTCAAATGCCTTTTGGAAATGATCGTCCCACATGGTGTGGTCCGTCTTCTTGAGTTTCTTGAAGATAGGCTCGCAAATCATGGTGAGTTTCGATATGAATCGACTTATGTATTGCACTTTTCCCAGGAATCCTCTGACTTCATTTTCTGTTTGAGGTTGTGGCATCTCGATCAGAGCCTTGATCTTGGAAGGGTCTATTTCTATACCTCGTTGGCTAACGACGTATCCCAGGAGTTTGCCAGATGTTACTCCGAATGTGCATTTCTGAGGATTGAGCCTCATGTTGTACTTTCGTAGCTTTGCGAAGAATTTGCGAAGGTTCGCAATATGCCCCTCTCTTTCCTTGGATTTGACAATCATGTCATCTACGTATACCTCAACTTCTTTGTGTATCATGTCATGTAAGAGTGTAGTTGCGGTGCGTTGATATGTAGCTCCGGCGTTGATTAATCCAAACGGCATGACCGTATAACAATAGGTTCCCCATTGAGTGACAAAGGCGGTCTTATGCATGTCTTCTATGGCCATTTTGATTTGGTTATAACCCGCATACCCATCCATGAAGGATAGTAATGCGTGGTCTGCAGTATTGTCCACCAATATGTCGATATGTGGTAGAGGGAAGTCATCTTTAGGACTTGCTTTGTTTAAGTCCCTAAAGTCAACACAAACGCAGATTCTCCCATCCTTTTTGGGTACAGGTACTATGTTGGCTACCCAGTCAGAATACTCGGAAACTTTGATGAATCCGGCCTTGAATTGCTTATCAACTTCTTCTTTAATTTTGAGAGCCCATTCTGTTCTCATGCGACGAAGCTTCTGTTTTACAGGTTTGAAACCTGGCTTAATCGGAATTCTATGTTCGGCGATATCCTTGTCGATCCCTGGCATGTCTTTGTAGGACCAAGCGAAAACATCTTTGAACTCGTTTAGGAGGTCTATGAAATCGGCCCTTTCGGTAGAGCTCAAGGTAGTCCCTATCCTAAGTTCTTGGGGTTCTAGTTCGGTTCCTACATTGATGGGTTCGGTGTCCACTATTACTGGTCCCCCTTCCCCTTCCTGTAGTATTTCTTTGGCTACATAGGGAGGTATTTCGATCGAGTCTGGGTCTTGGTCATCCTCAGTATCATCGTAAACAGAATTGCACTCAAGATAACACAAAGAGTAAGCGGAACCTGATTTATTCATATTAAAGTTTGAGTAAAGTTGAAACAAAGAAGCCATCTGATCCATGGTCAGTGGTGGCAAAGGGACAGTGGTTGGGACATTTCCCGAACTACCGTGACTACTCGAGGCTAAGCTAGGAGAAACAGAGGGAATGGGGATGACGACAGGAGGAGACTCTCTAATGACTTCTGATACGGTCGTTATGTACCAAAAATAAATACCTAAATATAACTAACAGAAGCTAGCGATAAGTAGGGTCGATCTCCACAGGAGGCGGTCACTATCTACTTGTCTATTCTATCTCCGTCGATGTCACAATTGGGGGTTTTGATTTGATTTAACTAAACTACTGAGGATTAAGGGAAGAGAAAACAACAAGAGAAAATAATGATGAAAAACAGGGGTAAAACAGATAAAAGAGAGAAATATGCTAGGAATCGGTCTACCGTGGCAGCTACACTATCGGGTCAACTGAGTCGATTAAATTATTGATAAGAAGAGCGAGGTCGTCACCTTTCGGTCCTTAAACCTACGATTATACCCTTTCGGTCTCTAATCGCCCTAGGGTCTCCTAACTTAGCCTTCGCCTAATTAGGTATCACCTATTGTAATTAAGCAAGCCTTCCCTTCCAATCTTTTGATCCGGGCCGGGGTAACTAATTAATCGGTCTCCTGCATGCATTCATTCAACCTAATCACAATTAAATTGCTTAATACAATTCTTATCGCAAAACTAATCTAATCATGTCGATCCTAACATATTGCTACCACGGTTTCCCTAGTCCTAACATATTAAAGGAATTAGCTACGCATGGCTCGGGATACTACACAAGCAATTGCTAATCTAATAACATAAGACATGATAACTAAATAATAAAGAAACAATAAAAGCAATAAAGAAACAAGGGGTATTTGGGTTTATTCAGGCCAAGAGGGGATTGAGGCAGGGAGATCCTCTCTCCCCCTTGCTTTTTACTCTATGCTTGGAGTATTTAAGCAGGATTTTGGAGGTTACTCAACAGCATAGGCAGTTTAGATTCCATCCTCTCTCTCAAAAGACTAAACCTCTCACATCCGTGTTTTGCGAGATGACCTTATAATGTTTTGTAGAGGGTATAGGACTTCTATGGAGCTTCTAATTCATTCCTTTGAATATTTCTCAAAACCTACTGGCTTGGTTATGAATAGAGGGAAATCCAACATATATTTTAATGGCACTGATGAGCATCATATTAGTGAGGTGGAAAAGCTAACTGGTATGAAGAGGGGTAATGTACCATTCAAATATCTTGGGATTAATGTATCTCCAAAAAGACTGTCTGTGATGGACTGTTCTTGTCTAGTGGAGAGGATAGTAGAACGAATTAAGAGGTTGGGCTCTCGAAAATTATCTTATGCAGGGAGGATTGTTCTGATCAAGTCAGTCCTTAGCTCTCTTCATACATATTGGGCTCGTATTTTTGTGTTGCCTAAAACTGTGATTGCCAGCATTGAGGCTACTTGCAGATCCTTTTTATGGCATGGCAATGAACAAAAAGATAATCCTGCACTGGTCTCCTGGGACACTATTTGTCAACCTAAAAGACAGGGTGGACTAGGGATTAGGAAGTTTCATGAATGGAATCTTGCTGCCATAGCCAAGTATGCCTGGTGGGTTGCTACAAAAGCTGACCATTTATGGGTTCGTTGGGTTCATTCAATTTATATCAGAAACAGCAATTGATATGATTATGAACCTTCACCTACCTCCAGTTGGGCTTGGCGCAAAATTTGCCAAGTCAAGAACATCTTCAAAAACTTCTTATTTCAGCAAACATGGACTGATTCTGGACAGAGTTATAGGATTGATAAAGGTTATCAATGGTTGCTACCTGTAGGAGCTCAAGTTAGCTGGTTCCCTTGGATGAATCAGAGATGGCTTCTTCCCAAACATAGCTTCTGCAGTTGGCTCATTGTTCAGCAACGACTTTTAACACAGGACAGACTAATGCGAATGAATATAGTGAATCATAACTGCTGTTACTTATGTGGACTGCACGAGGAGTCTCATGACCATTTATTTTTTGAATGTGTGTATAGCAAGCGATGTAGGGCCTTGATTTCTGATTGGTGTCAGGTACAACTCCCTGGTACGAACAGTATTCTGTGGTGGCTAAAATGGAGGAATAGAATTGTTGGGAGGAAGCAAGGTATAGCGGTGATTCTTGCAGGACTGATGTATTGGATTTGGTATACAAGGAATCAGTGTCGTATTGAAGGGATGCTGTGGAGGCCTGAGTTTTTGGTTCAGCATGTTAGGAGTGAAGCTTGTATGCGGTTCAAAGTCCTTAAGAGTCAAAATGTGAATTCTGCGACTTAGATTGATAGCATGATGTAATAGTTAGAGATGGTGTTATAAGTCTCTAACAAGTTTGTAATTGGGAATCTTTATTATTAATGAGATCAGCTTACTTGCCCCAAAAAAAAAAAAAAAAAAAAAAGAATAAAAGGGAAGAGAAATGTTACTGAAATAAATTCGGAAATAGGGAAGAACAAAAGTAACGGAACCAGTGTATTGGAAATTATAAGAGATCCCGAGAGGGGAAGAGAAGAGAGGGAGAGAGAGAGCTACAACTGACGTCCCTACCTTCCTATTTATAAGAAAATAGGAATTATTTAACCTAATGACGGAAATAAACCTAAAAAGCCCAAGCCCGTAGGATAAACCACTCGATCGAGTGGTTTAAAACCACTCGATCGAGCAAACTAAGGCTCAAACTGCTCGATCGACCAAAAGAAGTGCTCGATCGACTAAACACAAATAAGCAACTGGTCGATCGACCATATAAAGTGCTCGATCGACTAATTATTGAATCTAAAACCACTCGATCGACTAGTACAGTGCTCGATCGAGTGAAAACTAACTTCAGCAGCTCATAATTCTCGTTAGTTTGACTTTGACTTGTCCTTTTGGCTCCCAAAACAGCTTCGCGCATCCCAAGAGAGCTATAATTCCGCTCCAAATTCACTCTTCCTCCAAATGCATGCAAAACGGACGATAAATGGCTTGATTTCACTACTTTCTGGTTCATTCCTGCAAATTAGACAAAATAACCCAAAGTAGCATATTCGGGGCATTTCGTAGCATAAAACCACGATAAAAGCATAGAAATACGTGCATAAAATAGGCTAAAAAGACTATATAAAATGCACGTATCAACTTCTCTAGACTCCAACTCCGACTCGAACTCATCGTCTTCTGGTTCTCCTTTGAACATCTCTCCTTCTCCAGTGGTGAGTTTGAAGAGTCTTCCTTGATTGTTGGTCCACTTGATTGATTTTCTCCATCCTTTTTGTTGACTTGCGTTGGTTTCTGTGATTAACGCGGTGGGGTTGAAGCGATCGTCTTGAAGTATCATGGTAATGATCTCATCCTGCGCGGCTCTAACAAATCGATCCTCTCCGAACAATAGACTAACAGCTTGTTCGTTTAAGCAAGGTGCTTGACGGGTTTTGACGGTAGGAACCGTTTCTGGAGGGATGAAGTAGCAATCGTGAAAGATCTCGATTCCGGTTAGCTTCTTCTCGAGATAATGTCAAGGCTCGGGAAATTCGTGAAAGAGTTCTAGACTTCCTTCCTTAACAAAATACCCATTTAGGGTAGGGAGATAGGGTCGCATTTGGATTCCTACATGCTTACGGTTTTGAACTTGAGCGAGCATTTCGAGAACCTCTTCTTTAGTGGGTTTGTACCCCAGTCCAAGTGGTATCCTTTTTGAGTTACCTTCCTTGTATGGTGCGAAGGTGTTTCTTCGGGTAGGGTTCAAAGGCATTCCAGGGAAGTATCCCTGGGATTTGAGTATATGGTTGACCACCAAGTTGGAGTACGGGTCATAGTATAAGGGTGCCAATTCGCTTTCTATGACACTTATGCTTTGGAAGCCCCCAAGTTCATATACTAGATCTGCAAGGACTTGATTGCTTGATTTCTTTTCGATTATTGCCTTGATGGGTGACGAAGTGATCGTCACCACTTTGCCATTTAGTGGGATCTTGATCTTTTGATGAAGGGTGGATGTTACCGCTTTGGAAGCGTGAATCCAAGGTCTTTCTAGAAGTATGTTGAAGGAAGCTTCGATGTCCACTATTTGGAAGTTAACCTTTCGCTCAATTGGCCCTGTGGCTATGGTTAGGCTAGCAAGTCCTACTACCTTTCGTCGTGTACCATCATATGCACGCACACCTTGATTGGTAGGGGTCCAATCCGATTCTTTCATGCCTAATTTGTATGCCGTTTTGAGGGGTATGACGTTGACCGTGGAGCCATCATCTACCAAGGTCATTGGCACATTTTTCTTTAGACAAATGACAAGTGATGTAAAGAGTCGAGTTGTGACTAGCGCCAAAAGGTGGCAAATCTTCGTTCGAGAAAGTAATAGGATTACTTAGCTTCGGTGATTCTTGGAAGACCAAGTTGACTACATCTTCGGGTGTCGAGTTATGTGCTACATTTAGTTTGGCCAAAGCTTGCGGTAAAGCTTGGCGATGTGGGAATGAGCTTGCTACTAATTGCCGGTGAAAGATCAGCCTTTGTCTTCTGTAATTGCTTGAGCAAATGGTCAGTGGGGTCTTCTTCGTTATCATTTGGTGTGACAACGTTGGTTGGACCATTTTGAGTAGTGCTTTGATATGGACGACCCGAACGAGTTAGGTGGCCCACATCTTGGTCTTCACCATTTTGGACTATTTCTTTGACTAGGGAGTTTTTAATGAGATACTCGTCCTCATCATCGTCGGCCCAAACTCCATTGATTGTAGCTAGTTCCCTCATTCTCATGATTTCATCTTCTATTCGTATGATTTGATCGACTAGTTTATCAACTATGGCGACTACTTCTTGCATAGTAGCATTTTGAGAGAAGGTTAGTGGCACATGCTTCTTGGGTGTCACGTTGGGATCATGTAAAGTTATCACCACATTTTCTAATTCCCAAACTTGCCTATCCATACTCCTTGCCCATGTGATGAAGTCGGAAATGGTAGGGGAGATAGTAGAGTAGAACCCCTCACTCTCTATTGCGTGGATATTATTTTCGACTAGAGAAATGAGATGTGAACAATCTAAGGTAGATTCGTCACTTGTAATCACTAGAACTCCAAGAGGATTCTGAGTGTTGTTAGGTTTGCCTCCCGGCGGTATTGGTAGTCGACCATCTTCAATCATGTCTTGAAGCACATTTTTCAAATTGTAGCATTTTTCTTTGTCATGCCCCTTATCCCTATGGTATTCACAGTACGTGTTCTCGTCCCAGAATTTGGATTTCCTTTCGGGTTCGGGAGTAGGTCCAATGGGTTGAAGTTTGCCTTGCTTCATTAACCTTTTTAGAGCGTTGGAGTAAGTGTCCCTAAGGTTTGTGAATTTCCTCGGCGGGGTACTTTTCTTGGATGGCTCGAGAAGGTTAACTTCATCGGTTTTGCTAGTGGAGCCGTATGAACGACTTGTTGAGCCTTGATATCCTCGACCTACCGTTTTGGACAAGAGTCCTTTACGGGTGTCATCTTCAATCCTTGTCCCTATTACGGTTAGGTCCTTGAAAGTCTTGATATTTTGGTATCTCAAATGATTGGCATAAATGGGTTTGAGATTATCCACGAACTTTTCCACAAGGGTAGCCTCATCCGGGCGTTCAACTAGTTGGGTACTAGTCTTCCTCCACCTACTTAGGAAGTCGGTGAATCCTTCTTTGTCATTTTGGGTAAGAACCTCTAGAGTGCGCATGTTAACTTGGATCTCGGCATTATCCGCATATTGCTTAGAAAACACGATCGCGGCATCTTCCCAAGTAGCGACCTTCTTGTGTTCTAAGGAGTAGAACCATTGCTTCGGGATGGTCTCAAGAGATGAAGGAAAGATCCTTAAGAACATCTCGGGTTTGATGCCTTTGATAGACATGTAATCCTTGAAGGCACGGATGTGGTTCAAAGGGTTTTCGTGCCCCTTGAATTTAGGGATATCCGTCATGTTGAAGTTGGTTGGCAATTTGGAATTGACGGCCTCGTACTTACGATTATTCTCCCTGTAAATGTCATCCCCTTTAAGGTACATCAATTGCTCCTCTAAGTATTGGAGTCTTTTCTCGGCTACAGTTAGCCCCATGGGAGGATTTTCATCCGCGGAGTCACCTATTACTTCACTTTCATGAGGAGGCAACCTCCCCTCTACGGCATAGATCCGGCCCTCAATGATCTCAAGGCGATCATGGACTTGGTCTTGGGTAACTTGGATTTGGGCTAGCGCGGCTAGGATTCGATCATTACCATCTTGAAGCTGGTGGAGGTTTGTTTCGCTGGATCCAGGCATCTTGAAAACTGGATAAGAGACCGATGACGAATCAAAACACGATCGACCAATCTAACACACTTGCTAAAAGAAGAAATGTTTTGACTCGTGAAGTGGGTGTGTGCCACTTGTGTTGAGTGAGCTTTGAAGAAAGACAAGGATTTTGAAAATGTGTATCCTAGTCAACTATAGTGTAGTTGTAGGAGTGGACTCGAAGTGAGGTTTTGAAATGGGTTTGTGACCCGGATTTTGACTCGACAAATGGACAGAGTTTCGACTGGGTTTTGCGCTAATCAAATGGCCTTTTCGAAATTTTGATTAAAAAAGGGTTTTGATTTTTGCAAAATTGTCATGGTTGTGTTTAGAAATGGTGATCACGTAAGGTACAAACATTCATACAAGCATTATAACGGGATTTTGAGTGCATTTAAAAGGGTTTTGGTTTAAAGGGTGGGTTGCCATACCGAACCATCAAACCCGAAGTCTGTGGAGAGGCTCGTACCAAACAAGAGTAAGGCCGATTCCTAGTCCATTTCCTCAAGTAGTGAAGGCCCTTGATACAAACAAGAGTAACCATCATGGTATGGATGACGTCAATCGCTATCCATCCTTAGGCCCAAATAAGAATTAGGACCGTTTAGACGGGACGATTGGTCGAATGGGTTGGGTTGGGCCTAAGAAGGCCGAAAAAAACGGTCTAGGAAGACCGAGTTATGAAAACCGACAATTGTCTTGTACAAATTATTCCCTAACCTTGTTCAAGTTTCACCCTTGGCTACACGTAAGTGTATTATTCCCAGCGGAGTCGCCAAACTGTGGACAGCGGGGGGCCCACGGGGGCGCTTGGGAGGAAGAGAACAAGCGTTTGCATTTTTGTTGGAGTCGCCACAATTTTTTATGGGAAATTGGAACCGTTCGAATACCTCGTGCCATGTCAAGACACAAAGTAGAGACATGAACACTAAGCAATCGTTACCCTTAGCATTCTATGTCTAGAATGACTCTCGTGGATGCCAATGAACACGGGTGTTCACGGAGATCTGGAGTAAGGGGTGAGGGTACGTATTAGGAAGCTCTTTTGATCGAACACCTAATCCCGCCCGCCTCGATAGCGGCCTATACTAATGATTAGGGACATCATTCGTACTTGATATATCGTCGGCTAAATGCATGCAATGCAACATCCAAGTTTTAATTCTAACATGTGAAAATTAGGCTAAGTCGATAGACAATTAATTTAGCATACAATTGGGTCGAAGTAGGATTTAATGCTCAATTACATGTGAAAACATACAAATGATACAAGAAATAATGATAAATACAATAAACAAAATTACAATAAAGAAAATTACAATAATTACATTGGGTTAGGCGATTTATGTCGAAAATACCTTTAAAACGGATAATTTGAGAAAACGAATAAAGGAATGAATTAACGAACAAAACAGAAGGCGATAATACGAATAATAGTTAATTAATACATAAGCTAATTAACTAAGTCAAGGCAAAAACGGAGTTCAGGGACAGAATTCAACCGAATAAAGCAGCAGAGAGTGCGTCTCTTGAATAGGCGCAGCATTCTTTGCGTCTTTCTGACTTTGACCATTCCCGGGCCGTGAAGCGGAATTGCGTGTTGTTAATACTCGTCGGTAAATTTAAAGATTGATTAAATTATTTACTCGGATGAAAGTGATTAATAGGTTATTTACATGCGATTAAGGGGTCATAAAAACAATAAAACATGGATGAGACGGATTTGAACGAATTAATTACATGAAAGAATGATTGATTAGTGACATGGGTGAAATAAATAGATCAAGCATGATGAATTAACGACAAATAAATGACGAATATGTCATAGATAACACAAAAGACAGACGTAAATATGTCAATGATGAATTCCAGAAACTCAATATTGATGAATTGAATCCCTAAAACCCGAATTGAGTTTAATGACGAAAACCCGCAAATATGAGATTATAAGGGATCTAAGTCGAATTAACGATTAGATTACATGCTAATGAATGATAAATAACATACATGTGAATTATTAGACTATTATTTCAAAGAATTAACAGGAAACAAACGAAACAAATAAAAGTTTGACGAATTTCAGAGGACGAAGGAAGAAGAAAGGAAGCGAGAATCTGCGGCCTCATGAAGAGGCGCGGCAGAATGCGCTCCTTCAAGAGGCGCAACAGTTGTTCCGTCCTTTCTCGACGTCTGTCTACTGGAAATCCGTAAAATGAGGTTTTTAAACAAGCTTTTATAAATCGGTTTTAAGAGGTATTTTCGACATAAACCTTACAATTGATGATACAAAAAGTAAAATACAATAAATAAAGGAGGAATTTATACACCCTCAGACATACATGTTTGACGAAACGAGATGAACTAAGATATCGATTAGTGATGCTCGACGCGAATGTAAAGAAAGTGCCCTCGAAAGAGGAATTAAAACAGATTGATTAAGTTGATTGATTGTGGAGTTGGTCAAATTGGTCGGTCATGCAAACGAGGCCGGTAATCAGAAGGATCCGAGCTTACGTGGTCGAAAGTTCAAGCACGTAGGCGCCAAAAAGTAAGAACAAAGGTCTAGAATGCAAAGGGAGAAGAGAAGGGCGGACACTCGCGTGAGAAATATGAGGAGCGAAGGCTCCTATTTATACTAATCACGTGAAGGAATTAGGGTTTCGGAGAGTCTTTGGAAGTGAATCTCGGAAAGATATGAAAAAGATACGAAAACTACGCAGAAAAGGACCTGGGAAGAGGCGCGGCCCATTGCGTCCCTTGGAAGAGGCGCAGAACCTGATGCGTCTGTTCCCAAGTGGTTTCCTCCTGCGGAAGAAAGATTTACGTGTTTGAGTTATGGTAGGACGGAATAATTTGGTTTTCCTTAATATCTTATGTGAATATTACGGGAAATTGTTTACCAAAGGATAAAGATTGTGAAATATTTATAAAAATATGGAATAGAAATATCCGGAACATTCCAGAACATTCTGACTCGGGATTTGACGGTTATCGAAAAATGAAGATGGTTTTAGGCCCGACTCCAAATGTACTCTAATTATCACAAAACGACCGTATCGGCTCGTAGATGACAACTAAGAGGTAAACATTAATATTTGAGCAATCACTTGACGATAAACTTACGAACTGTCACAAATCGTTCCGCGTAGCAAACATGCGGCCCAATCATCACCGGGTGGTTTGCGAGAGGTGCGAAAATAAGGTATCTCTGAGCCCCACTTTGACCGAGGCTTGGACAAGGCGAAAGTCAAAGTATAGCCATCAGTCAATCGAAGATTACAACCTGACGACTATGGCGACGCGAGGTGGCTCAAGGATCGAGCCAAGGACCCGTCGTCGTCGGGAACATTTTAGAGTCTGTCGACTATCTGGGAGGGTCGTTTAAAGTCCATTAGACTACGTAAGGAGGCTCGCCAGCCATAAGAAGAGACCATACCTAAGACTTCTTTCTCGAGATGTTTCCGGAGGTGCATAGGAGCTAAGGGTAAGACCTAAAAGGCAACCAAGGTTTGGAGATTGCGAGTAGCAGGACACAGGTGGGAACTGCTGGGAGAAAACTGCTTGGGTAGTCTTCTAGACAAAAATGTAAGTAGCAGGACACAGGCGGGAACTGCTGGGAGAAATCTGTTTGGGTTCAGCTTCAAACAAACTTCGGAAGAAATAGGGATTGATATTAATCTCCATGTCTCGAGAGGGAAAGTCCATCCGCTTACTCTCGTTGGGGAAATATAATGAAGGCGTGTCGAAACACCTGTGAAGGAATAAATGCTCGCTACGATAAGCAAAGGTCTTGGAAGTGATAAATAACGTGCAATAGTCTGCTGCTGGCTTAGAAACGTGGGCCGGAATGAAAGATAATCGTCAAACGGACCAAAAGGATGAAATAGCATCGGGGAAGAGGTGCACCAAAGATGGGCCCATAAATAACGAACTCATAACGAATTTTTGAAAACTCGTAAGGAGGGAACACCAGAAAGAGGCGCAGCAAGAGCTGCGTCTCTTGGAAGAGGCGCAGCGCCTGCTGCGTCTATTCCCAAAGGTGTGTCTTCTGCGTAAAAACGCGATAAACAGAGGGGTTGAAATCATTCGTTCGAAACATAAATCCTCTCTTTCTCTCTCAAATCTTAACCATTTCCGCCAAGGTTTGATCCAAAAGCTTGCATTAATCATGACTAATCGAGGTATGTGTCTCATTCTTGCATTAATCTTCTGTATTTGTTCAATTCTGGATCGAAAAAATTAGGGTTTACGACCCAATTGATCGAAAATTTGGGGCTTTTCCCCCAAATGCATTTGCCTTGTCAAATTGACATTAGAAACGGGTAATTGGTAATATAAGGAACATAACCATATATTTGTCTCGAATTTTCGTTGAGTTTTGAGCCTTTGAGTGAATTTGAGACGGTTTCACAGCTAAACCGCAAATTGCTTCAAAAATAGCCTTAGAATTGCCCATTGCGATGAAACTTGATGTTTGGGATCCTTGGATGATGGGTAAACTTTCTACCATCTCGGAATTTTGGTTTGTGACAACTTCTTCAGGACACTTTTCTAGGGCATAATCGCCGTTGTAACGAAATACTGCCGAAATTTCGACTTGAACCCGGAACTAGGCTTCAAATTAAGCTTGACTTGACCCAAATTACCACATGAGTGATCGGTTTTGTGAGAATATGGCCAAAGATGGCGAGAAAAGAGCGGTTTCAGGGCTTCCAAAGGCTCGAAAATCCCTTAACTAAGGCTCGTCGTCACGTGACGCGGCCTAAATTTGCTTTAATGTTGCAGGTGATGAGGCTTCTACTTCTGGGAGAGCTCCCATGGAGATAGACGTTGCTGTGATCGAGGAGGATTTGGAGCAGGCCTTCACCGCTGCAGTGATGGCTGCTGGGGACGAGATCCATGAGAAGGAGGCCGTTGAGGAGGAGGAGGCCCCGAGACGGGCCAACGTTCGGCGAGGAGGTCGTCAGCTGAGAGGAGCTCCCTCGTGGGCTGAGACCTGGGAGAGCAGGCACCTGCTTTAGGCTGCAGAGGGTCACCTGTCCTACAGGACGGTGAAGAGTTTGGTAAATAGGAATTCACTACTCATCACCCATCTTCTTTCATTCATTTGTTCATATCTCTTTCAATTTTCATTCAAAACTAAAGATAGCTTTTGTTTCAAATCATAATAGGAGGTCGGGAACATCAGATCATTCTCGGGCTATACGACAGCGATGGAGTGCTACGAGTGACTGTCGGCGGAGGAGCGCGCCATGATCGAGCGCGGAGCGTTCGGTTCTTTGGTGCAGGCCTGGAGGGATATTGCGAAGAGGAAGCTGCGGGCTAACCTTAGCCTGGTCCGCGCTTTCTTGGACCGATTCTGGGATACGACTTCCACTTTTCACATGCCTTTTGGTGAGGTGGGAGTCACTCTGGAGGACTACGGCATGATTTCTGGTCTGCCGTGTGGGTCTGAGGCTGTGGAGTGGCCGGAGACTGCCATGAGGGTGGACTCGGCCGAGGCTAGGAGGTTGATCGGCTGGAACTTGTCGCCGAGGGTTGTCACAGTGTCGGGTTTGGTACCCAGCTCCTACGTTCGAGACTACTTTGCGGGAAAGATCCCGGCGCTGGTGACGATTGACGGGAGGGAGACGGCTCCTCCTCCTTGTACAGCTGAGCAGAGGGTTCGTTTGTAGCTCTGGTGGTTTCTGTCTTGGATTTACCTCGGAGACAAGGGCGAGAGGCTGTCCACGAAGCTTCTTCCCTTCCTTTCTTACCTGAGCTCCCTAGGGCGTTGGGACTGGGTCACTGCTGGTTTTGCGGTCCTCATCTGCTTCATGAGGGCCATTGTTCGTCCGGAGTTGATGGAGAAGGGGACTTCTCCTGGCGCTGTCGGACCTGGACTACTGCTGGAGGTATGAACCTTCATTTAGACCAAAATCAATTTCTTTCTTTATCAAATCACGAAATATCGTTATTGACTATCTTGCTTCGCAGGCATGGGTATACTCCTACTTTCCGGGCCTCGCGCCCAAGAGGACGGAGCCGCTGGAGAAGGCCTATCCCGTGGTGAGGGATTGGGTGATGTGCAGGACGAAGAGCAAGCGTTCTTCTCACGGCGTCTACCGGCGGGACGTGAACGCTCTTCAGCTGGACAACTAAGCATCTCACTTATATTTATTTGCTTCTATATTGCTTTTAAATTGATCATAAGAATGATTCTTTGTCTATCTTGTCTCAGTGGGTGCCCCGGCCTTGGGCGAAGTACGCTGACGCGCCTCCTTTTGTGGCTGAGGTCCTTCGACCTAGGAGCTCGAGCTGGCTGCTGTTGAGGACGTCGATGGGTCATGTGTGGTACTTGGGCGAGCGCTTGGCTCGTCAGTGTTATCGGGACGTGTTGACGGTTCCCATCGATCCTCCTAGGACGATGTTCAGGGAGCCTTCTGAGGCTGAGAGGGAGGCGGACTTGGTTGGCGCAGGTGGTGAAGCCCTCCTTCTTTCTGGCGAGGACTACTCGGCGTTCCTCTACGGGAGGTTGGCGTACTGGCCGGTAGTGGTAAGCATCTTTACTCTTCTTCTTTACTTGATTTTTTGAGAACTATGATGAAAGATCATCGGTTAATGAGAAACATTTGACTTTGCAGGAGGTTGAGGCGGCGGGCATCGAGCCCCCAGAGTACCCCGAGACCCTCGAGTACACTGACGCGACTGGGAGGACGACGATCTCCGAGCTACGTGACTTTGACGTGGCTGTGACGGATGCTGGCCTGGCCGACTGACAGCATCTGATTCGGAGGGTGAGCCTCTAATTTGCATAACTTTTTGTGTAAGAACACATTTGATTGAGTTTGTTCAATTATTGAGAACTTCTTTTTGAAAATGCAGGTTGCGCCGTCTCGGTTCGTGGCGTTATGGAGGGTGGCCAACCGGCTGCGAGCTACTGCCATCGAGGCACTTATCGCCGGTCGAGGCCGTCAGGTATGGACCTTGTGCCTATTTCATTTTTTAATTTTGATTTTCCAACTTTTCTTGTAATTGCTTGGAATGATTGACATGAGCCAATTTTGTTGTTTACAGGGGGACCGTGAGCTGGAGCGAGAGTTGGCCCAGTCTCGGGAGGAGACAGCTCGCTTGTTGAGGGAGCTCGAGGTTCGAGACGCCGAGATTGCTGCTCTTGCGGCAAGAGTTGCGGAGCTGGAGGGCGACCAGCAGTAGCTTT
Organism: Silene latifolia; assembly: GCF_048544455.1. Taxonomy (NCBI): domain Eukaryota; kingdom Viridiplantae; phylum Streptophyta; class Magnoliopsida; order Caryophyllales; family Caryophyllaceae; genus Silene; species Silene latifolia. Next base: position 44,869,859 of record NC_133536.1, read on the forward strand.
GTTTAGTTTTTATTTGTTTGTTGGCCGTATTTTGCACATTTGTACATTTTGACTTTCATTTTGAATCATTTCGGGCTTTGTTTGGGGCTCGAGCCCCCAGTTTGTTAAACATTTCCCCTTTTTGAGTTGTATATAAGATGGCCTGAGTGCCTTTGCTGCTGGGTTGCGTTGCTTGTACCTGCAGGTTAGCTTTGAATAGGTTTGGTAGATCACGGTTTACGCCGTCATGCCGCCGAAATTTACATAGAAATCACGCAAGACATACATTTGTATATACATATGGTCGTAATTAGCGCAAAACGAGTGGCTCAAGAGAATGCAAAAATGCAAAAAATTTGCCGGAAATGACCAGACAGTACGGAGGGTTACCCCTTAAAAAAAAGAAAAAAAAGAAACCTAAGTTAGAAATGAGAAGATTAAAAAAAGAGTAAAATAAATAAAAAAGAAATTAATATATATATATATTAAAATGAAAGGTACTTCCGAAAATTAATTATATATAAAAAAATGAAAATTATTTCCTAAAATGAAAATTATTTAAAAAATGAAAATTATTTCCTAAAATGAAAATGTGCAAGTGTGGTAAAATGACGAAAATGTCGATGTCGTCTCGAAATGCGCGCCCGCGGACTTTAGGAAACATGAAATATATGGCAATTTCCACGTATTTACCAAAATAATAACCCATAAGAATAGGAAATTATTCGTCGAGGAATTAGGAAAGATCCAACGCGGAAAATCACAGAAGTCAAGTCAAAGAGGCGCAAAGATGAGTGCGTCCCTTTGAAGAGGCGCAGCAGGTGCTGCGCCTGTTCCCAGGTGGTTCTGTTCTGGCGGATTTTTGGAAACAGAAATTAGTATAAATAGAGACGTCGATAGAGCTTTTATTCACACAATTCTTCCGTCTCTTCTTCGTCTTATTACATAAAATTCTAAAAAATAATCCTTCATCATGAATACTTTGGAGATTCGCTTAAAGGAATGGACCAACGAATTTTCAAACATGGAGAAATATGATATGGGCGCCTATAATCTTGGATCATTGTTGAGTTTAAAGCTCATCAAGGTTGTTAAACCGTTCTTGGATGCTTGTCTTGACTATTGGGACCCAAATTACCATGTTTTTGCGTTCCCTGGAGGCGATATTTGCCCATTTCCTGAAGAAATTGCTGCTATTGGTGGGTGGGACCCCGAACACTTGCCCGCCATTCCTTCTACTTCGCAAGGGTACAAGAGCAAATTTAGAGACTTGCTTGGGTTGACTAGACTTTAGGTGGACCGTCTAGTGACCTCGAAGGGAGTGCGAATGTTGGACTTCATAGATCGATTTATTAATAGGGCTGACCCCACCGTTTCTTATGTTGCCAGGCGAAGGGCATTTGGGTTTTGCTTGTTGCATGTGTATGTCTTCCAAGGGCATGTTGATGAAGACTTGAGAGGTGATCCCCGTCTTCTGGGCCTTGTTGAGCAAATGGAGCTGCGCAGGAGCCCAGCTTGTTTATGTCTAGGAGAGCTCCTTTTGGGCTTGGATAACAGGGAGGCCAATCGCGACCTACCGTATTTGGGAAGTCCCGTCATTCTGCAGGTAAAAGAACTTTTCTCTTTTTCTTCTTTTTCTTTCTTTTTTTTTCGTTTTTCTTTTTTTTTTCTTTTTTTTTCGTCCTTTTTTTTCGTTTTTCTTTTTTTTTTTCTTTTTTTTTCGTCCTTTTTTTCTTTTCGATGTCTAATACCCGCTTTTGGTAGGTTTGGCTTATGGAACGGCTTCGTTTGATCGAGCCCCCAGTTCATGTTCCTTCCTATCATGCTCGTTCAATTGCGATGAGGACCAGGCTTTACATGGTAGATTTCACCCGAGTCTGCAATTATTGGGAGAACAAACTGAAGAGCGATGACGGCCCGTTGATTAGGTGGATTGTACCATGGTGGCACCTCAAATCTGTCACTGGAGTGTCTTCTTTGGATCCTACTCGGTCCGTGCGCATTCCTGGCTTGGAATTTATGGTGTGCATCTTCCCGGAAAGGCTGATGAGACAGGTTGGACTAAAACAGACAATCCCGAAGCTTGATACTGTCCTGCAGACTGCTGTGGCGCTTACTACAAAGAGACGAAGGGAGTGGGCCATTAAATGGGCTCAAATAAATGCATGGTTCTTGAACTCTTCTGCAAATGCCTTGTGGGTGTCGGATTCTTATCTACGATGGAGGAAAGCTACTACTCCGGAAGAGCGCGAGAGATTGAGGAAGCGCGAGCCCGTTGACTACAAGGTGCGCGAGGTGGAGGAAGAGAAAGAAAAGCATTTGACTGAGGGAGAGGAAGAAGCCGGGTTTCGAGTCGTTCATCCTTCGAAGAAACCGAAGACCTCTCCTGTCGTAGAGATGGTGATTGGCAAGAATGGGAAATCTAGGCCTCGAGAAAGACCGTTAGTGATTAGGTCTGAAGTGGCGCAAGAGCGTCCGGCTCGAGGTCGCGACATGAAGTATGACAAGAATGACAAGAGCAAAGGGAAGATGGAGGAATAGTCCAAGTCTTTATTTATTATTTATTATTATTATTATTATTATTTATTGTTGTAATAAAAAAGGTGGGGTTTTTAGAATCCTAGCCTATTTTTTATTTTTATTATGTAGCGTATTATTACTATTAGAAATTAAATGAAATAAAAAGGTTAAATGGTTATGAAACCGTTGTGATTTTCTATTTATTATTCTTGTCGAATTCCAAATGCAAAGCAAATGTCCTATTTACATTTTAAAATAAATGGGTTGTATCCTATAAAGGATTGCCTACGTATTCATTAAAAAAAAATGAAATCAAACCCTTGCGCGTAGTTCGAGTAAATGTAAAAAATAATTGTTCTAAGCAATAGCTTTTAATGAACTTAGAAAATAAGCATGAGCTTTTGCTTACTCTTGAAGGTGCAGATTTAGTTTATTTGATGATGTGAGGATGACAAATTTGTGAAAGTGCAAGAGCAAAGTGACATTAGCTTATTTCAGGTTGGCCAGGGGCCGTTTATTTAGTGCCAGAAGAGCGACACGTGAGGTTACGCGAGGCGCATTTTTGTTCCTATTCTAGGCATAGTATCGTTTTAGTTGGTCAAGGTTTGTTGGGTTGGTAAATTCATTCCCGTCTAGGTCTGTGATTCTAACCGCACCCCCTGGAAGTATGGACTTGACTAGAAATGGTCCGGCCCAATTAGGTTTGAATTTTCCCCCGTGGGTCGACAGGTAAAAGAGCTCTAACCGATTTGAGTACTAAGTCTCCTTCCTTGATGTTTCATGGCTTAACCCTTTTGTTGAAAGCTCGTTTGATATGTGCTTGATATGTTTGGACATTATGCAAGGCGCGTAGCCTACGTTCATCCAGGAGGATGAGTTCTTCATACCTATCCCTCTTCCAAACGGCTTCTGGGATTTGACTTTCGAGTAAAATACGCAAGGATGGTATCTCTAGCTCGACTGGTTGTACAGCTTTCATGCCGTAGGTCAAATAGAAAGGAGTAGCCCCAGTGGGCGTCCTAACAGATGTACGATATCCCCACAAAGCAAAGGGTATCTTGCTTGGCCAATCTCGATAGTTGTCAATCATTTTCTTGAAAATTGTGACAACGTTCTTATTTGCTGCCTCTACCGCGCCATTAGTCTGTGGCTTATAGGGCGAAGAGTGGTGATGCCTAATCTTGTATTTGGCTAGCAATTGCTCAGTCTCAGCTTGGAAATGTGATCCATTATCACTAATTATCTCATGTGGGCAACCATATCGACAAATGATGTTGTTTTGTATGAACTTTGCCACGTTTTTAACCGTGAGACTAGTGTAGGAAGCCGCTTCTACCCATTTGGTGAAATAGTCGATTGCCACTAGGATGAAACCGTGACCTCCTATTCCTACGGGGATTATCTTCCCGATTATGTCAATTCCCCAAGCATAAAATGGCCAAGGAGATGTCATCGTATAGAGCAATGAAGGAGGGATATGTTGGACATTCCCGAAGATTTGGCAATTGTGGCAATGTCTTACGTATTTGATGCAATCAGATTCCATTGTGGTCCAATAATACCCCAAACGTGTGATTTTCTTTTCCATCATGGGCCCACTCATGTGAGGACCGTATTCTCTATCGTGGACTTCTTCCATCACCTTTCGTGGCTGTGAATGATCAAGGCAACGTAGGATTACACCAAGAGGTGTTCTTTTGTATAACTCTCCTTGCATGAGAACGTATTGGGAAGCTAATAGGCGTATAGCACATTGTCCCCTCTTGGCCATATCCGGTGGATAGGTACCGTTGAGCTTGAAATTCAGAATTGCTTGGAACCAGGGTTCCTGCGCGATCTCCTCTTCATCGATGATTTGGTGGACATAAGCTGGCTCCGACCGTCGTTCGATGCACAAAGGCATTTCCACCATGTGATCTGGCATATTAATCAAAGATGCAAGTTTTGCAAGAGCATCTGCAAATTGATTTTCTTCCCGAGGTAAGTGTAGATATGTTACGTGATCAAAGAATTGGGCAACTTGGTCTATTCTGGCTTGGTATGGTGCTAGGCTTTCGCTTCGAATTTTCCAAGATCCTGTAACTTGATTGATGATCAGTGATAAATCCCCATGTACTCGGAGGTTTTTAATGCCTAAGCTCACTGCCGCTTGTAATCCAATTAGACAAGTTTCGTATTCTCGCAAAGATTATTTGTCACCTCGAAGTCGAGTTTGACAGAGATTGGTGTATGCTCACCTTCTGGAGAAATGAGCAACACTCCTATTCCAAATCCTCTTAAGTTTGATGCCCCATCAAAGTAAAGGTCACAGGAGTCTACATCAGTTTGGAGTATATCCTCGTCTGGAAATGACCAAGTGTCTATTGTTTGTGCATCATTGATGGGATTTTTTGCGAAGAATTCGGCAAGAGCGCGCCCTTTTATGACTTTTAGAGGCACGTATTTGAGGTCAAATTCTGAGAGCATCAAAGTCCATCTTGCTAGGCGTCCATTGAGGACGGGTTTTTCGAAGAGGTATTTGACTGGATCCATTTTGGAGTATATTTTGACGGAGTAGCTAAGCATGTAATGGCGTAGCTTCTTCGTTGCCCACACAAGAGCGAGGCATGTCTTTTCGAGTTGTGAGTATTTGCACTCGTACTCCAAGAACTTCTTACTAAGGTAGTAGATAGCCCTTTCTTCACTTCCTACAGTTTGAGCTAGCATGGCACCCATGGCGGTTTCGGTTACTGTGAGATATAAACCAAGAGGTTGATCTCGTTGAGGTGGCATGAGCACTTGTGGTTTAGCCAATATCTCTTTGATTCGGTCAAATGCCTTTTGGAAATGATCGTCCCACATGGTGTGGTCCGTCTTCTTGAGTTTCTTGAAGATAGGCTCGCAAATCATGGTGAGTTTCGATATGAATCGACTTATGTATTGCACTTTTCCCAGGAATCCTCTGACTTCATTTTCTGTTTGAGGTTGTGGCATCTCGATCAGAGCCTTGATCTTGGAAGGGTCTATTTCTATACCTCGTTGGCTAACGACGTATCCCAGGAGTTTGCCAGATGTTACTCCGAATGTGCATTTCTGAGGATTGAGCCTCATGTTGTACTTTCGTAGCCTTGCGAAGAATTTGCGAAGGTTCGCAATATGCCCCTCTCTTTCCTTGGATTTGACAATCATGTCATCTACGTATACCTCAACTTCTTTGTGTATCATGTCATGTAAGAGTGTAGTTGCGGTGCGTTGATATGTAGCTCCGGCGTTGATTAATCCAAACGGCATGACCGTATAACAATAGGTTCCCCATTGAGTGACAAAGGCGGTCTTATGCATGTCTTCTATGGCCATTTTGATTTGGTTATAACCCGCATACCCATCCATGAAGGATAGTAATGCGTGGTCTGCAGTATTGTCCACCAATATGTCGATATGTGGTAGAGGGAAGTCATCTTTAGGACTTGCTTTGTTTAAGTCCCTAAAGTCAACACAAACGCAGATTCTCCCATCCTTTTTGGGTACAGGTACTATGTTGGCTACCCAGTCAGAATACTCGGAAACTTTGATGAATCCGGCCTTGAATTGCTTATCAACTTCTTCTTTAATTTTGAGAGCCCATTCTGTTCTCATGCGACGAAGCTTCTGTTTTACAGGTTTGAAACCTGGCTTAATCGGAATTCTATGTTCGGCGATATCCTTGTCGATCCCTGGCATGTCTTTGTAGGACCAAGCGAAAACATCTTTGAACTCGTTTAGGAGGTCTATGAAATCGGCCCTTTCGGTAGAGCTCAAGGTAGTCCCTATCCTAAGTTCTTGGGGTTCTAGTTCGGTTCCTACATTGATGGGTTCGGTGTCCACTATTACTGGTCCCCCTTCCCCTTCCTGTAGTATTTCTTTGGCTACATAGGGAGGTATTTCGATCGAGTCTGGGTCTTGGTCATCCTCAGTATCATCGTAAACAGAATTGCACTCAAGATAACACAAAGAGTAAGCGGAACCTGATTTATTCATATTAAAGTTTGAGTAAAGTTGAAACAAAGAAGCCATCTGATCCATGGTCAGTGGTGGCAAAGGGACAGTGGTTGGGACATTTCCCGAACTACCGTGACTACTCGAGGCTAAGCTAGGAGAAACAGAGGGAATGGGGATGACGACAGGAGGAGACTCTCTAATGACTTCTGATACGGTCGTTATGTACCAAAAATAAATACCTAAATATAACTAACAGAAGCTAGCGATAAGTAGGGTCGATCTCCACAGGGATGCGGTCACTATCTACTTGTCTATTCTATCTGTCTGATGTCACAATTGGGGGTTTTGATTTGATTTAACTAAACTACTGAGGATTAAGGGAAGAGAAAACAACAAGAGAAAATAATGATGAAAAACAGGGGTAAAACAGATAAAAGAGAGAAATATGCTAGGAATCGGTCTACCGTGGCAGCTACACTATCGGGTCAACTGAGTCGATTAAATTATTGATAAGAAGAGCGAGGTCGTCACCTTTCGGTCCTTAAACCTACGATTATACCCTTTCGGTCTCTAATCGCCCTAGGGTCTCCCTAACTTAGCTTTCGCCCTAATTAGGTATCACCTATTGTAATTAAGCAAGCCTTCCCTTCCAATCTTTTGATCCAGGTCGGGGGTAACTAATTAATCGGTCTCCTGCATGCATTCATTCAACCTAATCACAATTAAATTGCTTAATACAATTCTTATCGCAAAACTAATCTAATCATGTCGATCCTAACATATTGCTACCACGGTTTCCCTAGTCCTAACATATTAAAGGAATTAGCTACGCATGGCTCGGGATACTACACAAGCAATTGCTAATCTAATAACATAAGACATGATAACTAAATAATAAAGAAACAATAAAAGCAATAAAGAAACAAGGGGTATTTGGGTTTATTCAGGCCAAGAGGGGATTGAGGCAGGGAGATCCTCTCTCCCCCTTGCTTTTTACTCTATGCTTGGAGTATTTAAGCAGGATTTTGGAGGTTACTCAACAGCATAGGCAGTTTAGATTCCATCCTCTCTGTCAAAGACTAAACCTCTCACATCTGTGTTTTGCAGATGACCTTATAATGTTTTGTAGAGGGTATAGGACTTCTATGGAGCTTCTAATTCATTCCTTTGAATATTTCTCAAAACCTACTGGCTTGGTTATGAATAGAGGGAAATCCAACATATATTTTAATGGCACTGATGAGCATCATATTAGTGAGGTGGAAAAGCTAACTGGTATGAAGAGGGGTAATGTACCATTCAAATATCTTGGGATTAATGTATCTCCAAAAAGACTGTCTGTGATGGACTGTTCTTGTCTAGTGGAGAGGATAGTAGAACGAATTAAGAGGTTGGGCTCTCGAAAATTATCTTATGCAGGGAGGATTGTTCTGATCAAGTCAGTCCTTAGCTCTCTTCATACATATTGGGCTCGTATTTTTGTGTTGCCTAAAACTGTGATTGCCAGCATTGAGGCTACTTGCAGATCCTTTTTATGGCATGGCAATGAACAAAAAGATAATCCTGCACTGGTCTCCTGGGACACTATTTGTCAACCTAAAAGACAGGGTGGACTAGGGATTAGGAAGTTTCATGAATGGAATCTTGCTGTCATAGCCAAGTATGCCTGGTGGGTTGCTACAAAAGCTGACCATTTATGGGTTCGTTGGGTTCATTCAATTTATATCAGAAACAGCAATTGATATGATTATGAACCTTCACCTACCTCCAGTTGGGCTTGGCGCAAAATTTGCCAAGTCAAGAACATCTTCAAAAACTTCTTATTTCAGCAAACATGGACTGATTCTGGACAGAGTTATAGGATTGATAAAGGTTATCAATGGTTGCTACCTGTAGGAGCTCAAGTTAGCTGGTTCCCTTGGATGAATCAGAGATGGCTTCTTCCCAAACATAGCTTCTGCAGTTGGCTCATTGTTCAGCAACGACTTTTAACACAGATGGACTAATGCGAATGAATATAGTGAATCATAATCTACATTTACTTATGTGGACTGCACGAGGAGTCTCATGACCATTTATTTTTTGAATGTGTGTATAGCAAGCGATGTAGGGCCTTGATTTCTGATTGGTGTCAGGTACAACTCCCTGGTACGAACAGTATTCTGTGGTGGCTAAAATGGAGGAATAGAATTGTTGGGAGGAAGCAAGGTATAGCGGTGATTCTTGCAGGACTGATGTATTGGATTTGGTATACAAGGAATCAGTGTCGTATTGAAGGGATGCTGTGGAGGCCTGAGTTTTTGGTTCAAAGATGTTAGGAGTGAAGCTTGTATGCGGTTCAAAGTCCTTAAGAGTCAAAATGTGAATTCTGCGACTTAGATTGATAGCATGATGTAATAGTTAGAGATGGTGTTATAAGTCTCTAACAAGTTTGTAATTGGGAATCTTTATTATTAATGAGATCAGCTTACTTGCCCCAAAAAAAAAAAAAAAAAAAAAAGAATAAAAGGGAAGAGAAATGTTACTGAAATAAATTCGGAAATAGGGAAGAACAAAAGTAACGGAACCAGTGTATTGGAAATTATAAGAGATCCCGAGAGGGGAAGAGAAGAGAGGGAGAGAGAGAGCTACAACTGACGTCCCTACCTTCCTATTTATAAGAAAATAGGAATTATTTAACCTAATGACGGAAATAAACCTAAAAAGCCCAAGCCCGTAGGATAAACCACTCGATCGAGTGGTTTAAAACCACTCGATCGAGCAAACTAAGGCTCAAACTGCTCGATCGACCAAAAGAAGTGCTCGATCGACTAAACATAAATAAGCAACTGGTCGATCGACCATATAAAGTGCTCGATCGACTAATTATTGAATCTAAAACCACTCGATCGACTAGTACAAAGGTTTCGATCGAGTGAAAACTAACTTCAAGACTCATAATTCTCGTTAGTTTGACTTTGACTTGTCCTTTTGGCTCCCAAAACAAAATGACTTCGCATCCCAAGAGAGCTATAATTCCGCTCCAAATTCACTCTTCCTCCAAATGCATGCAAAACGGACGATAAATGGCTTGATTTCACTACTTTCTGGTTCATTCCTGCAAATTAGACAAAATAACCCAAAGTAGCATATTCGGGGCATTTCGTAGCATAAAACCACGATAAAAGCATAGAAATACGTGCATAAAATAGGCTAAAAAGACTATATAAAATGCACGTATCAACTTCTCTAGACTCCGACTCCGACTCGAACTCATCGTCTTCTGGTTCTCCTTTGAACATCTCTCCTTCTCCAGTGGTGAGTTTGAAGAGTCTTCCTTGATTGTTGGTCCACTTGATTGATTTTCTCCATCCTTTCTGCTGTCTTGCGTTGGTTTCCGTGATTAACGCGGTGGGGTTGAAGCGATCGTCTTGAAGTATCATGGTAATGATCTCATCCTCGCGCGCTCTAACAAATCGATCCTCTCCGAACAATAGACTAACAGCTTGTTCGTTTAAGCAAGGTGCTTGACGGGTTTTGACGGTAGGAACCGTTTCTGGAGGGATGAAGTAGCAATCGTGAAAGATCTCGATTCCGGCTAGCTTCTTCTCGAGATAATGTCAAGGCTCGGGAAATTCGTGAAAGAGTTCTAGACTTCCTTCCTTAACAAAATACCCATTTAGGGTAGGGAGATAGGGTCGCATTTGGATTCCTACATGCTTACGGTTTTGAACTTGAGCGAGCATTTCGAGAACCTCTTCTTTAGTGGGTTTGTACCCCAGTCCAAGTGGTATCCTTTTTGAGTTACCTTCCTTGTATGGTGCGAAGGTGTTTCTTCGGGTAGGGTTCAAAGGCATTCCAGGGAAGTATCCCTGGGATTTGAGTATATGGTTGACCACCAAGTTGGAGTACGGGTCATAGTATAAGGGTGCCAATTCGCTTTCTATGACACTTATGCTTTGGAAGCCCCCAAGTTCATATACTAGATCTGCAAGGACTTGATTGCTTGATTTCTTTTCGATTATTGCCTTGATGGGTGACGAAGTGATCGTCACCACTTTGCCATTTAGTGGGATCTTGATCTTTTGATGAAGGGTGGATGTTACCGCTTTGGAAGCGTGAATCCAAGGTCTTTCTAGAAGTATGTTGAAGGAAGCTTCGATGTCCACTATTTGGAAGTTAACCTTTCGCTCAATTGGCCCTGTGGCTATGGTTAGGCTAGCAAGTCCTACTACCTTTCGTCGTGTACCATCATATGCACGCACACCTTGATTGGTAGGGGTCCAATCCGATTCTTTCATGCCTAATTTGTATGCCGTTTTGAGGGGTATGACGTTGACCGCGGAGCCATCATCTACCAAGGTCATTGGCACATTTTTCTTTAGACAAATGACAGTGATGTAAAGAGCTGAGTTGTGACTAGCGCCAAAAGGCGGCAAATCTTCGTCTGAGAAAGTAATAGGATTACTTAGCTTCGGTGATTCTTGGAAGACCAAGTTGACTACATCTTCGGGTGTCGAGTTATGTGCTACATTTAGTTTGGCCAAAGCTTGCAGTAAAGCTTGGCGATGTGGGAATGAGCTTGCTACTAATTGCCAGACTGAAAGATCAGCCTTTGTCTTCTGTAATTGCTTGAGCAAATGGTCAGTGGGGTCTTCTTCGTTATCATTTGGTGTGACAACGTTGGTTGGACCATTTTGAGTAGTGCTTTGATATGGACGACCCGAACGAGTTAGGTGGCCCACATCTTGGTCTTCACCATTTTGGACTATTTCTTTGACTAGGGAGTTTTTAATGAGATACTCGTCCTCATCATCGTCGGCCCAAACTCCATTGATTGTAGCTAGTTCCCTCATTCTCATGATTTCATCTTCTATTCGTATGATTTGATCGACTAGTTTATCAACTATGGCGACTACTTCTTGCATAGTAGCATTTTGAGAGAAGGTTAGTGGCACATGCTTCTTGGGTGTCACGTTGGGATCATGTAAAGTTATCACCACATTTTCTAATTCCCAAACTTGCCTATCCATACTCCTTGCCCATGTGATGAAGTCGGAAATGGTAGGGGAGATAGTAGAGTAGAACCCCTCACTCTCTATTGCGTGGATATTATTTTCGACTAGAGAAATGAGATGTGAACAATCTAAGGTAGATTCGTCACTTGTAATCACTAGAACTCCAAGAGGATTCTGAGTGTTGTTAGGTTTGCCTCCCGGCGGTATTGGTAGTCGACCATCTTCAATCATGTCTTGAAGCACATTTTTCAACTTGTAGCATTTTTCTTTGTCATGCCCCTTACCCCTATGGTATTCACAGTACGTGTTCTCGTCCCAGAATTTGGATTTCCTTTCGGGTTCGGGAGTAGGTCCAATGGGTTGAAGTTTGCCTTGCTTCATTAACCTTTTTAGAGCGTTGGAGTAAGTGTCCCTAAGGTTTGTGAATTTCCTCGGCGGGGTACTTTTCTTGGATGGCTCGAGAAGGTTAACTTCATCGGTTTTGCTAGTGGAGCCGTATGAACGACTTGTTGAGCCTTGATATCCTCGACCTACCGTTTTGGACAAGAGTCCTTTACGGGTGTCATCTTCAATCCTTGTCCCTATTACGGTTAGGTCCTTGAAAGTCTTGATATTTTGGTATCTCAAATGATTGGCATAAATGGGTTTGAGATTATCCACGAACTTCTCCATAAGGGTAGCCTCATCCGGCGTTCAACTAGTTGGGTACTAGTCTTCCTCCACCTACTTAGGAAGTCGGTGAATCCTTCTTTGTCATTTTGGGTAAGAACCTCTAGAGTGCGCATGTTAACTTGGATCTCGGCATTATCCGCATATTGCTTAGAAAACACGATCGCGGCATCTTCCCAAGTAGCGACCTTCTTGTGTTCTAAGGAGTAGAACCATTGCTTCGGGATGGTCTCAAGAGATGAAGGAAAGATCCTTAAGAACATCTCGGGTTTGATGCCTTTGATAGACATGTAATCCTTGAAGGCACGGATGTGGTTCAAAGGGTTTTCGTGCCCCTTGAATTTAGGGATATCCGTCATGTTGAAGTTGGTTGGCAATTTGGAATTGACGGCCTCGTACTTGCGGTTATTCTCCCCGTAAATGTCATCCCCTTTAAGGTACATCAATTGCTCCTCTAAGTATTGGAGTCTTTTCTCGGCTACAGTTAGCCCCATGGGAGGATTTTCATCCGCGGAGTCACCTATTACTTCACTTTCATGAGGAGGCAACCTCCCCTCTACGGCATAGATCCGGCCCTCAATGATCTCAAGGCGATCATGGACTTGGTCTTGGGTAACTTGGATTTGGGCTAGCGCGGCTAGGATTCGATCATTACCATCTTGAAGTTGGTGGAGGTTTGTTTCGCTGGATCCAGGCATCTTGAAAACTGGATAAGAGACCGATGACGAATCAAAACACGATCGACCAATCTAACACACTTGCTAAAAGAAGAAATGTTTTGACTCGTGAAGTGGGTGTGTGCCACTTGTGTTGAGTGAGCTTTGAAGAAAGACAAGGATTTTGAAAATGTGTATCCTAGTCAACTATAGTGTAGTTGTAGGAGTGGACTCGAAGTGAGGTTTTGAAATGGGTTTGTGACCCGGATTTTGACTCGACAAATGGACAGAGTTTCGACTGGGTTTTGCGCTAATCAAATGGCCTTTTCGAAATTTTGATTAAAAAAGGGTTTTGATTTTTGCAAAATTGTCATGGTTGTGTTTAGAAATGGTGATCACGTAAGGTACAAACATTCATACGAGCATTATAACGGGATGCTGAGTGCATTTAAAAGGGTTTTGGTTTAAAGGGTGGGTTGCCATACCGAACCATCAAACCCGAAGTCTGTGGAGAGGCTCGTACCAAACAAGAGTAAGGCCGATTCCTAGTCCATTTCCTCAAGTAGTGAAGGCCCTTGATACAAACAAGAGTAACCATCATGGTATGGATGACGTCAATCGCTATCCATCCTTAGGCCCAAATAAGAATTAGGACCGTTTAGACGGGACGATTGGTCGAATGGGTTGGGTTGGGCCTAAGAAGGCCGAAAAAAACGGTCTAGGAAGACCGAGTTATGAAAACCGACAATTGTCTTGTACAAATTATTCCCTAACCTTGTTCAAGTTTCACCCTTGGCTACACGTAAGTGTATTATTCCCAGCGGAGTCGCCAAACTGTGGACAGCGGGGGGCCCACGGGGGCGCTTGGGAGGAAGAGAACAAGCGTTTGCATTTTTGTTGGAGTCGCCACAATTTTTTATGGGAAATTGGAACCGTTCGAATACCTCGTGCCATGTCAAGACACAAAGTAGAGACATGAACACTAAGCAATCGTTACCCTTAGCATTCTATGTCTAGAATGACTCTCGTGGATGCCAATGAACACGGGTGTTCACGGAGATCTGGAGTAAGGGGTGAGGGTACGTATTAGGAAGCTCTTTTGATCGAACACCTAATCCCGCCCGCCTCGATAGCGGCCTATACTAATGATTAGGGACATCATTCGTACTTGATATATCGTCGGCTAAATGCATGCAATGCAACATCCAAGTTTTAATTCTAACATGTGAAAATTAGGCTAAGTCGATAGACAATTAATTTAGCATACAATTGGGTCGAAGTAGGATTTAATGCTCAATTACATGTGAAAACATACAAATGATACAAGAAATAATGATAAATACAATAAAGAAAATTACAATAAAGAAAATTACAATAATTACATTGGGTTAGGCGATTTATGTCGAAAATACCTTTAAAACGGATAATTTGAGAAAACGAATAAAGGAATGAATTAACGAACAAAACAGAAGGCGATAATACGAATAATAGTTAATTAATACATAAGCTAATTAACTAAGTCAAGGCAAAAACGGAGTTCAGGGACAGAATTCAACCCGGAACAGGCGCAGCAGAGCTGCGTCTCTTGGAATAGGCGCGGCAGCGATTCTTTGCGTCTGTTCTGACTTTGAATTTCGGTCGTGAAGCGGAATCGCGTGTTGTTAATACTCGTCGGTAAATTTAAAGATTGATTAAATTATTTACTCGGATGAAAGTGATTAATAGGTTATTTACATGCGATTAAGGGGTCATAAAAACAATAAAACAAGGATGAGACGGAATTAAACGAATTAATTACATGAAAGAATGATTGATTAGTGACGTGGGTGAAATAAATAGATTAAGCATGATGAATTAACGACAAATAAATGACGAATATGCGATAGATAACACAAAAGAAAGACGTAAATATGTCAATGATGAATTCCAGAAACTCAATATTGATGAATTGAATCCCTAAAACCCGAATTGAGTTTAATGACGAAAACCCGCAAAATATGAGATTATAAGGGATTTAAGTCGAATTAACGATTAGATTACATGCCAATGAATGATAAATAACATACATGTGAATTATTAGACTATTATGTCAAAGAATTAACAGGAAACAAACGAAACAAATAAAAGTTTGACGAATTTTAGAGGACGAAGGAAGAAGAAAGGAAGCAGGAACTGCGGCAGCCTCACGAAGAGGCGCAGCAGGAACTGTGCTCCTTCGAAGAGGCGCAGCAGTTGCTGCGTCCTTTCTCGACGTCTGTCTACTGGAAATCCGTAAAAAGAAGTTTTTAAACAAGCTTTTATAAATCGGTTTTAAGAGGTATTTTCGACATAAACCTTACAATTGATGATACAAAAAGTAAAATACAATAAATAAAGGAGGAATTTATACACCCTCAGACTTACATGTTTGACGAAACGAGATGAACTAAGATATCGATTAGTGATGCTCGACCGAATGTAAAGAAAGTGCCCTCGAAAGAGGAATTAAAACAGATTGATTAAGTTGATTGATTGTGGAGTTGGTCAAATTGGTCGGTCATGCAAACGAGGCTGGTACTCAGAAGGATCCGAGCTTACGTGGTCGAAAGTTCAAGCACGTAGGCGCCAAAAAGTAAGAACAAAGGTCTAGAATGCAAAGGGAGAAGAGAAAGGCGGACACTCGCGTGAGAAATATGAGGAGCAAAGGCTCCTATTTATACTAATCACGTGAAGGATTAGGGTTTCGGAGAGTCTTTGGAAGTGAATCTCGGAAAGATATGAAAAAGATACGAAAACTACGCAGAAAAGGACCTGGGAAGAGGCGCGGCAGCCACTGCGTCCCTAGGAAGAGACGCAGCACCTGCTGCGTCTGTTCCCAAGTGGTTTCCTCCTGCGGAAGAAAGATTTCCGTGTTTGAGTTATGGTAGGACGGAATAATTTGGTTTTCCTTAATATCTTATGTGAATATTACGGGAAATTTTTTACCAAAGGATAAAGATTGTGAAATATTTATAAAAATATGGAATAGAAATATCCAGAACATTCCAGAACATTCTGACTCGGGATTTGACGGTTATCAGAAAATGAAGACGGTTTTAGGCCCGGACTCCAAATGTACTCTAATTACTGTCAAAACGACCGTATCGGCACGTAGATGACAACTAAGAGGTAAACATTAATATTTGAGCAATCACTTGATGATAAACTTACGAACTGTCACAAATCATTCCGCGTAGCAAACATGCGGCCCAATCATCACCGGGTGGTTTGCGAGAGGTGCAGAAATGAGGTATCTACACATAGAGATTCATTACTTGAGTAGGGTTATATCATCTGATAGTAAGGTAATAGAAATGCTAGAACGAGTACAAGTGCTTGAAAAAGACTTGAACAATGCTGAAGCTCATCTCAAGTTTCTGATGGCGGAAAACAAGTGTATTGGGAAACTGCTAGAAGAAAATAAGGTGAAGAAATACACTGAAACTGATTTAGACCGTAAACCCTTTTCCTTAAAGGTTGTTCGTAGTACAACACTGTTACAGTAAAACCAAAACTAAACCCTAGGGAAGGACGGGTGATACCGTGTCGTGGACGGGATTTAAATTTGGGGAAAAACGCTCCTAAAACGGGACGGAAAAGGGTTTAGGGTTGGATTAGGCGGCACCGCTTCGCGGAGCCGCCTAATCCAACCCTAAACCCTTTTCCTTAAACAAAGGTTGTTCGTAGTACAACACTGTTACAGTAAAACCATAACTAAACCCTAGGGAAGGACGGGTGATACCCTGTCGTGGACGTGATTTAAATTTGGGGAAAAACGCTCCTAAAACGGGACCGAAAAGGGTTTAGGGTTGGATTAGGCGGCACCGCTTCGCGGAGCCGCCTAATCCAACCCTAAACCATTTTCCTTAAATAAAGGTTGTTCGTAGTACAAGACTGTTACAATAAAACCAAAACTAAACCCTAGGGAAGGACGGGTGATACCCTGTCGTGGACGGGATTTAAATTTGGGGAAAAACGCTCCTAAAACGGGACGGAAAAGGGTTAAGGGTTGGATTAGGCGGCACCACTTCGCGGAGCCGCCTAATCCAACCCTAAACCATTTTCCTTAAATAAAGGTTGTTCGTAGTACAAGACTGTTACAGTAAAACCAAAACTAAACCCTAGGGAAGGACGGGTGATACCCTGTCGTGGAACGGATTTAAATTTGGGGAAAAACGCTCCTAAAGCGGGACGGAAAACGGATTAGGGTTGGATTAGGCGGCACCGCTTCGCGGAGCCGCCTAATCCAACCCTAAACCCTTTTCCTTAAACAAAGGTTGTTCGTAGTACAACACTGTTACAGTAAAACCAAAACTAAACCCTAGGGAAGGATGGGTGATACCCTGTCGTGGACGGGATTTAAATTTGGGGAAAAACGCTCCTAAAACGGGACGGAAAACGGTTTAGGGTTGGATTAGGCGAAACATCTTCGCGGAGCCGCCTAATCCAACCCTAAACCCTTTTCCTTAAACAATGGTTGTTCGTAGTACAACACTGTTACAGTAAAACCAAAACTAAACCCTAGGGAAGGACGGGTGATACCCTGTCGTGGACGGGATTTAAATTTAGGGACAAACGCTCCTAAAACGGGACGGAAAAGGGTTTAGGGTTGGATTAGGCGGCACCGCTTCGCGGAGCCGCCTAATCCAACCCTAAACCCTTTTCCTTAAACAAAGGTTGTTCGTAGTACAACCCTGTTACAGTAAAACCAAAACTAAACCCTACGGAAGGACGGGTGATACCCTGTCGTGGACGGGATTTAAATTTGGGAGAAACGCTCCTAAAACGGGACAGAAATGGGTTTAGGGTTGGATTAGGCGGCACCGCCTCGCGGAGCCGCCTAATCCAACCCTAAACCCTTTTCCTTAAATAAAGGTTGTTCGTAGTACAACACTGTTACAGTAAAACCAAAACTAAAACCTAGGGAAGGCAGGTGATATCCTGTCGTGGACGGGATTTAAATTTTGGGAAAAACGCTCCTAAAACGGGACGGAAAAGGGTTTAGGGTTGGATTAAACGGCTCCGCAAATCAACCCTAAACCCTTTTCCTTAAATAAAGGTTGTTCGTAGTACAACACTGTTACAGTAAAATGAAAACTAAACCCTAGGGAAGGACGGGTGATACCGTGTCGTGGACGGGATTTAAATTTGGGGAAAAACGCTCCTAAAACGGGACGGAAAAGGGTTTAGGGTTGGATTAGGCGGCACCGCTTCGTGGAGCCGCCTAATCCAACCCTAAACCCTTTTCCTTAAACAAAGGTTGTTCGTAGTACAACACCGTTACAGTAAAACCATAACTAAACCCTAGGGAAGGACGGGTGATACCCTGTCGTGGACGGGATTTAAATTTGGGGAAAAATACTCCTAAAACGGGACGGAAAAGGGTTTAGGGTTGGATTAGGCGGCACCGCTTCGCGGAGCCGCCTAATCCAATCCTAAACCATTTTCCTTAAATAAAGGTTGTTCGTAGTACAAGACTGTTACAGTAAAACCAAAACTAAACCCTAGGGAAGGACAGGAGATACCCTGTCGTGGACGGGATTTAAATTTAGGGAAAAACGCTCCTAAAACGGGACGGAAAAGGGTATAGGGTTGGATTAGGCGGCACCGCTTCGCGGAGCCGCCTAATCGAACCCTAAACCCTTTTCCTTAAACAAAGGTTGTTCGTAGTACAACACTGTTACATTAAAACCAAAACTAAACCCTACGGAAGGACGGGTGATACCCTGTCGTGGACGGGATTTAAATTTGGGGAAAAACGCTCCTAAAACGGGACGGAAAAGGGTTTAGGGTTGGATTAGGCGGCACCGCTTCGCGGAGCCGCCTAATCCAACCCTAAACCCTTTTCCTTAAACAAAGGTTGTTCGTAGTACAACACTGTTACAGTAAAACCAAAACTAAACCCTAGGGAAGGCAGGTGATACCCTGTCGTGGACGGGATTTAAATTTGGGGAAAAACGCTTTTAAAACGGGACGGAAAAGGGTTTAGGGTTGGATTAGGCGGCACCGCTTCGCGGAGCCGCCTAATCCAACCCTAAAATCTTTTCCTTACACAAAGGTTGTTCGTAGTACAACACTGTTACATTAAAACCAAAACTAAACCCTACGGAAGGACGGGTGATACCCTGTCGTGGACGGGATTTAAATTTGGGAGAAAACGCTCCTAAAACGGGACGGAAATGGGTTTAGGGTTGGATTAGGCGGCACCGCTTCGCGGAGCCGCCTAATCCAACCCTAAACCCTTTTCCTTAAACAAAGGTTGTTCGTAGTACAACACTGTTACAGTAAAACCAAAACTAAACCCTAGGGAAGGCAGGTGATACCCTGTCGTGGACGGGATTTAAATTTGGGGAAAAACGCTTTTAAAACGGGACGGAAAAGGGTTTAGGGTTGGATTAGGCGGCACCGCTTCGCGGAGCCGCCTAATCCAACCCTAAAATCTTTTCCTTACACAAAGGTTGTTCGTAGTACAACACTGTTATAGTAAAACCAAAACTAAACCCTAGGGAGGGACGGGTGATACCCTGTCATGGACGGGATTTAAATTTGGTGAAAAACGCTACTAAAACGGGACGGAAAAGGGTTTAGGGTTGGATTAGGCGGCACCGCTTCGCGGAGCCGCTTAATCCAACCCTAAACCATTTTCCTTAAATAAAGGTTGTTCGTAGTACAATACTCATTTACATGAAAAAACCAAAACTAAACCCTAGGGAAGGACGGGTGATACCCTGTCGTGGACGGGATTTAAATTTGGGGAAAAACGCTCCTAAAACGGAACGGAAAAGGGTTTAGGGTTGGATTAGGCGGCACCGCTTCGCGGAGCCGCCTAATCCAACCCTAAACCATTTTCCTTAAATAAAGGTTGTTCGTAGTACAAGATCATTACGATAAAAAAACCAAAACTAAACCCTAGGGAAGGACGGGTGATACCGTGTCGTGGACGGGATTTAAATTTGGGGAAAAACGCTCCTAAAACGGGACGGAAAAGGGTTTAGGGTTGGATTAGGCGGCACCGCTTCGCGGAGCCGCCTAATCAAACCCTAAACCCTTTTCCTTAAACAAAGGTTGTTCGTAGTACAACACTCGTTTCGAAAAAACCATAACTAAACCCTAGGGAAGGACGAGTGATACCCTGTCGTGGACGGGATTTAAATTTGGGGAAAAACGCTCCTAAAACGGGACGGAAAAGGGTTTAGGGTTGTTTTAGGCGGCACCGCTTCGCGGAGCCGCCTAATCCAACCCTAAACCATTTTCCTTAAATAAAGGTTGTTCGTAGTACAAGACTGTTACAGTAAAACCAAAACTAAACCCTAGGGAAGGACGGGTGATACCCTGTCGTGGACGGGATTTAAATTTAGGGAAAAACGCTCCTAAAACGGGACGGAAAAGGGTATAGGGTTGGATTAGGCGGCACCGCTTCGCGGAGCCGCCTAATCCAACCCTAAACTCTTTTCCTTAAACAAAGGTTGTTTGTAGTACAACACTGTTACAGTAAAACCATAACTAAACCCTAGGGAAGGACGGGTGATACCCTGTCGTGGACGGGATTTAAATTTGGGAGAAAACGCTCCTAAAATGGGACGGAAAAGGGTTTAGGGTTGGATTAGGCGGCACCGCGGAAGCGGTGCCGCCTAATCCAACCCTAAACTCTTTTCCTTAAACAAAGGTTGTTCGTAGTACAACACTGTTACAGTAAAACCAAAACTAAACCCTAAGGAAGGACGGGTGATACCCTATCGTGGACATGATTTAAATTTGGGGAAAAACGCTCCTAAAACGGGACGGAAAACGGTTTAGGGTTGGATTAGGCGACACCGCTTCGCGGAGCCGCCTAACCCAACCCTAAACCCTTTTCCTTAAACAATGGTTGTTCGTAGTACAACACTGTTACAGTAAAACCAAAACTAAACCCTAGGGAGGGACGGGTGATACCCTGTCGTGGACGGGATTTAAATTTAGGGAAAAACGCTCCTAAAACGGAACGGAAAAGGGTTTAGGGTTGGATTAGGCAGCACCGCTTCACGGAGCCGCCTAATCCAACCCTAAACCATTTTCCTTAAATAAATGTTGTTCGTAGTACAAGACTGTTACAGTAAAACCAAAACTAAACCCTAGGGAAGAACGGGTGATACCCTGTCGTGGACGGGATTTAAATTTGGGGAAAAACGCTCCTAAAACGGGACGGAAAACGGTTTAGGGTTGGATTAGGCGGCACCACTTCACGGAGCCGCCTAATCCAACCCTAAACCCTTTTCCTTAAATAAAGGTTGTTCGTAGTACAACACTATAACAAGAAAAACCAAAACTAAACCCTAGGGAAGGACGGGGATACCCATCGTGGACGGGATTTAAATTTTGGGAAAAACGCTCCTAAAACGGGACGGAAAATGGTTTAGGGTTGGATTAGGCAGCCGCCTAATCCAACCCTAAACCCTTTTCCTTAAATAAAGGTTGTTCGTAGTACAACACTGTTATAGTAAAACCAAAACTAAACCCTAGGGAAGGACGGGTGATACCCTGTCGTGGAAGGGATTTAAATTTGGGGGAAAACGCTCCTAAAACGGGACGGAAAAGGGTTTAGGGTTTGATTAGGCAGCACCGCTTCGCGGAGCCGCCTAATCCAACCCTAAACCCTTTTCCTTAAATAAAGGTTGTTCGTAGTACAATATCACATACGAAAAACGAAAACTAAACCCTAGGGAAGGACGGGTGATACCGTGTCGTGGACGGGATTTAAATTTGGGGAAAAACGCTCCTAAAACGGGACGGAAAAGGGTTTAGGGTTGGATTAGGCGGCACCGCTTCGCGGAGCCGCCTAATCAAACCCTAAACCCTTTTCCTTAAACAAAGGTTGTTCGTAGTACAACACTGTTACAGTAAAACCATAACTAAACCCTAGGGAAGGACGAGTGATACCCTGTCGTGGACGGGATTTAAATTTGGGGAAAAACGCTCCTAAAACGGGACGGAAAAGGGTTTAGGGTTGTTTTAGGCGGCACGCTTCGCGGAGCCGCCTAATCCAACCCTAAACCATTTTCCTTAAATAAAGGTTGTTCGTAGTACAAGACTGTTACAGTAAAACCAAAACTAAACCCTAGGGAAGGACGGGTGATACCCTGTCGTGGACGGGATTTAAATTTAGGGAAAAACGCTCCTAAAACGGGACGGAAAAGGGTATAGGGTTGGATTAGGCGGCACCGCTTCGCGGAGCCGCCTAATCCAACCCTAAACTCTTTTCCTTAAACAAAGGTTGTTTGTAGTACAACACTGTTACAGTAAAACCATAACTAAACCCTAGGGAAGGACGGGTGATACCCTGTCGTGGACGGGATTTAAATTTGGGAGAAAACGCTCCTAAAATGGGACGGAAAAGGGTTTAGGGTTGGATTAGGCGGCACCGCGGAAGCGGTGCCGCCTAATCCAACCCTAAACTCTTTTCCTTAAACAAAGGTTGTTCGTAGTACAACACTGTTACAGTAAAACCAAAACTAAACCCTAAGGAAGGACGGGTGATACCCTATCGTGGACATGATTTAAATTTGGGGAAAAACGCTCCTAAAACGGGACGGAAAACGGTTTAGGGTTGGATTAGGCGACACCGCTTCGCATGCGAGCCGCCTAACCCAACCCTAAACCCTTTTCCTTAAACAATGGTTGTTCGTAGTACAACACACATTACGAAAAACCAAAACTAAACCCTAGGGAGGGACGGGTGATACCCTGTCGTGGACGGGATTTAAATTTAGGGAAAAACGCTCCTAAAACGGAACGGAAAAGGGTTTAGGGTTGGATTAGGCAGCACCGCTTCACGGAGCCGCCTAATCCAACCCTAAACCATTTTCCTTAAATAAATGTTGTTCGTAGTACAAGACTGTTACAGTAAAACCAAAACTAAACCCTAGGGAAGAACGGGTGATACCCTGTCGTGGACGGGATTTAAATTTGGGGAAAAACGCTCCTAAAACGGGACGGAAAACGGTTTAGGGTTGGATTAGGCGGCACCACTTCACGGAGCCGCCTAATCCAACCCTAAACCCTTTTCCTTAAATAAAGGTTGTTCGTAGTACAACACTATAACAGTAAAACCAAAACTAAACCCTAGGGAAGGACGGGGGATACCCTGTCGTGGACGGGATTTAAATTTTGGGAAAAACGCTCCTAAAACGGGACGGAAAATGGTTTAGGGTTGGATTAGGCAGCCGCCTAATCCAACCCTAAACCCTTTTCCTTAAATAAAGGTTGTTCGTAGTACAACACTGTTATAGTAAAACCAAAACTAAACCCTAGGGAAGGACGGGTGATACCACCCGTGGAAGGGATTTAAATTTGGGGGAAAACGCTCCTAAAACGGGACGGAAAAGGGTTTAGGGTTTGATTAGGCAGCACCGCTTCGCGGAGCCGCCTAATCCAACCCTAAACCCTTTTCCTTAAATAAAGGTTGTTCGTAGTACAATACTGTTACAGTAAAACGAAAACTAAACCCTAGGGAAGGACGGGTGATACCGTGTCGTGGACGGGATTTAAATTTGGGGAAAAACGCTCCTAAAACGGGACGGAAAAGGGTTTAGGGTTGGATTAGGCGGCACCGCTTCGCGGAGCCGCCTAATCAAACCCTAAACCCTTTTCCTTAAACAAAGGTTGTTCGTAGTACAACACTGTTACAGTAAAACCATAACTAAACCCTAGGGAAGGACGAGTGATACCCTGTCGTGGACATGATTTAAATTTGGAGAAAAACGCTCCTAAAACGGGACGGAAAACGGTTTAGGGTTGGATTAGGCGACACCGCTTCGCGGAGCCGCCTAACCCAACCCTAAACCCTTTTCCTTAAACAATGGTTGTTCGTAGTACAACACTGTTACAGTAAAACCAAAACTAAACCCTAAGGAAGGACGAGCGAAGGGTTTAGGGTTGGATTAGGCGGCTCCGCGAAGCGGTGCCGCCTAATCCAACCCTAAACCCATTTCCTTAAAAAAAGGTTGTTCGTAGTACAACACTGTTACAGTAAAACCAAAACTAAACCCTAGGGAAGAACGGGTGATACCCTGTCGTGGACGGGATTTAAATTTGGGGAAAAACGCTCCTAAAATGGGACGGAAAAGGGTTTAGGGTTGGATTAGGCGGCACCGCGAACAAAGGTTGTTCGTAGTACAACACTGTTACAGTAAAACAAAAACTAAACCCTACGGAAGGACGGGTGATACCCTTTCGTGGACAGGATTTAAATTTGGGAGAAAACGCTCCTAAAACGGGACGGAAATGGGAGCGAAGGGTTTAGGGTTGGATTAGGCGGCTCCGCGAAGCGGTGCCGCCTAATCCAACCCTAAACCTTTTCCTTAAACAAAGGTTGTTTGTAGTACAACACTGTTACAGTAAAACCAAAACTAAACCCTAGGGAAGGACGGGTGATACCCTGTCGTGGACGGGATTTAAATTTGGGGAAAACGCTCCTAAAACGGGACGGAAAAGGGTTTAGGGTTGGATTAGGCGGCACTGCGAATCCAACCCTAAACCCTTTACCTTAAACAAAGGTTGTTCGTAGTACAACACTGTTACAGTAAAACCAAAACTAAACCCTAGCGAAGGACGGGTGATACCCTGTCGTGGACGGGATTTAAATTTAGGGAAAAACGCTTCTAAAACAGGACGGAAAAGGGTTTAGGGTTGGATTAGGCAGCACCGCTTCGCGGAGCCGCCTAATCCAACCCTAAACCCTTTTCCTTAAACAAAGGTTGTTCGTAGTACAACACTCATTACTGATAAAACCAAAACTAAACCCTAGGGAAGGACGGGTGATACCCTGTCGTGGACGGGATATAAATTTGGGGAAAAACGCTCCTAAAACGGGACGGAAAACGGTTTAGGGTTGGATTAGCGACACGCCGCGAGCCGCCTAATCCAACCCTAAACCCTTTCCTTAAACAATGGTTGTTCGTAGTACAACACTCATTACGATAAAACCAAAACTAAACCCTACGGAGGGACGGGTGATACCACGTCGTGGACGGGATTTAAATTTAGGAAAAACGCTCCTAAAACGGAACGGAAAAAAGGGTTTAAGGTTGGATTAGGCGGCACCGCTTCGCGGAGCCGCCTAATCCAACCCTAAACCCTTTTCCTTAAACAAAGGTTGTTCGTAGTACAACACTGTTACAGTAAAACCAAAACTAAACCCTACGGAAGGACGGTTGATACCCTGTCGTGGACGGGATTTAAATTTGGGAGAAAACGCTCCTAAAACGGGATTTTAAATGGGTTTAGGGTTGGATTAGGCGGCACGCTTCGCGAGCCACCTAAGCCAACCCTAAACCCTTTTCCTTAAACAAAGGTTGTTCGTAGTACAACACTGTTATTAATAAAAAACCAAAACTAAACCCTAGGGAAGGACGGGTGATACCATGTCGTGGACGGGATTTAAATTTGGGGAAAAACGCTCCTAAAACGGGACGGAAAAGGGTTTACGGTTGGATTAGGCGCGGCGCTTGCGAGCCGCCTAATCCAACCCTAAACCCTTTTCCTTAAACAAAGGTTGTTCGTAGTACAACACTCAATTACGATAAAACCATAACTAAGCCCTAGGGAAGGACGGGTGATACCCTATCGTGGACGGGATTTAAATTTGGGGAAAAACGCTCCTAAAACGGGACGGAAAAGGGTTTAGGGTTGGATTAGGCGGCACCGCTTCGCGGAGCCCCCTAATCCAACCCTAAACCCTTTTCCTTAAATAAAGGTTGTTCGTAGTACAAGACTGTTACAGTAAAACCAAAAATAAACCCTAGGGAAGGACGGGTGATACCCTGCCGTGGACGGGATTTAAATTTGGGGAAAAACGCTCCTAAAACGGGACGGAAAAGGGTTTAGGGTTAGATTAGGCGGCACCACTTCGCGGAGCCGCCTAATCCAACCCTAAACCCTTTTCCTTAAATAAAGGTTGTTCTTAGTACAACACTGTTACAGTAAAACCAAAACTAAACCCTAGGGAAGGACGGGTGATACCCTGTCGTGGACGAGATTTAAATTTGAGGAAAAACGCTCCTAAAACGGGACGGAAAAGGGTTTAGGGTTGGATTAGGCGGCACCACTTCGCGGAGCCGCCTAATCCAACCCTAAACAATTTTCCTTAAATAAAGGTTGTTCGTAGTACAACATTGTTACAGTAAAACCAAAACTAAACCCTAGGGAAGGACGGGTGATACGCTGTCGTGGACGGGATTTATATTTGGTGAAAAACGCTCCTAAAACGGGACGGAAAAAGGTTTAGGGTTGGATTAGGCAGCACCACTTCGCGGAGCCGCCTAATCCAACCCTAAACCCTTTTCCTTAAACAAAGGTTGTTCGTAGTACAACACTGTTACAGTAAAACTAAAACCTAAGGAAGGACAGGTGATACCCTGTCGTGGATGGGATTTAAATTTGGGGAAAAACGCTCCTAAAACGGAACGGAAAAGGGTTTAGGGTTGGATTAGGCGGCACCACTTCGCGGAGCCGCCTAATCCAAATCTAAACCCTTTTCCTTAAATAAAGGTTGTATGTAGTACAACACTGTTACAGTAAAACTAAAACCTAAGGAAGGACAGGTGATACCCTGTCGTGGACGGGATTTAAATTTGGGGAAAAACGCTCCTAAAACGGAACGGAAAAGGGTTTAGGGTTGGATTAGGCGGCACCACTTCGCGGAGCCGCCTAATCCAAATCTAAACCCTTTTCCTTAAATAAAGGTTGTATGTAGTACAACACTGTTACAGTAAAACCAAAACTAAACCCTAGGGAAGGACGGGTGATACCCTGTCGTGGACGGGATTTAAATTTGGGGAAAAACGCTCCTAAAACGGGACGGAAAAGGGTTTAGGGTTGGATTAGGCGGCACCGCTTCGCGGAGCCGCCTAATCCAACCCTAAACCCTTTTCCTTAAACAAAGGTTGTTCGTAGTACAACACTTTATTACAAGATAAAAACTAAAACCTAAGGAAGGACAGGTGATACCCTGTCGTGGACGGGATTTAAATTTGGGGAAAAACGCTCCTAAAACGGAACGGAAAAGGGTTTAGGGTTGGATTAGGCGGCACCACTTCGCGGAGCCGCCTAATCCAAATCTAAACCCTTTTTCTTAAATAAAGGTTGTATGTAATACAACACTGTTACAGCAAAACCAAAACTAAACCCTAGGGAAGGACGGGTGATACCCTGTCGTGGACGGGATTTAAATTTGGGGAAAAACGCTCCTAAAACGGGACGGAAAATGGTTTAGGGTTGGATTAGGCGGCACCACTTCGCGGAGCCGCCTAATCCAACCCTAAACCCTTTTCCTTAAATAAAGGTTGTTCATAGTACAACACTGTAACAGTAAAACCAAAACTAAACCCTAGGGAAGGACGGGTGATACCCTGTCGTGGACGGGATTTAAATTTGGGGAAAAACGCTCCTAAAACGGGACGGAAAATGGTTTAGGGTTGGATTAGGCAGCACCGCTTCGCGGAGCCGCCTAATCCAACCCTAAACCCTTTTCCTTAAATAAAGGTTGTTCGTAGTACAACACTGTTATAGTAAAACCAAAACTAAACCCTAGCGAAGGACGGGTGATACCCTGTCGTGGACGGGATTTAAATTTGGGGAAAAACGCTCCTAAAACAGGACGGAAAAGGGTTTAGGGTTGGATTAGGCAGCACCGCTTCGCGGAGCCGCCTAATCCAACCCTAAACCCTTTTCCTTAAACAAAGGTTGTTCGTAGTACAACACTGTTACAGTAAAACCAAAACTAAACCCTAGGGAAGGACGGGTGATACCCTGTCGTGGACGGGATATAAATTTGGGGAAAAACGCTCCTAAAACGGGACGGAAAACGGTTTAGGGTTAGATTAGGCGATACCGCTTCGCGGAGCCGCCTAATCCAACCCTAAACCCTTTTCCTTAAACAAAGGTTGTTCGTAGTACAACACTATTACAGTAAAACCAAAACTAAACCCTACGGAAGGACGGTTGATACCCTGTCGTGGACGGGATTTAAATTTGGGAGAAAACGCTCCTAAAACGGGACGGAAATGGGTTTAGGGTTGGATTAGGCGGCACCGCTTCGCGGAGCCCCCTAAGCCAACCCTAAACCCTTTTCCTTAAACAAAGGTTGTTCGTAGTACAACACTCATTACGATAAAACCAAAACTAAACCCTAGGGAAGGACGGGTGATACCTGTCGTGGACGGGATTTAAATTTGGGGAAAAACGCTCCTAAAACGGGACGGAAAAGGGTTTACGGTTGGATTAGGCGGCACCGCTTCGCGGAGCCCCCTAATCCAACCCTAAACCCTTTTCCTTAAATAAAGGTTGTTCGTAGTACAAGACTGTTACAGTAAAACAAAAAATAAACCCTAGGGAAGGACGGGTGATACCCTGCCGTGGACGGGATTTAAATTTGGGGAAAAACGCTCCTTAAACGGGACGGAAAAGGGTTTAGGGTTGGATTAGGCGGCACCACTTCGCGGAGCCGCCTAATCCAACCCTAAACCCTTTTCCTTAAATAAAGGTTGTTCGTAGTACAACACTGTTACAGTAAAACCAAAACTAAACCCTAGGGAAGGACGGGTGATACCCTGTCGTGGACGAGATTTAAATTTGAGAAAAAACGCTCCTAAAACGGGACGGAAAAGGGTTTAGGGTTGGATTAGGCGGCACCACTTCGCGGAGCCGCCTAATCCAACCCTAAACCATTTTTCTTAAATAAAGGTTGTTCGTAGTACAACATTGTTACAGTAAAACCAAAACTAAACCCTAGGGAAGGACGGGTGATACGCTGTCGTGGACGGGATTTATATTTGGGGAAAAACGCTCCTAAAACGGGACGGAAAAGGGTTTAGGGTTGGATTAGGCGGCACCGCTTCGCGGAGCCGCCTAATACAACCCTAAACCCTTTTCCTTAAACAAAGGTTGTTCGTAGTACAACACTGTTACAGTAAAACCAAAACTAAACTCTACGGAAGGACGGGTAATACCCTGTCGTGGACGGGATTTAAATTTGGGAGAAAACGCTCCTAAAACGGGACGGAAATGGGTTTAGGGTTGGATTAGGCGGCACCGCTTCGCGGAGCCGCCTAATTCAACCCTAAACCCTTTTCCTTAAACAAAGGTTGTGCGTAGTACAACACCATTATTCTGATAAAACTAAAACCTAAGGAAGGACAGGTGATACCCTGTCGTGGACGGGATTTAAATTTGGGGAAAAACGCTCCTAAAACGGAACGGAAAAGGGTTTAGGGTTGGATTAGGCGGCACCACTTCGCGGAGCCCCCTAATCCAACTCTAAACCCTTTTCCTTAAATAAAGGTTGTATGTAGTACAACACTGTTACAGTAAAACCAAAACTAAACCCTAGGGAAGGACGGGTGATACCCTGTCGTGGACGGGATTTAAATTTGGGGAAAAACGCTCCTAAAACGGGACGGAAAAGGGCTTGGGGTTGGATTAGGTGGCACCGCTTCGCGGAGCCGCCTAATCCAACCCTAAACCCTTTTCCTTAAATAAAGGTTGTTCGTAGTACAACACTGTTACAGTAAAACCAAAACTAAACCCTACGGAAGGACGGGTGATACCCTGTCGTGGACGGGATTTAAATTTGGGAGAAAACGCTCCTAAAACGGGACGGAAATGGGTTTAGGGTTGGATTAGGCGGCACCATTTCGCGGAGCCACCTAATCCAACCCTAAACCCTTTTCCTTAAATAAAGGTTGTTCGTAGTACAACACTGTTACAGTAAAACCAAAAATAAACCCTAGGGAAGGACGGATGATACCCTGTCGTGGACGGGATTTAAATTTGGGGAAAAACGCTCCTAAAACGGGACGGATAAGGGTTTAGGGTTGGATTAGGCGGCACCATTTCGCGGAGCCGCCTAATCCAACCCTAAACCCTTTTCCTTAAATAAAGGTTGTTCGTAGTACAACACTGTTACAGTAAAACCAAAACTAAACCCTAGGGAAGGACGGGTGATACCCTGTCGTGGACGGGATTTATATTTGGGGAAAAACGCTCCTAAAACGGGACGGAAAAGGGTTTAGGGTTGGATTAGGCAGCACCGCTTCGCGGAGCCGCCTAATCCAACCCTAAACCATTTTCCTTAAATAAAGGTTGTTCGTAGTACAACACTGTTACAGTAAAACCAAAACTAAACCCTAGGGAAGGACGGGTGATACCCTGTCGTGGACAGGATTTAAATTTGGGGAAAAACGCTCCTAAAACGGGACGGAAAAGGGTTTAGGGTTGGATTAGGCGGCACCGCTTCGCGGAGCCGCCTAATACAACCCTAAACCCTTTTCCTTAAACAAAGGTTGTTCGTAGTAAAACACTGTTACAGTAAAACCAAAACTAAACCCTACGGAAGAACGGGTAATACCCTGTCGTGGACGGGATTTAAATTTGGGAGAAAACGCTCCTAAAACGGGACGGATATGGGTTTAGGGTTGGATTAGGCGGCACCGTTTCGCGGAGCCGCCTAATCCAACCCTAAACCCTTTTCCTTAAACAAAGGTTGTTCGTAGTACAACACTGTTACAGTAAAACCAAAAATAAACCCTAGGGAAGGACGGGTGATACCCTGTCGTGGACGGGATTTAAATTTGGGGAAAAACGCTCCTAAAACGGGACGGAAAAGGGTTTAGGGTAGGATTAGGAGGCACCGCTTCGCGGAGCCGCCTAATCCAACCCTAAATCCTTTTCCTTACAAAATCGTGGTGCAAAAAAACCAAAACTAAACCCTAAGAAAGGACGGGTGATACCCTGTCGTGGACGGGATTTAAATTTGGGGAAAAATGCTCCTAAAACGGGACGGAAAAGGGTTTGGGGTTTGATTAGGCGGCACCGCTTCGCGGAGCCGCCTAATCCAACCCTAAACCCTTTTCCTTAAATAAATGTTGTTCGTAGTACAACACTGTTATAGTAAAACCAAAACTAAACCCTAGGGAAGGACGGGTGATACCCTGTCGTGGACGGGATTTAAATTTGGGGTAAAACGCTCCTAAAACGGGACGGAAAAGGGTGCGGAACCGCTTCGCGGAGCCGCCTAATCCAACCCTAAACCCTTTTCCTTAAATAAAGGTTGTTCGTATTACAACACTGTTACAGTAAAACCAAAACTAAACCCTAGGGAAGGACAGGATTTAAATTTGGGGAAAAACGCTCCTAAAACGGGACGGAAAAGGGTTTAGGGTTGGATTAGGCGGCACCGCTTTGCGGAGCCGCCTAATCCAACAATAAACCCTTTTCCTTAAACAAAGGTTGTTCGTAGTAAAACACTGTTACAGTAAAACCATAACTGAACCCTAGGGAAGGACGGGTGATACCCTGTCGTGGACGGGATTTAAATTTGGGAAAAAACGCTCCTAAAACGGGACGGAAAAGGGTTTAGGGTTGGATTAGGCGGCTCCGCGAATTCCTTAAATAAAGGTTGTTCGTAGTACAACACTGTTACAGTAAAACCAAAACTAAACCCTAGGGGAGGACGGGTGATACCCTGTCGTGGACGGGATTTAAATTTGGGGAAAAACGCTCCTAAAACGGGACGGAAAAGGGTTTAGGGTTGGATTAGGCGGCACCGCTTCGCGGAGCCACCTAATCCAACTCTAAATCCTTTTCCTTACAAAATCGTGGTGCAAAAAAACCAAAACTAAACCCTAGGAAAGGACGGGTGATACCCTGTCGTGGACGGGATTTAAATTTGGGGAAAAACGCTCTTAAAACGGGACAGAAAAGGGTTTGGGGTTGGATTAGGCGGCACCACTTCGCGGAGCCGCATAATCCAAACCTAAACCCTTTTCCTTAAACAAAGGTTGTTCGTAGTACAACACTGTTACAGTAAAACCAAAACTAAACCCTAGGGAAGGACGGGTGATACCCTATCGTGGACGGGATTTAAATTTGGGAAAAAACGCTCCTAAAACGGGACGGAAAAGGGTTTGGGGTTGGATTAGGCAGCACCGCTTCGCGGAGCTGCCTAACCAACCCTAAACCCTTTTCCTTAAACAAAGGTTGTTCTAGTACAACACTGTTACAGTAAAACAAAAACTAAACTCTAGGGAAGGACGGCTAATACCCTGTCGTGGACGGGATTTAAATTTGGGGAAACACGCTCCTAAAAACGGGACGGAAAAGGGTTTAGAGTTGGATTAGGCGGCACCGCTTCGCGGAGCCGCCTAATCCAACCCTAAACCCTTTTCCTTAAAAAATCGTGGTGCAAAAAAATAAAAACTAAACCCTAGGGAAGGACGGGTGATACCCTGCCGTGGACGGGATTTAAATTTGGGGAAAAACGCTCCTTAAACGGGACGGAAAAGGGTTTAGGGTTGGATTAGGCGGCACCACTTCGCGGAGCCGCCTAATCCAACCCTAAACCCTTTTCCTTAAATAAAGGTTGTTCGTAGTACAATACTGTTACAGTAAAACCAAAACTAAACCCTAGGGAAGGACGGGTGATACCCTGTCGTAGACGGGATTTAAATTTGGGGAAAAACGCTCCTAAAACGGGACGGAAAAAGGGTTTAGGGTTGGATTAGGCGGCACCGCTTCGCGGAGCCGCCTAATCCAACCCTAAATCCTTTTCCTTACAAAATCGTAGTAAAAAAAACCAAAACTAAACCCTAGGAAAGGACGGGTGATACCCTGTCGTGGACGGGATTTAAATTTGGGGAAAAACGCTCCTAAAACGGGACGGAAAAGGGTTTGGGGTTGGATTAGGCGGCACCGCTTCGCGGAGCCGCCTAATCCAACCCTAAACCCTTTTCCTTAAACAAAGGTTGTTCGTAGTACAACACTGTTACAGTAAAACCAAAACTAAACCCTAGGGAAGGACGGGTGATACCCTGTCGTGGACGGGATTTAAATTTGGGAAAAAACGCTCCTAAAACGGGACGGAAAAGGGTTTGGAGTTGGATTAGGCAGCACCGCTTCGCGGAGCTGCCTAACCAACCCTAAACCCTTTTCCTTAAACAAAGGTTGTTCTAGTACAACACTCACATCTTGTAAAACCAAAACTAAACCCTAGGGAAGGACGGGCTGATACCACATCGTGGGCGGGATTTAAATTTGGTGAAAAACGCTCCTAAAACGGGACGGAAAAAAGGGTTTAGGGTTGGATTAGGCGGCACCGCTCGCGAGCCGCCTAATCCAACCCTAAACCCTTTTCCTTAAAAAAATCGTGGTGCAAAAAAACAAAACTAAACCCTAGGGAAGGACGGGTGATACCCTGTCGTGGACGGGATTTAAATTTGGGGAAAAACGCTCCTAAAACGGGACGGAAAAGGGTTTAGAGTTGGATTAGGCGGCACCACTTCGCGGAGCCGCCTAATCCAACCCTAAACCATTTTCATTACAAAATCGTGGTGCAAAAAAACCAAAACTAAACCCTAGGAAAGGACGGGTGATACCCTGTCATTGAAGGGATTTAAATTTGGGGAAAAACGCTCCCAAAACGGGACGGAAAAGGGTTTGGGGTTGGATTAGGCGGCACCGCTTCGCGGAGCCGCCTAATCCAACCCCAAACCCTTTTCCTTAAACAGAGGTTGTTCGTAATACAACAATGTTACAGTAAAACCAAAACTAAACCCTAGGGAAGGACAGGTGATACCCTGTCGTGGACGGAATTTAAATTTGGGGAAAAACGCTCCTAAAACGGGACGGAAAAGGGTTTAGGGTTGGATTAGACTGCACCTCTTCGCGGAGCCGCCTAATCCAACCCTAAACCCTTTTCCTTAAAAAATCGTGGTGCAAAAAAACCAAACTAAACCCT
Organism: Silene latifolia; assembly: GCF_048544455.1. Lineage (NCBI taxonomy): Eukaryota > Viridiplantae > Streptophyta > Magnoliopsida > Caryophyllales > Caryophyllaceae > Silene > Silene latifolia. The sequence goes on from NC_133536.1 coordinate 44,903,422, forward strand.
AGGGAAGGACGGGTGATACCCTGTCGTGGACGGGATTTAAATTTGGGGAAAAACGCTCCTAAAACGGGACGGAAAAGGGTTTAGGGTTGGATTAGGCGGCACCACTTCGCGGAGCCGCTTAATCCAACCCTAAACCCTTTTCATTACAAAATCGTGGTGCAAAAAAACCAAAATTAAACCCTAGGGAAGGACGGGTGATACCCTGTCGTTGACGGGATTTAAATTTGGGGAAAAACGCTCCTAAAACGGGACGGAAAAGGGTTTGGGGTTGGATTAGGCGGCACCGCTTCGCGGAGCCGCCTAATCCAACCCTAAACCCTTTTCCTTAAACAGAGGTTGTTCGTAGTATAACACACATATTCAAGAAAAACCAAAACTAAACCCTAGGGAAGGACGGGTGATACCCTATCGTGGACGGGATTTAAATTTGGGGAAAATCTCTCCTAAAACGGGACGGAAAAGGGTTTAGGGTTGGATTAGGCGGCACCACTTCGCGGAGCCGCCTAATCCAACCCTAAACCCTTTTCCTTAAACAAAGGTTGTTCGTAGTACAACACACATTTACAATAAAACCAAAACTAAACCCTAGGGAAGGACGGGTGATACCTGTCGTGGACGGGATTTAAATTTGGGGAAAAACGCTCCTAAAACGGGACGGAAAAGGGTTTAGGGTAGGATTAGGCGGCACCGCTTCGTGGAGTCGCCTAATCCAAACCTAAATCCTTTTCCTTACAAAATCGTGGTGCAAAAAAACCAAAACTAAACCTTAGGAAAGGACGGGTGATACCCTGTCGTGGACGGGATTTAAATTTGGGGAAAAATGCTCCTAAAACGGGACGGAAAAGGGTTTGGGGTTGGATTAGGCGGCACCGCTTCGCGGAGCCGCCTAATCCAACCCTAAACCCTTTTCATTAAATAAAGGTTGTTCGTAGTACAACACTGTTACAGTAAAACCAAAACTAAACCCTAGGGAAGGACGGGTGATACCCTGTCGTGGACGGGATTTAAATTTGGGGAAAAACGCTCCTAAAACGGGACGGAAAAGGGTGCGGGCGGCAGTGGGAGCGCCTAATCCAACCCTAAACCCTTTTCCTTAAATAAAGGTTGTTCGTAGTACAACACTGTTACAGTAAAACCAAAACTAAACCCTAGGGAAGGACAGGTGATACCCTGTCGTGGACAGGATTTAAATTTGGGGAAAAACGCTCCTAAAACGGGACGGAAAAGGGTATAGGGTTGGATTAGGCGGCTCCGCGAATTCCTTAAATAAAGGTTGTTCGTAATACAACATTGTTACAGTAAAACCAAAACTAAACCCTAGGGGAGGACGGGTGATACCCTGTCGTGGACGGGATTTAAATTTGGGGAAAAACGCTCCTAACACGGGACGGAAAAGGGGTTAGGGTTGGATTAGGCGGCACCGCTTCGCGGAGCCGCCTAATCAAACCCTAAATCCTTTTCCTTACAAAATCGTGGTGCAAAAAAAGAAAAACTAAACCCTAGAAAAGGACGGGTGATACCCTGTCATGGACGGAATTTAAATTTGAGGAAAAACGCTCCTAAAACGGGACGGAAAAGGGTTTAGGGTTGGATTAGGCGGCACCTCTTCGCGGAGCCGCCTAATCCAACCCTAAACCCTTTTCCTTAAAAAATCGTGGTGCAAAAAAAAAAACTAAACCCTAGGTAAGGACGGGTGATACCCTGTCGTGGACGGGATTTAAATTTGGGGAAAAACGCTCCTAAAACGGGACGGAAAAGGGTTTAGGGTTTGATTAGGCGGCACCGCTTCGCGGAGCCGCCTAATCCAACCCTAAATCCTTTTCCTTACAAAATCGTGGTGCAAAAAAACCAAAACTAAACCCTAGGAAAGGACGGGTGATACCCTGTCGTGGACGGGATTTAAATTTGGGGAAAAACGCTCCTAAAACGGGACGGAAAAGGGTTTGGGGTTGGATTAGGCGGCACCGCTTCGCGGAGCCGCCTAATCCAACCCTAAACCCTTTTCCTTAATCAAAGGTTGTTCGTAGTACAACACTGTTACAGTAAAACCAAAACTAAACCCTACGGAAGGACGGGTGATACCTTGTCGTGGACGGGATTTAAATTTGTTAAAAAACGCTCCTAAAACGGGACGGAAAAGGGTTTGGAGTTGGATTAGGCGGCAAGCACGTCGGGAGTCGCCTAACCAACCCTAAACCCTTTTCCTTAAACAAAGGTTGTTCTAGTACAACACTGTTACAGTAAAACCAAAACTAAATCCTAGGGAAGGACGGCTGATACCCTGTCGTGGACGGGATTTAAATTTAGGGAAAAACGCTCCTAAAACGGGACGGAAAATGGTTTAGGGTTGGATTAGGCGGCACCACTTCGCGGAGCCGCCTATGCCAACCCTAATCCCTTTTCATTAGAAAATCGTGGTGCAAAAAAACCAAAACTAAACGCTAGGAAAGGACGGGTGATACCCTGTCATTGACGGGATTTAAATTTGGGGAAAAACGCTCCTAAAACGGGACGGAAAAGGGTTTGGGGTTGGATTAGGCGGCTTCGCGGCCTAATCCAATCCTAAACCCTTTTCTTTAAACAGAGGTTGTTCGTAATACAACACTGTTACAGCAAAACCAAAACTAAACCCTAGGGAAGGACGGGTGATACCCTGTCGTGGACGGGATTTAAATTTGGGGAAAAACGCTCTTAAAAAGGGACGGAAAAGGGTTTGGGGTTGGATTAGGCGGCACCACTTCGCGGAGCCGCCTAATCCAACCCTAAACCCTTTTCCTTAAACAAAGGTTGTTCGTAGTACAACATCACATTATAAAAAACCAAAACTAAACCCTAGGGAAGGACGGGTGATACCCTATCGTGGACGGGATTTAAATTTGGGAAAAAACGCTCCTAAAACGGGACGGAAAAGGGTTTGGGGTTGGATTAGGCAGCACCGCTTCGCGGAGCTGCCTAACCAACCCTAAACCCTTTTCCTTAAACAAAGGTTGTTCTAGTACAACACTGTTACAGTAAAACAAAAACTAAACTCTAGGGAAGGACGGCTAATACCCTGTCGTGGACGGGATTTAAATTTGGGGAAACACGCTCCTAAAAACGGGACGGAAAAGGGTTTAGAGTTGGATTAGGCGGCACCGCTTCGCGGAGCCGCCTAATCCAACCCTAAACCCTTTTCCTTAAAAAATCGTGGTGCAAAAAAATAAAAACTAAACCCTAGGGAAGGACGGGTGATACCCTGTCGTGGACGGGATTTAAATTTGGGGAAAAACGCTCCTAAAACGGGACGGAAAAGGGTTTAGGGTTGGATTAGGCGGCACCACTTCGCGGAGCCGCCTAATCCAACCCTAAACCCTTTTCATTACAAAATCGTGGTGCAAAAAAACCAAAACTAAACCCTAGGAAAGGACGGGTGATACCCTGTCATTGACGGGATTTAAATTTGGGGAAAAACGCTCCTAAAACGGGACGGAAAAGGGTTTGGGGTTGGATTAGGCGGCACCTCTTCGCGGAGCCGCCTAATCCAACCCTAAACCCTTTTCCTTAAAAAATCGTGGTGCAAAAAAAAAACTAAACCCTAGGGAAGGACGGGTGATACCCTGTCGTAGACGGGATTTAAATTTGGGGAAAAACGCTCCTAAAAGGGGACGGAAAAAGGGTTTAGGGTTGGATTAGGCGGCACCGCTTCGCGGAGCCGCCTAATCCAACCCTAAATCCTTTTCCTTACAAAATCGTAGTAAAAAAAACCAAAACTAAACCCTAGGAAAGGACGGGTGATACCCTGTCGTGGACGGGATTTAAATTTGGGGAAAAACGCTCCTAAAACGGGACGTAAAAGGGTTTGGGGTTGGATTAGGCGGCACCGCTTCGCGGAGCCGCCTAATCCAACCCTAAACCCTTTTCCTTAAACAAAGGTTGTTCGTAGTATAACACTGTTACAGTAAAACCAAAACTAAACCCTAGGGAAGGACGGGTGATACCCTGTCGTGGACGGGATTTAAATTTGGGAAAAAACGCTCCTAAAACGGGACGGAAAAGGGTTTGGAGTTGGATTAGGCAGCACCGCTTCGCGGAGCTGCCTAACCAACCCTAAACCCTTTTCCTTAAACAAAGGTTGTTCTAGTACAACACTGTTACTGTAAAACCAAAACTAAACCCTAGGGAAGGACGGCTGATACCCTGTCGTGGACGGGATTTAAATTTGGGGAAAAACGCTTCTAAAACGGGACGGAAAAGGGTTTAGGGTTGGATTAGGCGGCACCGCTTCGCAGAGCCGCCTAATCCAACCCTAAACCCTTTTCCTTAAAAAATCGTGGTGCAAAAAAAACAAAACTAAACCCTAGGGAAGGACGGGTGATACCCTGTCGTGGACGGGATTTAAATTTGGGGAAAAACGCTCCTAAAACGGGACGGAAAAGGGTTTAGAGTTGGATTAGGCGGCACCACTTCGCGGAGCCGCCTAATCCAACCCTAAACCATTTTCATTACAAAATCGTGGTGCAAAAAAACCAAAACTAAACCCTAGGAAAGGACGGGTGATACCCTGTCATTGACGGGATTTAAATTTGGGGAAAAACGCTCCCAAAACGGGACGGAAAAGGGTTTGGGGTTGGATTAGGCGGCTGCCGCCGAGCCGCCTAATCCAACCCTAAACCCTTTTCCTTAAACTGAGGTTGTTCGTAATACAACAATGTTACAGTAAAACCAAAACTAAACCCTAGGGAAGGACAGGTGATACCCTGTCGTGGACGGAATTTAAATTTGGGGAAAAACGCTCCTAAAACGGGACGGAAAAGGGTTTAGGGTTGGATTAGACTGCACCTCTTCGCGGAGCCGCCTAATCCAACCCTAAACCCTTTTCCTTAAAAAATCGTGGTGCAAAAAAACCAAACTAAACCCTAGGGAAGGACGGGTGATACCCTGTCGTGGACGGGATTTAAATTTGGGGAAAAACGCTCCTAAAACGGGACGGAAAAGGGTTTAGGGTTGGATTAGGCGGCACCACTTCGCGGAGCCGCCTAATCCAACCCTAAACCCTTTTCATTACAAAAACGTGGTGCAAAAAAACCAAAATTAAACCCTAGGGAAGGACGGGTGATACCACATCGTTGACGGGATTTAAATTTGGGGAAAAACGCTCTCTAAAGCGGGACGGAAAAGGGTTTGGGGTTGGATTAAGCGGCACCGCTCGTGAGCCGCCTAATCCAACCCTAAACCCTTTTCCTTAAACAGAGGTTGTTCGTAGTATAACACTGTTACAGTAAAACCAAAACTAAACCCTAGGGAAGGACGGGTGATACCCTGTCGTGGACGGGATTTAAATTTGGGGAAAATCTCTCCTAAAACGGGACGGAAAAGGGTTTAGGGTTGGATTAGGCGGCACCACTTCGCGGAGCCGCCTAATCCAACCCTAAACCCTTTTCCTTAAACAAAGGTTGTTCGTAGTACAACACTTTATTCTATAAAAAAACCAAAACTAAACCCTAGGGAAGGACGGGTGATACCCTGTCGTGGACGGGATTTAAATTTGGGGAAAAACGCTCCTAAAACGGGACGGAAAAGGGTTTAGGGTAGGATTAGGCGGCACCGCTTCGTGGAGTCGCCTAATCCAACCCTAAATCCTTTTCCTTACAAAATCGTGGTGCAAAAAAACCAAAACTAAACGTTAGGAAAGGACGGGTGATACCCTGTCGTGGACGGGATTTAAATTTGGGGAAAAATGCTCCTAAAACGGGACGGAAAAGGGTTTGGGGTTGGATTAGGCGGCACCGCTTCGCGGAGCCGCCTAATCCAACCCTAAACCCTTTTCCTTAAATAAAGGTTGTTCGTAGTACAACACTGTTACAGTAAAACCAAAACTAAACCCTAGGGAAGGACGGGTGATACCCTGTCGTGGACGGGATTTAAATTTGGGGAAAAACGCTCCTAAAACGGGACGGAAAAGGGTGCGGAACGGCTTCGCGGAGCCGCCTAATCCAACCCTAAACCCTTTTCCTTAAATAAAGGTTGTTCGTAGTACAACACTGTTACAGTAAAACCAAAACTAAACCCTAGGGAAGGACAGGTGATACCCTGTCGTGGACGGGATTTAAATTTGGGGAAAAACGCTCCTAAAACGGGACGGAAAAGGGTATAGGGTTGGATTAGGCGGCTCCGCGAATTCCTTAAATAAAGGTTGTTCGTAATACAACACTGTTACAGTAAAACCAAAACTAAACCCTAGGGGAGGACGGGTGATACCCTGTCGTGGACGGGATTTAAATTTGGGGAAAAACGCTCCTAACACGGGACGGAAAAGGGGTTAGGGTTGGATTAGGCGGCACCGCTTCGCGGAGCCGCCTAATCAAACCCTAAATCCTTTTCCTTACAAAATCGTGGTGCAAAAAAAGAAAAACTAAACCCTACAAAAGGACGGGTGATACCCTGTCATGGACGGAATTTAAATTTGAGGAAAAACGCTCCTAAAACGGGACGGAAAAGGGTTTAAGGTTGGATTAGGCGGCACCTCTTCGCGGAGCCGCCTAATCCAACCCTAAACCCTTTTCCTTAAAAAATCGTGGTGCAAAAAAAAAAAACTAAACCCTAGGGAAGGACGGGTGATACCCTGTCGTGGACGGGATTTAAATTTGGGGAAAAACGCTCCTAAAACGGGACGGAAAAGGGTTTAGGGTTTGATTAGGCGGCACCGCTTCGCGGAGCCGCCTAATCCAACCCTAAATCCTTTTCCTTACAAAATCGTGGTGCAAAAAAACCAAAACTAAACCCTAGGAAAGCACGGGTGATACCCTGTCGTGGACGGGATTTAAATTTGGGGAAAAACGCTCCTAAAACGGGACGGAAAAGGGTTTGGGGTTGGATTAGGCGGCACCGCTTCGCGGAGCCGCCTAATCCAACCCTAAACCCTTTTCCTTAAACAAAGGTTGTTCGTAGTACAACACTGTTACAGTAAAACCATAACTAAACCCTAGGGAAGGACGGGTGATACCCTGTCGTGGACGGGATTTAAATTTGGGGAAAAACGCTCCTAAAACGGGACGGAAAAGGGTTTAGGGTTGGATTAGGCGGCTCCTGAATTCCTTAAATAAAGGTTGTTCGTAATACAACACTTTATACAGTAAAACCAAAACTAAACCCTAGGGAAGGACGGGTGATACCCTGTCGTGGACGGGATTTAAATTTGGGGAAAAACGCTCCTAAAACGGGACGGAAAAGGGTTTAGGGTTGGATTAGGCGGCACCGCTTCGCGGAGCCGCCTAATCAAACCCTAAATCCTTTTCCTTACAAAATCGTGGTGCAAAAAATCCAAAACTAAACCCTAGAAAAGGACGGGTGATACCCTGTCGTGGACGGGATTTAAATTTGGGGAAAAACGCTCCTAAAACGGGACGGAAAAGGGTTTAGGGTTGGATTAGGCGGCACCACTTCGCCGAGCCGCCTAATCTAACCCTAAACCCTTTTCTTTACAAAATCGTGGTGCAAAAAAACCAAAACTAAACCCTAGGAAAGGACGGGTGATACCCTGTCGTTGACGGGATTTAAATTTGGGGAAAAACGCTCCTAAAACGGGACGGAAAAGGGTTTGGGGTTGGATTAGGCAGCACCGCTTCGCGGAGCCGCCTAATCCAACCCTAAACCCTTTTCCTTAAACAGAGGTTGTTCGTAGTACAACACTGTTACAGTAAAACCAAAACTAAACCCTAGGGAAGGACGGGTGATACCCTGTCGTGGACGGGATTTAAATTTGGGGAAAAACGCTCCTAAAACGGGACGGAAAAGGGTTTAGGGTTGGATTAGGCGGCACCGTTTCGCGGAGCCGCCAAATCCAACCCTAAACCCTTTTCCTTAAAAAATCGTGGTGCAAAAAAAATAAAACTAAACCCTAGGGAAGGACGGGTGATACCCTGTCGTGGACGGAATTTAAATTTGGGGAAAAACGCTCCTAAAACGGGACGGAAAAAGGTTTAGGGTTGGATTAGGCGGCACCACTTTGCGGAGCCGCCTAATCCAACCCTAAACCCTTTCCTTAAATAAAGGTTGTTCGTAGTACAACACTGTTACAGTAAAACCAAAACTAAACCCTAGGGAAGGACGGGTGATACCCTGTCGTGGACGGGATTTAAATTTGCGGAAAAACGCTCCTAAAACGGGACGGAAAAGGGTTTAGGGTTGGATTACGCGGCACCACTTCGCGGAGCCGCCTAATCCAACCCTAAACCCTTTTCATTACAAAATCGTGGTGCAAAAAAACCAAAACTAAACCCTAGGAAAGGACGGGTGATACCCTGTCTTTGACGGGATTTAAATTTGGGGAAAAACGCTCCTAAAACGGGACGGAAAAGGGTTTGGGGTTGGATTAGGCGGCACCGCTTCGCGGAGCCGCCTAATCCAACCCTAAACCCTTTTCCTTAAACAGAGGTTGTTCGTAATACAACATTGTTACAGTAAAACAAAAACTAAACCCTAGGGAAGGACGGGTGATACCCTGTCGTGGACGGGATTTAAATTTGGGGAAAAACGCTCCTAAAACGGGACGGAAAAGGGTTTAGGGTTGGATTAGGCGGCACCGTTTCGCGGAGCCGCCAAATCCAACCCTAAACCCTTTTCCTTAAAAAATCGTGGTGCAAAAAAAAGAAAACTAAACCCTAGGGAAGGACGGGTGATACCCTGTCGTGGACGGAATTTAAATTTGGGGAAAAACGCTCCTAAAACGGGACGGAAAAGGGTTTAGGGTTGGATTAGGCGGCACCACTTCGCGGAGCCGCCTAATCCAACCCTAAATCCTTTTCCTTACAAAATCGTGGTGCAAAAAAACCAAAACTAAACCCTAGGAAAGCACGGGTGATACCCTGTCGTGGACGGGATTTAAATTTGGGGAAAAACGCTCCTAAAACGGGACGGAAAAGGGTTTGGGGTTGGATTAGGCGGCACCGCTTCGCGGAGCCGCCTAATCCAACCCTAAACCCTTTTCCTTAATCAAAGGTTGTTCGTAGTACAACACTGTTACAGTAAAACCAAAACTAAACCCTACGGAAGGACGGGTGATACCTTGTCGTGGACGGGATTTAAATTTGTTAAAAAACGCTCCTAAAACGGGACGGAAAAGGGTTTGGAGTTGGATTAGGCAGCACCGCTTCGCGGAGCTGCCTAACCAACCCTAAACCCTTTTCCTTAAACAAAGGTTGTTCTAGTACAACACTCATTATAAAGAAAACCAAAACTAAATCCTAGGAAGGACGGGCTGATACCACCTCGTGGACGGGATTTAAATTTAGGGAAAAACGCTCCTAAAACGGGACGGAAAATGGTTTAGGGTTGGATTAGGCGGCACCACTTCGCGGAGCCGCCTATGCCAACCCTAATCCCTTTTCATTAGAAAATCGTGGTGCAAAAAAACCAAAACTAAACGCTAGGAAAGGACGGGTGATACCCTGTCATTGACGGGATTTAAATTTGGGGAAAAACGCTCCTAAAACGGGACGGAAAAGGGTTTGGGGTTGGATTAGGCGGCTCCGCGGCCTAATCCAACCCTAAACCCTTTTCTTTAAACAGAGGTTGTTCGTAATACAACACTGTTACAGCAAAACCAAAACTAAACCCTAGGGAAGGACGGGTGATACCCTGTCGTGGACGGAATTTAAATTTGGGGAAAAACGCTCCTAAAACGGGACGGAAAAGGCTTTAGGGTTGGATTAGACGGCACCTCTTCGCGGAGCCGCCTAATCCAACCCTAAACCCTTTTCCTTAAAAAATTGTGGTGCAAAAAAAACAAAACTAAACCCTAGGGAAGGACGGGTGATACCCTGTCGTGGACGGGATTTAAATTTGAGGAAAAACGTTCCTAAAACGGGACGGAAAAGGGTTTAGGGTTGGATTAGGCGGCACCACTTCGCGGAGCCGCCTAATCCAACCCTAAACCCTTTTCATTACAAAATCGTGGTGCAAAAAAACCAAAACTAAACCTTAATAAAGGATGGGTGATACCCTGTCGTTGACGGGATTTAAATTTGGGGAAAAACGCACCTAAAACGGGACGGAAAAGGGTTTGGGGTTGGATTAGGTGGCACCGCTTCGCGGAGCCGCCTAATACAACCCTAAACCCTTTTCCTTAAACAGAGGTTGTTCGAAGTATAACACTGTTATAGTAAAACCAAAACTAAACCCTAGGGAAGGACGGGTGATACCCTGTCGTGGACGAGATTTAAATTTGGGGAAAAACGCTCCTAAAACGGGACGGAAAAGGGTTTAGGGTTGTATTAGGCGGCACCGCTTCGCGGAGCCGCCAAATCCAACCCTAAACCCTTTTTCTTAAAAAATCGTGGTGCAAAAAAAAACAAAACTAAACCCTAGAGAAGGACGGGTGATACCCTGTCGTGGACGGAATTTAAATTTGGGGAAAAACTCTCCTACAACGGGACGGAAAAGGGTTTAGGGTTGGATTAGGCGGCACTACTTTGCGGAGCCGCCTAATCCAACCCTAAACCCTTTTCCTTAAATAAAGGTTGTTCGTAGTACAAAACTGTTACAGTAAAACCAAAACTAAACCCTAGGGAAGGACGGGTGATACCCTGTCGTGGACGGGATTTAAATTTGGGGAAAAACGCTCCTAAAACGGGACGGAAAAGGGTTTAGGGTTGGATTAGGCGGCACCGCTTCGCGGAGCCGCCTAATCCAACCCTAAACCCTTTTCCTTAAACAAAGGTTGTTCATAGTACAACACTGTTACAGTAAAACCAAAACTAAACCCTAGGGAAGGACGGGTGATACCCTGTCGTGGACGGGATTTAAATTTGGGGAAAAACGCTCCTAAAACGGGACGGAAAAGGGTTTAGGGTAGGATTAGGCGGCACCGCTTCGCGGAGCCGCCTAATCCAACCCTAAATCCTTTTCCTTACAAAATCGTGGTGCAAAAAAACCAAAACTAAACCCTAGGAAAGGACGGGTGATACCCTGTCGTGGACGGGATTTAAATTTGGGGAAAAATGCTCCTAAAACGGACGGAAAAGGGTTTGGGGTTGGATTAGGCGGCACCGCTTCGCGGAGCCGCATAATCCAACCCTAAACACTTTTCCTTAAATGAAGGTTGTTCGTAGTACAACACTGTTACAGTAAAACCAAAACTAAACCCTAGGGAAGGACGGGTGATACCCTGTTGTGGACGGGATTTAAATTTGGGGAAAAACGCTCCTAAAACGGGACGGAAAAGGGTGCGGAACCGCTTCGCGGAGCCGCCTAATCCAACCCTAAACCCTTTTCCTTAAATAAAGGTTGTTCGTAGTACAACACTGTTACAGTAAAACCAAAACTAAACCCTATGGAAGGACAGGTGATACCCTGTCGTGGACGGGATTTAAATTTGGGGAAAAACGCTCCTAAAACGGGACGGAAAAGGGTTTAGGGTTGGATTAGGCGGCACCGCTTCGCGGAGCCGCCTAATCCAACAATAAACCCTTTTCCTTAAACAAAGGTTGTTCGTAGTACAACACTGTTACAGTAAAACCATAACTAAACCCTAGGGAAGGACGGGTGATACCCTGTCGTGGACGGGATTTAAATTTGGGGAAAAACGCTCCTAAAACGGGACGGAAAAGGGTTTAGGGTTGGATTAGGCGGCTCCGCGAATTCCTTAAATAAAGGTTGTTCGTAATACAACACTGTTACAGTAAAACCAAAACTAAACCCTAGGGGAGGACGGGTGATACCCTGTCGTGGACGGGATTTAAATTTGGGGAAAAACGCTCCTAAAACGGGACGGAAAAGGGTTTAGGGTTGGATTAGGCGGCACCGCTTCGCGGAGCCGCCTAATCAAACCCTAAATCCTTTTCCTTACAAAATCGTGGTGCAAAAAATCCAAAACTAAACCCTAGAAAAGGACGGGTGATACCCTGTCGTGGACGGGATTTAAATTTGGGGAAAAACGCTCCTAAAACGGGACGGAAAAGGGTTTAGGGTTGGATTAGGCGGCACCACTTCGCCGAGCCGCCTAATCTAACCCTAAACCCTTTTCTTTACAAAATCGTGGTGCAAAAAAACCAAAACTAAACCCTAGGAAAGGACGGGTGATACCCCGTTGTTGACGGGATTTAAATTTGGGGAAAAACGCTCCTAAAACGGGACGGAAAAGGGTTTGGGGTTGGATTAGGCGGCAAGCTCGCGGAGCCGCCTAATCCAACCCTAAACCCTTTTCCTTAAACAGAGGTTGTTCGTAGTACAACACATTATTCTGAAAAACCAAAACTAAACCCTAGGGAAGGACGGGTGATACCCTGTCGTGGACGGGATTTAAATTTGGGGAAAAACGCTCCTAAAACGGGACGGAAAAGGGTTTAGGGTTGGATTAGGCGGCACCGTTTCGCGGAGCCGCCAAATCCAACCCTAAACCCTTTTCCTTAAAAAATCGTGGTGCAAAAAAAATAAAACTAAACCCTAGGGAAGGACGGGTGATACCATCGTGGACGGAATTTAAATTTGGGGAAAAACGCTCCTAAAACGGGACGGAAAAAGGTTTAGGGTTGGATTAGGCGGCACCACTTTGCGGAGCCGCCTAATCCAACCCTAAACCCTTTCCTTAAATAAAGGTTGTTCGTAGTACAACACTGTTACAGTAAAACCAAAACTAAACCCTAGGGAAGGACGGGTGATACCCTGTCGTGGACGGGATTTAAATTTGCGGAAAAACGCTCCTAAAACGGGACGGAAAAGGGTTTAGGGTTGGATTACGCGGCACCACTTCGCGGAGCCGCCTAATCCAACCCTAAACCCTTTTCATTACAAAATCGTGGTGCAAAAAAACCAAAACTAAACCCTAGGAAAGGACGGGTGATACCCTGTCTTTGACGGGATTTAAATTTGGGGAAAAACGCTCCTAAAGCGGGACGGAAAAGGGTTTGGGGTTGGATTAGGCGGCACGCTTCGCGAGCCGCCTAATCCAACCCTAAACCCTTTTCCTTAAACAGAGGTTGTTCGTAATACAACATTGTTACAGTAAAACAAAAACTAAACCCTAGGGAAGGACGGGTGATACCCTGTCGTGGACGGGATTTAAATTTGGGGAAAAACGCTCCTAAAACGGGACGGAAAAGGGTTTAGGGTTGGATTAGGCGGCACCGTTTCGCGGAGCCGCCAAATCCAACCCTAAACCCTTTTCCTTAAAAAATCGTGGTGCAAAAAAAAGAAAACTAAACCCTAGGGAAGGACGGGTGATACCCTGTCGTGGACGGAATTTAAATTTGGGGAAAAACGCTCCTAAAACGGGACGGAAAAGGGTTTAGGGTTGGATTAGGCGGCACCACTTCGCGGAGCCGCCTAATCCAACCCTAAACCCTTTCCTTAAATAAAGGTTGTTCGTAGTACAACACTGTTACAGTAAAACCAAAACTAAACCCTAGGGAAGGACGGGTGATACCCTGTCGTGGACGGGATTTAAATTTGCGGAAAAACGCTCCTAAAACGGGACGGAAAAGGGTTTAGGGTTGGATTACGCGGCACCACTTCGCGGAGCCGCCTAATCCAACCCTAAACCCTTTCCTTAAATAAAGGTTGTTCGTAGTACAACACTGTTACAGTAAAACCAAAACTAAACCCTAGGGAAGGACGGGTGATACCCTGTCGTGGACGGGATTTAAATTTGCGGAAAACCGCTCCTAAAACGGGACGGAAAAGGGTTTAGGGTTGGATTACGCGGCCCCACTTCGCGGAGCCGCCTAATCCAACCCTAAACCCTTTTCATTACAAAATCGTGGTGCAAAAAAACCAAAACTAAACCCTAGGAAAGGACGGGTGATACCCTGTCATTGACGGGATTTAAATTTGGGGAAAAACGCTCTTAAAACGGGACGGAAAAGGGTTTAGGGTTGGATTAGGCGGCACCTCTTCGCGGAGCCGCCTAATCCAACCCTAAACCCATTTCCTTAAAAAATCGGGTGCAAAAAAAACAAAACTAAACCCTAGGGAAGGACGGGTGATACCCTGTCGTGGACGGGATTTAAATTTTGGGAAAAACGCTCCTAAAACGGGACGGAAAAGGGTTTAGGGTTGGATTAGGCGGCACCACTTCGCGGAGCCGCCTAATCCAACCCTAAACCCTTTTCATTACAAAATCGTGGTGCAAAAAAACCAAAACTAAACCCTAGGAAAGGACGGGTGATACCCTGTCGTTGACGGGATTTAAATTTGGGGAAAAACGCTCCTAAAACGGGACGGAAAAGGGTTTGGGGTTGGATTAGGCAGCACCGCTTCGCGGAGCCGCCTAATCCAACCCTAAACCCTTTTCCTTAAACAGAGGTTGTTCGTAGCACAACACTGTTACAGTAAAACCAAAACTAAACCCTAGGGAAGGACGGGTGATACCCTGTCGTGGACGGGATTTAAATTTGGGGAAAAACGCTCCTAAAACGGGACGGAAAAGGGTTTAGGGCTGGATTAGGCGGCACCGCTTCGCGGAGCCGCCAAATCCAACCTTAAACCCTTTTCCTTAAAAAATCGTGGTGCAAAAAAAAACAAAACTAAACCCTAGGGAAGGACGGGTGATACCCTGTCGTGGACGGAATTTAAATTTGGGGAAAAACGCTCCTAAAACGGGACGGAAAAGGGTTTAGGGTTGGATTAGGCGGCACCACTTCGCGGAGCCGCCTAATCCAACCCTAAACCCTTTCCTTAAATAAAGGTTGTTCGTAGTACAACACTGTTACAGTAAAACCAAAACTAAACCCTAGGGAAGGACGGGTGATACCCTGTCGTGGACGGGATTTAAATTTGGGGAAAAACGCTCCTAAAACGGGACGGAAAAGGGTTTAGGGTTGGATTAGGGTGCACCGCTTCGCGGAGCCGCCTAATCCAACCCTAAACCCTTTTCCTTACAAAATCGTGGTGCAAAAAAACCAAAACTAAACCCTAGGAAAGGACGGGTGATACCCTGTCGTGGACGGGATTTAAATTTGGGGAAAAACGCTCCTAAAACGGGACGGAAAAGGGTTTAGGGTTGGATTAGGCGGCACCGCTTCGCGGAGCCGCCTAATCCAACCCTAAACCCTTTTCCTTAAACAAAGGTTGTTCGTAGTACAACATCACATAAAAAAACCAAAACTAAACCCTAGGGAAGGACGGGTGATACCCTATCGTGGACGGGATTTAAATTTGGGGAAAAACGCTCCTAAAACGGGACGGAAAAGGGTTTAGGGGTTGATTAGGCGGCACCGCGAAATCCTTAAACAAAGGGCATATTTACAAAACAAATCGTATAACACTGTTACTGTAAAACTTAGGAAATATGCTCCTAAAACGGGACGGAAAATGGTCCTAAAACAATATTTATTGCTATATAAAATGTTGTAAGTGCTGTATAAAATGTTAACTATGATGTAGGAAAATCGAATGACTTTTTGCTGTGACATGTTATTGTCACAGCAACACACAATTCTACTTTTTATTTTTACTGTGACATATTATTGTCACAGCAACACAAAATCCTACTAATTATTGATAAGGTCACAATGTTACTGTAACATCATAACAGTATCAAACTTTTTTCTTTTTAGCTTCTTTCTCAGCAGCTTCATCAGCTATGCGAAGAGGGCATGTTTTCCTGTCGT
Source organism: Silene latifolia (assembly GCF_048544455.1). Taxonomy (NCBI): domain Eukaryota; kingdom Viridiplantae; phylum Streptophyta; class Magnoliopsida; order Caryophyllales; family Caryophyllaceae; genus Silene; species Silene latifolia. The sequence continues at coordinate 44,919,006 of NC_133536.1, forward strand.
GGGTAACTCTTTCTTTGCAGTATACACATAGCCTCTTTGGCTTGGCTGCTTTTTCAATGGCCTGTTGTTTAGCTAACTTCAATCTTTTTTCGCTGCCCTTGTTGCGTGCTTGTTCCGGAGGGTGGATAGTGACTTCAGACGACGAGCTGCAGCCCAACAGAATCTCCATCTCTTGGTATTTTGTAAGCGGTTCAATACATAACTTCTGCCGGAACTCAACTAGGAGGGATGCTAACTCTTCCGTGTGTTCAGCAGGTAAAGTTTTGAGAACACCAACTATCTGACGGAACTCTGACCATACGTTGCACAAATGATCATTATCGACGTAGCCATATATAAATCCTCAATGACATTCCCATTCGAATCAAGCACGGAAGTAAAACAAAGAGTTACTTTTATCATGGTGACAATGTTACTATAAGAAATTATGGTTACAATGTTACTGTAAAACAATTACTGTAAAGTCAAAACTGTCACTGTAATAATGTTTTTGAATCAAACCTGTTCGCTGCGTGTGTGTTATTTAGCCAACGATCTACAATGTACTTGCTTGGTATTCGCCCAATTCCTTTGCCCTTGTACACCCACACAATATGCCTGCAGAGTAATCCAATTCTTTCGAACAGTTTACACTCGCATACTGCATCTGTGCTTCTAAGGTCGAACCTCACCTTGAAAATTCTGTCTGTCTCAGCATCGATTACATGAATTATGCGCACATGCTCCTCCTTCTCAAAGTCATCAACACCACATGAATCGGCAGCCATTACTTCTTCTTGAAACACCTTGAACACAGCATGTGTGTATATAATAGCGCCATGCTTTTCTATAGGTAATTCTGTCTTAAGCTCAGGGAATGAGTGGTCGCTGTTATAATCATCGCACCTTCGTGTATAGCGCTGCTGGTTCATAGCAGTTTGGAACCTGGTTTTAATGCAACAAGGATTCGGCAACAAATTATTTATGTAACAATGAAACAATGGTACTTTGTAACATACACTGTTCCCGAATCGTAAGGAATGAAAAAGAGTTGTTTACCTCATCCAAAATTCGACCAGTGTACCAAAGTGATTCTCATAGCGCTTGAAAAACGAATTTGTACTTTCTGATCGCTGTGTTGTTCTTAATATGCAGCCCAAGGCAAGGTCACGATGGTAGGCAGGAATCCAATGGTGTCTGTCGTCGAACATTGTAGTCAACCAATCATTATCTTCCAGCTGGAAATCTGAAATGACCTTCTGCCACTTCTCTTCGAACTCCGACGGCTCCATATCAGGGTCCCAAACAACAGCGTTGAAGCGAGCAAGGAAGTCCGTGTCTCTGCAGAGTGCTGAACCAACTTTGTCCGTGATCTTTTGTGTAATATGCCACATACAATAACGATGCCTAGCTGTCTTGAAAACATAAGGGAAAGCCTGTTGTATGCCAGTCATAATGAAACAGCAAGTCAGAACGTGATATTGACCAGTAATAGGGAAAGAGCAAGTGAGTAAATTATATGTTAGTAATTTAGTTACAGTAATATTGTTATTGAATAACCTTGTAAAAGAGGAAGAGATGGAACAGTGGTAGTTGGAGTCAGAAAGTTGTGGTACAATAAATTTAAGTAAGTCTGTTACAGTAACATTGTCACACTATTACCTTCTTTATGGCAGGGCATTGATCCGTGATCATGAACTGCGGCTCTTTTTGTCCCATGGCAGTCAAGAAATGCTGAAAGGTCCATTGGAAGGAGATGTCATCCTCGTGTGGTGATCAACACCGACTTTCTGTGGTGATTAACACCTGTGAATGGTGTAAAAACCATATCATACTTGTTGGTTCCGTAAGTAGGGTCGAAGCTCACAACATCCCCAAAGAATGAGTAGTTTCTAATACATGTAGCATCAGCCCAAAAGAACTTTGTTAGACGGTTTTGCGGATCAACATCATAGGCAAAGTAGAACTGGGGTTGGGTCACTTTGAGTTTCTCGAGTCGATCGATGAAAAGGTCAGCATCTCTTAACCCAATGTAGCACTTGATATCTCTTTGAAAGTTCTTAAAATCTATCAATGTAGCACCGATATTTTCATACCCATTGATAAGTTCCTTAACCTGTCTAAAGGTCAACCCAGCGCCAATATTCAACTTGGAGTTGTCCAAGATAAGCGTCTTCTGGAACATATCAAGGGATCGTGAAATCTTATCGAGATCTCTGTTACAGACAGAGGTTAGACGATGATTGTGGACTTCAGAAAACTCGTCAATCATAGTTGGGCCATCAAGGCCATGTAGAAGGGCAAATCTGACGTACGCTCGGCATCCAATTCTTGTGATTTTAACTCGCCGTGTAACTGTAATAGCTGTGGACGAACCATCACCCATATTCTCATCATCCTTGGTTCTGTGACGCTGTTTCGGTTTATATTCCCTGAACCCTTGACGGTTGCAGACTACGAATTTTTGGTGTGCAACACCACCTCCTAGTGTTTTCGTACTGTGCTTCCGAGGGGTAAATCCACATGCCCGAGCATAAACCTCGTAGAACTTGATTCCAGCCTCAAGGGAGGCGAAAACTGCACCAATGGTAGGTCTAAACTTGTGCTAAACCACACGCATCCAGCGCTCACTTCCATTAGGCGTGTGAGACAGAACAAGCTGATTATTTGGTTGAGGACTGGGTTGCTCTTGGACAATTGGCGTAGAATGGGGTTGAGTGACAAGATTTGAGTCTCATGTAATACAAAAAGGAAAATACGAGTATTAGTGACCTGAAATACAACGGTGGTATTACAAAGAGTAACATTGTTACAGTAATACTAGTACTATGACAATGTAGTGACATAAGGATGGACGGGAGAACAGGAATGTGCGAAGAGGCTGGACTACAATTTAGAACAAGAAACTAAAGTACATTGAAGTAACAAATGAACCGAGGGACGTCCGAAGTGGTACAAGATATGTTATATGTGCAATGGAAAATGAATATATGTGATTGTGTTACTGATAACATTGATATTGTAACAAGTCGAGCACAGTAAGCATTGACAAAGAGAACAGGAATATACTGAGACGGGGAACAAATATAGAAGACAGGAAAAGAGGTCAAATATAATGAAATTTGACCGAATTTGAACGAGAAAATCAACAAATACAAGGAAATTTGACCTAATATTTAAGACAAAAGCAACTACGAGTATAATCAAAGGAAAGGAGACCGTAAATTGAAGTAGAAGTGAACGGATTTCATTAAAATTGAAGCAAACATAAAATCGATTAACCTAAAACACTGAAAAGCAACAGAATAAAGACAAATATAATCAAAATTGACGGAATGTGACGATAAAGCAAATGCGATTGTAAGCGAAGCAGAGGAGAAACGCAAATATGAAAATTCGATAGGAAAAACAACAAATACAAGGATATTTCACCTAATATTTAAGAGAAAAGCAAATACGAGAATAATCAAAGGAAAGGACACCGTAAAATTGAAGTAGAAGTGAACGGATTTCATTAAAATTGAAGCAAACATAAAATCGATTAACCTAAAAAACTGAAAAGCAACGGAATAATGAAATTACAATAGCGAATGATCAGCGACATAGAATCCAGATGAAATCGCGAAAAGGAAAACTGAAAACGAAAGGATTACGGAAATTACCTGTTTGCATGTTAATGTCGGTAGAATCTGCATCCATTGTAGCAACGAGAACCTGGAAAATAGACGAATTTGATTGATTTGTGAATGAATTGATAAAAGCGAGTAAAAAACAGGAACCTAGGGTTTGTTTGCTTGATTCAGAGGATTATTTTGACTTAGAGAGAGAGATAGAGAAAGCGAGGGAAAGAGACGGAGGAGAGAGAAAGTGAAACTGAATTATGAGGGGGAGGTTTGAATTCTTAGCTTTTATAGGTTTGTTATAATTTCTGAGATTTAATCACAGCCGTTTATTAGGAGTAGATCTAATGGATGAGATTAAAATGCTAGACTCACCTAAGATACCTAGACTCACTTGATGCAATTTCTATATATATATATATATATATATATATATATATATATATATATATATATATATATATATATATATATATATATATATATATAGAGTCGGGATCCGATGAGAACTCCTAAATATTTGAGGATTGAGTAACGAATGAAATATCACACCATATACAAAACAATATCGCGAGGAAAATTGACAAACAAAACCACCTAAAACTCCCAAAATCAGTCAATCGTTTCTCTCTCTAGGAAATCCAAAATCAATCAAAAACATTACAAACAAAAATATGTCACAATCCTCTCAAAAATCTCACTGAAAATCTTCGAAAACCTAAAAATTCAAACACGATTTCAACTGTATTTCAACATCCTAGAGTTATTCATTCATTAGATTGAATACTCTCACTAGAAATCAATCGTTGAGGTACATATGTTTCTCGTTTTCTTTCATTTTTGCGATTTTATTTCAACTTATGTAGTGTTAAATTGATTTTACATGTTAATTTTGTTCGAAATTATTGTATGTATGTTGAATTACCTGAATTTGATTGGATTAAATCAAAAAAATTGAACTAATCGTCAAGTTATTTAGTGTACTTTCATGTTCTTGCTGTAAATTTCTAAATATCTTACTTATAAATGATTTTAAACGTTTTTCGTTCATAATATCGACACATTGAATCAATTACTATCATCAATTGAAGTTGTAGTTATTTATAAGATGTCTTTTTTGTTTTAATCGCTAAAATTAGGGTTTAATATTGATCGATTGTGAAAAATAGGGTTCAACATTGTTTAATTGTGAAATTTAAGGTTTCATATTGTTTTAATCGCGAAAATTAGGGTTTAACATTGTTTAATTGTGCAAAATTACAGCTTCATATGATAGAATTGAAGTAATCGTTTGTGTTTAGTAAAATGAGTAATGTCGAATTACATGTTGGCTATGATAACGAAAAACGTGTGATACTGTTGTTTGTATGATGTGATACTGAATGTGAAGATTAGTGGTACTCTATTTTCATACATTTTGGCAGGTTGACTAGATAATTAAGTTGTAAAATGTCATCAAGGCAGTAAAATGCTATACTATGGTGTTTTCGCTATAAAATGTCACTGATTTGCAGTAAAATAATGTAAAATATTGCTGTAAATGATGTAATATATGGTGTGTGTTTTATATTTGTTGTATTGTCTTTTGTCTGAAAGATGATATTAAGATGATGTTTTGTACTTTGTTTTCTTTTATTTGCAGATTTCTTCGCTTTTGGAGGGTTATTTAAGAGTATGTTTGCAAGCTGGCGGAGTCTATAATGCATGATCAACTAAATAAATCATGTTTTTTTATTCATTTCTCTTATAAAGACAAATTCTTTATTCTTAGATATCGTTTCAAGCGGTTATAAATTTGTATTTTTTTTTTCATTTTTGAGTTGGAATGTAAAATAGTGGTAACAAAGTTATAGTTGTATCAGGATTTGCCTCTTTTTTTTATGTTACTAAATAGAAAATATATGGTTTCTAAAGTATTTCATTTTTTTGGTAAACAATATCACACGTTTGTTTTAACAATATCACACTATTAGTTTAACGATATCATAAGATGTGATAAACAATACCACACTATTGGCTTAACAATATCAAAAGATGTGGGAAACAATATCACACTACTGGCTTAACAATATCACAAGATGTGGTAAACAATATCATAAAACAATATCACCCTTATTGTCTTTCAAAAAAAATATCAAATGATATGGTAAACAATATCAAGTTATTACGCTAATAATATCACACTATGCTATTAACAATATCATATATCTATCTTTATTTGCTAGTTTCCAAAAAGTTATAAGAAACAATATATATCTTCATAAGTATCACGTCATATTGTTCTAGAAGCATTACCGAACAATATCAAACTTTACGCACAACAGTATCACATTTTAGCCAAAACTATATCACATTCACAAGGAATCTTTTTGCTATTGAAAAACAATATCACAACATATAAGATAAAATATCATTCATGATTCTAAACAATATCACAAAATTACAACCGTAATATTAATTTATAACGACTACAGCAGATCACTATCCTTCCAAAATTACATCAATCAGTACATATTCAATTAAAGTTCTGTCAACATAGTCTGAGTACACAGATTAGTTCCTTTCTCTTTCTCTACCTTTACCAATTTCTTTTTATTATCCATTTTGACATCTTTTTCCAGCACAATCTTGAATTTCTTGCTTGACGTTTGTTCGACCTCATCTTGTTTTAAATACCAGTACAACCGTTTCATAAAACCATTTCATGACCATGACTTAATTTAATGCAGCCACCTGACTATCTACCCAACTTTCCAGAACTCAATTACATCAAACCACTAGAACGACACCAATGAAGAATATCATGAGACTTCATATCCCCTTGGAAAGTAATACTGATTCTTAGCTTCATTTATGACTTGGTTTTATCAATTAGCTTCTTTGGACGCATCATGAGACTTCATATCCCCTTCAAAGTGGATCTGCCATTCCCAGTAAGAAAACATGTGAGAGATATACAAGGATCCAAAGTAAAGCTCGTCAAGAACAATGAACCATACTGTGTTGTGGTGTCTACTTCCACTTCATCGATGATCCATCTCAAAGAAAGAAAAGGTGGCCAACACATTTACTTCGCAGGATTTTTCACCTTTAAGCCGCCTAAACAAACCTGGTTTACGCAATCAACAATCTAGTGGGACAAAGTCAACCTATTGTACCAAAAGAAGAAAGTGGATTAATCAAAACTCGAATCCACCAATGAATTAAGAGCACTCACAGAAAATATGAGCAAGGCCACAACTGAAATTAGACAAATCCGATCTAGTTTTTTTCAATACATGATGAAAACAATGGAATCAGAAGAACCAACAACAATATCTTAAAATTTATGTTGTCCTTGCTACTCAACAAGATGAAATGGTGATGGTCAAACAAAATACCGCAACTCAATAAACAAGCAAAATGTAAATCAGAAACATATGATGACAACTCAACATCAAATCTATACCAAAACCAAACATACACCAAACTTGGAGACTCATTTGCCAGGTAAATTAAGCCTTAAGCCCAAAGCTTATTAGACCAATTTGGACCAAGTCATATCTCTGTTGAATAGGCCGCTCAAAGCTAAACAACTTTCACGATCTGACAAAAATTAGCACAAAAAAATACAATGTAAACAAACAAGTAGTAATTAATTTCTGACAATCAAAGTAACAGGGATGTAGTAAAACAATATCACACAGTCTGCTAAACAATGTCACATACTCTGCTAAACAATATCACACTGGATACTGTAGCAGCAAATACGTGATATTTATAAGATGTCAACCAATTTAGAACCTAAATCGGCGAAATGTATACTACTACTAGCTAACAGTAAAGAGTAACAATGTAAAACAGATGTAAATCAATCTGACACAAATTTAAAAAGATTTGAAACAAGATACTACACATGTAAATTAGGTTTACATGACAATAAAACTCGAACAAAGTGAAATAATTTAAAATCGCAATCAAATAACAAGACTATGAATCAATGTCATCAAAATTATAAATCGAGAACAAAAAAAATCATAACAACAGGTGAGTTGAACATAGATCAGGAAAAATTACTGAATATATAACAAATTCGTAACTTGTTCGAATTAAATTAACCTAGATATACGAGAAAGAATACAAATAAATCATATGAAATCCTCACAAATTAAACCTAATTTAGGAAAAAGAGATACAAATCATTGAAATCACGATGAGTAGCTACAAAATCATAACAAACACAGTAAGATGACTAGTAATTGCAAATATATGTAGCGAAACAACAATTACATTAAAATAAAACTGAAATTAAAAACTAAAGATAAAGTAAATGTACCTGACATCGCGATTTCGATTGAAAGAGTATGATCGTTGATAAGAAATAGAAGAATGACAATTGATTAAGCTGAGATTGAATTCGAAACAAAAAAAATCACGAAAACAGGAAAATTAGGGATTGCATCAAAGAAGATAGAAGGTAGAGAGAGAAAGGCTTTGGGTGAGAATGAATGAACTAGGTTTGTTTCGATGGAATAAGGAGTATATATGTGTGCCCGCAAAATTACCATATTACCCTTACTTATCCGCACTAAATCATGGACGATGGATCTCTTAGATCTGACAGCTAGTATTAATCCTCAATCCTCAAATATATGAGTCATACTCACATGATCCCATTCCTATATATATATATATATATCATTTCTGACGATTTTGTCTTTTTTTTCAGCATGATTACCAAGAGGAGATGAGTCAACCATTGCCACCTGGGCAGTCTCCCGACGAGATCCGGGCGTACTACAAGGCTGTAGGAGGCTTTGACGAGAAGAACCGGATGTTTGGGACCGGAGATAAAGGGGCCGAAATATGGTATGATCTTCCTACTAACAAAGCTGGCCGACGGTCTTTCTCTTATGCTCCTAGCATGATTTCATAGCTTTCCACCCAAATGAATGATGAGCGAGCCACTCGAATTGCTCTTGTAAAAACCGTTCGTAAACAGGGTGAACAAATGGCGGCAATGCAAAAGGTTTGGGCTGATATGCAAGCATCTCAACCCCCAAACATGTGTTCACAATTTACTCCACATAGGCGGAATGACTTTCCGGATGGTGGACACGGGTTTGGAGATGGTAGTTTTATTGAGCCTATACGTTAGAGCCTTTAGGTTAGATTAGTGTTGTCGTCTAGTATGGACTATGAAAAAACATTGGTGATTTGTGTTTAATTAGTAAGACAATGTATGAATTTGACCGATTTTTTATGTAAAAAATTTGCGTTCAATTCTCTTTTGTTGTCTATTGATTCCCGCAATAGCGGTCGACGTGAAAATGGATTCCCGCTTGGCGGTCGACGATTTTATGTGTTTTGCAGGTTTTGGTTGTATTTGAAACGATGCAAATAGGCATCGCGACTGTATTTGAAACGATGCAAAAAACGCATCATGGCTGGGCAGCAGGCTGTTGTTTCCAGGCCTGATTTTTAATAGACCTGACGGAAATTCCGTCAGTAATTCTAAAATACCGACGGAATTTTCGTCACGACTTTCCCTCCTATATTTCCCAGAAATAACCAGAACATGCCACATGTCCTAACAACTGACGGAAATTCCGTCGGTAATTCAAAAAAACTGACGGAATTTCCGTCTTTCCAACTTTTTTATGTGTTTCAACTGGGTGTCAAAAAACTGCCACGTGTCATTTTGTGACGGAAATTCCGTCAGTAATTCCAAAAAACTGACGGAATTTCCGTCACTTCCAACTTTTTTATGTGTTTCAACTTTGTGTCAAAAAACTGCCACGTGTCATTTTGTTACGGAAATTCCGTCAGTATTACCATTTCCTGACGGAATTTCCGTCACTTTCTAGCCACAAATAGGGACGGTCTTCCCGTCAGTGTTCTGTCAGTTATTTCATTTACTGACGGAAATTCCGTCAGGATAGGTTTTTTACTGACGAAATAAGCTGACCCTGGTTACTGACGGAATTTCCGTTAGGAAATGGAAATACCGACGGAAAAACCGTCAGTATGGCCTGAATTTTTCCGTCGGTATCCCGCGTTTTCGTTGTAGTGGAGACTGCGATTCTATTTATACTGGAGCATAGTAGTTTGCTCTAAATATTACTATAGGTAACAATCTAGCATTGTTGACATGTGCAACTCAGGAGTTGTATGCTAGCTGTGAAACTGTAACTTAATAATCCTATTTTGTGGATGGCGAATGGCCGCATAGTACGGTCTTTTGCATGTAATGTAAGACTGGAATGATTCTAGCTGATAAAGTTTCCAAGACACTTTAAGGATGGCTCAACAATGCTCTTTCAGTGGGGGTAGTAGTAATGCGGCTACCTCAAACTACATGAATTTGTGGTTTAGAGAATAAGGACTCAAATGTGCAATAGTTGATACTGTACGTGTCTCACATGTCATGCATTCTTGCTGAATTGGATAGAAATTGAATGTGCTCGAGCCAAGTTGAAGTTGTGAAGCTCCCGTTATCTAGGGTTGTTGGAGACGACGTTTATACTATGATTAGAGGAGTAGATTGGAGTTTTCACTTGAGCTATTTTGAACTGGTTAAAATAAATAATTTTTAAGTTGTAGTAAACCTAAAATGTTTGCCCTTTTTAAGAGTCAAAATTTCTGCCCAACCTCATGTATGTACCATCTTCTTCTTCTGCTACTCCTATTTCCCTTTCAGTCCTTGTACTAAACAAATGGAGGAAGTTAATGTATTTATATAATACTCCCTCCAATTCGCTATAATGTTCCCTCTTTCCCAAAACGGATTATTTAGGTAATGTTCCCCTTTCCTTTTTTAGTAACTTTTTCACATACACAATTACCATTCTATCCTTACTTGTTTTTTGTTTTTACATTTTGTACCCCTACTTTATTTCCTAACCCAAATACTAATTCACCTAATTAACCCAACCCAAATACTAACCCAATTATTAAACCAGCCCATTTAACCCTTAACCCTAATCAGCCAAACCCTAATTAACCCCTCCCGCCATATTTAACCCCTTTAATCAGCCAAACCCTAATTGTCACTCTCTCTCTCTTCCGCCATTGTTCCTCACTTTCTCTCTGTAGATCTCTCTTATTTTCCGTCCAAATCTTCCTTTGTTTCACATCTAATCCCTTTTCTCATCTCCGATCTTCACTTTCGCACTCTCCTTTCTATCATTCAATCATTATGTCGATGGATTTTTACTTAAATCGCCAGAAATTCGATAAGTTTATCAATTTTTTTCCAGATCTGAGTTATCTTGACTCGGATCTTGAAGATGGTCCTTGTTTGTTTAACAACTCTGTTGTTTTGGTTGGGTTTGATGAAGATTGCGAGGGGGTGAAAAGAAATGATGTAGGTGACAAAGTTGTTCCTGATTCTGGTGATGGTATCCTTGAATTTGGGAAAAATGATGATTATCAGAAGGCTAGGGAAGAGATGGCAGAGTTTATGAGGGTTGATGTAGAAAGAAGGATTAAAAAGATGGTTGAGAGACGTTAGTATATACTATGATAATCCTCTTGTCTTTTTATCTCTCTCTATTCTCTAATGAGGTTGAGCTATCTAACAGAGGAGACACACATAATGGTGAATTACATTGGGGGACAAGATGACTGACAATGAAGATGGTGAAAGGCGGAGTGAAAGGCGAATTTAGCTTCAGTGATGTGATATTGTGTAGTATAACCCGTGATATTGTTTAGTACAATCAGTGATATTGTTTATCGTAAGGTGTGATATTATTTTGTATAACTTGTGATACTCTTATACTGGACTCACAGACTCAGAAACAATATCACAGGTTATACTAAACAATATCATAGCATAAAAAAAAAAAAAAAAAAACAAAAAAAAAAAACTTTTTTTTATTCATAAAAAAAAAACGTGATATTTTTGTGTAAAGCGTGTGATACATAAGTGAACTCACGAGACTCAAAAAGATAGGGTGAACTCATGTGATCCTAATTCTATATATATATATATATATATATATATATATATATATATATATATATATATATATATATATATATATATATATATATATATATATATATATAGAGAGAGAGAGAGAGAGAGAGAGAGAGAGTCGGGATCCGGTGAGAACTCCTAAATATTTGAGGATTGAGGATTAGTGAATACAATATCACGGGTTCTTCAATACAATATCATGAAAAAAAATTAGACTTGTCCACAAAAAAAAAAAAAAAAAAAAAAAATTTGTTTTTTTTACACAAATTTTTTTTTTTCGTGTGATATTGTTTCGAATAACCTGTGATATTGTATTGAACAACCTGTGATATTGTAATGAAATCCTCAATCCTCAAAAAGATAGTGTATACTCACATGATCCCATTCATATATATATATATATATATATATATATATATATATATATATATATATATATATATATATATATATATATATATATATATATATATATATAGGCAAGATCCTATGAGTTTGCCACTTTTCGTGAGTTAGCCCCGCGTATATATACAATTGACCTAACAAAACCAATTGAACAAAAAAATCCATCGATAAAAAATCAACGCATCTCTCTCTCTTTCTTCCCTCCTCTCTCTCTCTCTCTCTCTCTCTCTCTCTCTCTCTCTCTCTCTACTTTCTCATCAAAATACCAACTACTCTGTTACGATAAAAAACATGGAAAATCAATCAAAATCTTCCATGATCATCAACAATTTCATCAAATTTTTCTCAGTTTTTTTTGTAATTTCATACGATTACAACAAATTCATTCACAGTTTCAAGCATTTCAATTGAAAAGATCAGATTTTCTTTAATTAATAGTCAAATTTCGGAAAACCCTAACGCGTCAAATCAAACGAAGGTATGAATATTATATACGATTTCTTAGCTAATAATCGAATTACTTCAGTGATTTTCTCGTAGCTATTGAAATTAAATAACAATTCTAATCAGATTTATGTGATTTTCAAGAGAATGATGAATTATGATGATCGAATGATGAATTCTGTTGATCAATCTCTTTCTCATCAAAACGGCGATGAATTCAGGTGCAAATATGTGTAATTCAGATGAACGATTTCGTTTTTCATTATGCTGATTACTTTAGTTATGTTATTCGTCATTAATTACAACAAATTATGATAAGATTTCATTATTTCTGGGTAATTTGCAGGTGGAATGATGTTGAAAAGAGATAATTGATGCTCAATTGAATAGTTAACGTCGTGTAATAGAACAACTGACGTTGTATGATAGAATAACTACGTTACTGTAATAAAATAACTTCTTTGCAAAGTTCACTGATATGTATGATTATTTTAATGTAGATTCTCAGTTATTGTAATGAATAAACGTAGTTATTTTATAGTTAACTCAGTTGTTTGCTGAGAAAAATGTTCTCTTGTATTTATAGTTATTCTAATGTATAAACTCAGTTATTTTAATGAATAACTCATGTTATTGTATTGAGTTGAAACTCAAATATAGCCAGTTTTGTTATCTTTTGTTTGTATATTTTCATCTTGTTTAATTGAAAAATTGTTTATTTTCAATAGAATAATTGATTTTTTTCAATGAAATAATTGAGATTTAGTGAGGGTTGATTACAATAAAATCTGATAAGATTACATTTTTTTTTGGTGATTTGCAGCAGTTCCAAGACTATACAACTGGATGTACAATGCTATTGTATATTCAGGGTTATTTTAGTCTTTTTTCAAATACTTTTGAAAAAAAAAATTAACGTAATCCAATTGCCCTCCTCCCTCTCTGACTGCTTCAATATTTTTCTAACTCCTCTTCATCTTCCTCCATCATCCAGTTAATGAATCACATCTTCCCTTAAATTATTATAATTAATTGACTATGCGGAACAAATCATATGACGTGACTCGTGAACATCATCTTGAAGGAAATTTTTTATCCAAAATTTATAATGCATGAAAATAGTTGAAGCTCGTATTTTTTTTTTTACATTAGCTCGTATTCTTTTTACATTAGCTCGTATTCTTATCTTAATAGCTCGTATTCTTATGTGCTCGTATTTTTAAGCTCGTATTCTTTTTTCATTAGCTCGTATTCTTATCTTAATAGCTTGTATTAGCTCGTATTCTTATCTTAATAGCTCGTATTTTTATGTGATTTAAGCTCGTATTTTTTTTTATATTAGCTCGTATTCTTATCTTAATAACTTGTATTCTTATGTGCTTGTATTTTTTAGCTCGTATTCTTTTAATAATAGTTCGTATGATTGGTGTAGAAATTTACCTCAAATTACTGTTTGATGCATTTTTCCGTCTTGATGGTTTAAATTGCATCTCGTTCACTAAAATATTATTAGATGCCTTTTTCCTCCTTGATATTGATGTCAATTGCTTCCGTTTCACCATTATTTTGGAATGAGAATTAGGAAAAAAGAGCAAGGTGACTATTCGTTTAAGAGAGATTATAGAAAACCCTAACCCTAAACCCCTAAATTGTGATGCGATTGAGATTTGAGAATTAAGAGTCGTTTAAGAGAGATGAGAGAAAAAGGGTTCCAAGTGGTTGTGTGAGAATTGGGAGTCGTTTAAAAGAGATTTGAGAATTGAGATGTGCGTCATTTTTTTTTATTGGATTTAGATAGTATATATAATATGTGACCCTGTTGTACAATGCTACTGTACAACAGGTTGTATGGTCTTATTTGTGGATTTGCAGGTGGAATGGCCTTGAAAAAGGATAGTTGATGGTCAATGGAATAATTGACGCCGTGTAATATAATAGTTGATGTTGTATGATAGAATAACTACGTTAGTGTAATAAAATTACTTTTTTTTTTACCGAAAATTATATTCTCTGGTATGTATAGTTATTTCAATGTAGAAGCTCAATTATTGTAATAAAGAAACGTAGTTATTTTATAGTTAACTCACTTGTTTAATTTACTGAGAATAATGTTCTCTGGTATTGATAGTTATTCTAATGTATAAACTCTGTTATTGTAATGAATAACTCATGTTATTGTATTGAGCTGAAACTCAAGTATAGCCAATTTTTTATCTTTTGTTTATATATTTTCATATTCTTTAATTGAAAAACTGATTATTTTCAATAGAATAATTGATTTTTTTCAATGAAATGATTGAGATTGGTCAATACAATAACTAAGTTAATATAGCCCTTCCCGATTTGTTGAGCGTGTTTTAGAAGAAGAAGGCGAGGAAGATGAATAAGAAGTTGGATGATCAAAAGCGGAAGAAGATGAATTGCAATCTGAATTTGACATAAGCAACACTTTTTTACAACATAAAAGTAGAGTAATTACATCAGCGTCGTATAATAATTTCCGTAAATTATTACAATAACCGTGATTGAACTTTACAATAACTGTGATTGAACTTTACAATAACCGACCATGATTGAACTATTGTGTACTTTGTCTCATACTTCATCCTTGGAGTTAAACATTAACAAGAAGTTGTCTTGATGGTGTTTTTCCCCTATTCTTCCCAATAAGAACCATGTCTAGCTGACGAGGGTTGAACTAGCAAAAAGCGAAAGCTTGCTGAAAGAAATAAAAACAAAGAAGGGCGTAAGTTGAAAATAACTATGCAACTGAAATACAATAACGACCCATAAGTATTGAAATAACCATAAAAACACTCTAAAATAATTGGATCTTTTAGAGAAATAAAAGCATATTTTGTCAGAATGAAGTAACTAAGCAAAATGAAATACAATAATCCAACTAATGCATTGAAATAACTGAAATAACACAATACAATAACTGATTATTTCACAGAAATAATAATGTACCAAAAAAACTCAACTACATCAGAATTACATAAAACAATACAATAACTGGGTTAAAACAATACAATAACTGTGTTTTGACATTAGAATCACTAACCAAGTTATACTTTGAAATTCATTGCTATTCCCAGTGATCATGCAACGTATGGTCCAACATATCAATCGTCTTGTTCATAGAGTTCACACAAACACAAAAGTAGTGCTTCCCTAAGGACAACGGGATGAAGACAAGGTCTAGTTATTATATAGTTTAACATGAATACACAAATAAGAATTAAACAGAAACTCAAAACGGGGGATGGGGGGATATACTCACATGTTCACTCTTGGAGTTTTGTGAACCCTATTGACCGCCTTTCTTGGAAAAACTGTTTTTAATCGTTGAAATCAACTCTATTACCAACTTCAGACTCTCTGTTAAGTTTAGGACCCATCTTTCTTATAACTAAGTACTACAAGAATTAAAAAAATAGTCAGAATAACATATTTATTACAACAACTAATGTACACAAACAAACAATAAGTCACTACTAGATACAATAACTGAGTTTTCATAATACAATAACTAGGTTAAAGAAATACAATAATCGACATATAACATTACAACAACTCAATCAGAACCACAAATCTCAGTTTTAAATGCTTATAATGACGAAAATTGGCATTTGGCGCTCTGAGAACAATGAAATCGTCATAATACCAACCATCTCAAGCCATATAGAGATCATGTCCAATTTTTGCTTTATCATCGACGGAAAGATCTTTCCCTCATATGTGAGCATGTGATACATGGTAAAAAAATCCCGATTCATTATCGTTCATCTGCTTTGCTTTTCATTCAAAATTAACATCAACAATTTTGAATGTAAAAACGACAATCCCTTCTTTTGCTATTGCCTTGTCTCCAAAAAGTCACATAAGCAATTAACCTACCACATGCACAAACAATAACTCGGTTAAATTAGCACTAAAGAGGACATAACAAATTATATCCCAAGATAACGAACAAGAAGTAACTATAAAATACAATAACTGAGTTTCAATAATAGAATAATTCGGTTAAAGTAATACAATAACTGTTATTAAACAGATTATACACTAACACAACAAAACAAGCAGTACAAGATAAAATAACTGTGTTTGAATAATACAATAACTCGATTAAAGTAATACAATAATCGAGATGTAATGCAACATTAAAAATCCATATATTACAATAACATCATCAATATATTACAATAACGAATAATTTCAACAAACAATTATCTTCATTGCAACAAAAGCACAATGAAATCACCAAAAACCAGAAAGAACAACATCAAAATTCAAAATCAGGTACAAAAACGCAAAATACAATTACGAAACCCTAGAATTATGCGAAAAAAATAGAAAATGTAATTTAACAACAAAAACACGACAAATTGAACTACATAATGAAAACGATTGAATAAGTTGAAGAATAGACACACAAAACACTAGAAATTCAAGCACAGGAAAATAAAAATGAAGTTCAAAAATAAACAAAAAATAGTATAATAAGAGAAAACGAGTACCTGATTGCAAAAACTGAAGATAAAGACGGAGTAGATCTACTGAGCGCGAAGAACAAGCACGAAATCGCTCTGAAAACGGAGAGAAATTGAAGATGAAGAGCACGAAATAATTGAAATTGATTATCGGACGGAGGTTTTTTTGTTCTGGCTTTTTAGAGGGAGAAGAAGAAGAGAGAGTGATTTTTCTAATAATGAGGGAGATTGAGAGAAAATTGGGTTTTCATAGCTTGAGTAAGTTTTAATCTCAGCCATTCATCTTAGATTAGATCAATGGTCCAGATTTAGAGGGGTAACTCACCAAACATGACCCAACTCATATGATCCTATATATATATATATATATATATATATATATATATATATATATATATATATATATATATATATATATATATATATATATATATATATATAGGGTCGGGGTCGGTGCGAACTAAAGTTCGGTGCGAACCGTACGAACTAGCTTCAAACCAGATTTTTTTTTTTTTTTTTTTTTTTTTTTTTTTTTTTGTAGATACACTTTATTTCTTTACTAGATACACCTCTTCTTCACATACATTTTATAATATATGTAGATACACTTTTTCCACCCTAAAATTCTAAATGCACTTTTACAATTTTTTTTACACTAATTTTTTTGGAAGTTTTAAGACAACTCCGGGATACATTTTATAGTATTTGCGGATACACTTTATATTATTAGCAGATACACTTTAGGGTAATTTCTAACTCTTGGATACGTTTTATATTTTTTGCGGATACATTTTATATTTTTGGCGGATACACATGACAGTAAAACTAGATACACATCTGTTCAAACCCAGATACACATGTCATTAAAAGTCGGATACTTGATACACATGATATAACTACTAGATACACGTGTATCCCGCAGTAATACCATGTGTATCCGGGCCGATATTATGTGTATCTAGGTGGTATTTTGCGACAGACAAAGATATAACATCATTATATGCTTCTGTCAATCAGTAAACTACTTACTAATAAACACAATGCAGAGATCAGGAACAAAAATGTTCATGAATAAATTAGACTGAACTCTGTTTCCAGTTGAAAGTATCAATAACATTCAACAACGTGATGGAGCAAGACTAGAAAATGACAAACCAGCATCTAAAAAGTTACACTGGCCATCAGACACCCACACCAGCGACATGACCATCACTCACCCCACCTATAACCCAGATTTGGGTATATGACGAGGAAATGCGGCTGGAATATCGAAAAATCGGAGTTGGTTCTCATTTTTATTACAAAATTTCAGATTAAAATGCTAGATCTACAAGAACTGAAGCGAAATATCGAAAAATCGGAGTTGATCGGAACGCGGCGAAACGAACAATAATGCGACGCCGATGAAATCTCCGGCAACAAAATACTCGGAAACGATGACGCTGATAAAATTGATGGTGGTGATGATGATGTCGCCACCATTAGAGGACGATGATGATGATGATGATGATAACTGTTGGAATTCATCAAATTAACATGGCATTTTACAAATCAATTGAAATATTAAACCCTGAATTGAGCGGAATTCATCGAATTAATAACCGCATTTTATATTTACGTATTGATTGAAGAATTAAACCCTAAAATTGGGGATTTTGATGAATGAATTTGGTGTAGAGGTTTGTGGAGTTGTATGCACGACGAAAGTGCGCCGGCGTGGAATACATCGGAGATGCTTCGGTGTTGGGGGGCGATGTTTGGTGAAGGTGAAGTGAAAGTAATTAGGTGAGTCTTTAATGGAGTAAAGGGGGAAGGGGGGGATATGTCGGTATTTGACAGAGAGAGAGAGGAAGGTACGGGGTAATATGGGTTTTTGTGTGTGTATTTGAGATGAAATCTGGGCCTTTCATTGTTCTAATCTAGTGGTTGTTAAAGAGTTCGTACAGTTCGCACCGAACTTTAGGTTCGCACAGGATCCTATTTCTATTTCTATATATATATATATATATATATATATATATATATATATATATATATATATATCGGAAATTAAGAGAATTTAATGATTGAAATAAGTATATAAAATTTCATTATACTGTATAGTTTTAACACGCTTAGTGAGTTTTTTTTAACATATTTGGGGGGCGTTTGGTTGGAGGTCTATAAGAAATGGAAGGGAAACAATGTTATCGATCCATCTAATTCCTTACTCTCAACCCCCAAGGTATGAGATTTCATTACCCTTATTACCCTTTCAACCACCTTATTTACCTACCATCACACTTGTGACTCCCACCACACCAGTCACCATCAAGACGCCATCGCCGCCACCACCACCACCACAACCACCCCACATAAACCACCACCATAACACCACCGCCACAACCATCATGACGCCACCACCATCACCGCCACAGCCACCCCATAGCCACCACCACCACGACGCCACTGCCACCACCACCGTCGCCACCACCACAACCACCCCACCTAAACTACCACCCGCACACCAAAACAAATCACAACCTACCACAGTTCATTTTTTTTATGTAACCAAACAACTAGTTAAGTTTTAGCTTTTAGGTAATCCCTTATTTTCCCCCTCTTACCCTTTCTAATTTCCTTTCCCTTTCTTTTTCTCTAACCAAACGCCCCCTTAGTCTTGTTACCATTACAGAATTTTTTTTTATGTCACAAAAGTCTTTTTACATTGCCTTACAAAATGGGTGAACACAAAATTCATGATCCAAAATGATGAACAAACCACTCTGTACGCTAAGAAAGACTTTTGACTAATATACTCTCACGACTTGGAATATTTGGCAACTCAAAACTTGACTAAGTTGCTCAAACCTAATGACACTCCAAAACACAACTATAAAACCAAATAATCGAAAACAACAATCATAATAACATAAAACATCACTCAAATTATAATCCCATTGCATGAACAAAATGTTACGTAAAAATTCCCATAATTTTCACCTTATTTACCTCTTATTTACCCTTTCAACATTATTACAAGCAATCCTAGCAGTTGATTACACTGTAACCAACAATGCACCCACAACACAAGGTGGCATGGTCTTCACTGACCAAATTGGCGACTCTTACGCACAACAAACCCTTTCAAGTGCCACAGACTTCATATGGCAAACATTCCAAGAAACCGACGTGTCGGACCAAAAATCCGTGGGCCAAGTCGACTTAATCATCGTCCCTAGCCTACCTCCTAACGTTGTGGCTGAGACGAGTAACAATCAAATCCAATATAGCGCGGAGTACCTAGCAAGCGACACCGGGGATGTTCCAACAGGATTTACTGGTGTAATTTACCATGAAATGGCCCATGTTTGGCAATGGAATGGTAATGGTCAAGCGAATGGTGGATTAATTGAAGGGATTGCTGATTATGTGAGGTTAAAAGCCGGGTATATACCAAATGGGTGGGCCCAACCCGGAGACGGGTCGAATTGGGATGAAGGGTATAGTGTCACAGCTAGGTTCTTGGACTATTGTGATGGGCTTCTGAGTGGGTTTGTGGCCCAATTAAATAACAAGATGAGAGATGGTTATAGTGATGATTTTTTCGAGGATTTGTTGGGGACGAATGTTGATCAGCTTTGGTCTGATTATAAGGCTATGTATGGTCATTAAACTATCGGACTAAATAGGTTATAATCCATTCAAATGTGCGTAAGATTATTGAAAAACCGTCTCTTCGTGTGAATTAACACGAAGGGTCGGAGATAAGTCGGTTTATATCCGATATGTTATTTCGTCATTTGGAGAACTCACAGTTAGTGAGGTAATGTTGCACTTATAAGCAGCAAATATAGATATATAAAGAATATAAGATAATTATTACGGAATTACTTTTTCACATACGAATTTTACTCTTTCACACACACTTTTTTATTATCTTTCCATATCGTAACCTTTTCGCTAAACCTACACAAATTAATTCTTATATTACCTTTTTTCCTTGAAATCTAATCTAATTGTTGTAAAAACTTGAACAATTGATTGTAATTCTGCAATTAGTGAAGTAATTTAGTTATTTAAAAATTATTAATATATTTTGTTGAAAGTATCGGATTTAGCATTAGAAATTAATATGTTTAGTTGTTTATCAATTATTATCATTTAGGGTTTACTATTGGGGGAAGACGGTAAGTAAAAATTATGAAGTTTATATCAGTAACATTAAACAACCCAATCTCGAGTTATAAACAATGGCGATTGTCAATTTCTTTGACAAAATATCAGTCGCCACATGATGCGTTGAGAATTGATCAATGAGGCAGTAATGCATGATATTCCAATTTGGATGTTTACTCCCATGGATTTTTTAAAAATTGCATGTGAGAATTTGTTGCAACTGGCAACATGTGTAAAGGCAAATGTTGAGTATAACCACACAACCATTAATTACCTGTTGGATGTTGTGTACCAAAAATCATAGATTGACCCATGCAGATTTTATCAGATTCATTTTTATAGGACTTTATCATCTTTATTGACCCATGCAGACAATAATTATCTTTTGCTCTTTCGTTTGACGGGGAAGCCGGACAAGGGTAGTCAGAGAAAGGGGAAATCGAGGTCGGTCGGAGCACTGGTCTACCGGAGTGAGGTTGGAAGGATTGTCGGAGGGAGGCAAAGGGAAGGGATATGAATAAAATTAAGGGAATTAATTGAGTGAGGGAGGAAAAAAATGACAAAGGTATAATTGTCAAATGTGTATGTGAAAGAGTAAAATGCGTAAGTGAAAAAGCAGAACCCAATTATTATGCAGCTATTAAGTTTTTGTGTTGTACTCTATACAGCAAAGCATTTGGTGATTCTATTTCTAATTTATTATTCGTATATTACTCCCCAAAAGTTTTTTTTTTTTTTTTTTTTTTTTGGTGTCAAATGAGGTATAAGGGTAGTGTAATAACGAGGGTTTCCTCAAAAAAAAATGAGGGTGAGTATTCGAACTTAAAACCTATTGTTCACTATACCTCCTTCTTATCACTAGTTTAAGACATTTTCGGTAAAAGATAATAATATATGTCCCCTATATATAAGTATCTCGGTCAAGGCCACATATATAACAAAAAGAATAGAAAAAAGAAAACAAGTGTCTACTATCAGTCTATGTCCACGGCCCCAAAAAAAGAAATTTTGTGGCTGCTGGGATTCGAGCCCAGGTCTCCACGGCCACAACGTGGAATTCTTACCACTAAACTACAGCCACTTTGTTGTTCATTAGCTTAGTTTATTTGAGTTATAATATAATCTATACGGCTTACATGATATTCATTGAAGATGCGTCATTATTCACCGAGTATAAATGGTGCTCCGTTAGTCATAATTATTGCGTATGGGATTGTTATCAGTAAATTTTCATCGATAAAATCTCAATTGTAATAATCTGTGTACTAGGTAATGCACTCATTCCTGTATTTTACCTAAAATGAAGTGTTGAAGGAATATTGTGTCGTCTCGGAAGGAAAATATTGTCACAATCCAACACGAACCCAATATTCATCGTCGAATTAACATAGCGTGTAACGATTTTCCTTTCAAATTAATCAAATTGCTAAATTAATTACCACATTAGTACCTTTACCCAACTATAAATACTCTTCACTTGCATTGTTACAAGCATCAACTGATAATCTACAAAATGTCTGTATACCAAGCTATAATAATCACCTTCCTTCTACTCCTAACTTCCAGAGTCACTTCTGTAAGCTATGGAGCTTACAACCCGTACCCGGAAAGTGCTGGTGGAGCCCGCTTTGAAAAAGAAATCGGGATAGAGTACGCCACGAACACACTCTCTGCTGCCACAGAGTTCATCTGGCAGATATTTAACCAAACTGAAAACCCACATGAACGTAAACCAGGCATAACCCGGGTGACATTACACGTGGTTCCCTGGAAAGGCGAAGTCTCAACCAAGAAAAACCAAATTTACTTAAGTTCAATCTACATATATAACTACAAAGGCGATGTGAAGAGGGAATTTACCCGGGTAATTTACCATGAAATGACCCATATTTGGCAATGGACTGGTAATGATCAAGCCCCAAAGGCATTGATTGAGGGAATTGCTGATTATGTCAAGATTAAGGCCGGCTACGCAGAGGAGAAATACGGGTTAAAGCCAGGTGATGGGAAACGCTGGGATCAGGGCTTTGAAATTACAGCGTATTTTTTGGACTACTGTGCCAGTTTGAGACCCGGGTTTGTTGCCCATCTCAATGCTCGACTGAAGGAAGGGTATGATGTGTCTTATTTCGAGGAATTGCTCGGTAAGCCTGTCGAGCGACTATGGGATGATTATAAGAATAAGTATGGTAAAAGAAACTAGGATTTGATTAATCATAAAGGTCATATACTGTAAATTTGAAGCATTTGTCATGTGAAAAGACTTGAGATTAAGCATAAATACTACTCCGTAGTATGTAAATGTAATGCTATGTTTGCTATGAATATATGATGCATCAGTAAAGATCGAGTCTATCTAAAATAAAGTTTGTCACCCTATGTTTTCCTAGTATTGTACGGAGTACTCCGTATGCATTAAGGATGTACTTGCGTGATATTTGGATAGTTCGATGGCAATTCCAACTTGCCAGATGGCCTGGATTCGAACCAGCAACCTAAGGATGTCTGTGCAGAACCCACACTACAGTCCTCCAATCTACCAACTAAGCTAAGGTCAGATAAATGTGGCTGTTGCTGTTCGGGTCGAGGTCTCCATGGCCACGACTGCACGACATGGAATTCTTATAAGCTTGTGCTTTGTTCTAAACTATTAGGATTCTGCCGTTCAAACTTTTAAGAAAACCAACATAACCATATATGTATCAGATGACTACAAATCATATACTGTATCAGATATATTAATAATCTGATTAAAGCAAACTCACAGTAAAGCTTTTTATTCAATCATATACTGTATCAGATAACTACAAATCTACAATCCTTCAGCTCCATTACTGCATTACACATTAATAATCTGTGGAAAATACCAAGATAGATTTTATGCAACTATTTTGACAACTTCAAATATAGCAGATACCTACAATCCTTCGGCTCTTTCATCAGAGAAGTAATGAACACGCTTCTTCCACCGGATGCTCTACGCTCAACAGAGTAGCAGAACAATACATATTTCTTCTTCTGTATATAACTATACTTATTCTCTTTACCAAAAGAAGAAGTGTGTTTATAAATCGTCTTAGCCTGGCAAGACTCGCTTTGGACTACCTCACCCCAAGCCACAAGTAGCTTATATTTGTTTTAAGCTCGCTAAGCGATAATTCTGGAAAAGAGAGATTTATAGAGGGGACTGGTACGGTGGAACAACATGGAACATTCGAACCTACTTTGGCTACTTACCCATTTCCCAGTAAAGCAAGTATTTTGTATGTAAAGGGACCTTTTATACATCAATGATCAATGTGTAGTATGGCTGATATCACTTCATCTATAGAAACAAACTTCCTCCTCTCTTTCATCAGCATTTTCGCACAGTTAAGCACCTTTCTCTCGCAATCAGCTCGTTTGCTAGCATCCATAATTGATTCAAAATCCTCGACATGTGCAACGCCAACGATTCTCCTACACCATACCACATCAAAGAATAAAATCTATATCCGTTATAAGTTACAAGGATAAGTGAGAGTGCAATAATTAATAATGGCAACTTGGCGAGGTCCACTAGTTACAAGGATACAACTTAAAAAATAAATGTCAATTAGGTGAGACAGATGAGACTATAAAGTTAGTAGCATATGCTGCACAACTAGACGATGGAAAAACAGTAGTAAAAACAGTAAGGAAGCGCAGCTAGGTGACGGATAAACAGAGATTCAGACATGCAAAACATAGCGGATCAGAAGCAAAAACCCTATTGGATCAGAAGCACAGTAATAAAGCAGCACAACTAGGCGATGGAAAAACAGAGATTCAGACATGCATAACATAGCGAATCAGAAGTTAAAACGCTATCTCACCTTATCATCTTGGCAGAGCCAAATCCAAGAGAATCGTGGAACAAATCTCTCATATAATTTGTCTGAACTAAATTCCAAACATCAGGGTTGTTATATATTTGGGGAAGATATGCGTCACCAGGACCATCCTGGTTTGCATTCCATAATGCAATTAATTTTTTGTGAAAGAGATTCCATGTTTCCTCTATTGTCCTGAGTATCCATTTCTTGTAATCCTGCAAAAGTTGGGAGAGATATGTGCTAATGCGACCAGCAAAAAGTTACTCAATCGGTCTTATCAAGTTATTTACGCTTGCCATTGAATTGTTTTCTTACGTACTACACATAGGTGTGTTGATTCATTTACAATGGGTAGGTTAGAATGTAAAACATTCTTTTAAGCAAAAAAAAACCTTATCTAAGTAGAAATGTAAACAAATGGTTTGAGACAGACAAAAAAAGGGAAAACATAAACAATTGGGTGAGGCCAGGGGAGTAGCTGAGTACAACACATGGCTTAAGACCATTAATAGTGTGGTGGTGTGATATGAATCATTAAATCACTGTCTAAGATTTATTCCTGCTAGGCATCTAGGCCTAAAAGGTACCACACATACACTAGATTCAGTCAGATTATTAGGCGGTCGATCATCAAATCTGGCAGAGATAAAAGCGTGAACAATAGCAGTTCACTATGAAGCAGGTGGTACCAGAAATGTAAAATACTGAAATCTTATTCTTAAAATGCTCAAGAGTTCAGGAGTATCACGCGATTCATCATATATTGAATCAAAGGCATAATTGATGGCTTAAGAGAACAATATAACAGCTTAAGTTGTCCTTGTAAGTTTAAATCTTCATTCCAATTATCGATGGTCATATAACCTTATAAATCAGGCGTCAATATTTGCACGCACAAGGGTATATGATTTTCTTAGGTGGTCATCAACTCATAGATGCAGTAATATGAAAAAACAGTCTATGATCAAATCCGTTCCCAACATTAACCATATAGAATTGTAGATGAAAAAAAAATAGGACGAAAAGACAAATTTATAAACAAAGTGTAAGTTTCGCACCTCCCTGTCATCACCTTCAACAGCATGTCCATCTTGAGCAAAGAAGGCCAATACAAGATTTCCCAAAAAAGCTCCTATATCGTATCCCATTGGTCCATAGAAGGAAAATTCCGAATCAATCACCTGAGTCGAATCCTGGGTAACCATTTGAGAACTAGTGTGGAGGTCTCCATGAATCAGGGCTTGAGCCTTTTCACAGAACCTACTTGAAAAAAGAAACAAATTAATACCTACTTTTTTCACACCAACAATACAAGAACATTGTGTAAAGTCAAGAGGCAATTATTTGAATGGAGATATGGAGATCATAGTTACATCGATTTGAGTTGAGCAACTTCAAGCTTTAGAACATTATCCTCACGAAGCAACTTAGCATCATGGTCAAGATATGGAGAGGTCCATCGGTTATATTGTGATACTTTATATGGGTCAGAGAACACAACCTGCTCAGTAAGCCGGCACAGCTCCACATTGCCACAAAATTCAGCAACTGTGTTAACCAAACCGAATACGAATAGTTAACAGGCAGTAGCAGCAACAGAGTTAATGTATCTTGAGCTTCTCGTTCAGATAAGATCTATGTCATAGTACGACTACTACTTCTAAAATCTAATCATAAACAAAGCATGATTAACAACGAAGAAGTTAACCTGCCCGTTTATGATCCGTGGTAGTGATATAAAGAAGGGAAGTGTAGAACAACGTCCTTGACATATATTCCGCCATATGTTCAGCAAGCAAAGGATATTTAACTCGGCCAATCAAACCCTTTCTTAGAATAATATGTGGAGGAGCCAAATAGCGCATGCCAATTAAAGACATTGAATGATCAAAGTGATAAACCTCAGGAACATGTGGAGGACACAAGCGTCCGTGCTCTTTCAAAGTCCTGGCCTCGAAATATGAACGGTCCTTGCTCATCGGCCATGACTCTCCTATGGAACGTACGTAAGGCAATGCCTACAACAACTTAACCACTATTAATTCCCGCAAAACACTACAATTCCCACACACCTATAGTACTACACTACTACCATAAATTCATCATTTTAGGAATTTGGGATACATTAGTTGAACCAGGCTTGATCAACTACGGTTTTAAGCTCAACCCGGAAGTTCATGGTCGAACTCGAGAATGGATCTTGTTATGCGGAAGCGACGGTACCTTTCCGGTGTCCATTGTCCATAATAGTATGATATTGTCCGCTTAAGGCCAAAAGCACGGATTTATTCTTGTGCTCATTCCCAAAAGGCCTAATACTATTATATATTATAGGATTTGTTTACGTAATACCCTCGTATTTTTCGAATTCTACGTGGTACCCCTCGTTTTTCCAAAATCTCGGTGCTATCCCTAAACTTAATGAAAACATCTTAAAATACCAAAAATGTTCTAATCTGCCTCTTTTAAATATTTAGATATTGATTTTTTAGCAATAATTTGTCATGCCATTAACATAAAAATCATTTACTCAACTGTAAACATATTTTCTTTACAAAATTTCACTGTTTTAAAACTTGATTTTTAGTAGTATGGGTATTATAAGTTTAGGCGTCACTGATATTTTAAAAAACCTAGGGTACCACCTAGAATTTGAAAAAATACGGGATATCATGTAGAAAAACCCTAATATTATATGTGGTGGACACTTAAGAAGACAACCTTTTACTTTACCCTACCTAGCAATAAAGAGATAATAAGGAGTACTAATTACATAACAGAGCGCATGATCAAACTCGAACATGGACAGATAATACCAACTACAGAGCAATAATATTGATGAAAATCCAGCCCAAGACAATCTGATAAAATTGAAAAGGGTAGAAGATGAGAACAATAGGGTGTAGGTGGTACCTGCTTAACGACAAGAGCGCCGGAAGGGGAGGTGACGATGTAGACGAAGTTAAGGTTGCCGTCACCAACTTCTTTAATCTCCAAGTTGTCGGATTCTCCGACAACGGAGTAGAGAGAAGGTGTTGACTTAATGTACTCTACCAATGACTTCTCGTCCAACGCTCGGGAACCATTATTGGCGGTCGTCATATCTGCCGCCGCCTGCCGGTGAAGGAATGAAATAGAGTAGCGATATGTGACGAGTTTACAAATTTACTCAAACGGTAGTGTTGTGTGGTTATAATTAGGGTTGAGCAAAACAGGGTACCCGACCCGGTTTTGCAAACCGGTTCGGTCCCTGATTTTAAAAAACCTTAAATTTTATAAACCTCACCCGCACCTCTTTTAATTCGGGTAACCGGTTTTTCTGAAATTTTTAAACCGGATTTGAAAACCGGTTACCTGAACCGGTTTTTGAACCCGGTTTTTGGTTGAATGCTCTTGAATTGCACAATAAACATGCTGCCAATTTGACTTTTGAAGACCTTGGTTGTCAAATGTTAAAATTACTTCATAAAAAAGTCATACATATTAAAGTTAAGAAAGTCATAGATATGTAAATGATGTTCAAAACTACAATTAAAGAGTCACATACATCTAAAATTATTTCATAAAGAAATAGGGTTTTGATGTTTTTGGCCTAAGTCTTGGCTTGGGCGTGTTTAATTCATAGATGAAATTATGTTTTTGAGAAAAAAGTCAATTCGGTTTTAAAAGCGGTATCCGGTTGGTTTTATTTAGACCCGCACCCGCACCTCATTTATGCTTAAAAATTCGGTTCGGGCCCCGCACCGGAAAAAACACGAATTTTTCGGTCTCCATTATTCGGGTTTCGGTCCGATTTCGGTTTAAAAATGCGGTTCAATTTTTTTTGCTCAGCCCTAGTTATAATGTGAAGGAGAGAAAGTGGCATGACTAACGTTGGAATCGTGAGACAGTGACACTGAGAATAGAGAGTGCACAAATGCCAATTTCGAATTAATGAATGAATGTGGTCTGGTTCGTGTAAGATGTGCAAGCCGCCGAGCTGACTCAATTCACCTATAAAAAAAACCGGTTTTATGATAATTGTTAGGCCATGTACTTTGGACTTGGGTCTTGTTCTTTCTAACTTTTTAGAGCTGAACTGAATTGAGTCAAAATGAATGGAGTTGAGCTCGAAATTGAATCGAATCGAAATGGATCGAATCGAATCAATTGAATGGAGTCAATCAATCGAATCGAATCAATAGAGCTAAACTGATTGGAGTTGAACTGAATTGAAGTAGAAATAAATAATAATAATAATAATAATAATAATAATAATAATAATAATAATAATAATTTTGGTGACTGGCAATGGTGGATTGTCACCCTTCTATTTACCTTCGGAGGACTTGGTGTGTAGGCTGCTTGAGATGTTCTACATTATGCTTTTTTGGCATCTCGATTGCAGTCTGCTGAACTGCAGGCTAAGCTTCTTCAGACCTCTGATGTCATGGCTCTTGTACCTACTTTTGATGCGAATTTGAGTGTGTTTAATGAGGTTACGGGTTCTGACCTTATGCGTAACCCTAGTGAGATTGTTGTCCCCAAACTTATGAAGAAATTGGCAGAAATATATTTCGCGAGGATTGTTGCTACTGCAGAACCGGTTTTCTCTTTGACTCCTCGACATGTTGCGTTGTGGAGGTCCCAGCAGGGTGGGCACGCATCTGATTGACTTCTTGCGATCCCTATTTCTGGGTTGGGGTAGACTATGAACGGTAGTTCTTATCGTTGTGTGCTTAGCTTTGATCCCAAACTTATGAAGATAATAATAATAATGGTAATAACAATAAGATGCGTGTCCACCCTGCTGAGATGGTAATAACTTATTATTATTATTATTATTATTATTATTACTATTAAAATAGATGTCTACCGTTCACAGTTTGACCCAACCCCGAGATAGGAACCGCACGTAGCCAATTAGAGGAGTGGGAACCCTGCTGAGACTGCCATAAAGCAAGCTGGCGTGGTGTCAAAGAGAAAACAGACTCTGAGGCAGCAGCAACCGTCGCGAAATAAATGTGTGCTTAATAGTAATTATTATTATTTTTTTTCTTTTTTTTTCTAGGATGCGCGCAGCTTTCATTAAAAGGAAAAAAAAAGTTTACATGAAATTGGTGGGGAGCCGAGAGACAATCTGGGCTCCCACACCCTTAGCAACAGCAAAGCTAAGTCTATTATTATTATTATTATTATTATTTTTTTTTTTTTTTTTTTTTTTTTTTTTTTTATATAAAGGGATGCGCGCAGCTTTCATTAAAATAAGAAAAAAGGTTTACATGAAATTGGTGGGGAGCCGAGAGACAATCTGGGCTCCCACACCCTTAGCAATAGTAAAGCTAATACGAGTAAAAATGTAAGCGGCTACCCGAGCCCCAAAGATCCCGAGATACCGAGAATTTCGGATCCGCTTGAGCAAGGCAACAAAGATCCGAACTCAACTCCCCAAGTGAAGAGAAAGAGAAAGGTAGGAAACCATAAACCGCTACCGCGCACAAATCCCCATACTTAGCACACTTTCGCCGAAAGAATCGGCGACAACCCGGCCCGCACAAAATCCGCCAACCCAGTCCGAGTCAAAGGTGAAGAACCCATCAGGTCGACGCACACATCACGGCCCATGTCCCAAGAATAAAGCAATAAATCCGCAGGACGAAGAGAGCCACCATGCCCATCAACCAAACCGATATCAACCTCCTTCCCCGCAAAATACCGGATCTATAGCGGATGTCGAAGAGAGTGTCCCGACAAGGTTATGCCGATGTTTAACGCCCACAAGATACCAGTCAAGAAACCGCGTGGTCCCCAAAAACATCCCCAAAGAAAAACCCGAGAGCAAGCGGGACGGGGCCTAGATACCGAGAATAACGGAACACCCAGACGATACCCCAAGACACTACGGTAAGTCCTCCCGTTCATAGTCTGACCCAACCCCGAGATAGGAACCGCACGTAACCAATCGGAGGAGTGAGAACCTGCCGAGACGCGCCATAGAGCGATCTCGGCGAGGTGTCAAAGAAAAAAACAGACTACGAGGTAGTAGCAACCGTCGTGAAATAAATATCTCGCCAATTTCTTCATAAGTTTGGGGGCGCAATTTCACTAGGGCGACCCAATATATCGAACCTCGTAGTCGCAGAAACACCGTGCGGCATCATCAAAAGCAGGGCCAGCAGCTACAACACGAGAAGGGCCGAGGAGCTTAGCTTGCAAACCAGCAGACTGCAAGCGGGACGCAATAAAAGCATAGAACAAAACATCTCCGGCCGCATAAACACCAAGGCCACCAAGATGAAAAGGGAATGTAGCAAGGCGCCACTGCCAATCCCCAAAACCCGGCCCTGATGCGGTGACAATACGTTCCAAGCTAGAACGCAGAGCGGCATCAAAAGGAAGATGAACAGACCCAAAAACACTAGGGGAGCAAGTGCGAAGAGAGAAGTAGAGCTTAGAAATACCAGTACAAGCTCGAAGAAGAAGCAACTCACACTGCGGGTCCTCAATCCTCGCAACCAAATCCATTAGCTCAATGGTCTTAGTTACTCTCGTCGCCACAATCTCACCGCTAAAACAGGACAAGTACTTGACTGAGGTCCTCCCAAAATCGTAACACCGCGCAATGGCCGAGAAATAGAAGTGGGAAAACCCCGGGAAGCCGGCTCCGTGGATCCTCAATGTGGCAAAAGACCTCCGTCTTGGAGACATTTAGGTGTAAACCAAAACGAGGGCCATCCAACCTAATCAAGTCCAACACCTTCCCCACCTCCAAAGTATCTCCCACAATGGTGCCATCATCTAAGTACCATGCCCGCAAAGTGAGGTCAAAAGTGTCCTGGATCTTGCTAACCAAAGGATGCAAAACCAGGTAGCGCAAAAGCAAAGGCCCCAACGGATCACCCTGCTGAACACCCTGACAAGACCACAAGAAGTGCTCCCCATAAAAAAGGCGGGCCGGGCTGGAATAACAAAACTCCACCCAACGGGAGAGAGTCGGGCACCGACGGCGGACCTTCTGAAGCATGGTCGAACGGTCAACAAGGTTGAACGCATTCGAAATCAACCAACATAGAAAGCCCCACTGTTCCCCCGAGCCTCAATGAGCCGGTTCAAGGCATGCAAGATAGCCTCTCCTCCACCGGACACACCCACCCCGAATCAAGCCCATCAAAATAAGAAGATAAAGACGGGCCAACCATAGAAGCACCAACCTTAGAGACAAGCCGTCTCCGGACCGTCACCGACAAAGAATAGGACGAACTCCACCACCCGGTTTAACGAGTGGTGTGAGAGGGGCGCCGGCAATGTACTCACCCGAGGAGGAAGAGGACACCGACCCTCAAGAAAAAGATTAACCACCCTAGTAATAGAAGTGATCAAATCATCGGAGATAGCCACAAAGCGCGCCACTCAAACAAATCCATAAGGTGTCAAGCACGAAAACCATCCCTCCCACAAGAAGTACCACGAGGGAAGCTCCGAATCATATCCAAGACCACCGCGGAAGAGGTAACCGAGGATGATGATCCCCAGACAGAGGAGGCAATGAAGGAGGCGGGGCGACAGGATGCTTCTCACGCAAGGCCACAAGAGTGGCATCGGAGTAGGGGGCGACCCCGGAGGAAGAAAGCACTCGTACAAAGCAGCGAGATAATGGCCATCTCGATATCTTCCGCCGGCATTGGCGGAGGTTAAGGTCACTCAAATCAAGATCCTCATCCACATAAAAAGAAGAAGGACCCTCATCAAAGCACTCCCGTAATAACCGCAAACCCCCCTGTGTGTCCCCCAAGCAAGAATAGCCCCCGGCAATACTCTCCTCCCGATGCTTTGACGCCGAATAGCGATCCCCGACACTCATGATTACTCCGAGGAGCAAAAGTCCCGAGCAAACAAAGAGGTAAAGCAAGCAAACGAACCCAGCGGGAGAGATCACTAGGGGCATCAAACACCGCATCCAAGGCCCCTTTCAAAGCCCGAGCATACCCAAGACGGCACTTAGGAGGAATAGATTTCATAGTGCGAAGGCCCAAAGACAGCAAACGACCCAACGAAGATATAGACCACTGAACGAGCTCCACACTATCATCAGAAGAAACCGAAGTAGAAGGAGCCAAAGGTCTCGGAATACCATAAATATGGAAGGTGTAAATGCCATCAACACACTCCGGATGCTCCACAATATCACCCCGATTATGCCGACATCTAGCACCAAGAGTATGGGTCATAAAACACACCCCACACAACCAAAACCCCATCCGTCTCAAAGAACTCTCGGCATTGGAATAAACAGTCAAACTATCAGAAAGAGTCTGCCGCGTAAGGTCCAACGCCCCATCATGACAATGTCGGTCCTGCAAATGTTTCTTCCAAGCTGCCTTAGTAAGGCCCTTACCGAAACCATCCCGACACCCATGAAGACCCGAAAAAGGACAATGGTACCTCACAAGCTCGGGCATGAAGGAAAAAGCAAAGCCCCACACCCGACCTGCACAAAAATCGTGATAGTTGTGAAAGGATCCCCACGTGATAGTGACCAAACCACACACGCGCAAGAACACACCCCTTCACAATACCACCGGCTAAAAACCACTATTATTATTATTATTATTATTATTATTATTATTATTATAAAGAGAAGAAGAAGAAGAAGAAGAAGATTACTACTAATAATAATAATATTAATACAAGTAATTATACTAATTTGAGTGATTAACTCGGTAACCGCTACCACGAACCGCGATTCACCATCAATCCTAATTAGGTGAAATAATAAAGCACCGATTTGCTAGATTGTTGTTCAGAGTCTAGCCGTGTATAATCCTAATTTGAGTGATTAGGTAGCCACCACGAACCACCAACAATCCTAATTAATTTAATTAATTAAATAAATAAAAATCGATAAATCCTAATTTTATCTTTAATAAGCAAATATAATTTGATTGATTAATTAAAACTCAACAAATAATATTAATAATTGATAAAAAATTAAGTTAATTTATTTATTGGTAATTTAGAATCCATCTTTTAAGTTTTAAGTCATTTGAGCAATTAGATTAAAATTTAGGAAAAATGTGGGTTTAAGAGTTCATTTGATTCAGTTTTGGATGAAAAGGGTACAAAATAGAACGTTTATGAAAAAGTGTATGTGAAAAATTAAAGTTCGTATATGAAAAAACAATTAGGTATTAATAATAAAAATAATATTAAAAGTAACATTAACAATGTTATTAATAATATTATTATTAATTAAAACCCATATTAATATTAATATTAGTAATAGTACTAATAATTGTATTAATATGACTATTATTGATTTTAATAACCATAATATTCATTATAAAGCAATAATGAAGATGATTAATTAATTAATTGTTAATAATAATAATAATAATATTGAGTTTTTTTCTTTTTTTAAAAATTAAATAATAATAATAATAATAATAATAATAATAATAATAGTAATAATAGTAATAATAGTAAATAGTAAATAGTATAAATAGTAGTAGTAGTAGTAGTAGTAGTAGTAGTAGTAGTAGTAGTAGTAGTAGTAGTAGTAGTAGTAATAATAAATAATAATAATAATAATAATAATAATAATAATAATAATAATAATAATAATAATAATAATAGTTATAGTAGTAGTAATAGTAGTAATAATAGTACTAATAATAATAACAACAATAGTAATAATAGTAGTAATAATAATAATAATAATAATAATAAAAGTTAGGACTTTTTATAAAAATAAAATAAAAGAATAATAAAAGAATATTAATAAAAACTACTAAAGTTTATAAGTAGAATTGAAATGGGCTCAATTTAGTGAAGCTGAACTGAACTAAGCTGAGCTTAACTGAATGAAGCTGAGCTTAACGGAACTGAACTGAATTAAGCTAAGCTGAGCTGAGCTGAACTGAATTGAATAAAGTTGAGCTGAAAATAAGTCAGAAATAACAGGGTCTTAATTTCAGTTCAGTTCAACTCTATTCAGTTCAGCTTCAATCAGTTTAGTTCAGCTAAGCTCTTCTCACAAATTAACTCTTATTTAATTTCAGTCCAGCTCCATTAAGTTCGGTTCAGTTCAGTTCAACTCCAATAAATTCAATTCAGACAATCTCAGTCTAAAAGAACGAGTTTGTAACAACTTCCTATTACCTATAACCACGTCTTTAACACTTGTTACCTTACATTTTTTTTTTTTTTTTTTTTTTTTTTGAAAAACTACCACAATTATATTTAGTTTGGTTCAAATACATTGTCAGTTGATAGATCGAGGAAAATAGCACAATCCTAGCCGTTGATTTTAAATGTGCATTTTAAGTGGTGTTTTATTTCCCTATTTTACCCTTTCCCCCTCTTGGTATAATCAATCATAATCAACTTATCTCCATTAATCCATCCATTGTCTTCTTCCTTGCAGTTGATGTCCTCTCTCTTTGAATTCTAATTTCCAATCTGATAAAACAAAAATTAGTGTTGGTGTCTGACCTCACCCAAACTACCTAAATAGCATAAACAAATTTAAGTGGCTAACTATACCTAATCCGACATAACACAAACCAATTAAAGTGGCTACCCGAAATGATGATCGAAATCGAACTGAACCTGAAACTGAGGTCAATACGAGTTAAACCGAACTGATTTAACCTAATTCGAAACCGAACTAAATGACCTATTTGTCAAGTCTAATTTTGCGTGGAGTTTATGTTGGATCTACCAGTCTACCACCGAATAAGTTTATATGGTGATGGTCAGGAAATTGGTTGAGGGGTGTTCTTTATTATCGTTCATCTACTGGCATGATTTCTTGGATTGTTGGTCTCTTAACTGGTGTGTTGGATCACCAAGATGTATTATTGGTGTTGGACCATATAGTTATATGTTGTGTTTTGATAATGACAAGGATACTTTATAATACACATATCTGTTACTCGTAATTATTTGTTTAGTCTTGGTTAGATTTAATAAGGATTACAATATAAGCACGCGATGTTATGGCATTCATGGCTATAACATTGAAGATTTGTGAAGCATTGTTATAGTAATGTTATAGCTACTTGAGCTCTAACATTGAAGACTTTTAAAAGCATTGTTGACTACAATCATTACTCAAGAAAAAAACATGATCAAGTTTTTAAGAAGCTTAAGATGAAGAGCTTATGATCAAGATGAAGAGCTTATCTGTGACACCCCGCGATAAAGCGGAAAATATAACTTATAAAAATTCAATCAGAAAATAGGAAATTTTTGAAACTTTTAAAATTTAAAGCGCGAGTTCATTAAAATCCAAAACATAAATAAAGAATGCGGAAATAAAGTTTAAATTATACAAACGTGATAGTCAAGGTGAGGGAAAATATATCCCTCGAATGACAATACAATAAAAGATGAGTCTAAGCAATCCTAATAAACCGACTACAAGGCCAAAGTGCTCGCTAGCTCACACATGTCTTCACCCCATAGATGCACCAACTAATACCTGTCATTCATGTAAACATGAACGCCACAGTCAGTGGGGAGTAACTCAAGACTCTCCCAGCCACAAAATGTCAAAACGAACATAACAAAGAACTAAAACAAGTAAGTCATATCAGATACTTACAAAAGATAAGAATATCAAGTTTATATGTAAACATGGCAGTTAAATGAGATGGAACAAGATAGACCAACATTAGCATAATAAGGATTCAACTATTAATGTGAGACAATTAAATAATATGAAAGACAAGGATACGGTCATTTATGCAAAAACACACATTTCAAGGAATTACAACATAGATATGAGAATAGAATCTGAATCATGTGAAGCGGTTAAGTAGGGGTCAATCAATGTAAATTACAAAAATAGAAACTGTAGCCATTACTTGGAAAACCACTTATCAAACAATTCATGGGACGTGGCCACTAATGTCACATTCATACTTATGGCTTGCATCTCACCATAAGAACGGATGGGAACATCAATCCCGACGATCATATCGCAACTAGAGGGCTTATAGCTCACCCCTAGTATCCGATAGGACCAAGACAAACAACACAAGGCATAACTCTTGCCTTGAAAGACAAATACCAATATCTATAACCAAGCAAGACCTTTACTACTCATATATCAAAATATAATTCCCCTGGTAGGACGACAATGGTACTCCCAAGACTAGGTCCTAGTCTAAATCTGGCCAGACTCTCGGGACAGCACACTTCCCGATTCGACATGCGACAGGACAATCCGCATCCAAGTCCCGAACCCTAAATCGGAAATCGAGAACCCACAATCGGCAGGACAGTCCGAAAGAGGCGGAAATATGAGCTAAACCCACAATCGGCAGGACAGTCCGAAAGAGGCGTAAAGATAAGTCAAGCAATACGGTATAGCATAAAGGCATTATCAAGAATACGACTCAACCAAGCGATACGAATCAACTTAGAAAGAGACTACTACGTGTAATGAACCGATGATAATCCGAGTGAGACCTTTCATGCCAAATTATATTCATGAACATGAATAAGTAACCCATTTCTTCAATATTTGTCACTTGAATAAAAATGTAAACAAATGGAAATGAACCATTTAAAATAAGCAAAACAAGCATTCAATTATAAATGACTCAAATGTAAGATAAACCATTTTCTACTCACAAGGCATGAATAATTAATTTAGTCACATATTAAACTGAAAACGCGTCATTTCATATATAATTGAGATAATTAAATAGTGCATTCCACAATTATAAATCATGTGAGGAAAATATACAAATAAACGATATTTAACGAATTAAGTTATATAAAGCATGAGACGGGATTTAAATAATTCAAATAACTCAAACTTGGCGCCAAAAGCACCCATGACTCAATACCAGTAACCAATCTTCATCTCAATTTCAATATCAATATCGTCAAAAGGTCCAATAATGAACCGTGCTCAACACTTATAGTAAAACTCTAAGCTACTCACCCACTAGTCGAGGTCAAAGAAAACGTCAATTAAAAATACAATACAAAGACCACGATGTCAATCCTCCATATAAACCAAAACCAATTATTCCTTAGAGCCATGTACGAATTCTTAAATAAAAACACATTGAGCTTATTGTTGGGGTTGGTGTCCTTAACAGTTAGTGCAAGGACTTATAAATCTCTAAAAGGATCAAAGGGCATACTTTTGGTATTATTATCAGTTGATCCACGTTTATCAATAACGGTTGGCTTGCTATATAAGTTTGACGTTATTGTCATACAGATGGCGGTGATCAACTGGTCCCTAAAAGTCACACCTATAGGATACGTTTGAGAGATGTGACAGTATGAAAATACAGTCATGTTGATGCCAAATTTTGACTAACCAGTTAGTCCGAGTTATTTGACTAGTAATTAGTCAAAATGTGATGT
The DNA here is from genome assembly GCF_048544455.1 of Silene latifolia. Taxonomy (NCBI): domain Eukaryota; kingdom Viridiplantae; phylum Streptophyta; class Magnoliopsida; order Caryophyllales; family Caryophyllaceae; genus Silene; species Silene latifolia. The sequence continues at coordinate 44,957,290 of NC_133536.1, forward strand.
TGAGATATTATATTTAATACGGATTAAATAAAATGGGCTAAGGCGAATTAAACAGTTAATTCGTAAATTGAATATAAACGATTTATATTCGATTAATGTATATTGAATAAATTAATTATACAATATTGTCTTTGTCGGACATGTATTAATACTTCAACTAATCCGTGTTATTAGTCGATGTATTAATAACCGATAACCGATGACAGTTTATAATAAAAACCCGTCATATACATTTTAGCATTTGACGAACCGGACCACGAGCTAAAATTAAGAGGAAGTGGAAGCCCACTTCCCCATAAGGGCTCTCGGTTTGGCCGAATTAGAAGAACAAAAAGGAGAGCCTTCTCCTTCTTGTTAACCTAATCATCATTAGTGAAAAACAATTAGGGTTTCAGTGCAATTTTCTCTGAAATTCCTAGATCTCACATCGACAAAACTCACAATAGCTTTCTCAATATTGCAAGTCAATTAGAAAGCATTTCTAGCACAAGGGCATAGTCTCAGACGGTCTTGGGTGCAACAATTAGGAGGAAATCTCTGTTGATTTACTTCTTTTTACGCCGCACTACAAAGGACCCGAGGTTGATTCATATTCTTTATCGTTTCATTGTTGTTTTTCGTTTATGACAATATTTCACATGTTAAATTTACGTTATAATCCTTAAATTTAAAGGGTCTTATACGGATATTACCCCACAAGTGGTATCAGAGCGAGGCCACGTAATTTTTCATTGTGATTTTTCATAAAATCGATCTTGAAACGATTTTCTGTCTTGAAAACCGTGCGGCCAATCGTGTATTGCGGCTGTTTTTGTTTTCGTTTTCGATTTGTTCTTTTACATATTGTTATTTTATACGGAGATTATAACAATATGTCAAGTTTTGTCAATTGTAGAATTGATTTTATGCGTCTTTAGATCATTTTTGCAATTGGTTTTGTTTCACAAATCATTTTCACGAGGGTTTCTGTTTTCACCATGTTTGCACTCGATCGAGCGTAATTCTACTCGATCGAGAGCTATTCTGAAATGTTTTTCACTCGATCGAGTAATGGTCAGTACTCGATCGACCATTTTCAAAACCCCACCGCTCGATCGAGAAGTCCTCGTACTCGATCGAGCAGATTTGCCGATAAAGCCCTCGATCGACCTCGATCTCGTCGATCGAGTACTTTCTCGATAGCATACCTCTCGATCGACTTGCGTTCACTCGATCGAGTTCTTTTTGTTCCTCGATCGAGCACTTTTGTCCCTGGATCGAGGGATTTTTGTTCGCACTTTGAAAATTTATTCTTTTTGTTTTAAATTTTCTTTTGGCCTTAATATGTACTTTATACGGATATTGTACACTCGCTATGATTGTGAAACGGTTCACACACGTACCATATAGTTATTTTAAAGCGTATTTAAAGTAACGGATTGTAATATATTAAAATGAAATTGATAGAAGCAGTTTTATCACATAAATTTTAATCGTTAAAAGGTGGTTTGGATAAATTTAACATAATTACGGAATTATGTCACGAATAAATTTGTTTTAGTTGATGCATTTTATTTATCGTTAATTATGAATGTTTTTGAATGCTTTTATTACGTATTTATTTATTTTACAAACGGTTGTAACTTAGTGTGGCCTTAGTAGAACGTGTTACCGTAATGATGGAACACGGTCTTGGTTGTATTTTGAGATCTCGTATCTCCGTTTTGGATTTTTCACTTGTAATTACAGTTTTTAATTAGAATGTAAATAGGTTTATATCTTGTAATTTTTAATTGTAATTTTTGAGAAGACCAAAGATGGAGAATCAGATGCTCACTCCCGCTACATGAATCAAGATGGAACATCAAGACAAGCTTCTCGGGTCCAACGGTGGATTCCAAAGTTGTTTTATGTTTTATTTTATTAGGATAGGCCACACTAGGAATTTTATTTACGTATTGCATTCATTTATTTATTTTTCGTAACGATAATTTGCATCATATTCCGCCTAAAACCAAACCACCTAATTATTGCATGAAAACTGACACATATAGAGGTCACGAGTTAGTTTTCTTTGACATTCTCATGTCACACGATCTATGCTAAGCCATCACCTAAATTAATTCATTCACGCAGACGCTAGTTATTCGTTCACTTAATATGAATTATAATTAAGCTGATGGGATCTTCCTCGTATGAACTAAAATTGAGAACGGTCTTTATAGGTCAAACTCCAATGAGTCCCTTCTTCGTCGGTAGGCATAATATGACCCCTTCTACGTCGGGTAAGTTGGAACCGATTGACCTATTTTATCTCAACACTATGGTCACTCGTACGATCCTGTGATTATGGTGGACTATAGATAGAATTTACGGAAATCTATCGACCAGGAGTTCTTACGGAAGAATTAGCTAAACAGTTGGCTTATCAATTTACGGAAATTGAGTCTTGGGATCACTTGTATCATTCTTGAGGAAGATCAATTATGCAAGTGCTTGAGTCTACACGTTAAAATACATTTTAAATAGACTTAAATCACCTCGATGAGTTGCTTATTTCGTTTTTGTTTTTCTTTCTTTTTCAGTGTAGAACACGAATTTTCAAACTGCTATAACTAAATGGCTGGTCCTACTAACGACCCAATGCCAAGTGCCACATTGGACCGTGAGTCCTGGCTTCGGATCTTCATGAATCGGATGAATCGCCTACTCGATCAAGAATGATGGATCAAACTTCGCGGATCGGGAGGCGGCATTACGAATGCTGCGCTGCCGACGGAAAGCTCAAATATCTAATTGAGCCCATCCCGCCAAACCCAGGTCCCACGGCTAGAGCTAATGAGATCGCCAAGTTTAACGATTTATGTATGGAAGCGGGTGCGATTAAAAACGTACTCATTTTTGCAATGGAACCCAATTTGCAGAAACGCTTCATAGCCCATGGTGCAAACAAGATTTTCACCACGCTCACTAAGGAATTCTCGAAAGCACCGAGAATCGTGACCTATGAGCATACCACTCGCTTCTTTGATGCGAGACTCCGATGGGCCAACCGGTTAGCCCACACATTCTCAAAGATGATTGAGAATGTCGAGAAATGAGACGCTTGATTGTAAGATCGGAGAACATTGTTATTGACCGTATGCTTCATTCACTCCACGATGGTTTTGCGCTCTTTAGAGCGAATTACTATATGAATGATTTGAAGAAAAGTCCCCATGAATCGCACTCTCTTCTCGTATAGACCGAGAAGGACATGAAGTTCGGTGGGAGCATGAAACAAGATGTTCTCGTTGTGTCAAACAAGGGCAAGGGTAAGGGCAAAGCTAAAGCGGACCTAGCGGTAGGTAAGGCGAAGTTTAAGAAGTCGAGTTCGAGCAAGAGTGGGCCTGGTGAGTCGAGCACCTCATCCGGCACGACAAAGAGCAAGGATGGTAACATGGAGTGTCACCATTGCCACAAGACTGGGCATTGGAGGCGTACATGTCCCGTATACCATGAGGACATAAAGGCAGGTCGCGTTAAACCTGTTGGTATGTTTTCTTCCTCTTCTACTTTTATTCATATGATTGAGATTAACCACGCAAGTTACGGAACTTGGGTACTAGATACTGGTTGTGGTTCTCATCTGTGTAATCATGTGCAGGGGCTCTGAAACATCGAACCCCTCGTAAAGGGTGAGGTGGACCTGCGTGTTGGGAATGGCGCACGAGTGGGTGCCGTCTCAAGGGGAACATATGTGATCCAGCTTCCTAGCGGATTTGAGTTATCTCTATATAACTGCTATTATGTACCCAGTCTTTCGAAAAACATTATTTCAGTTTCTGCACTTGATAAACTTGGATTTTCATTTGTAATCGAGAATAATTCTTGCATTTTCTCATTACACGATATGATTTACGGCAAGGCAGTCTCCATGAATGGAATTTATGTTTTAGATCAGACCACCGAAATATTACACGTAATGAATAAAAAGTTAAAGGTTGGTGACAAAGATCAAACGTATCTATGGCACTGCTGTATGGGACACATTAATGAGAAACGCGTAAAATAGCTCATCAAAAATGGAGCTATCTCGGCCTTTGATTTTCAATCATTTGGCACATGTGAATCATGTCTCATCGGTAAGATGACTCGTATTTCCTTCAAAGGTGTTGGAATGCGCGCTGCTGACCTATTAGGACTCATACATACGGATGTGTGTGGACCTATGTCAATCACCGCACGAGAAGGCTATAGGTATTTCATCACTTTCACGGACGATTTAAGTAGATATGGCTATGTCTACTTAATGAAGCACAAAAGTAAATCCTTTGAGAAATTCAAAGAATACCGAACAGGGTACGTAACCTCACGGGTAGAAAGATTAAAACACTGCGTTCGGATCGTGGTGGCGAGTATCTTTCTCACGAGTTTGATCAACACCTTAAGGACTGTGGGATTGCCTTACAGTTAACTCCACCTGAACACCTCAGTTGAATGGTGTGTCCGAACGGAGAAATCGAACTCTACTTGATATGGTTCGATCCATGATGAGTCACACGGTATTACCTCGATTCATTATGGGGTTATGCTCTTCTCAAATCACCTGCTCTAATACTTAATCGAAGTCCGTCTAAAGTCATTGACAAGACTCTATATGAACTATGGAAGGGAACGGTCCCTAACTTGTCCTTTATACGGGTTTGGGGCTGCGAGGCTTATGTCAAGTGGAGACACGAGGATAAGCTCGGCTGCGATCGGTCAAGACATACTTTATAGGTTATCCTAAAGGAACACTTGGTCATTACTTCTATTCGCCAACCGAACAACGCGTTTTTGTTGCGGCGGTCGGCATTCTTAGAGAAGGAATTTCTCGAGAATGCAAAGAGTGATAGAACCTTCGACCTGTCGGAGATTCCAGAACCAAATACCGAGCTACCATTGGAGGAACCAATTCCTTCAATCCCGGCCGCGTTAATATTCTGAGGAACCTAGGAGGTCGGGAAGAGTCTCTATTCCTCCGGACATATACATTGGTATGGTCGAGGAACATGACATAGATGACATTCTACTCTTAACGAGTAGTGAACCCGCAACCTATAAAGGTGCCATGACTAGTTTCGACTCAAAGCTATGGCTTGAGGCCATGCAATCCGAGATGGACTCCATGTATGAGAACAACGTGTGGGATCTTGTTGACTTACCCGCTAAGGTTCGTCCCCTTCAATGCAAATGGCTTTACAAGATAAAGCATTCTGGGGAAGGTCAACAAGATATCTACAAAGCACGACTAGTTGCTAAAGGTTTCACCCAAGTGCCAGGTTTGCACTACGATGAAATTTTTGCACCCGTAGTCATCTTTGCGTTCCATTCAGATTATCTTAGCGATTGCCGCTTTTCATGACTATGAAATTTGGCAAATGGACGTGAAAACCGCCTTCTTAAACGGCTTTTTGGAGGAAGAGTTGTACATGGTACAACCCGAAGGTTTCATCGATCCAGAACATCCTAAGAAAGTATGCAAACTTAAGCGTTCCATTTATGGACTTAAGCAAGCATCTCGGAGTTGGAATCATCGCTTCGACCAAGTGATAAAAGAAAATGGATTCACTCGATCGGTCGAGGAACCATGTCTATATATCAAGTCGAGTGGGAGCAAGATTGTCTTTCTAATATTGTATGTTGACGACATACTCCTGATTGGGAATGACATACCTCTCTTAACTTCGGTGAAAGTATGGTTGAAAAACCATTTCCGGATGAAATATCCGGTGAGGCACAAAGAATTTTGGGCATCCGTATCTATCGAGATAGATCACGTCGGATGTTATCTCTCGGTCGAGTCTTACATAGACAAAGTCCTAGAGAGATTCAAAGATGACTAACTCCAAAAAGGGGTTTCTTCCTATGGCTCCAGGGGTGCATTTGAGCAAGTCTCAGGCACCAGAGACACCGGAAGAGAAAGAGCGCATGGCACGGATTCCTTATGCCTCGGCTATAGGATCAATCATGTATGCCATGATATGCACACGTCCGGACGTGGCATATGCATTGAGTATGACAAGTCGATTCCAACAAAGATCCAGGTGAATCACATTGGTTGGCTGTCAAGAACATTCTTAAGTACCTACGGAGGACTAAAGATTGGGCATTGACTTATGGAGGCCCTCAAAAGCTATGCGCAACCGATTCTGCAGATGCTAGCTTCCAAACGGATCGAGATGACTCGAAATCTCGGTCTGGATTCGTTTTTACTCTTAATGGCGCTGCAGATCACCGGAAGAGTTCCAAACAAATCATTACAGATTCTACGATCGAGTCCGAGTACTATGCCGCGTCTGAAGCTACAAAGGAAGCGATATGGATGCGTTAATTCTTACATGGACTATCTGTAGTGCCTAGTTCGAATGACCCGATCACCATCTATTGCGACAATAGTGGTGCCATCTTCCAAGCTAAGGAGCCAAAGTCTAGCAACAAGTCTAGACATGTACAACGGAAAGCTCATCTAATCCGAGATTACGTGGAGCAAAAGGAAGTAGTGATAGAAAAGATTGCTACAGATGATAATATAGCAGATCCTCTCACTAAACCATTACGACAAGATAAGCATGAATCTTTTATGGATTAGATTCATTCCCTTATGTACTCTATACGACATCATCGTTTTGATATTTATATATTTTGTTTTTCATGTGGAATTGTACGACAATTTTGAACACCACAAAGTGAACTGAACAAACATTATATTTTTAGTCCTTAATTGCCCACATGAGCTGATAACTCTGGCAATTATTTTGTGACGTTGGTTGATGGTGGGTTCAACGAGCCATAAGTCAACCGGTTGACTGACCAATCACAGAGGCGAGTTATACGGATATCTCGTAGGACACCATTGTGACATCGACGTGGAGTCCTAAATGTTTTATAACATTCGGTGCCCGGTCGTGGATAGGACCTCCATGGTGATCCTAAGAGTCGATTCTTTTGACTATCGACTGTCTCTTGAGACTAAGGCCGATTTTGGGTGACTTTGGTTTCTTTCTCACGGTCATCCGTAAAGGGGGCCAAGTAGATTTTTTCTTGGTCATTTCATGTTGTGCTTAGATCGGAAGGAGTCGAGTTGAAGGAAATATTCAGCCTTTATCAGGTACTCGATATTTCTCGGGGCCACTCGAGGAGTCAGAATCGAAATGCATGGCCATGCTCGGATACGGATTCGTTTTATCGGTTAAGTTACTCTCTAGTCGGGGAAACCACTCAAGATACAGATCGATTGTAAAATACGACCTTTGCGGATCCGGATCTGCAAATTGTTTTACATTGAGTGGGAGAAATTTTTAAATGAATATGAGAATCGGTTATCGCACATACACTTGTACGGACAAGTGGGAGTTTGTTGGAGCCGTGTCCTCCGGTTAGTGCGGATAACGTCATTGCACATACACTTGTACGGACAAGTGGGAGCTTGTTGGGGTTGGTGTCCTTAACGGTTAGTGCAAGGACTTATAAATCTCTAAAAGGATCAAAGGGCATACTTTTGGTATTATTATCAGTTGATCCACGTTTATCAATAACGGTTGGCTTGCTAGATAAGTTTGACGTTATTGTCATACAGATGGCGGTGATCAACTGGTCCCTAAAAGTCACAGCTATAGGATACGTTTGAGAGATGTGACAGTATGAAAATACAGTCATGTTGATGCCAAATTTTGACTAACCAGTTAGTTCGAGTTATTTGACTAGTAATTAGCCAAAATGTGATGTTGAGATATTATATTTAATACGGATTAAATAAAATGGGCTAAGGCGAATTAAACAGTTAATTCGTAAATTGAATATAAACGATTTATATTCGATTAATGTATATTGAATAAATTAATTATACAATATTGTCTTTGTCGGACATGTATTAATACTTCAACTAATCCGTGTTATTAGTAGATGTATTAATAACCGATAACCGATGACAGTTTATAATAAAAACCCGTCATATACATTTTAGCATTTGACGAACCGGACCACGAGCTAAAATTAAGAGGAAGTGGAAGTCCACTTCCCCATAAGGGCTCTCGGTTTGGCCGAATTAGAAGAACAAAAAGGAGAGCCTTCTCCTTCTTGTTAACCTAATCATCATTAGTGAAAAACAATTAGGGTTTCAGTGCAATTTTCTCTGAAATTCCTAGATCTCACATCGACAAAACTCACAATAGCTTTCTCAATATTGCAAGTCAATTAGAAAGCATTTCTAGCACAAGGGCATAGTCTCAGACGGTCTTGGGTGCAACAATTAGGAGGAAATCTTTGTTGATTTCTGTTCTTTACGCCGCACTACAAAGGACCCGAGGTTGATTCATATTCTTTATCGTTTCATTGTTGTTTTTCGTTTATGACAATATTTCACATGTTAAATTTACGTTATAATCCTTAAATTTAAAGGGTCTTATACGGATATTACCCCACACTTATACCATAGCAATACAATCATCTTTATCCATACTGAGAACAATTCCTAGTTGCCTTAATTGTCCAACCGTAATTACTCCTCACAAACCAATAATGAGCCTCACAGTACACTATTATACCACTCTGCTATACACAAACAATAAATCACGTGAGTTCCTTGCGATCAAATTTCGAAGTTTCCAATCTCACAAAAGAAACCCAACTCACAAATATACTTATTACACGAATATTATACCAATACGGATTTATAAGCATACTTGAGACGGAAATACACATTGATTTTACCATATAATTTAACCGCTATGTACCCACTAAAACATCCCGTGTATAGCGTTTAAGAACACCACGTTTTCTGTCTTAAAACAGTTCCGATACGGCACTAACTCACGCCTCATTCCCGTCCCAAAACAATCCATAGACAACCTGCAAAACGAACACTGAAACGGGGTCCAAACCAAGCCGTTTCAAACAGCCACCAAGACCCGTATCACAACTCGGTTTTACTGTCTGAACTAGACCGTAACATCCCCCCATAAACCACTCAAAGCAACCCGAGAGATGCATCATTTCGACTCGAAAATTCAGCATCAAGACAGCCTAACGCGGTCACGAGCAGCCGACACACGACTACCATTCACACCACCCTAACTTCCACCCCAAAACCGTATAAACATGCTCTGTTTTTACGCCTAAAGAAGCTCAAAACCAAAGCGGATTAAGACGACATACAGAAAACGAATGAGCTGAACTCTTACCCAGCTAAGACACCATTTTCAGACGAAAATAAAGCTAAACCCCACAAAGATCGAGACTTTACTACAACTACACATTCCACACACAAACTTAGCACATAAAACGACATAACAATAAGAGATGTCGACATTTGTCGAGTAACCTATCACCGTTACTTTATAACTTCTTTAATGGGCACGAATTCGATTCAAAATCATACCGAGTTGTCAAAGCTTGCCCTAAACACGAAGACGAAAGAAATTAGTACGAGATTCGAGTCTTAAGAAGGATGATAGGCGCGATTTTGGAAGAAAGCAGGGACCTTTCTTACCTCAAAAGACGAAGAATGAAAAGGGGAAGCTAATGGTGTAAAAATCATCGAATTTGGTCAAGAAACGAAGGCGGGATCGGAGTTTGAATGAGACGAAAATGGAGTATGGGGTTCACTGTGTTTTTGTTGTTCTTGCTGCTGTTTGTTTTCGAAAAGAAGGAGAAGAAGAAAGAAAGAGTGAGGGGACGCAGGGTGTGGGACACGGTGAATCACCAACCACACAATATATAGTAATAATAATAATGTATAATATATATATATATATATATATATATATATATATATATATATATATATATATATATATATATTAATCATAATAATATATAATAATAAAAGAGTTATTTAAGGGTAGAGTGTGAGAGAGTAGGTGAGCGTGTTGTCGATTTTCGATTGGTCCGTGTTTAGAGTAGGTACAAAGTGAAATGTGACGGTCTAATGTTAGACGGAAATTAAGACGGGGATTATTATTACAGTCATTATTATTATCCGACCAAAAATGCGAATACATATATTCTTAAAAATCATGCCTCATATAATTTTATAATACGCATTTTTATATAAATGAGCTTTTATATAATATACGTTTATAAAAATCATGTTTGACATAATATTAATTAAATTGAATAATTCAAAAATATATAATAAAGTGATTAAACGGTTTAATAAATTTTAAATGTCAAAATGGGAAATTCGCGGATGTTACATGATCCATATACTGAATATCTCCAGAAAGATTAGCTAGTATAGGACATTGTCCATTAACGGTATTTATGGAAGTAATGTTGGGAAGGTAAAGCTATAGCTATTTCACCTATAACTTTACTTACCAAGCTTAATGTTATAGTCATTAGATCTATAACCTTAGGCTATTTATATGAAGTCACGATTTTAAGGTGTTAAAATCAATTTTCGAAGCTCAAATCTTTTAATATGTTTTTCGAAAATTTGTGTGTATATTTTAGAAAGGAGATACGAGTTTTAGCTCAAATCAATTTATAGATATCATATTGATTAGTAAAACAACTTATGAGTTGTCATGCTATCTAGGGTTCTAAATTTTGTGTAAGAACTAAACCCTAATTCACGCATTAATATTTTACCTAGGGTTTCGAAATAAGACGGTGGGCTTATGAGCCGTCAACCACTTCGCACTAACTCTTTGTACAAGTAATCTATTAGATTAAATCTAGAATAATTGTTTTGAGATACTTTCCTATCTTAACAATGTATAGATTTACCTTATTTACTTATGATAAGATATTAATTAAGTTAAGGTAAGAGAAAATAAGATTTGTTTCTTATGGAACAATCTATTAGAGGAACACGATAATAATTTAGAGGTTTCAAAAAACCCTAGCTCTCGTCTCTACTATATATATACACAAGTGCTTCAATATTTAAAAATAACTTTTCGTAATCATAAAGATCCGTTGCAAAAATCGAGTAAACGTTTTTATCGAGTGATTAATTTGTTTTTGCAATTTGAAAATCCTTACGAAAAGTCGTACTTCATATTGTTAATTACTTTCATAGATTACGTTATTGGATAATAGTACTTTACATTGTTTCTTACTCGTTCAATTGTGTGAATAAATTAGAAGAACAATCTAGTGCTTTCTTATTAACGTAAGTTAGACAATATCGAGTATTTAACGATACTCAGTTGAGTTACAACTAGAGTTAGTTGTACGAGTGGATTAATAATTTTTTAATCCGTAGAAAGGTACTAAAATTATAAATCGAGAATAGAAGACGTAGGTTTCGACTTGTGAAACTGAACCACATCAAAATCACATGTGTCACTCGTTTTCCTTTGTTCGTTTCTTTACGTTTTAAATTTGCTTAGTTAATTAGTTAAAATTTAATCAATAAATTTTAAGTAATTAATTATTAATTCACGCTCATACCGACATTCGAAAAGGTGGGCTAAAGTTTTTATACTCAATTCACCCCCCCCCCCTTGAGTATTTCAGATCGATAGACTCTTCAATTGGTATCATAGTCTCGTGCTCTTGATTGCCTAACCGCAAAGAGGTTGGTCTGTCTATCTCTTTTTGTTTTTGTTTTTTATTATTCCGCTGCCCTACATGTGCTAAATGGATTCCAAGTATCTTAAGTGTCCCATCTTTGATGAGAAGAATTATGGACTTTGGAAAAACATAATGACACACTATGTGAAAGGACGTAATTGCGAGTGCTTGAAGATCATACAAAATGGATCGAATAAAATTCTGGTCGGATCTACTGAAGACACTACCTATGAGAGAAAGGAAGAATTCTATGTGGAGGCTGATTACAAGAAAGCTGAGAAAAACTCAAAAGTTATAAGTCTGTTACAAAATGGCATGACATCAAATGAATTTGATCGTTTTGTCTTCTTGTACCTCGGCCAAAGAAATCTGGGAAGGTCTTGAATTAGCTTATGAGGGAACACCAATTGTTAATAAATATCGTATTGACTTCCTGATTCAAAAATATGAGCTCTCTACATTGGAGCCAAACGAATCCCTTGATAGCTTGTCTGCACGATTTTCCAGCATTATAAATGAACTAAAAAATCTTGGTAGAAAGTTTGAATCTGAGGACATTGCTAGAAAAGTCCTTAGGAGTCTGACCAAAAAATGGCGTCCTAAGGTCACAACAATGGAGGAATTAAGAGATCTTACTTCCTTATCTTATCAGGAACTCATAGGAGCTCTCATGGCTCACGAGATTGTCCTAGATACACTACTACAAATCCAGGAAACCACAACGGCCCTTTAACAACGCTTATTTACGAAAATCACCATAAGACGTTGTAGAATGGATGACGCGAATTTTACAAAACTTAATTACAACGGTTATGTGTTGTTAACCGTTGTTATTGGTTTTAACAATGGGTCAAACTTGCACAACCGTTGTTAATATAAAAACTAATAACAACAGTTTACTCTGTAATATATTATAACTGTTGTTAATAATTTGGCGCAAAATTAGTGAAAAGTAATTACAACGGTTATATTAGAACCCGTTGTTATTAGGTTTTAACAACGGTTGTAGACGCAATAACCATTGTTATTGAAGTTATGAAGATCTAAATAACAACAGATCGCTTTATTCTGTTATACGCTACAAAACACAAACACAAGCTAATACTGCTACACAAATATCATCCTCCATTCCTCCCTGATCGTCTCTCTCTGTCTTCATCTCCGTCACTGTTGTCACCGTCTTCTCTCCCTCATCTTGTTTATCAATCAGGTATATATGTTTCTTAGCTTATTAACTATTTCTTATTAAGATTTTCAAGCTATATATAGATATAGGATTGTTCAATTTCCTGGCCTATGAATGTCGATTATTTTCGAATTTGTGAATTTGTTGGGTTATTATCTAATTTGTTGATAATTTAGCTTAATTGATTTCCTGAATTTCGTTTATTTGTTTGCCTATTATTGGATTTTCTGAATTAGTTGCCTATATATTACGAATGTAGAAAAATGAGTCGAACTTGGATGATTGCTGCAAATATGAGTGACCCCAACTAAAAGGGTGGTTTAGCTGAATTTTATGAAGTCGTTGCGAACAATTTGAAAGGTTCTTCTAGTATTCCATGTCCTTGTGAAAGATGTGGTAATATTAGGTATATGGCTTGTAACACCCGCGAATTTTCTGTTTTAGCATTTATAATTTAATTAGCCATTTTATTATTTTATTTATATTTTATATCCGTTTTTTTTTTTATAAAAATGCGGTTTTACATGTATAATAATGTTAGTATTAATAAAAATATACGTCTTAAGTTTGTAGTAGGTTTCAAACGTATTTTAGTGGAAAATCGACTCAATTTAAGGTTTTGGGCTTAGGATGACCATTTGGCCTTTCTTTTATTTCTTCCCCTCCACCAATCCTACACTCAAAACCCTATCTTCTTCCTTTCACTCTAAAAGCTCAGCAACTTTCCTCAACAAACAAACATGAAACACCATTGTTACACCATTTCTTCCATTTCACTGAAATCCCCATAACTTGCTCAATTCTTATCCGAATCAAGTGATTTTCGCGTCTATCTTCTCCTCTTTCCGTTCTCCATCCATTCATGTAAGAAAGAACCCAACTTTCCTCTTTCCCTTATTCTTGCCGTGTATATAAGGCACGTTCTTCCCCGATTAAATCGTTTTCTTTGTGTTTAGGTGAGTTCTTGGACAACCCGGAGTAGTTTTGAGTCGGAAGTGTTTTCTTTGAAGAGCTAAAAGGTAACGGTGATAGGTTACTCGACATTATGTTGAATTTATGTGGTTGTTTATTCTTTTAGTGAACAAGTTTACATTTTTAATTGTGTTTGTACCATGTTTGTATGTGACGGTTTTATACAAGTTTTACTTATCTATTTTGAGAAAAGATGGTACCTTTAGATTCATGGTGAAGTGGGTAAAATGAATTGGGTAGTTTATTTGAATGGAGATTACATGTTTCATGCTTAAAATTTTGTCTTAAGACGGCTTCACTAATTGTCTAGAAACCATGTGTATAGGTTGTTGATGGGTGTGTTTTGTGGACTGTTTTTGAGTCGGTTTCTTGGGTGATTTGAGACAAATTGTTAATTTCCGTCTCTTGTGTATATACATGTATGATTTGGGTAACTAGTATGGACGAATACCGCTTTACTCGTGCTTAGAAACCCGTCTTAAAATCACCCGTGTTGCCCTGGACACCTGTCATTCCTGACCGGGGCGACCTCCAATACCGCTGAAAATATGATAGATGGACCGGCGTCGAAAAATTAGGTGGTTTAGCCACTTGAATCACTCGATTCGGAGTCCGTATGAGTAAATGGCGACCGTTTTACCGTTTCAAGTTATATAAATATATATATCCTTTGTGTATGATGGTTGTTTATGCTTTTTATTCGTATCATGACCCAAGTTTTTCCTTGTTGACTCGTATATGTTTATGGGCTGTTCGAATTTTGGTTTGTTTACGTTTTGCCTCGTGTTTCGTATTAGTTAATTCATTTGTTATCGGTTATTTATACTTTGTTCAAGTAACATGTAAACGTGACATAAAATGTTTATTCATGATAAGAAAGCATGAAATGATGCTATATGCTTCATATTTGAGTTCATATTCATTTGTTTACATTTTACCATGTGTTTCGTATTACTTGTTCCATTTTGAGCTCAAGTGACATATAAATACGAAATATAAGGTTTATTCAAGTTATGTAAGATTGAAATGGTATTATATACTCCACATATGAGTTCTTATTTGTTCATGGTCTAATCTTTATCAAGTTTCAAGTATGAAATGACTTAGTATATTTCATTTATGGGTGTACTTACTTTTTTTTTTGTTTTTTTTTTTTGGGAAAATGTAAGCATTTCATTAATGATCATAAAACCACTCATACAATTTTTCACCACTTACATTTTTGCCTTTGAGCTATGCCAGATGCACTCATACATCATTAGTTACTACAAATTTTGTTAAACCAAGCATTTGTTTTTGAGAATTTAGACAAATGCCTACAACTACTTAGTCTCATCTGAATATCCTTCTTGCATCTCTTCATCACCACTATTGGCATAGGAACTAACTCTTCAGTTCGACATTTGTTCCTGCACCACCAAATGAAATAAACTGCTGCAGCCAACACAGCAGCAAGCGCTTGTTTCTGTTGGAGAGATCTGCACCTCAGTTGCACCCACCATGACAAAAAGTTCTTACCTGGGAGCTGCAACTGAAGCCAATCAGATAAAAAAACCAAGCATCTTCTACTGAAGGAGCATTGGAAAAACAAATGCTCCAAACTTTCTTTGTCATCACCACAAAGATATCAGCAATTCAGGTGAATGATCCCCATTCTAACCAATCTATCTTGTGTTAAGAGTCGTCTATGAGCCAGTAACCATATAATAAAACCATGCTTTGGGACAATCAGCCTGTTGGAAGTCCAAGCATGCCAAGAGACATCCATCCCCTCATCAACAAGCCATCCATATCCTAGCTTGATAGTATAATCAGTAAGAGTATCATTGAACATATGATGTTTAACTAGGTCTTTAACCCAGCAAATTTTCCTCCATGCCCAACTAACTCCACTTCCAGGTACATAATCCTCCTAGTCTTTGTCTTTCATATAAACTGCATGAATCCAGCAGACCCATAAATGATCAGTCTTTTGAGCAATCCACCAGACATACTTTGCTACTGAAGCTATGTTCCAGCAGTACAAATTTTTCATTCCAAGCCCACCCTTCTTTTTTGCCTTACATATTTGCTCCCAAGCAACCAAAGCTGGACTCTCCTTTATATCATTGCCATGCCAAAGAAACTGCCTGCATAAGGAATCAATCTTTGCAAGTATAGTTTTTGGCAGTATGAAAATTCGTGCCCAATAATTATGAAGTGTACTTAGGACAACCTTATTCATCACCACTCTACCAGCATATGACAGCTTTCTTGCCCCCAAACTTCGCATTCTGGTAGTTATATTATTAATCAGGCACTGACAATCATTGACACCCAATCGTTTAGGAGATATGTTCACTCCCAAATATTTGAAAGGGATTTTGCCACTGTGCATTCCAGAGATCCTAATCATCATTGCCATGGTGTGCTTGTCAACCCCATTGCAATAAATCTCAGATTTTCCTTGATTCATTACCAGACCAGAGGCTAATGAGAAAGACTTAAAAGCCCTCAGCATCAGCAAGACAGAAGATACATCACCTCTGCAGAACATCACTAAGTCATCTGCAAAGCATAGATGACTTAGCTGCACTCTTTTACATAGTGGGTGATATCTAAACTCCGTCCTCCTCTGAACCCACAATAGAATCCTACTGAGATAGTCCAGGCAAATAGTGAAGAGAAGGGGGGAAAGGGGATTCCCTTGTCTCAGTCCACGTTTCCCTTGAAAGTACCCAAATACATTCCCATTTAAGGCCATAAAAAGGTGGGAGTACTCACACATTGCATAATGAGCTCCATCCAATGACTGGGGAAGTTAAGAGCACTCAACATTTGTCTCAAGAAGGCTCATTCAACAGAGTCATACGTCTTTTGTAAGTCAATCTTCATCATTACTCTAGGGGAACAAGCTTTTCTTCTGTACAGTCGAATTAAATCTTGACAAATAAGAACATTTCCCACAATGTCCCTCCCCTTGATGAAAGCACTTTGAGAGGGGTTAATTATCTCAGGCAAAATAGTATTCAACCTATTACACATAACTTTTGTAACACATTTATAAATGGTGTTACAGCAAGCTATTGGCCGAAATTGAGTGACATGCTCATGAACATCCACCTTAGGTATCAGAGTGAGGACAGTTGCATTACAAGCTTTCAGAAGTTTTCCAGACTTAAAAACATTCTTTACAGCAGCAATAACATCCTTCCCTATGATGGTCCACGCATCTTTGAAAAACTGGCTACTATATCCGTCTGGTCCAGGAGCTTTAGTACCAGGAATGGAGAAAAGTGCAGTCTTAATTTCATCATCAGTGACAGGAGCAAGTAAGATATCATGATGAGCTGTAGTTAAGCAAGGCCCATGCCTGACAACCTTCACATTTACAGGTTCTACAGGTTTGGAAGTGCCTAATAACGTGCCATAATACTCTTCAAATGCACCTTGAATCTCCTTCTGCTCAGTGCATAACACACCATGCATATTCTTAATCTGGTAAACTCTATTCTTCATTCTTCTATGTTTAATACTAGCATGAGAGAATGCAGAATTAGAATCTCCCTCGTCCATCCAATTTTCCTTTGATTTTTGTTGGAGGTATTGAGTACAAGCAGTTTTAAGAAATCTCAGTTCCTGTGAACAAGCATATTCAGCATTACAAATTTCCTGATTCAAAGGATCAAGTCTAAGCTGTTTCTGAAACTCCTCAAGAGCAACTTCAGTCACATGGGTGATGTTCTCAATGTCACTGAAGTTATGCCTATCCAGTTGCTTTAAGCTATGTTTCAAGGTTTTTAGCTTCTGAGTAACCTGAAACATAGGGTTCCCATTCACATTTTTCTTCAAATGAGTCTCAACCACCCTAAGAAAGTCATCCACCATAGACCACATATTGAAGTACTTGAAAGGACTACCCTTCCTCTCTCTTTCTTCCTGGAAGTAGATCACACATGGGCAGTGATCAAAAAGACCTTCAGGGAGAAAGTTGGCAAAACAGTCAGGGAAATCATTCAACCAGTCAACATTTACCAACACTCTATCAATTTTGCTATAGACTTTGGACCCATTTTCATGCTTATTGTTCCATGTAAAAAAAGATCCAATAGTCTTCAATTCAGTTAAGTCACAGCTAACAGTCATCTGCTTCATAGGGAGAACATCATGCCATTGCACCTCAGCTCCACTTATCCTCTCATTCAGATGCATAAGGCTGACAGTCATCTGCTTCATATGGGTGTACTTACTCATTTCCATGTTTCCATCATATTTCAAGTATGAGTGATTTATTCTATGTAACTACTTGTAATGAGTCGTATTTTTGTGAAAATGTCATAATGATATGCCTTCTTGATTGACTTATCTTTACGCCTTACTTGTGCCGTTCTTCCAAGTATTGATTTTACGCCGCTCTCGTGCCGTTCTGCCGGGAGTTGGTTAATTTATGTTTTTCCCGCCCCTTTCGGACTGTTCTGCCGATTGTGGATTAGCTCATATCGTATTTTGGTGACAATGCCTTTATGCTATACATTTTGCTTGACTTGTCTTTACGCTCCTTTCGGACTGTCCTGCCGATTGTGGGTTTAGCTCATATTTTCCGTCTCTTTCGGACTGTTCTGCCGATTGTGGGTTCTCGACTTCCGTTCTCTCGATCGAGTCTTGGATGCGGACTGTTCTGCCGCATGTCGAATCGGGAACCGTTCTGTCCCGAGAGTCTGGCCAGATTTAGACTAGGACTGAGTCTTGGGAGTACCATTGTTGTCCTACCAGGGGAATTATATATTGATATATGAGTAGTAAAGGTCTTGCTTGGTTATAGATATTGGTATTTGTCTTTCAAGGCAAGAGTTATGCCTTGTGTTGTTTGTCTTGGTCCTATCGGATACTAGGGGTGTGCTATAAGCCCTCTAGTTGCGATATGATCGTCGGGATTGATGTTCCCATCCGTTCTTATGGTGAGATGCAAGCCATTAGTATGAATGTGACCTTAGTAGCCACGTCCCGTGCAATGTTTGCTAAGTGGTTTTCCAAGTAATGGCTACGGTTTCTATTCCTGTAATTTACATTGATTGATCCCTTACTTAATTGCTTCACATGATTCGGATTCTAATCCCATATGTATGTTGAATTTCCTTGAAATGCGTGTTTTTGTATAAATGACTGTATGGTTGTCTTTCATATTATTCAATTGTCTCACATGAATAGTTGATTCTTTATTATGCTAATGTTGATCTATCTTGTTCCATCTCATTTAATTGTCATGTTTACACATAAACTTGATATTCATATCTTTTGTAAGTATCTTACATGACTTACTTGTTTTAGTTCTTTGTTATGTTCGTTTCGACATTTTGTGGCTGGGAGAACCTTGAGTTACTCCCCACTGACTGTGGCATTCATGTTTACATAAATGACAGGCACTAGTTGGTGCATTTATGGGGTGAAGACATGTGTGAGCTAGCGAGCACTTTGGCCTTGTAGTCGGTTTATTAGGATTGATTAGACTCACCTTTTATTGTATTGTCATTCGAGGGATATATTTTCACTCACCTTGACTATCACATTTGTATAATTTAATCTTTATTTACGCAATCCTTTATCTGTGTTTTAGATTTTAATGAACCCACGCTTTAAAGTTTAAAAGTTTTAAAAGTTTTCTATTTTTCGCTTGAATTTATAAGTTTTATCTTCCGCTTTATCGCGGGGTGTCACAGTTGGTATCAGAGCCTATGTTGCTCCCGACGCACACACGTGTACCCCAAATTTAAAATTGAACTTGACCTTGAATAATGAATGAGATATGGGTAGACTTAAGGACCTAAGGTGGTAGTCTGTAGTGTGTTTGTTCTTTGTTAAGTTCTAACATGTTTGTTGATTGTCGATTATTGTTGTACCCTTGGATCAATAACCGTGAGCTTACCTACATGAAGATCAAGATTTGGTGCCTATTGCCGGGAATTGAAGATTTGTTCAACCTTTGAAGAATGCTTCTACTTCCTCGAAGATATTTCTCATTCTTTGTGTACCTTGCCCTATTCTTTACTTCTTGATGCTTATTTCCTCTTCTAAACTTTCTTTTCTTTTTCCTTGGGAGTTACTCTTGTACCCCCAACTTGTTCTTTGTCCCTTATTTAGCCTCCCTTAATGCCTTGTAGATATTTCTCCTTCTTTTGTGGGATGTTAATTTTGGTTGGATAATTTGGCTTTGTGGAGTTTGTTTGTGGTTGACCCATAATTCTTGGTTTTGAGAAGTTGTGATGTTGAAAGGACTTAGGTAGTGTGGTGAGACATACTTGGTGATTCTTATACCTAGTTCATTGGTAAGGTGAGTATAATTGATCGGTGGAATCCTGTGTGTTAAGTGTGAGTTGCCTATGATACTAAGATTATGGAACTTGGCCTTGTTGTTTATGTTGGGGTTGGTGTCCTTAACAGTTAGTGCAAGGACTTATAAACCTCTAAAAGGATCAAAGGGCATACTTTGGTATTATTATCAGTTGATCCACGTTTATCAATAACGGTTGGCTTGCTAGATAAGTTTGACGTTATTGTCATACAGATGGCGGTGATCAACTGGTCCCTAAAAGTCACACCTATAGGATACGTTCGAGAGATGTAACGGTATGAAAATACTGTCATGTAGATGCCAAAATTGACTAACCAGTTAGTCCGAGTTATTTGACTAGTAATTAGTCAAATATGTGATGTTGAGATATTATATTTAATACGGATTAAATATCATGGGCTAAGGCGAATTAACCAGTTAATTCGTAAAATTAAATATACGTGATTTATATTTAATTAAATGTATATTAAAAATAATTATACAATGCTGTTTTGTCGGACACGTATTAATAATTCAGCTAACCCGTATTATTAGCTGATGCCTTAATTTCCGATAACCGATAACAGTTTATAATATAAACCCGTCATATACATTTTAGCATTTTGGTGAACTGGACCTCGAGCTAAAATTAAGAGGAAGTGGAAGCCCACTTCCCCATGCATGCATTCGGTCCAGCCGAACCAAACAAAAGGAGAGGCTCCCTCTCCTTTTGACCTAGACAATTTCATTTGCAGAAAAACTAGGGTTTCGAAAGAGCATTCTTCTCTGTAGAAACCGAGATCTCACATCTCAAGCAAACTCACATCAGTTCTCCCTATATTGCAAGGCAATCGGAGAACACTGTTCTAGCACAAGGGCATATCTCGGACAAGGTCTTGGGTGCAACAATTAGGAGGGAATCTAGTTTGATTTCTGTTCTTTACGCCGTTCATCAAGGACCCGAGGTTGATTTCTTGTTCCTTATCGTTTTTATGTTTTATGACTATATTCACATGTATATTTTACGTTATAATCCTACAATTAAAGGGGTAGTATACGGATATTAACCCTCAAGTGGTATCAGAGCGAGGCCACGTAAATTTTATATATGTGTTTTTCATAAAACGTTTTTGATACGATGTTTTGTGCTTCGAATTCCGTGCCCTGTATACACGGCAGAATTTTTTTTAAACCGTGTCATGTATTACACGGTAATTTCATGTTTTTTCGATTTGGTTTTTGCATATTGTTGTTTTATACGGAGATTATAACAATATGTCATGTTTTGTAAATTGTCAAATTTGTTTTGATGCAATTTTGATCGAATTTGCAATTGTTTTTGTCTCGAAATTTGTTTTCACGAGGGTTTTGGTTTTTCCAGAGGTTTTCAGCCACTTTTGCATTCGATCGAGCGTATTTCTACTCGATCGAGTGCTGTTTTTGTCTTGTTTTTGATCGATCGAGTCCCTGTTGTACTCGATCGACCTTGTCTCAAAAACCTTTTTGCTCGATCGAGTCCCTGTTGTACTCGATCGACCTGTTTTCAAAACCCCTCTGCTCGATCGAGTTGTCCTCGTACTCGATCGAGTAGTTTTGCTGATATAGGTACTCGATCGACCACCAGTTTAGTCGATCGAGCACCTCCTGATTAGCATACCCCTCGATCGACTTGCAGTTCAGTCGATCGAGCCCTGTAGTTCCTCGATCGAGCACTTATGTCCCTGGATCGAGGGATTTCGTCTTTAACAGCTTTGAAAATTTGTTTCTTTTGATTTAAATTTTCTTTTGGCTTCAATATGTACTTTATACGGATATAGTACACTCGCTTAATAGTGAATCGGTTCACTCACGTACCATTTAGTTGTTTTAAAGCGTCTTTAAAATGACGGATTATAATGGATTAAAATTAAATGATAGAAGCGGTTTTATCACACGAATTTTAATCATTAAAAGGTGGTTTGGATAAATTTAACATAATTACGGAATTATGTCATGAATAAATTTGTTTTGTTTTTAGTTGATGCATTTTTATTTATCGTTAATTTATGAATGCCGTGAATGCCTTTTAATTACGTATTTAATTTTACAAGCGATTGTAACTTAGTGTGGCCTTAGTAGAACGTGTTACCGTAATGATGGAACACGGTCTTGGTTGTATTTTGAGATCTTGTATCTCCGTTTTGGATTTTTCACTTGTAATTACAGTTTTAATTAGAATGTAAATAGGTTTATATTTGTAATTTTAATTGTAATTTTTGAGAAGACCAAAGATGGAGACCGGATGCTCACTCCCGCTACTTGGATCAAGATGGAACATCAAGACAAGCTTTTCGGGTCCAACGGTGGATTCCAAAGTTGTATTATGTTCTTATACTAGGATAGGCCACACTAGGAAATTTTTACTTACGTTTTTGCATTCATTTATTTATTTTTCGCAACGATAATTTGCATCATTTTCCGCCTAAAAACCAAACCACCTAATATATTGCATGAAAACTGACACATATAGAGGTCACGAGTTAGTTTTCATTGACATTCTCATGTCACACGTTTTAAGCCATCATCCAAATAAATTCATTCACGACAGACGCTAGTTATTCGTTCACTTAAAATGAATTATAATTTAGTTGATGGGATCTTCCTCGTATAAACTAAAATTGAGAACGGTCTTTATAGGTCAAACTCCAATGAGTCCCTTCTTCGTCGGTAGGCATACTATGACCCCTTCTACGTCGGGTAAGTTGGAACCGATTGACCTATTTTATCTCAACACTATGGTCACTCGTACGATCCTGTGATCATGGTGGACTATAAGATAGGATTTACAGAAATCTATCGACCAAGAGTTCTTCCGGAAGAATTAGCTAAACAGTTGGCTTATCAATTTACTGAAATTGAGTCTTGGGATCACTTGTATCTTTCTTGAGGGAGATCAATTATGCAAGTGCGAGAGTCTACATGTTTAAAATAAATTTTAAATAGACTTAAATCACCTCGATGAGTTGCTTATTTCGTTTTGTTTTTCTTTCTTTTTCAGTGTAGATCACGTTTTAAACTGCTAAACAACAAATGGCTGGTTCAAGTGATAACCCAATGCCAAGTGCCACATTGGACCGTGAGTCCTGGCTTAGGATCTTCATGAATCGGATGAATCGGTCTACTCGATCAAGAATGATGGATCCAACTTCGCGGACTGGGAGGCGGCATTACGGAATGCGCCACCGCTGACGGAAGCTCAAATTTTTGTTAGAGCCCCTCCCGGCAAAAACCCAGTCCCACGGCTAGAGCTACCGAAATCGCCAAGTTTAACGATT
Source organism: Silene latifolia (assembly GCF_048544455.1). Taxonomy (NCBI): domain Eukaryota; kingdom Viridiplantae; phylum Streptophyta; class Magnoliopsida; order Caryophyllales; family Caryophyllaceae; genus Silene; species Silene latifolia. The sequence goes on from NC_133536.1 coordinate 44,980,592, forward strand.
TCTGCATGGAAGCGGGTGCGATTAAAAACGTACTCATTTTTGCAATGGAATCCAATTTGCAGAAGCGCTTCATAGCCCATGGTGCAAACAAGATTTTCACCACGCTCACTAAGGAATTCTCGAAAGCACCGAGAATCGTGACCTATGAGCATACCACTCGCTTCTTTGATGCGAGACTCCAGAAGGGCCAACCGGTTAGCCCACACATTCTCGCATGATTGAGAATGTCGAGAAGTCGGAGACCTTTAACTGTAACATCAGCGAGAACATTGTTATCGACCGTATGCTTCACTCACTCCACGATGGTTTTTCGCAATTCAGAGCGAATTACTATATGAATGATTTGAAGAAAACTCCCCATGAATCGCACTCCCTCCTCGTACATGACCGAGAAGGACATGAAGTGCAGTGGGAGCTCAAACAGATGTTCTCGTTGTGTCAAACAAAGGGAAAGGTAAGGGCAAAGCTCCGGCAAACCTAACAGTAGGTAAGGCGAAGTTCAAGAAGTCGGGTTCAGGTAAGAGTGGTCCTGGTGAGTCGAGCAACTCATCAGGCATGACAAAGAGCAAGAGTGAAAACATGGAATGCCATCATTGCCACAAGACTGGGCATTGGAGACGCACATGTCCTGTTTATCATGAGGACTTAAAGGCAAGTCGTGTTAAACCTGTTGGTATGTCTTCTCTCTCTTCTACTTTTATTCATATGATTGAGATTAACCACGCAAGTTACGGAACTTGGGTACTTGATACTGGTTGTGGTTCTCATCTGTGTAATCATGTGCAGGGGCTCCGAAACATCGAACCCCTCGTAAAGGGTGAGGTGGACCTGCGTGTTGGGAATGGAGCAAGAGTAGCTGCCATCTCCAAGGGGACATATGTGATCCAGCTTCCTAGCGGATTTGAGTTATCATTATATGATTGCTATTATGTACCCAGTCTTTCTAAAAACATTATTTCTGTTTCTGCGCTTGATAAACTTGGTTTTTCATTTGTAATAGAGAATAATTCTTGCATTTTCTCATTACACAATATGATTTATGGCAAGGCAGTCTCCATGAATGGAATTTATGTTTTAGATCAGACCAACGAAATATTACACGTAATGAATAAAAAGTTAAAGGTTGGTGACAAAGATCAAACGTATCTATGGCACTCGCCGCATGGGACACATTAATGAGAAACGCGTAAAACACTCATCAAACATGGAGCTATCTCGGCCTTTGATTTTCAATCATTTGGCACGTGTGAATCATGTCTCATCGGTAAAATGACTCGTATTTCCTTCAAAGGTGTTGGAATGCGCGCTGCTGACCTATTAGGACTCATACACACGGATGTATGTGGACCTATGTCAATCACCGCACGAGAAGGCTATAGGTATTTCATCACTTTCACGGACGATTTGAGTAGATATGGCTATGTCTACTTAATGAAGCACAAAAGTGAATCCTTTGAGAAATTCAAGGAATACCAAAATAGGGTACAAACCCGTTGGGTAGAAAGATAATAACACTGCGTTCGGATCGTGGTGGCGAGTATCTTTCTCACGAGTTTGATCAACACCCGAAGGACCGTGGGATTGCCCTACGCTTAACTCCACCTGGAACACCTCGGTTGAATGGTGTGTCCGAACGGAGAAATCGAACACTACTTGATATGGTTCGATCCATGATGAGTCACACGGTTTTACCCGATTCATTATGGGGTTATGCTCTTATGTCGGCCGCTCTAATACTTAACCAAGTCCGTCTAAAGTCATTGACAAGACTCCATATGAACTATGGAAGGGAACGGTCCCTAACTTGTCCTTTATACGGGTTTGGGGCTGCGAGGCTTATGTCAAGTGGAGACACGAGGATAAGCTCGGCCCGCGATCGGTCAAGACATACTTTATAGGTTATCCTAAAGGAACACGTGGTCATTACTTTTATTCGCCAACCGAACAACGTGTTTTTGTTGCGGCTAGTGCGACATTCTTAGAGAAGGAATTTCTCGAGAATGCAAAGAGTGATAGAACCTTCGACACATGTCGAGATTCCAAACCAAATACCGAGCAACTATTGGAGGAACCTATTCCTTCAATCCCTATTTGCGGTGAACATTCCTGAGGAACCTAGGAGGTCGGGAAGAATCTCTATTCCTCCGGACAGATACATCGGTATGGTCGAGGAACATGACATAGATGACGTTCTACTCTTAACGAGTAGTGAACCCGCAACATATAAAGGTGCCATGACCAGTTCGACTCAAAGCTATGGCTTGAGGCCATGCAATCCGAGATGGACTCCATGTATGAGAACAACGTGTGGGATCTTGTTGACTTACCCGCTAAGGTTCGTCCCCTTCAATGCAAATGGCTTTACAAGATAAAGCATTCTGTGGAAGGTCAACAAGATATCTACAAAGCACGACTAGTTGCTAAAGGTTTCACCCAAGTGCCAGGTTTGCACTACGATGAGATTTTTGCACCCGTAGTTATCTTTGCGTTCCATTCGGATTATCTTAGCGATTGCCGCTTTTCATGACTATGAAATTTGGCAAATGGACGTGAAAACCGCCTTCTTAAACGGCTTTTTGGAGGAAGAGTTGTACATGGTACAACCCGAAGGTTTCATCGATCCAGTACATCCTAAGAAAGTGTGCAAGCTTAAGCGTTCCATTTATGGACTTAAGCAAGCATCAAGGAGTTGGAATCATCGCTTCGACCAAGTGATAAAAGAAAATGGATTTACTCGATCGAATGAGGAACCATGTTTATATATCAAGTCGAGTGGGAGCAAGATTGTCTTCCTAATATTGTATGTTGACGACATACTCCCGATTGGGAATGACATACCTCTCTTAACTTCGGTGAAAGTATGGTTGAAGAACCATTTCCAGATGAAAGATCTGGGAGAGGCACAGAGAATTCTAGGCATCCGTATCTATCGAGATAGATCACGACGGATGTTATCTCTCAGTCAAGAGTCTTACATAGACAAAGTCCTTGAGAGATTCAAGATGACTAACTCCAAGAAGGGGTTCCTTCCCATGTCCCCAGGGTGCATTTGAGCAAGTCTCGTGCACCGAGAGACACCGGAAGAGAAAGAGCGCATGACACGGATTCCTTATGCTTCGGCAATAGGATCAATCATGTATGCCATGATATGCACACGTCCGGACGTGGCATATGCATTGAGTATGACAAGTCGATTCCAACAAAGAACCAGGTGAACCACATTGGTTGGCTGTCAAGAACATTCTTAAGTACCTACGGAGGACTAAAGATTGGGCTTTGACTTATGGAGGCGAACAAAAGCTATGCAACAACCGATTCGCAGATGCTAGCTTCCAAACGGATCGTGATGACTCGAAATCTCGGTCGATTCGTTTTTACTCTTAATGGCGCCGCAGATCACCGGAAGAGTTCGAAACAAACTGTTACAAAGAGATTCTACGACCGAGTCCGAGTACTATGCCGCGTCTGAAGCAACAAAGGAAGCGATATGGATGCGTCAATTCTTACATGGGCTCTCTGTAGTGCCTAGTTCGAATGACCCAATCACCATCTATTGCGACAATAGTGGTGCCATCTTCCAAGCTAAGGAGCCAAAGTCTAGCAACAAGTCTAGACATGTACAACGGAAAGCTCATCTAATCCGGGATTACGTGGAGCAAAAGACAGTAGTGATAGAAAAGATTGCTACAGATGATAACATAGCAGATCCTCTCACTAAAGCATTACGACAAGATAAGCATGAAGGGCACGTAAATTCCATGGGAATCAAACGTGTTCCTGAGTTGTAGTACTCTTTTATGGATCAGATTCATTCTCCTTTGTACTCTATACGACATCATCGTTTTGATATTTTATATATATATATATTTTGTTTTTTCATGTGGAATTGTACGACAATTTTGAACACCACAAAGTGAACTGAACAAACATCATATCTTGTTAGTCCTTAATTGCCCATATGAGCTGATAACTCTGGCAATTATTCCGTGACGTTGGTTGATGGTGGGTTCAACGAGCCATAAGTCAACCGGTTGACCACCAATCACGAGGCGATTTATACGGATATTTCGTAGGACACAATTGTGACATCGACGTGGAGTCCTAAATGTTTTATAACATTCGTTGCCCGGTCGTGGATAGGACTTCCATGGTGATCCTAAGAGTCGATTCTTTGACTATCGACTGTCTCTTGAGACTACGGCAGATTTTGGGTGACTTTGGTTTCTTTCTCACGGTCATCCGTAACAGGGGGCCAAGTAGATTTTTTCTGGGTCATTTCATGCTGTGCTTAGATCGGAAGGAGTCGAGTTGAAGGAAATATTCAGCCTTTATCGGTACTCGATATTTCTCGGGGCCACTCGAGGAGTCAGAATCGAAATGCATGGCCATGCACGGATACGGATTCGTTTTATCAGTAAAGTTACTCTCTAGTCGGGGAAACCACTCTAGATACTGATCGATTGTAAAATACGACCTTTGTGGATCCAGATCTGCAAATTGTTTTACATTGAGTGGGAGAAATTTTAAATGAATATGAGAATCGGTTATCGCACCTACACTTGTACGGACAAGTGGGAGTTTGTTGAGCTTGTGTCCTCCAGTTAGTGCGGATAACGTCATTGCACATACACTTGTACGGACAAGTGGGAGCTTGTTGGGGTTGGTGTCCTTAACAGTTAGTGCAAGGACTTATAAACCTCTAAAAGGATCAAAGGGCATACTTTGGTATTATTATCAGTTGATCCACGTTTATCAATAACGGTTGGCTTGCTAGATAAGTTTGACGTTATTGTCATACGGATGGCGGTGATCAACTGGTCCCTAAAAGTCACACCTATAGGATACGTTCGAGAGATGTAACGGTATGAAAATACTGTCATGTAGATGCCAAAATTGACTAACCAATTAGTCCGAGTTATTTGACTAGTAATTAGTCAAATATGTGATGTTGAGATATTATATTTAATACGGATTAAATATCATGGGCTAAGGCGAATTAACCATTTAATTCGTAAAATTAAATATACGTGATTTATATTTAATTAAATGTATATTAAAAATAATTATACAATGCTTTTTTTTGTCGGACACGTATTAATAATTCAAATAACCCGTATTATTAGCCGATGCCTTAATTTCCGATAACCGATAACAGTTTATAATATAAACCCGTCATATACATTTTAGCATTTTGGTGAACTGGACCTCGAGCTAAAATTAAGAGGAAGTGGAAGCCCACTTCCCCATGCATGCATTCGGTCCAGCCGAACCAAACAAAAGGAGAGGCTCCCTCTCCTTTTGACCTAGACAATTTCATTTGCAGAAAAACTAGGGTTTCGAAAGAGCATTCTTCTCTGTAGAAACCGAGATCTCACATCTCAAGCAAACTCACATCAGTTCTCCCTATATTGCAAGGCAATCGGAGAACACTGTTCTAGCACAAGGGCATATCTCGGACAAGGTCTTGGGTGCAACAATTAGGAGGGAATCTAGTTTGATTTCTGTTCTTTACGCCGTTCATCAAGGACCCGAGGTTGATTTCTTGTTCCTTATCGTTTTTATGTTTTATGACTATATTCACATGTATATTTTACGTTATAATCCTACAATTAAAGGGGTAGTATACGGATATTAACCCTCAGTTTATAATTGGAATTTAAGAATTTGGTAACTCGAGTTTTGTTGCTTGGGTTTTGACATGGAGTAGAGTTTATGATGAGAGCTTGGAAGGAAACACCTCTAGGACGTTGTTGGCTATTGGTGATGAAAGTGTTACTTGGAAACTTGAGTTGAGCTCGAGGTTAGCATAGTCGGTATACTTTTGTAAGTGTTGTGATGATTACATGGGAACCATGTTGGGTGAGAGTCATAGCTAGCTTTGAGATCTCATTTGGGTATCCACTTTGCGGTAACGAGGATTAGTTGCCAGAGTTCTTGAGATGTGATTATAAGTTGGGATCGATAGATGTTGAGCTGAGATGAGTTAGATGTTTTGGGTGGTTGTCTCGTAGTTTGGAGAATGTCACCATTTATACCTTAGGTTTCGAGAGTATAACAAGATATCATTGGGATGATAGAATGTGCAAAAGAACTTTTGAATTTGGATTTTTGATTGATGGTTTACCAGTTTGAGAAACCCGTGGTTGACCCTAGTTGAAATGAGTATAGCTTTGTTAGAAGCTTTGACCTTGATCTCGTGGAGGTTGTTTGTAGATTTTTGATGATTTGGAGTGGTGAAATCACACTTATAGTGAAGTACCTTGTTTCATGGAATAGCTTAGGATGAAGTAACATGAAGGTTTTGAGGAAATCCCTGGGAGTGATGTGGTTATGAATTTTGTTGTAGGAAGTCTTCGGAATAGCTTAGGTTAATGTTGTTATTTGAGATTGGAGTACCTGGCGTTTCCTTGTTGTCTAATTTCCCTTCTTCTTTGACCATAAGCGTTACCGTTCATACCTCTATTCCTCGCTCGTTGTACTTCCCTTTGAGTTTGATACTAGAGGCCTATAAAACTCTATGTTGTGACCTCCTTGTTGACCTTACGGTGACTTTTTATCCTTAAGAGTTCGTCATAGTCTTTCTGTTGGTTAAGTTTTGGGTTCCTTAGTGTACTTTGTAATTATGGTGTCTAAATTCTTTTTATTTTATGCAATTTCTAACCATTTGAGTTACTATTTTGGATTCATTGTTAAAATTTTGTGCTACTTTGACAAAACCTTACTTATTTTAAAGTTTTGAAAATGAAAGTTTGCTTTCAATTTGGTAGGTTCTTAGAAAAATTTGATTCTTTGTTGAAGTTTAATGTTACATTTTCAAAAATTTGACTTCTTTTAGAGCTTGAAAACAGATCTTTTACTTTCAATCTGGCTTTTGCAAAAGAAAATATGAGTAAATTATCATTTTCATTTAGTTTTAACGTTGACAGGATGTTAGAACTCGTTATTGGAGACGTCTAATAACTTGTTCTACGCTTATCGGCGAATGATTTTGTATTTGAGCTTGTCTTTGACTTGGAAAGTTTGCGTTCTTGTGTGGACAACAAGAGCTATTTCGTTCCATGGAAGAGGACTTATACTTTTGAAACCTCTTCTTAAAAGTTTTTGGAAGAATTACCATACCCATCATTGTAAATGCTTTCATTGTCGATTTCAAAAGAAATCCGAATTTATCTTTATAACTTTTCATTTCTACTTTCAAGTTTCGAGGACGAAACTTTTTAAAAGGTGGGATGATTGTAACACCCGCGAATTTTCTGTTTTGGCAATTATAATTTAATTAGCCATTTTATTATTTTATTTATATTTTAAATCCGTTTTTTTTTATAAAAATGCGGCTTTACATTTATAATAATGTTAGTATTAATAAAAATATTCGTCTTAAGTTTATAGTAGGTTTGAAATGTATTTTAGTGGAAAATCGACTCAATTTAAGGTTTTGGGCTTAGGATGACCATTGAGCCTTTCTTTTATTTCTTCCCCTCCACCAATCCTATACTCAAAACCCTAGCTTCTTCCTTCCACTCTAAAATTTCAGCAACTTTCCTCAACAAACAAACATGAAACACCATTGTTACACCATTTCTTCCATTTCACTAAAATCCCCATAACTTGTTCAATTCTTATCCGAATCAAGTGATTTTCGCGTCTATCTTCTCCTCTTTCCGTTCTCCATCCATTCATGTAAGAAAGATACTAACTTTCCTCTTCCCCTTATTCTGGCCGTGTATATAAGGCATGTTTTTCCCCGATTAAATCGTTTTCTTTGTGTTTAGGTGAGTTCTTGGACAACCCGGAGTAGTTTTGAGTCGGAAGTGTTTTCTTTGAAGAGATAAAAGGTAACGGTGATAGGTTACTCGACATTATGTTGAATTTATGTGGTTGTTTATTCTTTTAGTGAACAAGTTTACATTTTTACTTGTGTTTGTACCATGTTTGTATGTGACGGTTTTATACAAGTTTTACTTATCTATTTTGAGAAAAGATGGTACCTTTAGATTCATGGTGAAGTGGGTAAATGAATTGGGTAGTTTATTTGAATGGAGATTACATGTTTCATGCTTAAAATTTTGTCTTAAGACGGCTTCACTAATTGTCTAGAAACCATGTGTATAGGTTGTTGATGGGTGTGTTTTGTGGACTGTTTTTGAGTCGGTTTCTTGGGTGATTTGAGCCAAATTGTTAATTTCCGTCTCTTGTGTATATACATGTATGATTTGGGTAACTAGTATGGACGAATACCGCTTTACTCGTGCTTAGAAACCCGTCTTAAAATCACCCGTGTTGGCCTGGACACCTGTCATTCCTGACCGGGGTGACCTCCAATACCGCTGAAAATATGACAGATGGACCGACGTCGAAAAATTAGGTGGTTTAGCCACTTGAATCACTCGATTCGGAGTCCGTATGAGTAAATGGCGACCGTTTTACCATTTCAAGTTATATAAATATATATATCCTTTGTGTATGATGGTTGTTTATGCTCTTTATTCGTATCATGACCCAAGTTTTTCCTTGTTGACTCGTATATGTTTATGGGCTGTTCGGATTTTGGTTTGTTTACGTTTTGCCTCGTGTTTCGTATTAGTTAATTCATTTGTTATCGGTTATTTATACTTTGTTCAAGTAACATGTAAACGTGAAATAATATGTTTAATCATGATAAGAAAGCATGAAATGATGCTATATGCTTCATATTTGAGTTCATATTCATTTGTTTACATTTTGCCATGTGTTTTGTATTACTTGTTCCATTTTGAGCTCAAGTGACATATAAATACGAAATATAAGGTTTATTCAAGTTATATAAGATTGAAATGGTATTATATACTCCACATATGAGTTCTTATTTGTTCATGGTCGAATATTTATCAAGTTTCAAGTATGAAATGACTTAGTATATTTCATTTATGGGTGTACTTACTCATTTCCATGTTTCCATCATATTTCAAGTATGAGTGATTTATTCTAAGTAACTACTTGTAATGAGTCGTATTTTTGTGAAAATGTCATAATGATATGCCTTCTTGCGTGACTTATCTTTACGCCTTACTTGTGTCGTTCTGCCAAGTATTGATTTTACGCTGCTCTCGTGCCGTTCTGCCGGGAGTTGGTTAATTTATGTTTTTCCCGCCCCTTTCGGACTGTTCTGCCGATTGTGGGTTAGCTCATATCGTATTCTGGTGACAATGCCTTTATGCTATACATTTTGCTTGACTTGTCTTTACGCCCCTTTCGGACTGTCCTGCCGATTGTGGGTTTAGCTAATATTTTCCGCCTCTTTCGGACTGTTCTGCCGATTGTGGGTTCTCGACTTCCGTTCTATCGATCGAGTCTTGGATGCGGACTGTTCTGCCGCATGTCGAATCTGGAATCGTTCTGTCCCGAGAGTCTGGCCAGATTTAGACTAGGACTGAGTCTTGGGAGTACCATTGTCGTCCTACCAGGGGAATTATATATTGATATATGAGTAGTAAAGGTCTTGCTTGGTTATAGATATTGGTATTTGTCTTTCAAGGCAAGTGTTATGCCTTGTGTTGTTTGTCTTGGTCCTATCGGATACTAGGGGTGTGCTATAAGCCTCTAGTTGCGATATGATCGTCGGGATTGATGTTCCCATCCGTTCTTATGGTGAGATGCAAGCCATAAGTATGAATGTGACATTAGTAGCCACGTCCCGTGCAATGTTTGCTAAGTGGTTTACCAAGTAATGGCTACGGTTTCTATTCCTGTAATTTGCATTGATTGATCCCTTACTTAATTGCTTCACATGATTCGGATTCTAATCTCATATGTATGTTGTATTTCCTTGAAATGCGTGTTTTTGTATAAATGACTGTATTGTTGTCTTTCATATTATTCAATTGTCTCACATGAATAGTTGATTTTTTATTATGCTAATGTTTCTTTCTTGTTCCATCTCATTTAATTGTCATGTTTACACATAAACTTGATATTCATATCTTTTGTAAGTATCTTACATGACTTACTTGTTTTAGTTCTTTGTTATGTTCGTTTCGACATTTTGTGGCTGGGAGAACCTTGAGTTACTCCCCACTGATTGTGGCGTTCATGTTTACATGAATGACAGGTACTAGTTGGTGCATTTATGGGGTGAAGACATGTGTGAGTTAGCGAGCACTTTGGCCTTGTAGTCGATTTATTAAGATTGATTAGACTCACCTTTTATAGTATTGTCATTCGAGGGATATATTTTCCCTCACCTTGACTATCACGTTTGTATAATTTAAGCTTTATTTCCGCAATCCTTTATCTGTGTTTTAGATTTTAATGAACCCGCGCTTTAAAGTTTAAAAGTTTTAAAAGTTTTCTATTTTTCGCTTGAATTTATAAGTTTTATCTTCCGCTTTATCGCGGGGTGTCACATGGCTTTTCCGGACGTTAAAATACACCTAGAAAAGTGGAGATTTAGTCGATCCTATACACGTTGGATTTTTCATGGGGAACCATTAGAGGACGAGAATAGCTTTGAAGAAGATGATGTTGAGGTATACGAAAGGCTAACTGATGATCTTGAGTTTGCCGAGTTTTTTGAGTTGGAAGAGTTGGAAGCAGACAAGTTGAATGTTGGGTCTATAGAAAATGAAGAGAATGATGATGAGTCGAATGCTTTTCAAGATGTAGGTGATGACACTATTAATTGGGATGACCTTAACAACATGTATGAGAAGTTGTGTGAGTCTGAAGCACCTCTGTATCCTGGTTGTAAGTTCACAAAAATGTCGGTTGTGGTGAAGTTGTATTATATCAAGGGGGCAAATGGGGTGAGTGATACGTGTTTCACTAGTTTTTTAGCCTTGATAAAGGAGTTGCTTCCAGATGGTAATGTTCTACCTGTTAAGACATATGAGGCTAAAAAACTAATAAAAGGAGTGGGTATGAAATATGAGAAAATACATGCATGTCCAAATGATTGCATATTGTATCGGAAATTATATCAAAACTTAACCAATTGCCCTAAATGTTTGGAGTGGAGTTATAAGGATAAGGAAGGGATCCCGGCTAAGGTATTGTGGTATTTTCCAGTGATACCAAGATTCATAAGGATTTATGCGAATAACGATGATTCAAAAATGTTAACTTGGCATGAAACTGGAAGAATAAATGATGGAAAGCTAAGACACCCGGCAGATGGTATGCAATGAAAATCGTACGACGCTAAGTATCCAGAGTTTGGCAATGAACCTAGAAACTTACGTCTAGCATTGTCCACTGATGGAATGAACCTACACGGAAACATGAGTATCCAACATAGTACTTGGCCAGTAGTGTTGGCTATTTATAACTTACCTCCATATGTGTGCATGAAAAGAAAGTATTTGATGTTGTCGTTGTTAATTTCCGGCCCTAAACAACATGGAAATGATATAGATGTCTATTTGGAACCTCTTCTAGATGATTTTCGAATGTTGTGGGATAGTGGGATAGAAGTATTTGATGCATATAAGAACGAAACTTTCAGTTTGAGAGTGATGTTTTTGTGTACAATATCTAACTATCCGGCTTATGGCGACCTTTTTGGGCACACAGTTCATGGGAAAGAGGCTTGTCCATTGTGTGGGGAGGATATCGAGTCTGAATACTTGAACTCTTCTCGTAAGTATGTGTATATGGGAAATATGAGTTCTTGTATCATGACCATTGTTATCGCAAGATGCAGAAAGCATTCAATGGAAGACAAGAACTTCGTCAACCTCCTAGAATTTTGAGTGGGCATGAAGTTTATCAGAAAGTAAAGCATATTGAGATAGATTATGGGAAGAAGAGCGACTCTAAATTGTCTACTCGTAGGTATAAGAAAAGATCCATATTTTTTGATAAACTTCCATATTGGCCTGACCTGGAGGTCAGGCATTGCCTCGATTTCATGCATATTGAAAAAAATGTCGGTGATAATATTATCAATACCTTTCTGAATGTTCCCGGTAAAACAAAGGATAACGCCGCAGCTAGGGAAGATATGAAAATGATGGGTATTAGGCTAGAGTTGGCACCACAGAAGAGAGGTAATCGTACATTTTTACCGCCAGCAGCTTATACCCTTTCACGGAATGAGAAAAAAGTGTTCTGTGCATGCTTGAATGGAATTAATGTGCCACATGGTTATTCGTCGAACATCAAAAGCCTAGTGTCGATGCAAGACCTAAAACTCACCGGGTTAAAGTCACATGATTGTCACACTTTGATGCAACAATTACTACCTGTGGCTATTCATTCCATTTTACCTGAAAAGGTAAGATATGCTATAACTAGATTCTGTCTCTTCTTCCAGTCCATATGCGAGAAAGTCATCGATCCTGATGACGCGGATTCATTGTAGGACCTCGTTGTAACCTCTCTTTGTCAGTTGTAAATGTATTTTCCACCCTCTTTCTTCACTATCATAATTCATCTGACCATTCACTTGGTTAGGGAGATTTTGTACCTCGGGCCCGTGTACTTGAGATACCAGTATCCTTTTGAAAGATTGATTAACGTCTACAAGGACTATACATCTAATCGGTATCGTCCGGAAGGTTGTATTGCTGAACATGCTATTTTAGACGAAGCTCTTTCATATTGTTACGCTCATCTCTCCCCTGGGGAGTTGATTGGCATTCCTAAGAATCGTCATAGTGACTGGATGACCGAAAAAGGTATTAGGGGTCGGGTTGAAAAAATTGTAACACGTGAAATGTTGCATTTAGCACATACGTATGTGCTAAACAACGAAGATGAGGTGCAACCTTATATTCAACAACACAAATATGAGCTCAAATACGATCACCCAAACAAGACCGAGAAGTGGATTGCAAACGAGCATACGAAGACGTTTGGAGAGTGGTTTAGGAATATTGTCTTAGAGTATACGAATCAAACTGGTGATGACATCTCTCCTAGCTTACTACGTCTTGGTTTAGGTCCAAATGCCAGGGTCACCTTTTACAGCAGTTTTGCCATTAATGGATATACTTTTTACACCCGCGAGCAAGATGAGTTGAGCACAATGCAAAATAGTGGCGTGAGTTCTGAATTTGAGGCAATGCACTTTGCTACTTCAAAAGATAAAAAGCCTATTTGGGAAAAATGCCTTTATTATGGTGTTATTAAAGAAATATTGGTATTAGATTACATTGATTTCACAATGCCTTTGTTTCAATGTCACTGGGTTGATAACTGATGTGACCATAATTTGAGCATATTTAGTCCCCGAATTAGCCTTGTTCCCATGCTTTTTAGTGCATATTTGGGTCATTTATTGTCTTTGTCCTTTGTTTTGCATATTCTTTGAGGTTTTGACCCCTTGGTAGGAAAGGAGTGCAAAACTTGCATTTTCATGGCAAAATAGAGCTAAATTGATTGAATTCAATGACCAAGCGTCAAAAAGAAGACAAGACTAGAAGGCCTTTGTACATACTATAGTATATGGGCAATGATGTGAAAAGATCCTTGCATCCCCGAAGAAATCCTCAAGGATTTTATGAAGATAAAGGAAGAAAATAAGAAGGGAAGAAGCTGATCTACAATCCGAGCGGATTGCCCACAATCCGCCCGTCCAAGACAAGCAATCCGAGCGTCTTCCTCAGAAGGCCGCTCGTCCAAAACCACCACAATATGCCCGTCCACCCCACGAATCCGCTCGTCCAACAAGAAGACAATCCGCCCGTCCCGTGCTCTGGACGCTCGGATTGTGTGACAGCTATTTTGTCTTCTACATGTTTTATGAAGGATGTGCATACCTCGGGAAAGACTAGCAAAAAGGAGACTCGCATATTTTTCTGAGAGGAGCGATTCCTCAAGGACTTAATCATCATTTAAGCCCTTGGTAAACCCTAATTTGTCTACCTAATCCCCACTATAAATACCCCATTAGTCTAATTAGATAATCATGTTATTCTTAGCAATCTCTAGTATAGTTTATATCAATCTAATCTCTCTTTAATCTTGTAATCAACATTTAATCAAGTTTTAATACAAATCTCATTTCCTTAATCTCTCTTTTGTTCATCTTTCATTTTGGGTAATTGAATATTATTTGGGTTATTATTGGGAGATTGACAACCTTCCAATCAATCATCAAGTACTTCTATTATTCTTTGCTTTATTATTGGAATCATTAGTAGGTATAATTCTCTTAATCCCTTTTTAATTATTGTTAATTATCTTCATTTATTCATCATGTTTTACTTTGTTGGTATGATTGACAACCTTGCTAGCATGTTCAACATGATAATGAGTGAGTAGTTTCCTTAGCTAGGGTTAATGGGTAATTAGGGGAAACCAACATGGGGGATGATTCATGCTTAAATTAATATGTTTTCATAGTTTATTTGCTTGCTTGTTGTGATCTCAACTTATGCACATGTTATGTTTGATGAAATGCGAGCCTATGAATCCTTGCATTTTTTACCCATCACCTATGTTTTCAATGAGACTTGTAAGACATAAACCAACTCGAGTCTCATTAGACCATGCATATAGTTGAGTAGGGAAGATTAAGTCGACTTGTAGGTGTTGTACAATCTAATCGATTCGGCTCTGGGACCCAAACTTTCCTAGGGTTGTAAGATATAAACCAACTCGATCCATCACAACAATAATTGCTTGCTTATAATTTGAGAATATGTTTGTATGATCAATTCCCATGAATCCCCTATGACCCCATGACACCCTAGTGGCTTTTATCAATTGTTTACACCCCTTTTTAATCATCTTGCTTGTTTACTTTCATTGCTATTTAGTTTAGTGATCTTCTATTCAAACCCCAAATTGTGACACCCCTAGACACCGCTAGTTGCAATTGAAAATCTCATCTCAATTCCCGTTCCTTGGGATCCGACCTTTACTTGCCTCTTTACTAATTGTAGAGTTGTTTGTGGAGTTATAAATAGTGTTTTGGTCTAGGTGCACCTAACGACAAGTACCGAAAACTACACATCTCAAGAGAGTCCGACCAAAAATGGCGTCGTTGCCGGGGACAGTGTTAACTTGATTTAGATTTTCTTAGATTGTTATTAGTTGTCTTTCTTTGCCTTGGGGAAGTAAAACTCCTCAAGGTTTGTTCTAACTATTTTCAAGTTGTTCGATATTTTGCAAGATGGACCTTATAGATTGTTTTGTAGAGGACCACTTAAGTATACCTTTCTTCAAAGATCGCATGCAAGCATTGGAAGCCTTGGAAGCAAGTGAGGCTAAAAATATGTATTGGGAATTGGAGGTAGATGATATGCGACTTATTTACACCTCATTTCCCTCTTTATTTTACGCATTCCGGCTCATAACGAGTCGGTTTCGTGTGCCTTTCCTTGCATTTGTGCCCGATCCCCCGTACTTGTTATTTTGTGTATCCTTTTGTAGGAACCGAGTCGAGTATGGAGGAATTTGGGGCAAGAAAGGCATTCTAATGCCTTTACATGAAGAAAAGGGAGATGAAGGATTATGAGGATAATCCTCTGCCGGCAGGCCGACAGCCGGCCCACCGGCAGGGGATATGGCTATGAGGAGAAAAAGGAGGAAACAAGCTGAGCAGATGTTCTCTGCCGGCAGGCCGGCAGCCGGCCCACCGGCAGGGAACACCATTCCATACTTAGTCAAATTTTGGAAGAAGTTTTTGGGCAAAAGAAGTGAGAACGCTGCTGCTGCAAGCACAGTGTGCCGGCGACGGTCAACCGGCAGAGAGGGCACCGACATGAAGAAATGGAAGAAAATCTCAAGAAGAGGAATTCTCTGCCGGCGGCTGCGGCAAGCCCCGCCGGCGGGGATTACGCAACCTTCATTTTTCTCGCTTTTTGAAAGAACGCGCTGCCGGCACGGGAGGCCGGCGGCCCGCCGGCACAGGACACGCAGACACGACTTTTGGGCTTTTTCATTCCTTCCTCCCTTAATTCAATGATAGCCTATAAATACCCCCTCCTTAAACCCTTTTGCACACAACCCTAGATCTGAGAAACATTCCATATTTATTATAATACCTCCTCAATCAAGTTCTAATCTTTCAATAATTATTATTAATATTTAGCAAGAATTAGTTAGTTCTAGTAGTAGTCAATTGTTTACACTTGTTTGTTGAAGTTTGTATTGGGGATTTTGAAGGGTTTTCCTTCTTATTAATCAATCAAGCATTCATCTTTCCTTTTGTTGGTATAATTCCTCTCCTTTCTTTTACTTGTTTATCTTTTGTTTACATTTTCCTTGTCTTTTAATATTGCTATAACATTCATCATGTCTCCTCCTTGTGTTGTTTGCTTTTCTTCTCTATTTAGCATAATTTCCCTTAACATGAGTGAGTAGATTCCTTCTAGGGTTTAAGGGGGAGTCTTTATGGAATTTATGGGCATGATTCTTTGAATATTTTGGTCTTTGGTGAAATTGTTTATCTTTCCTATTCATGCACTCAAGGTGTTTGTTGATTTGCTCAAGTGAAAGCTTTTGCCTTTCTTTCATTATTGCTTAATTCTCCCTTGAATGAAAGTTTGTGGGGGTCTTGATGTTTGTTTAGGAGAGGTGTGATACTAAATGAGAATTAGTAGCCACCTTTAAGATAGCCAAGACATTGGTTCTACATCTTAGGTTAATCTCTCACCATTGACCCTTTTTGATCTTCATGTTTGCCCCTAAACCATATTGATGACCCCGAAAGCCCTAGCTTTTAAATTAACCGTATTCATTATCATTAACTTGTTTGTCCTTTGCTCTAGTGATTAAAAACCAAAACCCCTTCTTTTAATTTTGATTAAACTTGACTCTTAATCGAACTTTGTAGCAACCCCCGCCGTCCTTGAGTTCGACCCCGACTAAATACTACGCTTTTTCGGGTTTTACAAATAGTTTTGGTGTAGGAAGTAGACGACAAATTTTCTACTATCAAATGGCGCCGTTGCCGGGGATGGCGTTAGGTTATGCTTAGTTTTATTTAGAGTCTTTGCTTTAATCTTGTCTCAATTGTTAGTTTGCTTTAGTAGTTGATTGTTGTTTGTAGAGTGTGTGTGATTTTTGCCTTTCCCTAGTGTGTAAAAACACTAGGAGACTTACGATTTATTAAGTGTATGCCTAGAAGGAATCACCAAGCTCTTCTATTCAACTCCGACCCCGAAAGGCTTTTTAGAACCTTGAGGACTAGGACTCTTGAAAGAGTAAGGAATAATTCCACACAAGCAAACATTGATCAACCAAATTCACACATCCCACAAAATTTTGATACAACAACTACGATTCAACCAAATACCACAATTGAGACTTTAGTAGAGAACCCCTTTCATAACTTCCTTAATTACAATAGTCCACCTCAAACACCACCACATCAAGAACCAAACCACCCACCACAAATGGCTCTTAGAGATCACAACCGGCCTAACCATAATGATTCATGTAATCCCATCAATTTTGGCACCTTGGCCCCAAACAACTTTGAAATGCATCCCGCCCAAGTTGGGTTAGTTGAGAAGGACTTGTTTGGAGGTCATATTGAGGAGGATGCCCATGCTCATCTCCGGAAGTTTAAGAGGAAAGTTTCAATGATGAAGAAGAATGGGGTGTCCGAAGACACCTTGAGAATGATGTTGTTTCCGTTTTCATTGACGGGCAAAGCGGACCGGTGGTTGAACATCCACCCACCGGATACTTTCACTACTTGGGATGACTTAGCCCAAGCATTTATGGCCAAGTACTACCCTTCCTCAAAGACCGCGATGCTCCGCAACGAGATCCATACGTTCCAACAAGAGGATGGGGAGTCCTTAGGTGAGGCTTGGGACCGTTATCAAGATTTGATAGCAAGTTGCCCCCACCATGGAATACCGGAATGGTACATTACTCAAACATTCTTCCAAACTTTACTACCAAGAACTAAGGAGATGGTAAATGCCTCCGCGGGGGGAGGTTTTGACCACTTGAGTGATGAAGAGGGCACGACATTGATCAAGAAAATGGTAGACTCGGAGGCAAACTATGGTTCTAGAGGGAACATGCTACGAAGGAACGGGAAATTTCCTAAGGAAAATGCCTCCAACTCCGAGACAAATGCCAAGCTCGACTTGCTCACAAAGCAATTTGAGAAGTTTTCAAAGAATCAAGTGAACCAAGCCGCGACCTCATATGGGCCGCCCATGGAAGAAGTTGCTCATGTCGCGAGTTTTGAACTTTGTGGAGGAAGTGGTCATACATATGACTTGTGTGGCAACAATTACAATGGTGCCTATGAAGAAAATGCTCAAGAGGTGAACGCTTTTCAAAGCTACAACAACAATCCTAGACCACCAAGGCCTCCTTACAACAACCCGAACACCTACAATCCAAATACCAATTTCTACCACCCCGGGTTAAGGAACCACCCCAACTTTAGTTACAAAAGCACCAATGTTCAAAACCCCCAACATCTCCAACCACAAACCCAAACCAATCCACCCGGTTTTGCTCAACCAAGGGGAATTCTCCCAAACCCAAGAAATAATTTTGGAAATCAAAACCAATGGTCAAATAACAATCTACCCCAAAACTATGGCAACTAACAACAAGGGCACCAAGAGTTTGGTGGAAACCAAAGCAACCAAGGGTTTTACCAAGGGAATCAAGTAAATCAAGCAAATCAAGGATTTGGGCAAGGGTATGTTCAAGGGTCTCAAGAACAAGGTCAAGGATCAAACTTCAACAACTATGGTCCGAGAGGTAACTTCCAAGTGGGGCAAAACAACAACCAAGGTCCCAATCCTAGATATGACTATGGGTTCCCTTTACCCATAGCCAACCAACCTCATCAAGAACCCCAAGGTGAGCTCTCTCAAGTGGAGCTTTTGAAGATGATTAAGAACATGCAACTTCAACATAGCCAAGAGATAGCTAATTTTGCAAAAGCTACTCAACAAGAACAAGCAAACTTGAGAGCTACATTTCTTAAGGACATGAGGGAAATGGAATCTAGGATGGCTTCTCATGCTATGGCTAACCCTCAAAGGCCGCCCGGTGGTTTGTTGGCTCAAGGACAAAGCTCCAAAGATGCCTCAAATAGCCACCATGCTCATGCGGTAGTGCTAAGGAGTGGTTTAGAGCTTGAGGACCCTTACAAAGACCTTGAGTTGGAAGTTGATGAAGATCCCAAGGGGAATGAGGTAGAAATGGATGATGAAGAGGAAAGCTCACCCATTGAGGCTTCGGGTAAAGCTAATGAAGACAAGAAAGGAAAGAAAGCTTGTGAAGATTTGACTAGAAGAGGAATTCAAGTGGACAAGGATGGTGATGGATATGTGGAAGACCTCCCTTATGAGGAGGAAGCTATTGAAGAAATACCTTTGCAACATTCTAAAAAGGTAACAAAAAGTTCGGCTCCTCCAAAGGTATCTTCCAATTCCCAACTTGTTTCTAAAATTCCTTACCCTTCAAAAGCAATAAAGAGTAGGGAAAACCTCAAGTATGCCAAATTTTGTGATATGCTTGAGAAACTTGAGGTTACCCTACCCTTTACGGAAGTGATAATGAACATGCCAACCTACTCAAAATTTTTAAAAGACATTTTGACAAGGAAAAGAGTCTTGGGTGACCAAGAAATAGTGGCTATGGAAGAAGCATGTAGTGCTCATATCCTTAACAAATTGCCCACTAAACTTGGTGACCCGGGAAGCTTTTCCATTCCTTGTGTAGTTGGCGGTGTTCCTATCTCAAGAGCTCTTTGTGACTTGGGAGCAAGTGTTAGTGTTATTCCTTTGAAGGTTGCAAAAAGGATTGGCATTCAAAACTTGGCTCCCACTACCATGACTCTCCAATTGGCGGATAGGTCCGTCAAACGCCCTATGGGGGTGATTGAGGACGTGCCCGTCAAGGTTGGAAAGTTTTTGATTCCCACCGATTTTGTTGTCCTTGATATTCCGGAGGATAGCCACACTCCCATCATCCTAGGTAGGCCATTTTTGGCTACCGGAGGAGTACTCATTGATGTGAAGAATGGGCGGCTAACCTTCCAAATTGAGGGCAACAAAATCGAATTTAACTTGCCAAATTTGATGAAAGGTCCAAGTGTAGAAAGATTGAGCACAATCGAGGTAATTGATGAAGTAGTGCACGAAGTAGCCCGTGAAGAGGCGGAGATGGAAGAGGTTTTTCAAATCTCTTTGCATGATGAGGCAATGAAAGAGGATCACGAAGTTGATGAGGAACTATTAAAGAAAGTGGAGGGCTTTCTCCCTCCAAAGGTACAACTCAAACCCTTGCCTCCCTCACTCAAATATGCTTTCCTTGATGAGGGAGAGGCCTATCCGGTGATCGTTAATGCTAACCTAAGTGAGTCCCAAGAAAAGAAGCTTTTGGAAATCTTGAAAACTCATAGAGGAGCACTTGGGTATAGCATTGATGACATCAAAGGCTTAAGTCCGAGTTTGTGCATGCATAGAATAGTTTTGGAAGAGGGGAGTCAACCCAAGGTTGACGGTCTTAGGAGGATTAACCCAAAGATGGCCGAGGTGGTGAAAAATGAAGTGTTGAAACTCCTAGAGGCCGGTATTATATACCAAATTACCGATAGCAAATGGGTTAGTCCGGTCCACGTGGTACCCAAAAAGGGGGGGATACAAATGGTTGAACAAGAGGATGGCACCACCCTACCCACTAGACCCGTGACCGGGTGGCGAATGTGTATTGACTACCGCAAGCTCAATGCCGCCGCCCTCAAAGACCACTTCCCAATTCCCTTCATTGACCAAATGCTAGAAAGGCTCGCGGGCCATGCATAATATTGTTTCTTAGACGGTTATTCCGGGTTTTTCCAAATTCCCATCCACCCGGATGACCAAGAGAAGACAACCTTCACTTGTCCAATAGGGGTGTATGCCTACCGTAGCATTCCATTCGGGCTTTGTAATGCGCCCAGCACCTTTCAAAGGTGCATGATGGCAATATTTTCCGATTTCCTTGAAAAAAGCATGGAAGTCTTCATGGACGACTTTAGTGTCCATGGAGACTCTTTTGAGCTTGGTCTCGAGAACTTGGCTTGTGTGTTGAAACGGTGTGAGGAGCATAACCTCGTCCTTAATTGGGAAAAGTGCCATTTCATGGTTGAGGAAGGGGTTGTCCTCGGTCACATCGTTTCAAGGAGGGGTATTGAGGTCGATGGGGCCAAAGTTGCGGTCATAGAGAACTTGTCACCCCCTTCCAATGTTAAGGGAGTGAGAAGTTTTCTAGGCCATGCCGGGTTTTATCGGCGTTTTATCAAGGATTTTTCAAAAATAGCAAAGCCCCTAACCTCATTACTCCTTAAGGATTCCCCCTTTGTGTTTGATGATTCTTGTCTTGAAGCTTTTAATAGGTTGAAGAGAGCATTGGTCACGGCACCGATAATCCGGTCTCCGGATTGGAATCTTCCCTTTGAGATAATGTGTGATGCTTCGGACTTCGCGGTTGGTGCGGTACTTGGGCAAGTTGTGGATAAGAAGCATCATGTGATATATTACACAAGCAAGACTCTTGATCAAACTCAATGTGGATATGCTACTACCGAAAAGGAAATGTTGGCAATTGTTCATGCCGTGGAGAAATTTCGGCAATACCTTGTTGGGTCTAAGGTGGTGGTTTACTCCGATCACACCGCCTTGAGACAATTGATGGTGAAGAAAGATGCAAAGCCCCGGCTCTTGAGATGGGTCCTTCTCCTTCAAGAATTTGATTTAGAGATTAAGGATAAGGCCGGTTCGGAAAATGTTGTTGCCGACCACTTATCTAGATTGACCGTTGAAGACCATAGGATACAAGACAAGAGTGGACCCATCAATGAGTGGTTGCGGGATGATGGACTCATGGAAGTTACCGCCAAGACCCCATGGTTTGCGGATCTTGCAAACTACATTGTGAGCGGTTTCTTACCGGATGAAATGGAACCAAGAGAAAGGCGGAAGTTGAGAAATGATGCTAGGAGATACTTTTGGAATGACCCACATTTGTTTCGCAAGTGTGGGGATGGAATGTTCCGGAGATGTGTTTCGAGAGAGGAGGGCTTAGAGATTGTTGACCGGGTTCACAAATCCGCCTATGGGGGACACTTGGCCACTTCTAGAATAATTGCCAAGATCCTCCAAGGTGGGTTTTATTGGCCCTCCATGTTCAAAGACATTCACTACTTGGTTAAATCTTGTGATGCTTGCCAAAGGGTTGGGAACATTGGGAAGAGAAGTGAGATGCCCTTGACTAACATATTGGAGATTGAGCTTTTTTATTGTTGGGGCATAGACTTCATGGGACCCTTTCCCAACTCTTGTGGAAATGAATACATCTTGGTTGCGGTGGACTATGTATCCAAATGGATTGAAGCGGTTGCCTCCCCCACCAATGATAGCAAGGTTGTGATGAAGCTTTTCAAAGGCACGATTTTCCCAAGGTTCGGAACCCCAAGAGTAGTCATAAGTGATGGCGGATCTCATTTCCGCAAGAGTACCTTCAAAGCTCTACTTGAATCACATGGAGTGCGGCACAAAACCGCACTTGCCTACCACCCTCAAACTAGTGGGCAAGTGGAGGTTTCTAACCGCCAAATTAAAGCCATTTTGGAGAAAGTCACCAACAAGAGCCGAAAAGATTGGTCCCAAAAGCTCCCGGATGTCTTATGGGCATTGAGAACCGCCTTCAAGACACCCCTTGGCACTACCCCGTATAAGCTTGTGTACGGGAAAGCTTGCCATTTGCCGGTGGAGTTGGAGCACAAAGCTTGGTGGGCTCTTAAAGAGATGAATTTTGACTTTGATGCCGCCGGAGAGGTGCGCTTTCTCCAAATGAATGAGCTTGAGGAATTGAGATTGGAGGCTTATGAGAGCTCCAAAATCTACAAAGACCAAACGAAGAAATGGCATGATGCCAAGATCATGAAGAAAGAGGTAAGCGTTGGAGACCTTGTTCTCCTTTTTAACTCCAAAATCAAGGTGTTTCCGGGCAAGCTCAAATAACGATGGTCCGGACCCTTTAAAGTGGTGAAAGTATTTCCTTATGGTGATTTCGAGCTATGGAGTGAAGAAGGGGGAACTTTTAGGGTCAATGGGTAAAGAATCAAGCGATACAATGACGGTGATAGCAAAGGTCCTATTGAAGTGCTCTATCTCGGGGAACCCCTCCCCGAGGAGAGGGAAAGTTGAAATTCTCGAAAGTGATTTGGTTTGGTGGTGTTCCACAAGAACCACCATTTGTAAATAGCATGCATGTAGATAGAGTTTGAGATAGTTTGGATTGAACATTCTTGACGAAGTTGAATTCGGAGGTGGGACCCCTAGCCTCGCCCAAGATCCCGACACGAGCCGTCGGTTTGAAAGTTGAAAACTCAAAAAATGGGCAAGGATAGGGATTGGAAGTTTATTGTTGAGCATTGGAGGAAAAACAAGTTGAAATTGAAGTGATGTAACTCTCTGCCGGTGGACCGGCAGCCGGTGCCCTCCACCGGTAGCGCGTTGAAATTTTTTGGTAAAAATTTGAAGAAATTAAATTGAAGAGAATCCCCTGCCGGCAGGCCGGCAGCCGGCCCACCGGCAGGGAGATCCATACTTGTTGAAAACATTGAAAAGTTGAAGGAGGAGAATCCTCTACCAGCAGGCCGGCAGCCGGCCCACCGGTAGAGGAGCGCATGCTGTGCCAAATATGAAGGAAGCATTGAGAGAAGGATTCCCTACCGGCAGGCCGGCCCACCGGTAGAGGATCTCTTACATTGGTGAAAGTTGGGAAATTGAAGAAGAAGGAATCCTCTGCCGGCAGGCCGGCAGCCGGCTCACTGGTAGGGGAATCACTGAACATCAAAAAGGGAGTATAGAGGAATTCTCTGCCGGTGGATCGGCAGCCGGTGCCCTCCACCGGCAGCGCGTTGAATTTATTCTGAAGAAGTTCGAATCCCCTGCCGGCAGGCCGGCTACCGGTTCACCAACCGGCAGGGGTTCTTTATAACGCACAAACACAGCCCGTGAAACCCTCATTCTCTCATATTATTTCTCATTCCTTCTTCACTCATCTCCCTCATTCCTCACCTCCATTAACCCAAACCCACCCAAATCACCATTAATCCACCTCCACCCCTCAACCTCCTTCATTCCTCTCCTCCTCCTTCCCTTCTAATCCTCCATTCCTCCTTCAAAAATGGCAAACAAGCGGACTCGGTCAGAAATGGCGGAAGCTCAACAGCTTTTGGTCGAGGCGGCGGCGAGTGACACTAACCCGGATCCCGACTTCCCGGATGTTGAGTTCGTCACACAAGAGCAAAAAGGTAAATTTATCTTGTTCAAAAATCGCCCCTTAACCCCGACAAAGTTCATTTGTAGACCGGCTATGAGAAATATGGGATTAGACAGCGAAACCTTTGAATTATTTAAGGGTGTTGGTATGAAAAGCTTGTATGATTTGCATGAGGAAACTTATCCCCGCCTCACTTGGGAATTCCTTAGTAGTTTCCGTCTTGATAAGCACCGACAAACCCGCATGGTCGAGCAAATACACTTCCGGTTGATGAACCGTGATCATTCCATGTCCCTAGGAAGGCTTTGCCGAATTTTCGGCCTTAACAACCCCCCAAAATTCAAGGCACCCGAGACCGCTCACTTTTCTCGGGTGTGGAAAGCCATTTCGGGCTTAGATGACCAAACCGGCGTGAAAAGGCCGGAAATTGCATGCCACTATGCCCCCATTCGCATTTGGCATCGATTTGTGGGAGGTTCTATTTTTGCGACTCATGAGCCATGGGTTTTTCGGGTTACCGAATTGGAGATTTTGGGGTCTTACTTACTCACCACCCCGGCCCCCTATGAAATCAATGTGGGTCACCATTTGGCTCTCCACTTGCAATCACTTTCTAAATCACCGGGGCAAAAAGTCCCTCTTCATGTGGGTGGGATAATAACCCGAATTGCTAAGAGCCTTGACCGCCCGGTGAACTTGAACAACATGAGGTGGATCCGGGGGGAGACCTACATCACCAAGCAATGGTTAACGAAAAACCTAGAGTGGATCAAGGTCAATCCTTTTGATGGAATCGAGTATTGGCAAGTTCAAAAGAAGAATTCCGTCCCAATTCCCAATGCCTCCAAATTCAAAATCAAGCCCGGTGAGGAGTCCTACCTCCTTGAGATTGAGGAAGAGCCCGATGAGACCCGACTTCCCTCGACCAACCCCATCACCTATGGTCGTGACAACCGGAGGGAAACTCCATCCTCCCTCCACTACTCCATGCCCTCATTCCGCCCACCTTCCACCTTCCAACCTCATCCTTGGGAGGGTAATTTTGGTGAAGGATCCTCAAGCAACATCCCTCCTCCCCCGCCCCCTATGCATGCCGATTTGGTCACCTTCATGAGTGACATGCGGTTGGGTTTGGAAACCGCCGTTCGTGAGAGGCGGGGCATTGAACAAAGGTTGGATCGGATTCACTATGACACCTCCGTGGGTCAATTTCCGATTTATGATGATTATATGAGGAGGAACTACGAGCACCCCCAACATCTCCACCCCTCCTACTACCTTGAGCCGGATGGTGGTTACCACAAGGATGCGCGGTTTGTCTACGCCGACATCAATATCCGGCCGGATTACTTTGCCGCCCCGGTTTTTCCCCCTCCCGCTTCTCAAGAGGAGGGGCATGATTCTCAATGGTTCGGGGGTACACCCTCTATTTTCTCCAACCCCGAGGTTGGGAGTGCCTCCGGGGCGGCCTCCGGCGGCTTCATTGCGACCGACGGGGATTTCGGCGATTCCACCGCTCCCATGAACGCCGACGACTTCCTTAGAGAGTCCGCGTTTGGAGCGGTGGAAGGAGATGACAATGATGATGATAATGATACTAATGATGATGATGATGACGGGGACCTTGAGTCTTAGGCGGCCTCGCGTTGGCCTTTCTTTCCTCCCTTTTCAATCCAAAGCCTTCGGTATGCTCCCCATATTCAATCCAAATGTCAAGTATGTTCCCCAACAATCCAAACTTCTCATTCATATTTAAATTTTGTATGCATTTAGTTAGAACTTCATATAATTGCATTCATATAGAATTGCATTAGATTTCAATTTGTAATATACTGTCACATTTAGTACTTGCATTCACTTAGGATAACTTGCATTGTCATTTAAATTTTGCATATAGAATAGAGCATGCATTGCATTTTCAAAATAAAAACCAACTAAAAAATTGAAAAATGACTAAAACCACCAAAAACATGTATTTTATTTCACTCAATTGCCCTCCCATGTAAATGAATAAGTGTGGGGAGGGCCTAAAAAAAAAAAAAAAAAAAAAAAAAAAAAACCAAAAACATGCATTTTAATTTCCAATAATCAAAAATACCAAAAATATGTTATTTTTATTTTCAAAAATTCAAAAACCACCAAAAATATGTTGTTTATTCTTCCTATTCTCTCCCTATACTTTGTTCCATTGAGGACAATGTAAATTTCAAGTGTGGGGAGGGAAATATCACTTTGTGAATATTTGTTTGCACCTTTAAATTTGTTAAAAATTCAAAAAATGCCTAAAAAAATTGAAAAATTTCAAAAATTCCAAAAATATTGCATTGTATATATATGTTTGTCTAACAAGTGGCGCAGGCACATACGGGACATTTGAGACATTAGGAGACTAGAAGACCGCTCGGTTTAATCTTTCCTATCTCTTTCTCCTTTACTATTCTTTTCCTTTATATTGTTGGATATATGGAGGAGGATGGGCTATGTTGATGAGGATGTTCCATTTTGGATCTTGGTGTGTGTTGCTTACGTGCTGCTAGGTTTAGACAATTGTTGCATGTTTATTTATGTTGCTAGTACTTAGAAATGCATTTCGTATCTTGTGAATATGTGTTTGTTGCTTTATTTACCCTTTGCATCAAGTTTGTACATAAATGTGGTCTAGGAAGGGAGCATGATACCTCAATGATGATATTGTCTTGGCCTTGTCTTTCCCCTCCTATTGGCTTGCACCTTGTGACACCCTCGTTATATACGGGAAATGAGGCTAGACCGGAGAGTTTTGACCACCTTGTGAGACCATAGACCGTAGACTAGGCCTAGATTTCGACCTAGCTACTCAAATGTGAGTAGAGGTGGACATTGGGCTGGGCTGGGCCGGGCTGGTGCGGGCCAAGGGTGGGCTGGGCTGGGGTAGAGCAGCCCCACGACATCAAGGAGGACCGGCCGTCTTGGGCCGGCCGGGCTGGTTTTGTCCTGCCGGCACACGCACTATAGGGGCGGGTCGGGCCGGGCTTGGTACAATTTTTTTTTTTTTTTTTTTTTTTAAAAAAAAAACGGGTTAAACGGGTCAATTTGAAAAAATCCAAGACTAGCACGACCCGTAGGGCCGACTGGCCGGGCCGGGCTGGGCCGGGCGGCCATGGGTCAAGGCGGGTCGTTGAATATTGGCCCGTGAGGCCGGGCTGGGCCGGGCTGTGCTGGGCTGGCCCGCTATGTTGTCCAGCTCTAAATGTGAGGATTAGAGCCTCCTAGGGTCGGTGCATTCTTACCCGACCCCCACTTAGGATTGTGAGTAGGCTCCTTGCGTGGCATGTCACATCACGACGCACAAGCATGGCGTCCTTTCCTTTTAGACCATGAGATGTTCATTTATATGCATATTTTGAAACAACAATTGCATTTCAATTTTTGAGCCTCACATTGCCAAATAAGCCTAATTTTTCGACCCTTTAGACTAGGACCGATTTTGTTCACCCCTTTGAGCCTTGACCGTTCATTTGATACCTACGATACTAACTACAACCCAAAAACAACCGACCTTGATCAAGAAAGTTGTCTATGAGTTTTGGTAGTATGAAGAAAGGGATTTGAATCTTGGTTTAGTGGATGTGCACAATCCACTTGAGTCGGAATGATGGTTTAGTTTGGTTTGCCTTGAATAAAGAGGTTTTGAAAAAAAAAAAAAAAAAAAAAAAAAAAAAAATAATAATAATAATAATAATAATGTGTAATGAAAAAAAAAAAATGCGTTGCACTTATACTTTGTTTGTTGAAGAAAAAGCCGAGCAACACTCCTTATACATCATTAAAGGAGTAGAAAAAGGCGTTGCAAAATAAAGGGGAAATGATGTTTTTCCAAATGAGTCGGATTTTCAAATTTTTGTGTGATTTAGGCAACTAATATCATGTTCTTTTTGATTCATTCATTTGTTGTAATAAGTTGGGAAGAAAAGGGAAATTTTGACAACTACTTGATCTTAAGCTCCAAATGATCCATAACGGTGCTTGCACCAATCCCGTTACGACCCATCGCCTAACCCCATTTGATGGTCTCAAGTTAAACCTCGCAAGTGCACGATTTTATCGTTGTACACTTAAAAGGGTCGATCCCACAAGGAGTAGGTGGAGTACTAATCGTTCTAATTCACCGGTTTAGCTAAGTCGATAAATAACAAAGAGGGTAGTAACAAACTAGCACTAAACTATTAAATTTAAAGACAAAAGACAAGGTAAGGTAAAAACAAGTTAAAGATAAAAGATAAAACAAATAAAGAGAAAGACTAGAACTCGGTCCGACCATAAACATGAGTAATTCCACATACTAATCGTCTCGGCTAATCAAAAGGGGTAGAAAGGTAAGGGGGAGATGGCTCTAATTCGCCTAGAACCTCCCTTCCGGTCTCGCACTAGGACACTAGTTACTCCGACTAACCCCCCTCCCGGGTTCGAAAGCCGGTCTCCCTAACTCAAAACCCGACAACCCCAAGAACATGCATTTTCCCAAGGAGGTCAAGTGAATGGTCAAGGTCATTAAGCCCTCATCATATTCCGGGTCATCCCACTCCCCCTTCCGGAGGTCGATTTCAAACACTAGCCTAGGGGCACCCTCCCTCGGTTCTCCCTTCCGGTCTCAACCTTAGTTGGTGACAAGGGTCGGTCCCCAAATATTCGACTAACAACCTAACCAACTTCCGTTGGTGTGGCAAGGGTCAAAAGCCGACACTACCCGGAAACCAAACCTTAAGCATGAAAATTCCCCAAGACTACCCTAACCAATTTTCCCCCACAAATTAGCCTTAGTGACAATTAATTAGTGAAATTACCCATATCGGGACAAACCGAGTCCTAGAAGGAGACTACTCACTAATCATGATTTTAGTTGCAAAATAAACAATAAAGATGGAAACTTTGGTCACAAACAGGGTGAGGAGATAAATCTTACTACTAAGCATGCAACAAATCAACAATAATTAAGAGGAAAAGTGATATTAATCTAATAACAAGGTTTATTAAACTAAAAGACACAATCTTTAACCAAATCCACTCAAAGATTAAGTCTTTGAGGACAACTAACCGAGGATGAACAAGTGAAAGAGAATCAAAACAAGGATGAACAATGAAAAGATGAACAATGATGAAAACAAGAACAACAAACAAACAACAACAACAATTTTAACATAAACAATCAAATAAACTTGAAGGAAGAACAAAATGTAAACAAATGGAAATAAGGAAAGAAATAATACCAATCAAGAAGCAAGAAAGGAAGAATGATAGAATAAATAAGTATAAACTTTCAATCTTCTTCTTACAACCCAAATTCAATCACAAATTGATTGAATTACTACTCTAATTAAGGAATGATTAGCAAAAGGATTAGCAAAGTTTTAAACTTGAAAGGGAAATATTCTTAGATCTAGGGTTCTGTCTACAAAAGGGCTTAAGGGGGAGTATTTATAGGTTCCACAAGGATTAGGACAGAAACTGAAATGGGCTTTGAAACACGTATGCGCACTCCCGTGCCGGTCAGCCATTCCAGGTCATTTGACCACTGGGAGATCTCTGGAAGTTTTGAACAAGTTTGGAGCTCATCAGTGTGCACGGCCGGTCAACCGGCCGCCGGTCCTGACCGGGACAACAGCTTTGACTTTGAAGCTTGACTTCTGGCCTTGGAGGAACTCCCAGCCGGCTAGCCGGCTGCCGGTCATTTGACCGGCTGGGAGTTTCCTGTAACATTCTTCATTTTCTTTGTCTTCAAACTCATAGTGTCTTCCCGTAGGTTAGCTGGCCGCCGGCCACCACTGGGGATGCTTCCTCGACTTCTTCCTCCATTTCCTTGTAAATGTACTCCCGACCAGACTAGCTAGCCGGCATTGCCACCTACTCTGGTGGGTACTCCTCAAAGATAATTCCCTTCATCTTTCATGCATAGCTTAGAAATCCCGCCTTTCTAGCTTTGTTTCACCCGTTCCCGCCTCAATTTCTGCAAGGGGGCCAAAGTGTCATAGTAAAGGGAATCGGGACTAGAAACGAGGGTAAAGGGGGTACAAAACCGCCTTAAATGGGGTTGAATATGCATGAAAATAGAGGGAAAAAGAGTGCAAAATGGTCCTATATCAAACCTCTCCACACTTGAACCTTACTCGTCCCCGAGTAAGTCCCTAAACCAAATGTACAAAGCATTATTATGATAGATATGGAGAGTGGATGCACAATATAAGCATCACTCAACTAAACTACTACTTAAGCCGATCGAGTATTAGCGCACTCAACGCCCCTTCAACTCACAATTTGACACCCATGAGGGGAGAGTGCCCTATTGCAAGGCAAGTTGGGTCTTGCTACAAAACTTTTGACACATTCATCATGAAAGCACGTAGTCAACAAATAGAATGCATCTAACAAAATGATCCACTTTCCTCATCTAAGTGGTCGGATTTTTCAAATAACAAAACAAAACATGGTCTCGGTCGGGGAGTACCGTCTCAGGAGTGCCAATTGAGGTGCCAACCCCCTAAATGTGACAAAAGCAACCCTTGTGTGACCAATGCTCAAGGAACTAATTCAAGAGCGGGGGAAAGGGAAGAAAGGGCAAGTCCGCCGAGAATTACAAGGCCGACACAAGATTCGACCAAAGGACCCATGACTAAGGGGACCAAGGCAACGACATCCTCACGGTTTTCACTCGTCACTCAATGAAAGAACAAGGTGATTTTTGTGACAAAAAGTAACCAAAATCACTCAACTAACTCGACTAGCGAAAACGTGCCCGCAATCTAATGTGTAACACCGTCCTATGTCCAATGAAATGCAAACAACGGGAAAATGCACAAACATGAAGCAAGGGTCAAAATGGGGCTAAGGAGAAGGTCAAAACGGGATTGGTGCAAGCACCGTTTGGACATGTGGAGCTAAAATCAAGAATCGACGACACATCACATCCCATCTCTTATTGCAACACATGAGACACGTCTATGCCCTAACATAGCAATGATGACCAAAACTATGCAAAAATTGCATAAACCCAACTCAAGTAGGAAAAATTTGATAAAACTCCTTTTATTTCAACAAATGGTAACGTCTACACCGTAACAACGACTCGGTTTCCCAAGCCATGCAAAAAATGTGTAAACCCGACTCATCTTTGGAAAAACATCAATTTGCCCCTTTTTATTTAGCAACGGCTTTTTCTACCCCATTTATTGATGAGGAGGGGTGTTGCTTGCCTTTTTCTTTTTCTTGACAACAAACAAATATATACAAAACAAGTAACTCATTTTTTTTTGGATTTTTCATGATTTTTTCACTTTTCTATTTTGTTTTTCATTTCCTTTTTTCAAAACCTCTTATTTATATACAATGCCAAATGCATACCAAATTCCGACCCAAGCGGATAAATAAACTATCCGCCATTATGACCCAAATCACCTCCGACAACACAACTACAAAAACCGACCAATTCTTGATTAAGGAAGGGTGGTTATGGGAATGTAGCTATTTAGGTGGGTTTGCCAAATGAAAAGGGCTAAGCTCAAGGGGGTGAATCAAAAAAGAGGGAAACAATGTAGGGAATAAAACAAGGCTATTTGGCTATGTGAGGTTCATGTAAACTGATTTTTGCTTCATATCATATGCACAAAAATGTAATGCAATTTCATGATCTAAGGACGATGCGACACACTTATGCGTAATGATGTGACACGCCTCGCGAGGAGACCTACTCTCAAACTTAGATGAGGGCGGGGTATGAATGTACCCGCCCTAGGAGGCTCTACCCTTACCTTTGAGTAGTTAAATCGAGCCAAAGGTCTAGTCTACGGCCCTAGGTCTCACAAGATCGGTCTAGACTCATTGGTCAAGCCCTCCTTCCTCGGCTAACTAAGAGGCCACGAGTGCGAGTCACGAGGAGGGGGAAGGCACAATTGGGCACATTAGTTCATCATGGGGGTACTTGGTTCCCTTCCTTTGACCATGTTCTTCCTTAAAAATTTATTTACAAACTCAATGCAAAAGAAAGAAATGCAACAAGTATTTACATGTGAACAAATGCATGCGGAAATTTAAACAAACATGAAATGAAACATGCAACAAATTGGCTAAACCTAGCAGCACATCAACACCAAAATTCCAAACGGTCTCCCAAGGAGACACCCAAAGCAACAAAATTCCCATTCTCCTTCAAAATATGCAAGATATCAAAAAGAAAGAATAGTAAAAGGAGCAAGAGATAGGAAGGATTATACCAAGCGGTCTTCTAGCTCCCTTTTGCCTCAAGTGGTCAATGCGCCAAGCCAAAGGTTAGACAAAACATATATATACAATGCAAATTTTTTTGAATTTTTCAGAAATTTTTCAATTTTTAGGCATTTTCTCTAATTTATAAACATTTACAATTATAAACAAATATTCACACGAGTGGATATTTCCCTCCCCACACTTGAAATGTACATTGTCCTCAATGGACAAAAGCATAGGGAGTGAATAAGAAAAAGGAAGGAGCATATTTTTGGAGTTTTCAATTTTTTTTTTTTGAAAACAAAATAACATATTTTTGTGATTTTTGTTTTGAAAAAAATAAAAGGACATATTTTTGGTGTTTTTGTTATAAGAACTCCCTCCCCACACTTATTTATTTACATTATTTCCAAATTGAAATAAATGTGTGGAGGGGATTCAAATTAAAAGACATGTTTTTGGTTTTTTTTTTAGGCCCTCCCCACACTTATTTATAGACATGGGAGGGCAATTTAGTGAAATAAAATAACATGTTTTTGTTGGTTTTTGTCATTTTTTAATTTTTAGTTGGTTTTTATTTTGAAAATGCAATGCATGCTCTATTCTACATGCAAAATTGAAATGACAATGCAAATTATGCTAAGTGAATGCATTACGAAATGTGACAATATATTACAAAATTGAAATCTAATGCAATCCTATATGATGCAACTAAATGAATTATTAACTAAATGCATGCGAAAAATTTAAACATGAATGAGGAATTTGGATAAAAGGGAGAAATCATACTTGTCATTTGGATTGATAAGGGAGGAAGAAGTGGAGCCCTCATTACTAGGCTCTACTCAAAGTCATCATCACCATCACCGTCTCCATCATCATCATTACCATCACCATCACCTTGAATTGCCCCGAACTCGGAGTCGCGAATGAAATCGTCCGTGTTCAAGTGGACATCCGAGCTGAAATCCTCCATGGCTTGGCTCATGCCAACAAACATCTCCGGGTGCCCTCCGGCACCACTAGACCCGCCCTCTTGGAAGATTGAAGGGGCACCCCCGAACCACCTCGCGTCATGTCCCTCCCCTTGGGTGGTAGGCGGGGTGGGAAAAACCGGAGCGCTAAAGTAGTCGGGCCGCAAGTTAATATCTCCGTAGCGGAAGGTCCCGTCTTCCGGATGTCCGCCATCCGGGAATAAATAGTAGGAGGGGTGAAGGCCGGAGGGGTGCTTGTATTGGTTCCTCATACAATCATCATAGACCGGGAATTGACCAAGAGAATGGTCATAGTAAATCCGGTCAAGTCTTTGTTGAAGGCCATGCCGCTCGCTTGCGGCGTTTGTCATATTAATCTTCATCTCCGCCATGAAGGAAACGAGGTCGGCATGGAGAGGGGGCGATTGTTGTTGGTGTTGACCGGAGGACCCCTCTCCTTGTTGCAAGGGCCCGGGGACAAAAGGAGCAATCGGCGTGGCATACCGCAAGGTAGACCTTGCGGGAATGATGGGTCGGCCACGAGCATACCGAAGATTAGGGTTAATTTGTTGTGGGATAGAGGGGTCTTCGAGATTTTCAATCTCAAGCAAATAAAATTCCGAGTTGGGCACCACTTTCATTTTGTCGGGATTGGGAAGAGGGATAGAATTTCGATCAACCCCGTCCACCCGAATTTGCCAATAGTCTAGGCCATCATTCGGGTTGGTCTTCAACCAACCGAGGTTGTGGTGGATATAATTTTTGAACAACATTGTATCACCAATCATGAACCGCATCCCACTCAAGTTGACCCTCCGATTGAGCCTCTTCATCAAATGGGTGATGAGTCCACCCACGACAACGACCGTATTAGAGGCCGGAGAATTGCTAAGCCGTTGTAATGTAAGGGCCAAGTGGTGGGCAATGTCAATTTTGAAAGTAGTTGGGTTGGAACGAAGGTAAGAGCCGAGAATTTCCAATTCCTCCGTTCTGAAATTATGATTTTCCTCTCGGCCAAAGATGGTCCAACCCATGTACCGATGCCAAACCCGGATAGCCGCATTGTGGACAGTGTTGACGGCTCTCTTGACCCCCTTAACATCATCTAAACCCGTAATAGCCTTCCATAGGGCCCCATGGTCAAATGTCTCGGGTGCCTTGTGAGGAGGGCTAGTGTCAAGCCCAAAATGGGATGCGAAGGTCGGAAGGGTCAAGGAGTAGTCCTTGTTCATCAATCGAAAGTGCAAAAAGGCTACCTTTTGGGTTTGGCGATGCTTGTCAAGACGGAGGGAGCTCAAAAACTCCCAAGTAAGACGGACATAGGTCCGCTCATGAATTCCATACATCATTTTCATTCCCACCCCATCAAATAATTCAAGAGTAACTTGATCTAATCCTAGTTCCCGCATGGATTGTCGATCAATAAATCGGGTAGGGACAATAGGGCGTTTCTTGAACAAGACAAACTTACCTTTCATGGTGATTGAGGTGAATTGGATATCCGGGAAGTCGGGATCGGAGCTCATGTCGGTCGCCGCCGCCGCTACCGCCTCCGCCTGTTGAAGAGCCAAGTCTCCTCTCCTCACTCTTTTCTTTGGGGCCATGTTTGTGATTTTGATGGTGGGTGAAAGGTTAGGAAGGAGGTTGAGGTGGTTGTTGGTGGTGGAAGGGTGGTGGAAAGGTGGTGGTTGGTGGGTTGAGGTGAGGGTAGGGTAGGGGAGGTTTGATTGAGAGTGAGAGATGAGAGAAGAAGGAGTCGAAAAATATGAGGCAATTTGGGCGAAATTGAGTTCAAAACACGATCAGAGAGCTCCCAGTAGGTCCTGGAGACCGACGCCGTCACCCTACTGGGAGTTCGGGTGATTTTTGAAATTCCCAAAAAAGATCAGAAAACTCCCAGCCGGTCAGGAGACCGGCCGCCGGTCACCCGGCTGGGAGGACACCCATTCCCCATTTTCTTCGTATGAGCATTCCCAGCCGGTGGGCCGGCTGCCGGCCTGCCGGCTGGGACTTCCCTCTTAAGTAAACTTGTTAAAAAATCCCTCATATGCGTATCCCCACCCGGTGGACATTCTTGCCCTCCGGTGGGACTTCCTTCAATCCATTTTGATACATTTCCAAATGTATCGCACTCCCAGTAGGTGGGCAGTGGGACTACTCTTCCTTGTTTTTCGTCAAAATTCCTTTAAATTTACAGAACTTCCCAGCCGGTCGAAGACCGCCGTCGATCACCCTACTGGACTCCTTTCATCATGTTTTCTCCAATAAACCCCTTATTCCAAATCCCATCATTTATTGGCCTCGATTTCCGTGTTTTCGACTTTCAAACCCGACTCGGGACGTCGGATATAAATGGTTAAGCGCTTGTTC
Organism: Silene latifolia; assembly: GCF_048544455.1. Taxonomy (NCBI): domain Eukaryota; kingdom Viridiplantae; phylum Streptophyta; class Magnoliopsida; order Caryophyllales; family Caryophyllaceae; genus Silene; species Silene latifolia. Next base: position 45,016,351 of record NC_133536.1, read on the forward strand.
ATCAAACAAAAACCCCAAATCTTCAACAATCAAGACCGACAACAATAAAATTGACAAGTAGTATCCATCCAAAATTCCTAAATGCATGATATATACAAAGATGCATGGGTTGCCTCCCATGTAGCACCCTTGTTTTATGTCGTAGGCTCGACCAAGTAAACAAGCCAACAAATTTTCATGATGAGGATGGAAAAGAACCTTAATTCACTAGAAAGGTTTCAAGGGTCTTCATTTCCTTTTGGACGGGATTGCCAACATGATAGTGCTTTAACCTTTGACCATTCACCTTGAAGGTCCGGTCTCCTTGGCTTATTTCCACCGCCCCATGAGGGAATGATCGGACCACGGTGAAGGGTCCGGTCCACTTCGACCTCAATTTTCCGGAAAAGAACTTCAAACGGGTATCGTATAGAAGAACCAATTCCCCCTCCTTGAACTCCCTTCTAATTATGTGCTTGTCATGAAATCTTTTCGTTCTTTCCTTGTACAACTTGGCATTCTCATAGGCTTCTAGCCTAAACTCTTCCAATTCATTCAAATCGAGAAGTCTCTTCTCACCGGCCGTCTTCAAGTCATAGTTTAGATGCTTGATGGCCCAATATGCCTTATGTTCAAGTTCAACCGGCAAATGACAAGCCTTGCCATACACTAATCGGAATGGTGAGGTACCGATCGGTGTTTTGAAGCCCGTCCGGTAAGCCCACAAGGCATCATCAATTTTCAAGGACCAATCTTTTCTTGACTTGTTCACGGTTCTCTCAAGTATAGTCTTCAACTCTCGGTTGGAAATCTCGGCTTGCCCATTAGCTTGAGGATGGTAGGCAAGACTCTTTCTTTGTTGCACTCCATACTTTTTCAACAAAGCTTCCAATGCTCTCTCTCCGAAATGAGTACCACGATCGCTAATGAGGACTCTCGGGACCCCAAACCTAGGAAAGATGACTTTTTGAAGTAGCTTGATCACTTCCTTAGCATCACAAGTCTTAGTCGGGATCGCCTCAACCCATTTGCTTACATAGTCGACCGCCACGAGTATGTACTCATTGCCGAATGAGGATGGGAAGGGACCTTGATAATCTATCCCCCACACATCAAAGAGCTCAACTTCAAGCATGAAATTCATGGGCATTTCATGTTTCCTAGTGATGTTCCCGCTCCTTTGACATTTGTCACATCCTTTAACATAAAAGGCAACGTCACGGAATAGAGAGGGCCAAAAGAAACCACATTGAAGCACTTTAGCGGCCGTCTTCTTGGAGCTTGCATGGCCACCACAAGGCAAGTCATGGCAATGGCTCATAATGGAGGTAACTTCCTCTCTCGGAACACACCTTCTTATCATCCCATCGGCACAAGACTTGTACAAACATGGGTCATCCCAATAGTAGTGCCTCACATCGTGGAAGAACTTCTTCTTTTTGTGGTAGTCATAATCATGAGGAATTATCCCGGAGACCAAATAATTGACAATGTCCGCATACCACGGTGCTTCTCCCAAGCTTAGGGACAACAAGTGGTCATCGGGCAAATAATCATTGATAGGAAGCCCATCGTCAACATTGAGGTTGGTTAGCCGGGATAGATGATCGGCCACCACATTTTCAACTCCTTTCTTGTCTCTAATCTCCATGTCAAACTCTTGGAGAAGTAGTATCCATCTAATCAATCGAGGCTTGGACTCTTTCTTGATGAGCAAGTGTCTCAAAGCAACATGGTCGGTGAACACAATGACCTTAGCTCCCACCAAGTAGGTCCGGAACTTCTCCATTGCAAAAACCACGGCTAAAAGCTCCTTTTCCGTTGTTGAGTAATTTGTTTGAGCATCATCTAGAGTTTTGCTTGCATAATGAATTGCATGCACCTTTCCATCCTTCCTTTGGCCTAAAACCGCGCCCAAGGCATGATCGCTCGCATCACACATTAACTCAAACGGCAAGCTCCAATCCGGAGGTTGTATAATTGGAGCACTGGTCAAAGCTTCCTTTAACCTATTAAAAGCATCAAGACACCGGTTAGAAAACAAGAAAGGGGTATCTTTGGCTAACAATTCGGTCAAGGGTCTCGCGATCTTAGAGAAGTCCTTGATGAAGCGGCGATAAAAGCCCGCATGACCAAGGAAACTTCTCACCCCCTTAACATTGGTGGGAGGTGGGAGACTAGCTATGACCTCTATCTTAGCCTTATCAACTTCAATTCCTCGGTTGGACACTATGTGTCCCAACACAACACCTTCTTGTACCATGAAATGGCACTTCTCCCAATTAAGCACAAGGTTAGACTCTTGACATTTACTCAAAACTTTCTCCAAATTCATCAAACAATTTTCAAAACTTTTCCCAACAACCGAGAAATCATCCATGAAAACTTCCATTTCTTGTTCAATGAAATCGGAGAAAATTGACATCATAGCTCTTTGAAAGGTAGAGGGAGCATTACATAGCCCAAACGGCATCCTCCTTTTTTGGGAACTACATGAACCGGGCTTACCCACCTACTATCCGAAATAGGATAGATAATGCCCGCGTCAAGTAGCTTAAGGACCTCTTTCCTTACAACCTCCTTCATGATGGGATTAAGCCTTCTTTGTGGCTCAATTGAGGATGCATCCTCATTTTCTAGAAGAATTTTATGAGTACACAAAGAGGGACTAATCCCTTTGAGGTCACCAATAGTGTACCCAAGGACACCCTTGAACTTCTTGAGCAAAGAAATGAGTTTTGAAGTTTGGGTGTCATCAAGTGCACTATTGATGATGACGGGAAAAGTGGAATTATCTCCTAGAAATTCATACTTCAAAGAAGAGGGAAGAGGTTTAAGTTCAACCGTAGGAGGAGGCGTGGAACTCTCCTCCTTCTTACCGACTTCCAACATTTCAAATTTGGGAGCTTGTTCATGAATAGGAGCCGAATCCAACATCCATACATATGCAAGAGTCTCAACATCTTTGTCATCGACTTCATACCCACTAACAAGACAAGTCTCCAAAGGATCCATGGAGGAAGCTTTTGGGTCATGCTTCTCCATGGGATTCTCAAGAATGTCAACAATGCAACAAGTGTCACCTAGAGAAGGAGCTTCCATGGACTTGTGGAGTTCAAATTCCACTCTATCTTCACCCACTTGTAAAGACAACTTGCCACTCTTTACATCGATCATAGCTCCACCGGTAGCAAGACAAGGTCGGCCTAAAATAATAGGCACATTGTAATCCTCCGGCATATCCATAACAAAGAAATCACATGGTATGACAAGCTTCCCAACTACCAAGGGTACATCTTCAATTACACCAATGGGAAATTTGACCGACCGATCGGCAAGTTGAAGTGAAACTCTAGTTGGCTTCAAATCTCCCAAATCAAGCCTCTTGAATATTGAAAGTGGCATGAGGCTCACACTAGCCCCCAAATCACACAAAGCTCTCTTAATAGCCACCCCTTGGATAGAACAAGGGATAGAGAAACTCCCCGGATCTTCTAGCTTGTTAGGAAGCTTGTTGGTGTGAGTGAGTATAGCACTACATTCCTTGGAGAGGTTGATGGTTTGCACCTCTACATTCTTCTTCTTCAAGGTGACAAGTTCCTTAAGAAACTTGCCATAAGATGGAATTTCGGTAATCATATCAAGGAAAGGGATAGTGACATTCATTCCCTTCAAGATCTCCACAAACTTCTCATATTTCTTTTCAATTCTACGCTTTGCAAGCCTTTGTGGAAAGGGTACCGGTGCTACATACTCCCTTGGTGGTGGAGTACATTCTTTGGCCTTAGGTGCAATAGGCTCATCTTGCTTTGGAGGGTCAACCATCTCCACCTCCTTAGACTTCTCCACCATAATCTCATCTTCATGAACAACTTCAACCGGGTGCTCTTTCACAACTTCATTAGTCACCCTCTTTCTCTTCCACTTAGGAGATTTCTCAACCTCCTCCAATTGCTTCCCACTCCTCAAAAATACCGCGTTCATCTCCCTTGGGTTAACCGTATTACCCGGAAACTTCCCCGGATTTTGAGCCAATTGACTCAATTGTTGAGAAATTTGGGCCACATGAGTTTCCGTAGCCTTTTGTGATGCCCGTATTTCATCATTCACCCGGTTTTGTGAGGCAATGTGGTTATCAAGCTTTGAGTCGGATTTTTGATTTGCAATAACCAATTGTTCAAAAGCTTGTTCCCAAGATGGTTTTTGAGGGGTTTGGAAGTTTTGGTTTTGTGGTTGGAAATTTTGGGTTTGTTGTTGATTGAAATTTTGCCCCTTGAAACCCCCAAATGGTTGTTGGTTTTGGGTGATGAATTGTTTTCCTTGGAAACCGGGTGGAATTTGTCTTTGGAATTGAGAGTTTTGATTGAACCTTGGTTGTTGTTGAGGTTGGGAAGTGGTGGGATTTTGAATGTTTTGTGAAGCATAAGATAAGAAAGGGTGAGTTCTTTTTCCATTGACAAATTGGTTGTTGTTATTATTGTTGAACCCTTGCCTTGCACTAGTTGACTCCCAAATCCCATTTACTTGCTCATAGCATTCCTCACCTAGGGGTGCAATCAAGGGACACCCAATGGGAGTATGCCCTTGTTCACCACACAACTCACAAGACAAGACTTGCCTCATATCGGACCCCTTAGGTTTTGAATTTAGCAAAGCAACTTGTTGGGTGAGTTCATCTAGCATACCTTTAACTTCCACATTCAAAACGGAATTAGAATCCTTGCTTTTGCCTTTCCTCATTTGCCTATCACTTCCCCATTCCATAGTTCTTGAGGCCATCTCCTCAATTAGTTCCTTTGCCGCTTTATGCCCCAAAATGTCTAAGGCACCTTTCCCCGATCCCGCATCCAATGAAAGCCTAAGGTCTTGAGTCAACCCTTTGTAGAAATTGTTCACTAGCTCGGCTTCGGAGATGCCATGGTGAGGGCACAACCGTTGGAGCTTCTTGTACCGTTCCCATGCCTCATATAAGGTCTCATCCTCTTCTTGAGTAAAGCTTTGTAATTCACTCTTGACTTTGGCCGTTCTTGAGGGTGGGAAATATTTGTTTAAAAATGCCGAAGCCAACTCATCCCATGTCTTGAAGGAATCCGGGTCACAATTCTTCAACCAATCCTTGGCCGAACCCCTAAGTGAACGGGGGAACAACCTAAGGCGAACCGCGTCATCGGAAACCCCATTTGATTTGTACATATCACAATTTTCAAGGAAATCATTTAGATGATCATTTGGGTTCTCCAAGGGACCTCCTCCAAATTGGTTGTCTTGAACTAGGTTGAGCAAGGCATTTTTAATCTCAAAGTTGTTAGCTTGAATTCGTGGCCTTTGGATGCTTGGATTGACTATGTGCTTAGGAGCCATAGTGTCTCTTATCGGAACCGGTTCACCCATGGTGTTAGGCTCTTCTTCTAAAACCCCAAAAGGATTTTCAAACACTACTTCGGTAGCTTCTTGGTGATTGACTTCTTCAATCGGTGGAATATCAAGTAAACCCCTTCTTCTTAGAGAGTTAAGTCTTCTTGCCGTGGCTTCAATTTCGCGGTCAAGTTGATATATCGGTTGACCTCGTCTTCGTCGCCTACTCATGCAAAAGACCTAAGAACTTGAAAGAAAAGATTAGTAACAAAGGACTTAGTCTAAACTAGGACAAAAACGATTAATATCAAGCCGTACTCCCCGGCAACGGCGCCAAAAACTTGATGGTCTCAAGTTAAACCTCGCAAGTGCACGATTTTATCGTTGTACACTTAAAAGGGTCGATCCCACAAGGAGTAGGTGGAGTACTAATCGTTCTAATTCACCGGTTTAGCTAAGTCGATAAATAACAAAGAGGGTAGTAACAAACTAGCACTAAACTATTAAATTTAAAGACAAAAGACAAGGTAAGGTAAAAACAAGTTAAAGATAAAAGATAAAACAAATAAAGAGAAAGACTAGAACTCGGTCCGACCATAAACATGAGTAATTCCACATACTAATCGTCTCGGCTAATCAAAAGGGGTAGAAAGGTAAGGGGGAGATGGCTCTAATTCGCCTAGAACCTCCCTTCCGGTCTCGCACTAGGACACTAGTTACTCCGACTAACCCCCCTCCCGGGTTCGAAAGCCGGTCTCCCTAACTCAAAACCCGACAACCCCAAGAACATGCATTTTCCCAAGGAGGTCAAGTGAATGGTCAAGGTCATTAAGCCCTCATCATATTCCGGGTCATCCCACTCCCCCTTCCGGAGGTCGATTTCAAACACTAGCCTAGGGGCACCCTCCCTCGGTTCTCCCTTCCGGTCTCAACCTTAGTTGGTGACAAGGGTCGGTCCCCAAATATTCGACTAACAACCTAACCAACTTCCGTTGGTGTGGCAAGGGTCAAAAGCCGACACTACCCGGAAACCAAACCTTAAGCATGAAAATTCCCCAAGACTACCCTAACCAATTTTCCCCCACAAATTAGCCTTAGTGACAATTAATTAGTGAAATTACCCATATCGGGACAAACCGAGTCCTAGAAGGAGACTACTCACTAATCATGGTTTTAGTTGCAAAATAAACAATAAAGATGGAAACTTTGGTCACAAACAGGGTGAGGAGATAAATCTTACTACTAAGCATGCAACAAATCAACAATAATTAAGAGGAAAAGTGATATTAATCTAATAACAAGGTTTATTAAACTAAAAGACACAATCTTTAACCAAATCCACTCAAAGATTAAGTCTTTGAGGACAACTAACCGAGGATGAACAAGTGAAAGAGAATCAAAACAAGGATGAACAATGAAAAGATGAACAATGATGAAAACAAGAACAACAAACAAACAACAACAACAATTTTAACATAAACAATCAAATAAACTTGAAGGAAGAACAAAATGTAAACAAATGGAAATAAGGAAAGAAATAATACCAATCAAGAAGCAAGAAAGGAAGAATGATAGAATAAATAAGTATAAACTTTCAATCTTCTTCTTACAACCCAAATTCAATCACAAATTGATTGAATTACTACTCTAATTAAGGAATGATTAGCAAAAGGATTAGCAAAGTTTTAAACTTGAAAGGGAAATATTCTTAGATCTAGGGTTCTGTCTACAAAAGGGCTTAAGGGGGAGTATTTATAGGTTCCACAAGGATTAGGACAGAAACTGAAATGGGCTTTGAAACACGTATGCACACTCCCGGCCGGTCAACCGGTTGCCGGTCATTTGACCGGCTGGGAGATCTCTGGAAGTTTTGAACAAGTTTGGAGCTCATCAGGTGTGCACGGCCGGTCAACCGGCCGCCGGTCCCTGACCGGCTGGGACAGCTTTGACTTTGAAGCTTGACTTCTGGCCTTGGAGGAACTCCCAGCCGGCTAGCCGGCTGCCGGTCATTTGACCGGCTGGGAGTTTCCTGTAACATTCTTCATTTTCTTTGTCTTCAAACTCATAGTGTCTTCCCAGCCGGTTAGCCGGCCGCCGGGCCACCGGCTGGGGATGCTTCCTCAGACTTCTTCCTTCATTTCCTTGTAAATGTACTCCCAGCCGGCTAGCCGGCTGCCGGCCTACCGGCTGAGGGTACTCCTCAGCATAATTCCCTTCATCTTTCATGCATAGCTTAGAAATCCCGCCTTTCTAGCTTTGTTTCGCCCGTTCCCGCCTCAATTTCTGCAAGGGGGCCAAAGTGTCATAGTAAAGGGAATCGGGACTAGAAACGAGGGTAAAGGGGGTACAAAACCGCCTTAAATGGGGTTGAATATGCATGAAAATAGAGGGAAAAAGAGTGCAAAATGGTCCTATATCAAACCTCCCCACACTTGAACCTTACTCGTCCCCGAGTAAGTCCCTAAACCAAATGTACAAAGCATTATTATGATAGATATGGAGAGTGGATGCACAATATAAGCATCACTCAACTAAACTACTACTTAAGCCGATCGAGTATTAGCGCACTCAACGCCCCTTCAACTCACAATTTGACACCCATGAGGGGAGAGTGCCCTATTGCAAGGCAAGTTGGGTCTTGCTACAAAACTTTTGACACATTCATCATGAAAGCACGTAGTCAACAAATAGAATGCATCTAACAAAATGATCCACTTTCCTCATCTAAGTGGTCGGATTTTTCAAATAACAAAACAAAACATGGTCTCGGTCGGGAGTACCGTCTCAGGAGTGCCAATTGAGGTGCCAACCCCCTAAATGTGACAAAAGCAACCCTTGTGTGACCAATGCTCAAGGAACTAATTCAAGAGCGGGGAAAGGGAAGAAAGGGCAAGTCCGCCGAGAATTACAAGGCCGACACAAGATTCGACCAAAGGACCCATGACTAAGGGGACCAAGGCAACGACATCCTCACGGTTTTCACTCGTCACTCAATGAAAGAACAAGGTGATTTTTGTGACAAAAAGTAACCAAAATCACTCAACTAACTCGACTAGCGAAAACGTGCCCGCAATCTAATGTGTAACACCGTCCTATGTCCAATGAAATGCAAACAACGGGAAAATGCACAAACATGAAGCAAGGGTCAAAATGGGGCTAAGGAGAAGGTCAAAACGGGATTGGTGCAAGCACCGTTTGGACATGTGGAGCTAAAATCAAGAATCGACGACACATCACATCCCATCTCTTATTGCAACACATGAGACACGTCTATGCCCTAACATAGCAATGATGACCAAAACTATGCAAAAATTGCATAAACCCAACTCAAGTAGGAAAAATTTGATAAAACTCCTTTTATTTCAACAAATGGTAACGTCTACACCGTAACAACGACTCGGTTTCCCAAGCCATGCAAAAAATGTGTAAACCCGACTCATCTTTGGAAAAACATCAATTTGCCCCTTTTTATTTAGCAACGACTTTTTCTACCCCATTTATTGATGAGGAGGGGTGTTGCTTGCCTTTTTCTTTTTCTTGACAACAAACAAATATATACAACACAAGTAACTCATTTTTTTGGATTTTTCATGACTTTTTCACTTTTCTATTTTGTTTTTCATTTCCTTTTTTCAAAACCTCTTATTTATATACAATGCCAAATGCATACCAAATTCCGACCCAAGTGGATAAATAAACTATCCGCCATTATGACCCAAATCACCTCCGACAACACAACTACAAAAACCGACCAATTCTTGATTAAGGAAGGGTGGTTATGGGAATGTAGCTATTTAGGTGGGTTTGCCAAATGAAAAGGGCTAAGCTCAAGGGGGTGAATCAAAAAAGAGGGAAACAATGTAGGGAATAAAACAAGGCTATTTGGCTATGTGAGGTTCATGTAAACTGATTTTTGCTTCATATCATATGCACAAAAATGTAATGCAATTTCATGATCTAAGGACGATGCGACACACTTATGCGTAATGATGTGACACGCCTCGCGAGGAGACCTACTCTCAAACTTAGATGAGGGCGGGGTATGAATGTACCCGCCCTAGGAGGCTCTACCCTTACCTTTGAGTAGTTAAATCGAGCCAAAGGTCTAGTCTACGGCCCTAGGTCTCACAAGATCGGTCTAGACTCATTGGTCAAGCCCTCCTTCCTCGGCTAACTAAGAGGCCACGGGTGCGAGTCACGAGGAGGGGGAAGGCACAATTGGGCACATTAGTTCATCATGGGGGTACTTGGTTCCCTTCCTTTGACCATGTTCTTCCTTAAAAATTTATTTACAAACTCAATGCAAAAGAAAGAAATGCAACAAGTATTTACATGTGAACAAATGCATGCGGAAATTTAAACAAACATGAAATGAAACATGCAACAAATTGGCTAAACCTAGCAGCACATCAACACCAAAATTCCAAACGGTCTCCCAAGGAGACACCCAAAGCAACAAAATTCCCATTCTCCTTCAAAATATGAAAGATATCAAAAAGAAAGAATAGTAAAAGGAGCAAGAGATAGGAAGGATTATACCAAGCGGTCTTCTAGCTCCCTTTTGCCTCAAGTGGTCAATGCGCCAAGCCAAAGGTTAGACAAAACATATATATACAATGCAAATTTTTTTGAATTTTTCAGAAATTTTTCAATTTTTAGGCATTTTCTCTAATTTATAAACATTTACAATTATAAACAAATATTCACACGAGTGGATATTTCCCTCCCCACACTTGAAATGTACATTGTCCTCAATGGACAAAAGCATAGGGAGTGAATAAGAAAAAGGAAGGAGCATATTTTTGGAGTTTTCAATTTTTTTTTTTTTTGAAAAGAAAATAACATATTTTTGTGATTTTTGTTTTGAAAAAAATAAAAGGACATATTTTTGGTGTTTTTGTTATAAGAACTCCCTCCCCACACTTATTTATTTACATTATTTCCAAATTGAAATAAATGTGTGGAGGGGATTCAAATTAAAAGACATGTTTTTGGTTTTTTTTTTTTAGGCCCTCCCCACACTTATTTATAGACATGGGAGGGCAATTTAGTGAAATAAAATAACATGTTTTTGTTGGTTTTTGTCATTTTTTAATTTTTAGTTGGTTTTTATTTTGAAAATGCAATGCATGCTCTATTCTACATGCAAAATTGAAATGACAATGCAAATTATGCTAAGTGAATGCATTACGAAATGTGACAATATATTACAAAATTGAAATCTAATGCAATCCTATATGATGCAACTAAATGAATTATTAACTAAATGCATGCGAAAAATTTAAACATGAATGAGGAATTTGGATAAAAGGGAGAAATCATACTTGTCATTTGGATTGATAAGGGAGGAAGAAGTGGAGCCCTCATTACTAGGCTCTACTCAAAGTCATCATCACCATCACCGTCTCCATAATCATCATTACCATCACCATCACCTTGAATTGCCCCGAACTCGGAGTCGCGAATGAAATCGTCCGTGTTCAAGTGGACATCCGAGCTGAAATCCTCCATGGCTTGGCTCATGCCAACAAACATCTCCGGGTGCCCTCCGGCACCACTAGACCTGCCCTCTTGGAAGATTGAAGGGGCACCCCCGAACCACCTCGCGTCATGTCCCTCCCCTTGGGTGGTAGGCGGGGTGGGAAAAACCGGAGCGCTAAAGTAGTCGGGCCGCAAGTTAATATCTCCTTAGCGGAAGGTCCCGTCTTCCGGATGTCCGCCATCCGGGAATAAATAGTAGGAGGGGTGAAGGCCGGAGGGGTGCTTGTATTGGTTCCTCATACAATCATCATAGACCGGGAATTGACCAAGAGAATGGTCATAGTAAATCCGGTCAAGTCTTTGTTGAAGGCCATGCCGCTCGCTTGCGGCGTTTGTCATATTAATCTTCATCTCCGCCATGAAGGAAACGAGGTCGGCATGGAGAGGGGGCGATTGTTGTTGGTGTTGACCGGAGGACCCCTCTCCTTGTTGCAAGGGCCCGGGGACAAAAGGAGCAATCGGCGTGGCATACCGCAAGGTAGACCTTGCGGGAATGATGGGTCGGCCACGAGCATACCGAAGATTAGGGTTAATTTGTTGTGGGATAGAGGGGTCTTCGAGATTTTCAATCTCAAGCAAATAAAATTCCGAGTTGGGCACCACTTTCATTTTGTCGGGATTGGGAAGAGGGATAGAATTTCGATCAACCCCGTCCACCCGAATTTGCCAATAGTCTAGGCCATCATTCGGGTTGGTCTTCAACCAACCGAGGTTGTGGTGGATATAATTTTTGAACAACATTGTATCACCAATCATGAACCGCATCCCACTCAAGTTGACCCTCCGATTGAGCCTCTTCATCAAATGGGTGATGAGTCCACCCACGACAACGGCCGTATTAGAGGCCGGAGAATTGCTAAGCCGTTGTAATGTAAGGGCCAAGTGGTGGGCAATGTCAATTTTGAAAGTAGTTGGGTTGGAACGAAGGTAAGAGCCGAGAATTTCCAATTCCTCCGTTCTGAAATTATGATTTTCCTCTCGGCCAAAGATGGTCCAACCCATGTACCGATGCCAAACCCGGATAGCCGCATTGTGGACAGTGTTGGCGGCACTCTTGACCCCCTTAACATCATCTAAACCCGTAATAGCCTTCCATAGGGCCCCATGGTCAAATGTCTCGGGTGCCTTGTGAGGAGGGCTAGTGTCAAGCCCAAAATGGGATGCGAAGGTCGGAAGGGTCAAGGAGTAGTCCTTGTTCATCAATCGAAAGTGCAAAAAGGCTACCTTTTGGGTTTGGCGATGCTTGTCAAGACGGAGGGAGCTCAAAAACTCCCAAGTAAGACGGACATAGGTCCGCTCATGAATTCCATACATCATTTTCATTCCCACCCCATCAAATAATTCAAGAGTAACTTGATCTAATCCTAGTTCCCGCATGGATTGTCGATCAATAAATCGGGTAGGGACAATAGGGCGTTTCTTGAACAAGACAAACTTACCTTTCATGGTGATTGAGGTGAATTGGATATCCGGGAAGTCGGGATCGGAGCTCATGTCGGTCGCCGCCGCCGCTACCGCCTCCGCATGTTGAAGAGCCAAGTCTCCTCTCCTCACTCTTTTCTTTGGGGCCATGTTTGTGATTTTGATGGTGGGTGAAAGGTTAGGAAGGAGGTTGAGGTGGTTGTTGGTGGTGGAAGGGTGGTGGAAAGGTGGTGGTTGGTGGGTTGAGGTGAGGGTAGGGTAGGGGAGGTTTGATTGAGAGTGAGAGATGAGAGAAGAAGGAGTCGAAAAATATGAGGCAATTTGGGCGAACATGAGTTCAAAACACGATCAGAGAGCTCCCAGCCGGTCTGGAGACCGGCCGCCGGTCACCCGGCTGGGAGTTCGGGTGATTTTTGAAATTCCCAAAAAAGATCAGAAAACTCCCAGCCGGTCAGGAGACCGGCCGCCGGTCACCCGGCTGGGAGGACACCCATTCCCCATTTTCTTCGTATGAGCATTCCCAGCCGGTGGGCCGGCTGCCGGCCTGCCGGCTGGGACTTCCCTCTTAAGTAAACTTGTTAAAAAATCCCTCATATGCGTATCCCCAGCCGGTGGACCGGCTGCCGGCCTGCCGGCTGGGACTTCCCTTCAATCCATTTTGATACATTTCCAAATGTATACGCACTCCCAGCCGGTGGGCCGGCTGCCGGCCTGCCGGCTGGGACTACTCTTCCTTGTTTTTCGTCAAAATTCCTTTAAATTTACAGGAACTTCCCAGCCGGTCAGAAGACCGGCCGCCGGTCACCCGGCTGGGACTCCCTTTCATCATGTTTTCTCCAATAAACCCCTTATTCCAAATCCCATCATTTATTGGCCTCGATTTCCGTGTTTTCGACTTTCAAACCCGACTCGGGACGTCGGATAAAGGCCAATAAATGGTTAAACGCTTGTTCATCAAACAAAAACCCCAAATCTTCAACAATCAAGACCGACAACAATCAAATTGACAAGTAGTATCCATCCAAAATTCCTAAATGCATGATATATACAAAGATGCATGGGTTGCCTCCCATGTAGCGCCCTTGTTTTATGTCGTAGGCTCGACCAAGTAAACAAGCCAACAAATTTTCATGATGAGGATGGAAAAGAACCTTAATTCACTAGAAAGGTTTCAAGGGTCTTCATTTCCTTTTGGATGGGATTGCCAACATGATAGTGCTTTAACCTTTGACCATTCACCTTGAAGGTCCGGTCTCCTTGGCTTATTTCCACCGCCCCATGAGGGAATGATCGGACCACGGTGAAGGGTCCGGTCCACTTCGACCTCAATTTTCCGGAAAAGAACTTCAAATGGGTATCGTATAGAAGAACCAATTCCCCCTCCTTGAACTCCCTTCTAATTATGTGCTTGTCATGAAATCTTTTCGTTCTTTCCTTGTACAACTTGGCATTCTCATAGGCTTCTAGCCTAAACTCTTCCAATTCATTCAAATCGAGAAGTCTCTTCTCACCGGCCGTCTTCAAGTCATAGTTTAGATGCTTGATGGCCCAATATGCCTTATGTTCAAGTTCAACCGGCAAATGACAAGCCTTGCCATACACTAATCGGAATGGTGAGGTACTGATCGGTGTTTTGAAGCCCGTCCGGTAAGCCCACAAGGCATCATCAATTTTCAAGGACCAATCTTTTCTTGACTTGTTCACGGTTCTCTCAAGTATAGTCTTCAACTCTCGGTTGGAAATCTCGGCTTGCCCATTAGCTTGAGGATGGTAGGCAAGACTCTTCCTTTGTTGCACTCCATACTTTTTCAACAAAGCTTCCAATGCTCTCTCTCCGAAATGAGTACCACGATCGCTAATGAGGACTCTCGGGACCCCAAACCTAGGAAAGATGACTTTTTGAAGTAGCTTGATCACTTCCTTAGCATCACAAGTCTTAGTCGGGATCGCCTCAATCCATTTGCTTACATAGTCGACCGCCACGAGTATGTACTCATTGCCGAATGAGGATGGGAAGGGACCTTGATAATCTATCCCCCACACATCAAAGAGCTCAACTTCAAGCATGAAATTCATGGGCATTTCATGTTTCCTAGTGATGTTCCCGCTCCTTTGACATTTGTCACATCCTTTAACATAAAAGGCAACGTCACGGAATAGAGAGGGCCAAAAGAAACCACATTGAAGCACTTTAGCGGCCGTCTTCTTGGAGCTTGCATGGCCACCACAAGGCAAGTCATGGCAATGGCTCATAATGGAGGTAGATTCCTCTCTCGGAACACACCTTCTTATCATCCCATCGGCACAAGACTTGTACAAACATGGGTCATCCCAATAGTAGTGCCTCACATCGTGGAAGAACTTCTTCTTTTTGTGGTAGTCATAATCATGAGGAATTATCCCGGAGACCAAATAATTGACAATGTCCGCATACCACGGTGCTTCTCCCAAGCTTAGGGACAACAAGTGGTCATCGGGCAAATAATCATTGATAGGAAGCCCATCGTCAACATTGAGGTTGGTTAGCCGGGATAGATGATCGGCCACCACATTTTCAACTCCTTTCTTGTCTCTAATCTCCATGTCAAACTCTTGGAGAAGTAGTATCCATCTAATCAATCGAGGCTTGGACTCTTTCTTGATGAGCAAGTGTCTCAAAGCAACATGGTCGGTGAACACAATGACCTTAGCTCCCACCAAGTAGGTCCGGAACTTCTCCATTGCAAAAACCACGGCTAAAAGCTCCTTTTCCGTTGTTGAGTAATTTGTTTGAGCATCATCTAGAGTTTTGCTTGCATAATGAATTGCATGCACCTTTCCATCCTTCCTTTGGCCTAAAACCGCGCCCAAGGCATGATCGCTCGCATCACACATTAACTCAAACGGCAAGCTCCAATCCGGAGGTTGTATAATTGGAGCACTTGTCAAAGCTTCCTTTAACCTATTAAAAGCATCAAGACACCGGTTAGAAAACAAGAAAGGGGTATCTTTGGCTAATAATTCGGTCAAGGGTCTCGCGATCTTAGAGAAGTCCTTGATGAAGCGGCGATAAAAGCCCGCATGACCAAGGAAACTTCTCACCCCCTTAACATTGGTGGGAGGTGGGAGACTAGCTATGACCTCTATCTTAGCCTTATCAACTTCAATTCCTCGGTTGGACACTATGTGTCCCAACACAACACCTTCTTGTACCATGAAATGGCACTTCTCCCAATTAAGCACAAGGTTAGACTCTTGACATTTACTCAAAACTTTCTCCAAATTCATCAAACAATTTTCAAAACTTTTCCCAACAACCGAGAAATCATCCATGAAAACTTCCATTTCTTGTTCAATGAAATCGGAGAAAATTGACATCATAGCTCTTTGAAAGGTAGAGGGAGCATTACATAGCCCAAACGGCATCCTCCTATATGCATAGGTGCCGAATGGGCAAGTAAAGGTGGTCTTCTCTTGGTCACTTGGATGGATAGGGATTTGGAAAAATCCCGAATAGCCATCCAAGAAGCAAAAATAGTTGTGTTGAGCTAATCTTTCTAGCATTTGATCCATGAACGGTAAAGGAAAGTGATCCTTCCGGGTGGATTTGTTCAACTTCCTATAGTCCACGCACATTCTCCACCCGGTTACCGTTCTTGTAGGAATCAATTCATTCTTGTCATTTCGCACTACCGTCATGCCTCCTTTTTTGGGAACTACATGAACCGGGCTTACCCACCTACTATCCGAAATAGGATAGATAATGCCCGCGTCAAGTAGCTTAAGGACCTCTTTCCTTACAACCTCCTTCATGATGGGATTAAGCCTTTTTTGTGGCTCAATTGAGGATGCATCCTCATTTTCTAGAAGAATTTTATGAGTACACAAAGAGGGACTAATCCCTTTGAGGTCACCAATAGTGTACCCAAGGACACCCTTGAACTTCTTGAGCAAAGAAATGAGTTTTGAAGTTTGGGTGTCATCAAGTGCACTATTGATGATGACGGGAAAAGTGGAATTATCTCCTAGAAATTCATACTTCAAAGAAGAGGGAAGAGGTTTAAGTTCAACCGTAGGAGGAGGCGTGGAACTCTCCTCCTTCTTACCGACTTCCAACATTTCAAATTTGGGAGCTTGTTCATGAATAGGAGCCGAATCCAACATCCATACATATGCAAGAGTCTCAACATCTTTGTCATCGACTTCATACCCACTAACAAGACAAGTCTCCAAAGGATCCATGGAGGAAGCTTTTGGGTCATGCTTCTCCATGGGATTCTCAAGAATGTCAACAATGCAACAAGTGTCACCTAGAGAAGGAGCTTCCATGGACTTGTGGAGTTCAAATTCCACTCTATCTTCACCCACTTGTAAAGACAACTTGCCACTCTTTACATCGATCATAGCTCCACCGGTAGCAAGACAAGGTCGGCCTAAAATAATAGGCACATTGTAATCCTCCCAAGCATATCCATAACAAAGAAATCACATGGTATGACAAGCTTCCCAACTACCAAGGGTACATCTTCAATTACACCAATGGGAAATTTGACCGACCGATCGGCAAGTTGAAGTGAAACTCTAGTTGGCTTCAAATCTCCCAAATCAAGCCTCTTGAATATTGAAAGTGGCATGAGGCTCACACTAGCCCCCAAATCACACAAAGCTCTCTTAATAGCCACCCCTTGGATAGAACAAGGGATAGAGAAACTCCCCGGATCTTCTAGCTTGTTAGGAAGCTTGTTGGTGTGAGTGAGTATAACACTACATTCCTTGGAGAGGTTGATGGTTTGCACCTCTCCATTCTTCTTCTTCAAGGTGACAAGTTCCTTAAGAAACTTGCCATAAGATGGAATTTCGGTAATCATATCAAGGAAAGGGATAGTGACATTCATTCCCTTCAAGATCTCCACAAACTTCTCATATTTCTTTTCAATTCTAGGCTTTGCAAGCCTTTGTGGAAAGGGTATCGGTGCTACATACTCCCTTGGTGGTGGAGTACATTCTTTGGCCTTAGGTGCAATAGGCTCATCTTGCTTTGGAGGGTCAACCATCTCCACCTCCTTAGACTTCTCCACCATAATCTCATCTTCATGAACAACTTCAACCGGGTGCTCTTTCACAACTTCATTAGTCACCCTCTTTCTCTTCCACTTAGGAGATTTCTCAACCTCCTCCAATTGCTTCCCACTCCTCAAAAATACCGCGTTCATCTCCCTTGGGTTAACCGTATTACCCGGAAACTTCCCCGGATTTTGAGCCAATTGACTCAATTGTTGAGAAATTTGGGCCACATGAGTTTCCGTAGCCTTTTGTGATGCCCGTATTTCATCATTCACCCGGTTTTGTGAGGCAATGTGGTTATCAAGCTTTGAGTCGGATTTTTGATTTGCAATAACCAATTGTTCAAAAGCTTGTTCCCAAGATGGTTTTTGAGGGGTTTGGAAGTTTTGGTTTTGTGGTTGGAAATTTTGGGTTTGTTGTTGATTGAAATTTTGCCCCTTGAAACCCCCAAATGGTTGTTGGTTTTGGGTGATGAATTGTTTTCCTTGGAAACCGGGTGGAATTTGTCTTTGGAATTGAGAGTTTTGATTGAACCTTGGTTGTTGTTGAGGTTGGGAAGTGGTGGGATTTTGAATGTTTTGTGAAGCATAAGATAAGAAAGGGTGAGTTCTTTTTCCATTGACAAATTGGTTGTTGTTATTATTGTTGAACCCTTGCCTTGCACTAGTTGACTCCCAAATCCCATTTACTTGCTCATAGCATTCCTCACCTAGGGGTGCAATCAAGGGACACCCAATGGGAGTATGCCCTTGTTCACCACACAACTCACAAGACAAGACTTGCCTCATATCGGACCCCTTAGGTTTTGAATTTAGCAAAGCAACTTGTTGGGTGAGTTCATCTAGCATACCTTTAACATCCACATTCAAAACGGAATTAGAATCCTTGCTTTTGCCTTTCCTCATTTGCCTATCACTTCCCCATTCCATAGTTCTTGAGGCCATCTCCTCAATTAGTTCCTTTGCCGCTTTATGCCCCAAAATGTCTAAGGCACCTTTCCCCGATCCCGCATCCAATGAAAGCCTAAGGTCTTGAGTCAACCCTTTGTAGAAATTGTTCACTAGCTCGGCTTCGGAGATGCCATGGTGAGGGCACAACCGTTGGAGCTTCTTGTACCGTTCCCATGCCTCATATAAGGTCTCATCCTCTTCTTGAGTAAAGCTTTGTAATTCACTCTTGACTTTGGCCGTTCTTGAGGGTGGGAAATATTTGTTTAAAAATGCCGAAGCCAACTCATCCCATGTCTTGAAGGAATCCGGGTCACAATTCTTCAACCAATCCTTGGCCGAACCCCTAAGTGAACGGGGGAACAACCTAAGGCGAACCGCGTCATCGGAAACCCCATTTGATTTGTACATATCACAATTTTCAAGGAAATCATTTAGATGATCATTTGGGTTCTCCAAGGGACCTCCTCCAAATTGGTTGTCTTGAACTAGGTTGAGCAAGGCATTTTTAATCTCAAAGTTGTTAGCTTGAATTCGTGGCCTTTGGATGCTTGGATTGACTATGTGCTTAGGAGCCATAGTGTCTCTTATCGGAACCGGTTCACCCATGGTGTTAGGCTCTTCTTCTAAAACCCCAAAAGGATTTTCAAACACTACTTCGGTAGCTTCTTGGTGATTGACTTCTTCAATCGGTGGAATATCAAGTAAACCCCTTCTTCTTAGAGAGTTAAGTCTTCTTGCCGTGGCTTCAATTTCGCGGTCAAGTTGATATATCGGTTGACCTCGTCTTCGTCGCCTACTCATGCAAAAGACCTAAGAACTTGAAAGAAAAGATTAGTAACAAAGGACTTAGTCTAAACTAGGACAAAAACGATTAATATCAAGCCGTACTCCCCGGCAACGGCGCCAAAAACTTGATGATCTCAAGTTAAACCTCGCAAGTGCACGATTTTATCGTTGTACACTTAAAAGGGTCGATCCCATAAGGAGTAGGTGGAGTACTAATCGTTCTAATTCACCGGTTTAGCTAAGTCGATAAATAACAAAGAGGGTAGTAACAAACTAGCACTAAACTATTAAATTTAAAGACAAAAGACAAGGTAAGGTAAAAACAAGTTAAAGATAAAAGATAAAACAAATAAAGAGAAAGACTAGAACTCGGTCCGACCATAAACATGAGTAATTCCACATACTAATCGTCTCGGCTAATCAAAAGGGGTAGAAAGGTAAGGGGGAGATGGCTCTAATTCGCCTAGAACCTCCCTTCCGGTCTCGCACTAGGACACTAGTTACTCCGACTAACCCCCCTCCCGGGTTCGAAAGCCGGTCTCCCTAACTCAAAACCCGACAACCCCAAGAACATGCATTTTCCCAAGGAGGTCAAGTGAATGGTCAAGGTCATTAAGCCCTCATCATATTCCGGGTCATCCCACTCCCCCTTCCGGAGGTCGATTTCAAACACTAGCCTAGGGGCACCCTCCCTCGGTTCTCCCTTCCGGTCTCAACCTTAGTTGGTGACAAGGGTCGGTCCCCAAATATTCGACTAACAACCTAACCAACTTCCGTTGGTGTGGCAAGGGTCAAAAGCCGACACTACCCGGAAACCAAACCTTAAGCATGAAAATTCCCCAAGACTACCCTAACCAATTTTCCCCCACAAATTAGCCTTAGTGACAATTAATTAGTGAAATTACCCATATCGGGACAAACCGAGTCCTAGAAGGAGACTACTCACTAATCATGGTTTTAGTTGCAAAATAAACAATAAAGATGGAAACTTTGGTCACAAACAGGGTGAGGAGATAAATCTTACTACTAAGCATGCAACAAATCAACAATAATTAAGAGGAAAAGTGATATTAATCTAATAACAAGGTTTATTAAACTAAAAGACACAATCTTTAACCAAATCCACTCAAAGATTAAGTCTTTGAGGACAACTAACCGAGGATGAACAAGTGAAAGAGAATCAAAACAAGGATGAACAATGAAAAGATGAACAATGATGAAAACAAGAACAACAAACAAACAACAACAACAACAATTTTAACATAAACAATCAAATAAACTTGAAGGAAGAACAAAATGTAAACAAATGGAAATAAGGAAAGAAATAATACCAATCAAGAAGCAAGAAAGGAAGAATGATAGAATAAATAAGTATAAACTTTCAATCTTCTTCTTACAACCCAAATTCAATCACAAATTGATTGAATTACTACTCTAATTAAGGAATGATTAGCAAAAGGATTAGCAAAGTTTTAAACTTGAAAGGGAAATATTCTTAGATCTAGGGTTCTGTCTACAAAAGGGCTTAAGGGGGAGTATTTATAGGTTCCACAAGGATTAGGACAGAAACTGAAATGGGCTTTGAAACACGTATGCACACTCCCGGCCGGTCAACCGGCTGCCGGTCATTTGACCGGCTGGGAGATCTCTGGAAGTTTTGAACAAGTTTGGAGCTCATCAGGTGTGCACGGCCGGTCAACCGGCCGCCGGTCCCTGACCGGCTGGGACAGCTTTGACTTTGAAGCTTGACTTCTGGCCTTGGAGGAACTCCCAGCCGGCTAGCCGGCTGCCGGTCATTTGACCGGCTGGGAGTTTCCTGTAACATTCTTCATTTTCTTTGTCTTCAAACTCATAGTGTCTTCCCAGCCGGTTAGCCGGCCGCCGGGCCACCGGCTGGGGATGCTTCCTCAGACTTCTTCCTTCATTTCCTTGTAAATGTACTCCCAGCCGGCTAGCCGGCTGCCGGCCTACCGGCTGAGGGTACTCCTCAGCATAATTCCCTTCATCTTTCATGCATAGCTTAGAAATCCCGCCTTTCTAGCTTTGTTTCGCCCGTTCCCGCCTCAATTTCTGCAAGGGGGCCAAAGTGTCATAGTAAAGGGAATCGGGACTAGAAACGAGGGTAAAGGGGGTACAAAACCGCCTTAAATGGGGTTGAATATGCATGAAAATAGAGGGAAAAAGAGTGCAAAATGGTCCTATATCACCATTACAACCCTTGTTTCTTGTATGCATATTTTTCCTCTTTTTGCATCCCACTAATGGTCTTGAAGGAGAGAATTCCATGTTAGATTGCGGGCATGTCTCACGAGTCGAGTAGTTGAGTGATTTTGGTTACTTTTTACTCAAAAATCACCCGTTCCAAAAACGAAATGAGAGATTAGTGAAAACCGTGAGGAAGTCGGTAGTCTTGGTCCCCTTAGTCATGGGTCAATTTGGTTGAATCTTGAGTGTGTCGTGTGATTCTCGAAGGTTAGGCTTTGTTTCCCCCTTTCCCGCCTTTGAATTTGTTTCCTAGGCATTTGGTTGTCGAATTTAGGTTGCTTGAGCCACCATTAGGGCATTGACACCCCGCCGAGACTATGAGACGGTATCTCCCGACCAAAACCTTTAATCGTTCAAAGTAAAACGGCCGCTTAGATGAGGAAAGCGGTTTGATTTTTGTGATGCATCATATATGTCGACTTGTGTTTAATTGAGTGATCGCATCAAAAATTTTGTAGCAAGACCCAACTTGCCTTGCAATAGGGCACTCTCCCCTCATGAGTGTCAAATTGTGAGTTGAAGGAGCGTTGAGTGCGCTAATACTCGATCGGCTTAAGTAGTAGTTTAGTTGAGTGATGCTTATATTGTGCATCCACTCTCCATATCTATCATAATGATGCCTTGTACATTGATTTTGGACTTACTCGAGGACGAGTAAGGTTTAAGTGTGGGGAGGTTGATATGCGACTTATTTACACCTCATTTCCCTCTTTCTTTTACGCATTCCGGCTCATAACGAGTCGGTTTCATGTGCCTTTCCTTGCATTTGTGCCCGATCCCCCGTACTTGTTATTTTGTGTATCCTTTTGTAGGAACCGAGTCGAGTATGGAGGAATTTGGGGCAAGAAAGGCATTCTAATGCCTTTACATGAAGAAAAGGGAGATGAAGGATTATGAGGATAATCCTCTGCCGGCAGGCCGGCAGCCGGCCCACCGGCAGGGGATATGGCTATGAGGAGAAAAAGGAGGAAACAAGCTGAGCAGATGTTCTCTGCCGGCAGGCCGGCAGCCGGCCCACCGGCAGGGAACACCATTCCATACTTCGTCAAATTTTTGAAGAAGTTTTTGGGCAAAAGAAGTGAGAACGCGCTGCCGGCACAGGTAGCCGGCAGCCGGTCAACCGGCAGAGGGCACCTGACATGAAGAAATGGAAGAAAATCTCAAGAAGAGGAATTCTCTGCCGGCAGGCCGGCAGCCGGCCCACCGGCAGGGGATTACGCAACCTTCATTTTTCTCAGTTTTTGAAAGAACGCGCTGCCGGCACTGGAGGCCGGCAGCCGGCCCGCCGGCACAGGGACACGCAGCACGACTTTTGGGCTTTTTCATTCCTTCCTCCCTTAATCCAATGATAGCCTATAAATACCCCCTCCTTAAACCCTTTTGCACACAACCCTAGATCTGAGAAACATTCCATATTTATTGTAATACCTCCTCAATCAAGTTCTAATCTTTCAATAATTATTATTAATATTTAGCAAGAATTAGTTAGTTCTAGTAGTAGTCAATTGTTTACACTTGTTTGTTGAAGTTTGTATTGGGGATTTTGAAGGGTTTTCCTTCTTATTAATCAATCAAGCATTCATCTTTCCTTTTGTTGGTATAATTCCTCTCCTTTCTTTTACTTGTTTATCTTTTGTTTACATTTTCCTTGTCTTTTGATATTGCTATAACATTCATCATGTCTCCTCCTTGTGTTGTTTGCTTTTCTTCTCTATTTAGCATAATTTCCCTTAACATGAGTGAGTAGATTCCTTCTAGGGTTTAGGGGGAGTCTTTATGGAATTTATGGGCATGATTCTTTGAATATTTTGGTCTTTGGTGAAATTGTTTATCTTTCCTATTCATGCACTCAAGGTGTTTGTTGATTTGCTCAAGTGAAAGCTTTTGCCTTTCTTTCATTATTGCTTAATTCTCCCTTGAATGAAAGTTTGTGGGGATCTTGATGTTTGTTTAGGAGAGGTGTGATACTAAATGAGAATTAGTAGCCACCTTTAAGATAGCCAAGACATTGGTTCTACATCTTAGGTTAATCTCTCACCATTGACCCTTTTTGATCTTCATGTTTGCCCCTAAACCATATTGATGACCCCGAAAGCCCTAGCTTTTAAATTAACCGTATTCATTATCATCAACTTGTTTGTCCTTTGCTCTAGTGATTAAAAACCAAAACCCCTTCTTTTAATTTTGATTAAACTTGACTCTTAATCGAACTTTGTAGCAACCCCCGCCGTCCTTGAGTTCGACCCCGACTAAATACTACGCTTTTTCGGGTTTTACAAATAGTTTTGGTGTAGGAAGTAGACGACAAATTTTCTACTATCAGGAGATCTTTTTGAGGCCGCTCTAGCTAACAAAGAACTTACTCATGAACAATCCGAATTAGTACATAACATCCTTGTGGAAGCATATCAACCTATAGAGCATGAGCAATCAATCCAAGAAGAAATCTTACAAGCCCAAGAGCAAGAGGAATTCGTCATGGAATTCGAGTATGACGAGATTGATGAGCCCGAAGAACAAGTTGAACATGCTATGAGAATGGAGTGTCTAATGGAAATGGAGTAAATCCTCAATGAACCTTCAAAGGAGGAAAGTGAGGTACAAATCCCTACTTTAAAACCCCTTCCCCCAAATTTAAAATATGCTTACCTTGATGAATCAAAGACCAAACCCGTGATTGTTAATGATAGACTTGATGAAAACTAATTGGGAAAATTGCTTGATGTGTTAAAGCAACATGAAAAGGCTATAGGTTATAGTCTAGATGACCTTAAGGGGATAAGTCCCAACTTTTGTATGCATAGAATTCATCTAGAGGAGGACCATAGACCCACCATCCAATCTCAAAGGAGATTAAACCCCCACATGCAGGAAGTTGTCAAGGGAGAGGTTATGAAATTACTTGATGCGGGAATCATTTATCCCATATCGGACTCTTTGTGGGTTAGCCCCGTTCAAGTGGTACCTAAGAAAGGAGGTACCACGGTAGTGACAAACGAAAAGAATGAGTTAATACCCACAAGGAAGATCACCGGTTGGCATATGTGCATTGACTATCGAAAATTGAATTCCGCAACAAGAAAGGATCATTTCCCCCTACCATTCATTGACCAAATGCTTTAGAGGTTAGCCTCCAAAAAATTCTTTTGTTACCTTGACGGGTATTCGGGATTCTTTCAAATCCCCATACACCCGGATGACCAACATAAGACCACCTTCATATGCCCTTATGGTACTTTTGCATATAGGAGGATGCCTTTTGGCCTATGTAATGCCCCCGCCACTTTCCAAAGATGCATGATGAGTGTCTTTTCCGATTACCTAGAGACCATAATGGAAGTTTTTATGGATGATTTTAGCATTTATGGAAAAGACTTTGACTCATGTTTGCATAATCTTTCTCTTGTATTGCAAAAATGTGAAGATGTTAGTCTTGTTTTAAATTGGGAAAAGTGTCACTTCATGGTCAATAAAGGAATTGTTTTGGGTCATTTAATTTCGGAAAAGGGCATCGAGGTCGATAAAGCTAAGGTTGAGGTGATAGAGAAACTCCCACCTCCCGTGAATGTTAGAGGGGTGAGAAGTTTTCTCGGTCACGCGGGTTTCTATCGCGGTTTCATAAAAGATTTTTCAAAAATAGCGAAACCCCTCACTCAACTCTTACTTAAAGATGCCCAATTCCATTTCACTGATGAGTGTGTTGAAGCCTTTAATATAATAAAGGAAGCACTAATCTCGGCACCGATCATTCAACCTCCAAATTGGAACTACCATTCGAGATTATGTGTGATGCTAGTAACTACGCCGTTGGAGCGGTTCTTGGCCAACGGGTAAGAAGAGCTCTTCATGCCATATACTATATAAGCAAGACTCTTTATCCCTCCCAAGTGAACTATGATACCACCGAGAAAGAGCTTCTTGCCATTGTCTATGCTTTGGACAAATTTCGTTCCTACTTACTTGGATCCAAAGTGATTGTCTTTTCGGATCACCGTGCTCTCCGACACCTCTTGATAAAGAAGGAGGCAAAACCAAGTTTGTTGAGATGGATTTTGCTTCTTCAAGAATTCAACTTGGAGATAAGAGACAAGAAAGGAGCCGAAAATGTAGTGGCGGATCACTTGTCAAGAATCCGGTTTCATGATGAACAAGGAGAAACGCCGATCAATGACTCATTTCCCGACGATATCTTGATGGAAATTCAAACACAACTTGAAAGGCACATCATCCCATGGCTTGCCGATTATGCCAACTATATCGTTGGAAGAGTACTCGCTCCAAATTTGAACTACAACCAAAGGAAGAGGTTCTTATTCGAAGTAAAAAGGTACTTTTGGGATGACCCAAATTTATACAAAGAGTGTAGTGATGGGCTCTACCGGAGGTGCATCCCTCAATGGGGAGTCCAAGGAATATTGGAAGGATGCCACTCATCACCCTACGATGGGCACCATGGAGCAAGGAGAACCATTGCAAAAATTCTTCAATCGGGTTTCTATTGGCCTACGATGTTTCAAGACACAAGAGAATTTATCATTCATTGTGATGCTTGTCAAAGGACGGGGAATATCTCTTGGAGAAATGAAATGCCACAAAGGGGCATACTAGAGGTGGAGATCTCCGACGTTTGGGGGATCGACTACCAAGGGTCGTTTTTAACATCCAATGGGAATAAGTATATCCTTGTGGCCGTAGACTACGTCTCAAAGTGGGTGGAGGCAATTGCCACTCTAAACGATGATGAAAAGAGATCACCAAGCTCTTCAAGAAAATAATCTTTCCAAGATTCGGAGTTCCTAGAGTAATCATAAGTGATGGAGGAACGCATTTTCATGAAAAGAAACTCGTATCCCTTTTGACCAAGTATGGTGTTCAACATAGAACCGGCTTAGGATATCATCCTCAAACAAGCGGTCAAGTTGAAGTTTCGAATATAGAGATCAAGCAAATTCTTGAGAAAGTGGTGAACAAGACCCGAAAATATTGGAGCACAAAGCTTGATGCCGCTCTTTGGGCCTATAGGACGGCCTATAAGACTCTCATAGGAGCCTCTCCTTACAGTCTTGTTTATGGAAAAGCATGCCACTTGCCAATCGAATTAGAGTACAAAGCTTTTTGGGCAATCTGAGCCCTTAACCTTGATCTCAAATTAAGTGGTCAAAAGAGGATGATTCAAATTCAAGAGTTGGAAGAATTCCGACTACAATCTTATGAGAATTCCAAGATCTACAAGGAAAGGACAAGATTGCTCCATGACAAGAAGATCAAGCAAAAAGCCTTGCACAAAGGGGATAAAGTCCTTCTATTCAATTCCCGCTATCGACTCTTTCTGGGAAAATTGAACTCTAGATGGATGGGTCCCTATGTGATCACCGAGGTTGGAAAATATAGGGATTTTGAAATCAAGGCAGAATATGGAAGCAAATTCAAGGTCAATGGTCAAAGATTGAAGCCATATTACGAGGGAGAATTTGTTGGAGAGGTCGAGGTCACTTACCTCGGGCCTCCTCATCCTTGAAGGAATCATCAAAGGGAAAGTTTGGTGGAGTCCTCCCTAAACCACCACTCGTAAATATCCTAACCCTCTAACTTGTAAATTTTGTTGCATTCCTTTTATCATAAACATAAATTCTTTCCATGAGAGTAAGTGAGGGAGGGTCACTAATGATTTTTTATGAAGGAAGGAACTAATTTTCAAGTGTGGGGAGGCTTTTATCGGAGTCAAGGAATTCAAAGGAAATATGCAGCTAGGAAACCGAGCGTCTAAAGAGAGAATCTGCTCGGTTTGCACAAAGACGACCGTCTTATTGAGAATACGCTAGTCCGGCAGGAATCCGAGTGTCCGATGACCAATCCGCTCGTCTCTTTGCTGCAACATTTTAAGAAAAGTTCCTGTAACAAAATCCGCTTAGCTTTGAGGAAAGACGCTCGTCTTGCTTCAAGAAAAGACGCTCGTCTTGTGCTCGATCCGCTCGTCTTGGCTGCTTCAAAATTTTGCAAAATCCGCTGTAAGAGAATCCGAGCGTCTTCCCAGGAATCCGCTCGTCCCAGAATCAGATAATCCGAGCGTCCCGAGCCCGAGTCCGCTCGTCTTCCTGCGGTCTTCACTCCCGATTTTCCCAATTTTATTTCTCCCCACCACACAATTTGTGACACATCACCCTTCCTTCCACTTGTATTATAAAAAAACCCACCTTGTTTTAACTCCGAAGCATATCCCAAACACTCTTTTATTCTACAAAATCAAAAAGCCCCAATTTCTAGGGTTTCAAAAGCAACATTCAATCCACAAAGAGCATCTTCATACTTTAACAAATCAAAAATTCCAACTCAACAATCAAAGATTGGGACAAAAGGGATCTTCATTTAGGGATAAAAGAAGACCAAGAGTAAGAGGAAGCTCTTCTACCTCTCACATCAACACTCTAAGGAGGGAGAATGAAGAAATTGTGGATCTTACAAGGCTTGATGACTTCTCAAATGTTGAATTCGTCAATGATGTGCAAAGGCTCGTTTTTCACCGGCTTCTTCATAAGAACATTCTCCATACTAAGTAATGTCATAGAACTTTAAGGAAGCTTGGGATTTACCATCAAATGGAAGCCCTTTTTGAGTTGTTTGGTCTCTCTACCCTATTCCACATGCACGAGCAAACTTACCGATCCCTTGTTCTTGAATTTTTAAGCTTCTTGAAAATCACAACCTTAAATTGAACGATATGCATAGAATTTAGGTTGGAGAGTGTTTCAAGAATGATGACTTTAGTGGAATTTGCTAATGTGCTTGCTCTCGATGTCTCGCCTACCCAGACATCAAAACCGAAGAGATATAGTGTTGCACCCCTATGGAGGGCCATGACCGGCTGACATTTTATGTACATCAAGGAGTGTCTAGCTTTCCACATTCAAAATCCTATTTTGAGACTCACTTACCGGTTCCTTTACGGCACCCTCCTTGCTCGTCGAGACCCGGCAATAGTGAACGAACTCGATCTTGTGTTCATGGAGTATTATCTCGATATCCAAGGAAGGGGTGGGTACCACTTTAATGCGCCTCTTGTGCTACTTGATAAGTGGGCTAAGTTTAGAAACGGTGATGATGATGGGATGAAACACATCGTTAATGGAGGGCTCATTACAAAGATTGCAAAGCATTTCAATCCAAAATTTAATGATAATAATGAGTATACTCCTCTTTCCGGGAATACAAGGATAAATGAAGACCTTCTTCTTGTGCATCATCATTGGATAACCCTTGAGGGGGTTGATAAAAGGATCAAGTGGATAACAAAAGGGAGTGATCCAATCTACTTACCAATGACCGGACTACCAAGAATCTCACCAAGAAGGGGACCTTTATCACCAATCCCATCCTACCTCATCCCCGCAAACCCAACCCAAGCAAGGCAAGCACCACCACCACCAAATCCCCAACAACAACAAGAGCAACAACCACAAGATGAGAAAATCAAAGTACCTCCCTACCCTTTTCCATATCAACCGTATAACCACCCTAACCCCTTTATCCTCCCCTGTGATGACATTGTAACGAGAATTCTTCAAGATTTGCACTTCCGACAATATGAAGCTACCGTGGACAATTATTATACACTTTACCCTCAATACCATGATATGATTCAAAGGGGGAAGATTAGTGAGGAGGGAGCATTTCCCTCTTGGGCACAAATGGATATACTCTTCCCCAATTCGGAAAGAGCAGATAAAGGGGCAAATGGGCGACAAGATGAAGGGAGCGACAAATCTTGCGGTGGGGACACGATGGAGCTTGGTAGTGAAGAGGATGAGTTCATGGACCCTAATACAAGTGATGCATCCAAGGAAATATGGGATAGTGACCTATAGGGAGATGATGGCGATCTCTAGAAGATCTCTTCATAGCTAGATGGAGTGGGCATGAGGCACCCATCTCAACCTTAAGTGAGGTTTCCTCATCTCCTCTCTTTATTTTCAATTTTCATGAAAGAAGTTTATGTTTTGTTAACTTGTACACTATTTGACTTTGACTTGGTTGGAGAGTCCTAGCAACATGAGGACTAACACCTCGGCCACATTGAGGTGTTCTTTTATTGTTCCCATCTGGAAAATCCAAAATGACAACATATAGTTTCATGCATTGCATCTTGTGTGCATGAACTACCCCAACATTTAAGACATTAGAAATAATGTCTATCTCGGTTTGGGGAAGTACATGCATACGCAACGAGAGGTAATCTAAATTACGCTCTCCGTCATAAACAAAAACCCATGCATCATGTAGTGTAGATTAGTGTAGCTTGCATTTAGTATAGAATTCATGCATCATACTTGCATAATTTCCTATCATTTTGGCCATTGAGGACAATGCCCATATTAGTGTGGGGATGGGAAATTCTAACTTAACTTTTATTCAAAAACCCAAAAAAATCAAAAAATTTCGAAAAATCAAAAAATTTGAAAAATTGAAAATCCAAAAACAAGTTCATTTCCTTTGTAGTGTAGACTTGTATATATTATGTTTGTCTATCCGTGTTCACATTGATCGACTACGCCACATCTGAGACATGAGGATATTGAAGACCGCATGGTATGATCTTTTCAATCTCCTTTTTCCTCTTTATGTTAATGACTATGTGGCTTTATTTTGATTGATGCGGTATAAACAATGTGAATTTGAACTTGCATTTAGATTATATGGCATATTAGTTGGTAGAATCATTTACATTAGGATGTATATATGTTATTTGCATCATGGCATGTAGTTGCATGTTAGAAAATTTTGCGAAACCGTCTACTTGGGAAGCTTGACAAGTGTATATAGGCCCTAGTAGATGCTTTTTCTTCTTAAGACTTCGCTTGTTAGAATACTTGTAAAACACCCTAGGATTTGTCATGCTAGTATCCTTTGACCCATGGACTAAGGTCTAGTCAAGAGTACCCTGTGGTGTGATAACTCCTTGGCTACCATTTATTCCAAGGTGACCCTTGAAACCATGCATCTATCATCCGTGTTCTACCACATTTTCGTCATCAAAGGGAATGGGCACAAAAAGAAATTGATTTGAGTTCAATGAAATGAAAAGTGAAAGAAAGTTTGCAAAATGCATCAAATGAAAAAAGGAGCAAAAATAGACTCCTAAAGCTTCAAATTTAAGGCACCCTCACTACATATGGGGTGACTTTGAAAATGTTCAAAAAGAAATGCAAAAAGTTGAAAAGTTGTCAAGTATTGAAATGCCAAAAATCAAAAGAAATGGCAAAAGAAAGTGTTCTCAAATGTTATATGCCACAAGAAATTGGGGGGAAAAACAAACAACAAAGCAAACTCCTAAATGAAACTCAAATATCTATTGATCCCTTTATCCATCGTATCCATTTTTGTGCATAGTAGAGAGGGGACGACCCTTCTTCTTGTCTAGGCAAGAGGGGGAATTCCATGATCCTCCAGTGTTTCTAACACCATAGGGAGTCTACTCTTGACAAAAGCATTTAACGATTGAGGACAAAGGTACCTTAGCTTGACACAACTTGGAGGTGATTTATTGGTATCCTTCTAGGCTTAGTAGTTTGAAGAAATTGCATCTATGAAGGAGTGTGTACCCTTGAATTGCTTCCCTTGTAGATAATTTTCGCCACTTAGATGAGGAAAGTGGCTATTCTTTTGTAGATGCATCCATTACTTGATTCTATGTGCTTTAATGCTTGGATGTGTCGCCATTTTGGCAAGACCCACCTTGCCTTGAAAGAAGGCATTCTACCTCATGGTTGTCTTGCTGTGAGTTGAAGGGGCGGAGTGAGACCCGCTAATTGTCTCATATCGGCTATGCTATTAGGTTAGTTTAAATAACGGTCCTAGTCTTTGTCACATCTTTACTCGGGACGAGTAAAGGTTCGGTTTGGGGATATTTGATGTGACCATAATTTGAGCATATTTAGTCCATGAATTAGCCTTGTTCCCATGCTTTTTAGTGCATACTTGGGTCATTTATTGTCTTTAGTCCTTTGTTTTGCATATTCTTTGAGGTTTTGACCCCTTGGTAGGAAAGGAGTGCAAACCTTGCATTTTCATGGCAAAATAGAGCTAAATTGATTGAATTCAATGACCAAGCATCAAAGAGAAAACAAGACTAGAAGGCCTTTGTACATACTATAGTAGATGGGCAATGATGAGAAAAGATCCTGGCATCCCTGAGGAAATCCTCAAGGATTTTATGAAGAGAAAGGAAGAAAAGAAGAAGGGAAGAAGCTGATCTACAATCCAAGCGGATTGCCCACAATCCACCCGTCCAAGACAAGAAATCCGAGCGTCTTCCTCAGAAGGCCGCTCGTCCAAAACAACCACAATCCGCCCGTCCACCCCACGAATCCGCTCGTCCAACAAGAAAACAATCCGCCCGTCCCGTGCTCTGGACGCTCGGATTGTGTGACAGCTATTTCGTCTTCTACATGTTTTATGAAGGATGCGCATACCTCGGGAAAGACTAGCAAAAAGGAGACTCGCATATTTTTCTGAGAGGAGCGATTCCTCAAGGACTTAATCGTCATTTAAGCCTTTAGTAAACCCTAATTTGTGTACCTAATCCCCACTATAAATACCCCATTAGTCTAATTAGATAATCTTGTTCTCCTTAGCAATCTCTAGTGTAGTTTATATCAATCTAATCTCTCTTTAATCTTGTAATCAATATTTAATCAAGTTTTAATACAAATCTCATTTCCTTAATCTCTCTTTTGTTCATCTTTCATTTTGGGTAATTGAAGATTATTTGGGTTATTATTGGGAGAGTGACAACCTTCCAATCAATCATCAAGTACTTCTATTATTCTTGGCTTTATTATTGGAATCATTAGTAGGTATAATTCTCTTAATCCCTTTTTATTTATTGTAAATTATCTTCATTTATTTATCATGTTTTACTTTGTTGGTATGATTGACAACCTTGCTAGCATGTTCAACATGATAATGAGTGAGTAGCTTCCTTAGCTAGGGTTAATGGGTAATTAGGGGAAACCAACATAGGGGATGATTCATGCTTAAATTAATATGTTTTCATAGTTTATTTGCTTGCTTGTTGTGATCTCAACTTATGCACATGTTATGTTTGATGAAATGCGAGCCTATGAATCCTTGTACTTTTTACCCATCACCTATCTTTTCAATGAGACTTGTAAGACATAAACCAACCCGAGTCTCATTAGACCATGCATATAGTTGAGTAGGGAAGATTAAGTCGACTTGTAGGTGTTGTACAATCTAATCGATTCGGCTTCGGGACCCAAACTTTCCTAGGGTTGTAAGATATAAACCAACTCGATCCATCACAACAATAATTGCTTGCTTATAATTTGAGAATATGTTTGTATGATCAATTCCCATGAATCCCCTATGACCCCATGACACCCTAGTGCCTTTTATCAATTGTTTACACCCCTTTTTAATCATCTTGCTTGTTTACTTGCATTGCTATTTAGTTTAGTGATCTTCTATTCAAACCCCAAATTGTGACACCCCTAGACACCGCTAGTTGCAATTGAAAATCTCATCTCAATTCCCGTCCCTTGGGATCCGACCTTTACTTGCCTCTTTAATAATTGTAGAGTTGTTTGTGGAGTTATAAATAGTGTTTTGTTCTAGGTGCTCCTAACGACAAGTACCGAAAACTAAACATCTCAAGAGAGTCCGACCAATAACATCCACTGTGTCCGAAAGGATAAGATGGGATTTACCTTGGTCAATCTGGGTAAGGTTGGCAATAATAAGGATGATCCTTTCATAATGGCATCCCAGGCTAAACAAATGTTCTATGTCACCGATCCTATGGATAAGAAGTGGTCTGTTGTACTGTCTATAAGGAGTAGAAGGAGTAGTGCATCCGATAATGGTGATGATGATCAGGATGTCGTTTTTGAGGGAATGGATCACTCTACCACTGTATTCGACGATGTTGACACTGATCATGAGGACACTGAAAGCATCTATATGCGTGATGGCCATGGTGAAGGTATTTGGGTTAACAAAGAAACTATGACATCCAAGAAACGTCCCCGATCTTTAGATGGTCTATAATGTAAGTTATTAGCTTTTATTTTTATTTTTATTTTTTAAATATATATATCTTCCTTTTAGTTTTTTTTTTAATTAACTATCTCCACTGAACAGATTTGCATTTAGGAACTGCATATTTAATACAAACGTAAAGCACTGATACTCTCGACACTACTTATACAACAGTACTGAAAATCTTACAAGACCACAGGTTACATATTACCTTTTTTTAAGTTGCCTTTTCATACAGGCTCACGACACTGCTTATGATAGGCAGATACAGACACACACAGTTTGACACTCAACAAATAACACACGACGTTGCTTTGAAGTTTCAGACACAGACACATTTTGTAGGGGTTTTAGGGGTACATTGCTTGGAAACAGCCACAACCTGGTTGTAGGCATTGACGCTTTCTGACCTGCTCGACTGTTTCCCATCAAAGATGGTCGCATACAGCACTTAAACATAGTCCATGGTATTCTTCAGAAGCTCGACATCCTCGTCTGTGGCTACCCAGAGGTATGGTTCGAGTGTTGATCTATTCGGAGCATTCCAGTCGTTCCTGCCATGGCCTGTGAGTTGAAACATCATGTCAAGATTAAATGCTGATTCTGCATGTGCAGATGATGTTCCAAACTGAATGAGTAGACTTCCTTTGAATCCCCATGGCCCCCATTGTGGCTTAATTTTGTTGACCGAGTATCCCAGCTCAATAAGCTTATTCCTCAAAGGATTAAAGCTTTTGACATCAAATTTTCCATTGTCTATATCTATGTGGCCTGGAGCATTCATCAGGACACAGTGATATGGACGGCCAACATTTTGAGTCATTTTCAGACCAGTAATTTGATGTTTTATTTGTGAGTTTTGGGGAGCTAATGGATACTGAGCTAATGGGATGCCTCTTTTCTGAATTTACAGCAAGTTTGAGATGTGTTGCTGGAGTGTATGTATGTTGTCTTTAGCTTTTGGTAGCTTTAAAAAGCAAATAGAAGCAATGGTCATTGTTAAAGATTCCCAAATTTGGCATGGTAAATCCTGTAGATATGCTGTATGCATGCTGTTGTTGTTGTCTTATTTTCTTGATCTTATTATTAGATGTGGATGTTGTTGTTGAAATTGCTATTTAATGTTGCAGTATATAATGCTTCTGTTGTTTCTATTTCTGCTGTTACAGTTGTGATGCTGCTGCTATATTGTTACAGGTTTGGACTGTAATGCAATTACAGTAATTTAAAAAAAAAGAGTTCAACAATAACAACGGTTATATTGACATTACCCGTTGTTATTACTTTCAACAACGGGTTATAACACAGGAACCGTTGTTATTGGTCTTATTAGATTAAAAAAAATGAGATAGGAAGTGACAACGGTTGTAGTACATCTACCCGTTGTCATTGCTTTTTTTAGACATTTCATTTTGGCGCAAATTGGGTGAAAATATATTACAACGGGTATATTTTAACCGTTGTAATAAAGTTATGACAACGGCTGACTTTTATTGACCCATTGTTATTAACATATCACAACGGTTTTGTTTTAAAGACCTGTTGTTAATAGTTTGTCTTAATAAAAAACTAATTTACAACCACATACATGTATACAGCATACCACACAAACACACACAACAGTTCAACCGTTGGTATCCTAAGTTTATTCTCTCTCCCCCGCTTTCTATATTCTCGTTGCCGGCCGTCGCCCAGATTCCGTCGCCTTCCCTTATAATCCTGCTCGTTCTCTTTATCATCATCATCATCAGGTATGTTCACTTTTGTGTTTCGTCGTTAGGGTTTTAAGATCATCTTTTTTTTGTTTTTCATCTGTTTGTTTTTCGTCTTCTTTGTTATCTTTATCATCCCGCATCATCTACTTCATTCCTCTTATTAGGGTTTTTAGGATTTTAGAAGCTCAAACTGTTGTTTTAAATTTTCATTCCTCTTTAGGGTTTTAGATACTCTACATGTCGTTGTTCATTTCCTATTTCATTCATATTTAGGGTTTTAGGATTATCATGGGTTAAAAACGGAAAAGAAGTCAAAAGGATAATAAGCTTGGGGATAATAAGCCTGGTGAGAGGGGTGCTACGAAGTGCCATGTAGCCCTTGCAGCTATAGCGGCTAAACAGTCGCTTAGTATAACATGGAACGCGAAGGGTTTCCCTACTCGTCCAAATGCGAAGGATTTATCCACTTGGATTGGATGTTGCACAAGACAGTTTGTGCCTATCCATTTAGATGAAATTAGGGATTTGAATCCAAAATTGGCGCAGTTATTCTTGGATCGTATAAAGGTATGATCACTTATGTAGCGAAACAACATTTTATTTTGGAGGTAAATTGAATGTTATGTAAATTGAATGATGATATGATGATGCAGGAAGCCTTTGATATTGCCGAATGCTATAATAAGTATTTAATACAGAAGGCCGGGGGTGTCTTTAGGCAGTGGAAGTGTGACGTTGGTAAGTATTGGTTGTATGTGGACAAGGAGACGGAGGAGATGCGTAAGAGCCCACCGTCAAACAAGTGTCCCACCATGACTCAGGAACAATGAGATATTTTCGAAGCGATTCAAGCTAGTGAGAAGTTTGAGGTTAAGTATCCTCGCCTTTTAATGATTTACCTATCATTTTTTTAATTAATGAGTTCTCTATACTTTTTTTATTACCTCATCGACTTGCGGTTTTATATAATTTGAAGGCCGTTAGCAAAAGAAATCGTGCTAACATTTTATGCAAGAAGGGGAAATGGCATGGTTCTCGAGGCGGTTACAGATTGATTGAAGACCAACTCGTAAGTAGCATGCATCCCCCTGTTTATTTGTTTTTTTAATCACACTTGGACTTGATACACATTTATATATATAACTGTTACCATGTTAATGTGTAGGTGGCAAAGGGAGTGACCGACTTGAATCGGCACGTAACTTATAAAGAAGGGCACACGCCTAAAGGATCTCGGCCGTGTGACAAATATGATCAGGAAGTGTTGGCCAACATAGTAAGCATTATTTTATTAAGACGAGTTCATTACTAACTTTATTATTTTAGTCACAAATATAATTTGAAGTTTATTTAATATATTATAGGAGAAGGTATTGAAGGAGGTACAAGAAGGAAATTCACTCCCAATGGTCGTGATGAAGTTCTTGCTAGAGCGATCGGCCGACCCGAACATCCAGGTCGATTGAGGGGCGTCCCGTTACATGTTGGAGTCACGAAATATTATGGGACAACTGCCCCGAAAAAGAAGAAAAGGAAGGCTAAGGCTGACATGGTACCATTTATTCTATTATTTTCATTTAAGTTCACATGTTATTGTTTTAAACAAATTGCTTAAACATTACATTTTTGGCACGCAGGTTCAGTTATTGGCATCCGTGATACTAAAGATGAATTCTGGAGGCAAGCCTTCTGAAGAAGAATTGAAGATGATGGAGGATGTCATTAAAGGAGGTAAGGTACAACAGATTGGTCAAGAGGTCGAGAACATTACTACCTTGGCAATACATGAGGAGGAAGTATCGGTCAACGAGATTCAGAAAGATCAGGTACCTACTGCTTCTGAAGTTTTAACAACTAAAGCCGATAAGGTAAATATATGACTTCCTTATTTTTCTTTTCTTTTTTTGGGTAAGATCAGGGGGTGTGTTCCCTGCCATCTCTAATGCTATAACTTCTGACATCGTGCCATTGGTCAATTTTATTAGGTAAATGAGTCTGAAAAGGGGAAGCAACTTAAGTTATCCGCCACAGCTGATAATAATCAGGGGATGCAACTTGAGAAGACGGCTGATGAAAAACAGCAGCATACATCCCCTTCAAATCAGTTCCTAGTTTTCGGCAAGGTATGCATGAAGTCTTTATTAGTGAAATTTATATGAATTCTATTAAATTTTGGGATATAATATATAATGTATGTGTATTCTTCAGGCCATAAACAGGAAAGTAGTTATTCTTACTGACCCTAATTCCGTGAAACCTATGCGTGTTGGCCGGGGTCTCGTAGACTTGCCCACCAAATCAGCGGAAACTTTATTGGTTCATGGCGAATCACTTTTGCCGAATCATAGAAAAGTGGAGATAACTCAAGTCTTTGAAGGCCATGAAAAATTTCAACTGCCCGTCCCAGTTCGTGATGACATTACCATTCTGGCAGTTGCGGTTGGAAGTTTCATCCAATGGCCTAATTCTAACATCTTTCTGGCTCGTTCGTTTCCGCCTCAACCGAAAGCAGTTGGGGTTAGAAAAATACCTTTATATGTTAAATTTTTATATGTTAAATGTTTTTATATGTTAAATTTATATGTTTTTTTTGTAGGGAACAAAAAACACGGATAAGTCTAAGTCCCAAGACATGCCAACTACCTCGTCGAAACAACAACTTGATGAGGTATTTAATTAACTTCTCCATTTTTTTTAAACACCTCTCTTTATTTATATTTTTTCTGTATTTCTAAAAAGCATAGAAATTTTGTGTAGGGGACAAAAAAGACGGATAAGCCTAAGTCCCCAGACATGCCAACTACCTCGTCGAAACAACAACTTGATGAGGTATTTAATTAAGTTCTCCATTTTTTTTTAAAAACCTCTCTTTATTTATATTTTTTCTGTATTTCTAAAAAGCATGGAAATTTTGTGTAGGGGACAAAAAAACGGATAAGCCTAAGTCCCCAGACATGCCAACTACCTCGTCAAAACAACAACTTGATGAGGTATTTAATTAGCTTCTCCATTTTTTTAAAAACCTCCCTTTATTTATAGTTTTTCTGTATTTCTATAAAGCATGGAAATTTTGTGTAGGGGACAAAAAAACGGATAAGCCTAAGTCCCCAGACATGCCTACTACTGCCTCATCATTTAAAGAGCAGGTTGATGAGGTATTTAGTTAAGTACTCTTTTATTTTTATTACTCCAACTAGGATATGTTACCTTTGGATTTTTTATTATTTTATTTATCTACATGTATAGGCTGGTAGTAGCACAAAAAGAGAAAAACATTATTTCCCCGAACTGAAAGATGTTAGGAGTATAACCTCCACTAATTTTTGTGGGAGCGAATACATGCAATAAGTAAGAATGCCGACGATGAGACAACTGTATTTAGAGGCTAGCCGTCGCATAGCAAACGAGCAATTGATAATTATTTCGCTCGATGAGGATATTTTAGGGATTGAGCGCGAAGCAATTCTGTCATGGGAGCTGCTAGCCATTTGGTCTGGCCTTCTTGAGATTGATGTCCAACACCTATTTGTTTGGATGAAGTAAGTTTCTTAATAAATCATTTCATATTCTAATATTCTGACTAGATAGTGTTTTAAATACCGGAATTAATACCGTAATAATGTA
The DNA here is from genome assembly GCF_048544455.1 of Silene latifolia. Classification (NCBI taxonomy): domain Eukaryota; kingdom Viridiplantae; phylum Streptophyta; class Magnoliopsida; order Caryophyllales; family Caryophyllaceae; genus Silene; species Silene latifolia. Next base: position 45,055,085 of record NC_133536.1, read on the forward strand.
GGTTCTTGAAATCGAGAGTGATCCCCGAGAACAAGATTCCATGTGATCAATACGGATTCCTGTGCCACTCAAGATCAGTGCCAGAAAATTTCTTATTGTTAGCGTCACCCGCGAATCGAGTGCGACCGGGCCCGAAACATAGGTAAAACCGCCGTTTGAGCCCCTATATTTTATCTATGCATATCACGTTGATTTCGTACGAAGATCGGGTAGATTATATTGCTCGGGAATTGGCGACAAACAAAAAGCTCATTTTTGCCCCTTATAATGAGATCGGGTAATAAACAACTTAATATTAAGATTCCACCTACAATTGCATTTTCATAACTAATATATGTACTTGTTAATAATGATGATGTCTCTTGATGTAGGAGTCATTAGGTGCTAGCAGCCATCATGCCGACCAAGAAGAAAGTTTTTTGGTTGGAATCTTTGCATAGAGAACCAAACGAGACCTTTAAGGGCTTGATTATTAAGTAAGTTTATAATGCTGATTTATTTATAATAACATTAAGTTTTAATTTTTATTTATAGCAAAAAGCTCATTTTTGCCCCAAAAATATGAGTTTCTGCCTCCTTTTTTTTAATAAAAAAAGGGCCTTTGAGAAGAAAAGAGTTAACAAGGATCAACCCACGAAAGATTCTGATGATGGCCTTACTTTTATTACGTTAACAGGGTACATGCTCAAATACAATACCTTAAGTGCAAAAAAATGTATTTAATAATAATATGTGCGGATACAATACCTAAAGTGCAAGATTCTGATGTGGGCCTTCTCGTCTCTTCGTTTTTTATGTAATAATAGGTCCCTCGCCAGCCGGATAGCATACAATGTGGATACTACGTTTGTCGTTTCATGTTGGAGGTTATTATGCGAAGATATATTCTTATTCTAGAAAAGGTTAGTAATTTAATAATGTGTTTATTACTTTTTGAAAATTAGAGCTAATGTTGTCTTGCTTGTTGATATACCATGATGTTGCTATGTTGAATGATGTATGTTGTTACACTAATGAACAACACTAATGCTGCTGTCAACCAATACTGTCTTGTCTTTGTTTTTTCCGCAGTATGTAATCAACGCGCCACAAGTACCTCAGTACAAAGGGCACCAAATAGACGAGGTAAGGGACTTGTTGGGCAAATACGTCTTAGAACATTGCAATGAAGACTAAATGTATGATACCTAAAGCTTAGATCAGCTTAGTAAATTTTTTGTTGAAGTTAGGGAATGATCTTTGTAGATAGAGCTAGGGGGATGCACAGTTTTAGGAATCCTAGTTCATGTAAAGTGATCAAATTGTTAGTCTGAATTAATCTGAAAGTGAAACAAATTTTAAGTATGATGCTGCTGTTGTGGTTGAATTGTATCTATTGAGTTCTGATGAACCCAGCTGTGATTTATGCTGCTGCTGATATATGCAGGATTTTGAATGGCATGAAACAAATTTAATTTTTAAAAAAATTACGAAAATGTAATAAAAACGGTTACTAAAACAAAAACCGTTGTAAATACCTTTCACAAATACCCGCGCATAATATTCAACAACAGGTTTTAAAAGAAGAACCGTTGTAAATACCTTTAACAAATACCCGCACATAATATTCAACAACAGGTTTTAAAAGAAGAACCGTTGTTACTAACAATTTCAACAACGGTTATATTCCATATACCCGTTGTTAAAAGTCTTCACAATTTTGGTGGGAAAGATACAACAACGGTTTTTTATATTATAACCGTTGTTATATCTTTCCCACCAAAATTTTGTCAAACTTTCCACAACGACTTACTCGCAACAACAACGGCTTTTAACTTTTGTGAATAATTTCCACAACGATTTTAGTAAATAACCTAACCGTTGTAAACCCCCTTTTACAACGGCCGCTTTAACAACGTCCGCTTTTTGTTTTAACAATGGTTTTTACCCGTCGTTATAACCTGTATCTGTAGTAGTGATAACGATGATGCTGAACCATGTAAAAATAAGAGTATGGCTCTTCAAGCATCAGAAACTGAAAAGGTTGAATCTGACATTGAGGATGAGAAGGTCTTATTTGCCAGATGGTTCAAAAAGAAACTATTCAGAAACAAGCAAACAAAGTCATCCTATAGTAATAATAAAACCTTCAATAATAAAGCAACTGAGTCAAAAACATCATTCATTAATAGAGGATGCTTTAAGTGTGGAGAGTCTGGTCATATGATCAAAGACTGTCCCACATGGGAGAAAATCAAAGACAAGACTAAGCGTGAAAGACCAAAAATGAATTCAAACAAGTCATGCGAGCATCGTGTTGGGGAGATCTCGACACAGAAGATGACGAGGGGTCTGAAGATGAAGAAGTTGCTAATCTATACCTAAGCAACATCAGTCTAGACTTGATTTATGACAGGGATGACGATAGCACGAGTTCAAGTTCATAAATGCTATCTTCTAGGAGAATTTGACTCAGATGATGAAGAAGAAGAGGTAAGTTATCTTGAACTTAAGAAACAAGTTAAGAATCTGTCCAAAAAGGCACTTATGGAATACTTTGAGAAAATTCTTGATAATTGTCACGAAGAAGATCTGGAACTGAAAGATTTGAAAGAACGGATTTTAGATACTGCCAAGGAGAATCGCCTTCTAAAGACTAAAACCAAGAAGCTTAAATATAAAGTTCTAGTTAATAAAGCTACAACTTCAGATTCGACAAATGCTGAGAAGTTAGCTCTTGAGTCTAAAGTTATAGCTAATGAAGCTATAACATCAGAACTAAAACTCAACATTAAACATCTCCAAGCTAAGGTTATAGCTAATGAAGCTATAACCTTAGAATTGAGAAAAGTCAAAGAGCTTCTAAAATCTGAGGCGACAGCTAGAGAAGCTATAGTCTCAAATCAAAAGAAGGAATAGATTCTCTGAATCGACAATTTAAAGAATCTAAAACTCTACGATCCGATACTAAGAAGCTACACTCTTAGATGGTATGAGTTCTCAACAAAAGGTTCCAAGATTTTCGTGACAACTATAAAGAGAATAATCCATCTAAAGATGTAGAACTAGATCATTCCGAATGTTTAATAGAAATTCAATCTTTAAAGGATTTGCTCTTACATGCTAGGAAGGTTCATGACAAATGGGAAGGAAGCACGAAAGTCCTAAATTTTCTAACTGAGCAATCAGATAATAATATGAAAATGGGTTTAGAACATGAGTGCTATGGTCGTAGAGACCACTCTAAATGCAAATCAACTCCTTCCGAACGAGATTTCAGGAAGAGAAAATATGTTAATTTACCTGAATACTTGATTAGTAATTACTGTGGTCATCCGGGACATGTTCAAGACCACTGTATGTGTTAAACACGTGCAAGATTTACGCAAAGGCATTCAATTTGTTAAAGCATCTAACACATTGGTTGAAGAAATTGATATTCCCATGAAGGAGGAAATGATTTGGATAGGATAAGGTGTAATCCCGAATTGGTGTTTATCGGTTACTGCACAATGGTCGAGTCCACTCGCTCGAGTGCCACGCACTCGATCAAGTGCTCGTCCACTCGACCGAGTGTCAACCACTCGATCAAGTAAGACACTAAATCGGTCCACTGCAGCACCACTAGGTCTATTCTAGGTCATACTTGGTCTAGTGTACGATCATATTCTTACTCTCGAGTGCATCTCATCTCATCCGATAGTCCTCTCATGCATCTTAAGGTACATTGTGGGTCCCAAAAGGTACGAGTATTACAGTGGCACTGAGTCAAAATACGGGATAAGGAAATCTTAAACCCTTATCCTTATTCATTCTATCTTCTTCTTTCTCACTCCAAATACTCTCCCTTCTATCTAAAACCCTCGCAAACACACTTTCGTAGGATTCAACATTGCTCTAGGGGATTGTGCATCCTTTTTCTTATCTCCATTTACTTAATGAGTTAAGATCTACCCTTCTTTGTTTAGTTTAAACCCTAACATTTGGGTTTTTTTTATTTGAGTAATTAATTAGTAATTAGTATGTGTAATATGGATAATTAATGGGTAATAATAAGGGGTTTTTGTGATACCCCCACTTACCAAGGAGCCTTAACAAAACCTTCCCCAATAAGTAAGGGCGTTACCATCTCGGTTGCCCGAGGTAAGTATATCAAATAAACAATAACAGAATGTTTTATTCTATGTTTCTTATAGCTTATACAACATAACAAAAGATTACAACTCTGAAACAGCTGAAGGACTACTAAGCATCAGTTACAACGGCCACAAGCTAGACAGCGTGATGACTCGATTCCCCTTTCACGTCCCGCAAGCAACATATCAACCAACACCTACTCAACCAACTGCTCACCATCCCCGAATGGATCACCATAGTTTTGAAAACAACAACGGGGTCAGTCAACCGTATAACCAAGATAACAATACACAAACAAACGATGCAACCACTTCAATTACAATGTCAATCTACCCCTCCATTAATAGTCAATAACTGACTACACACTGAAATGTGTAGTCCTGCCAGATTACCCATCGCAACAGGTAATCTTCACCGCCAGTGGGGGACCGTAGCCATGCCCACCTAAGCCCTGCTCATCGCAACGAGCGCATAACCCATGTTCATTAATGTGCACATCCCCTTGAGACGGGAACTACAAGGGGCAAATCAAGGGCGTGAAGCCATTCCCGATGATGACTCCACTCAGCCCAAGGCGAAACTCGAAAACCATAGATACACCAAGCAACCAAACTCACAATACAAATATAAACATGCCAAATCCAAAATAACAATCTCAACAATAATAGTAATCAAGCAGTAAAACAACCATCATCATCTTATATCCAGTTAATCAGACAACTGAGTAGGGAAACCCTACCTTTTCTCTATTCCAGGAAAGTGCGTTCATCTGCAAACAAAGCAAGACTCCTCAGCGAATCCTACAAGTAGTAACATAATCCTATTACTAAGCTATTCAAGATCTACTGAAAGACGACAACCAATCACAAGCTTACCTTTAGACGCAGACCGATGCCGACGATGACGATAACCCGACATGATGTCTCAATACATAGCCAATCTCCCTTCCCGGATAAGTGTTCAATGCCACCTAAGATGTGTAAAGTGAGATGGGAGAATAGAGGGAGAGATTAGGTTTAGAGAAAGAGAAAAGGAACCGTCGAAAATGATTTTCATTTAAGACTCCACGTTTTATAATGTCGCGTTGGCCGACGAGGTAAGATGAGGATTGTCGCAACCTATCAAAAAAAAACCTAACCGGCCTAAACTTATGCAGCAGAGGTAAGCTAGGTATCGTATCCACAGGGAGGCAGTCGCTATCTACTTGTTATCTAGTCTGTCTAAGGTCACAAATTGGGGCTTTTGGTTGATTTGATTTAACTAAACTAAATGAATTAAATTTAAAACAATAAAAGAAATAACAATTAAAACTAGCAAGTATGAAATAGAGTGTGATCAAATAGGGAGAAAGATGCAAGGAGATCGGTTCACCATGATATTACGCAATTCAACTAAAAGTAAGGCCAGTCGGTCTGTAGTGAGAAGGGTTGTAACACCCCGTATTTTATTAAGTTGGTATCAGAGCATATTTGCTCCCGACGCACGTTTGTGCACCCCAATATAAATAACTTGACCTTAAAATAATAAACTTGAGAGATGGGTAAGATGGGTAGATTTAGGATCTTATGTTATAGTCTCTTTGTGTTTGCTCTTTGTTAGGTACTAACCTGTTTGTTGATTGTCATTTAATAATTGTTGCGTTCTTGGATCATGACCGTGAGCTTATCTATAGCTAATGGAGTTATTACCCTTATTAAAAAAAAAAATTGAACTAAAGGTTTTGAAAATATTTTAATGTTTTTCACTGGTTTTAACGTCAATTAGTGTTAAAGCTTGTTATTGGAGACGTCTGATAATTAGTTTTATCATTTGTTGGTGTAAAAATGTATTTTTATGTCTTTGAATTGGAATATTGATGTTCTTGAGTGATCGCCAAGAGTATCTCCGTTCCATTGAAAGGACACTTATATTTTACGAAGATCAAGATTTAGTGCCTTTTGCTGAGGATTCAAGATTTGTTCAACCTTTGAAGAATGCTTCTACTTTCTTGAATACGTAACGAGAACACTTCCGTTCCTCTGATGAGAGTCTGGTTCTGTCGGAAAATTTTTGTTGAAGCTCTTGAAAGAATTTTGATTTTTACGATAAGTGACCTTTTAAAATGTTTTGGTTACCGATTCCAATTTCAGTTTTATTTTTATAACCTTCTATTTATACTTTCAAGTTTCGAGGACGAAACTTTTTAAAAGATGGGGTGATTGTAACACCCCGTATTTTATTAAGTTGGTATCAGAGCATATTTGCTCCCGGCGCACGTTTGTGCACCCCAATATAAATAACTTGACCTTAAAATAATAAACTTGAGAGATGGGTAAGATGGGTAGATTTAGGATCTTATGTTGTAGTCTCTTTGTGTTTGCTCTTTGTTAGGTACTAACCTGTTTGTTGATTGTCATTTAATAATTGTTGCGTTCTTGGATCATGACCGTGAGCTTATCTATAGCTAATGAAGTTATTACCCTTATTAAAAAAAAAATTTGAACTAAAGGTTTTGAAAATATTTTAATGTTTTTCACTGGTTTTAACGTCAATTAGTGTTAAAGCTTGTTATTGGAGACGTCTGATAATTAGTTTTATCATTTGTTGGTGTAAAAATGTATTTTTATGTCTTTGAATTGGAATATTGATGTTCTTGAGTGATCGCCAAGAGTATCTCCGTTCCATTGAAAGGACACTTATATTTTACGAAGATCAAGATTTAGTGCCTTTTGCTGAGGATTGAAGATTTGTTCAACCTTTGAAGAATGCTTCTACTTCCTTGAAGATGTTTCTCGTATCTTATTAAGTTAATAGGACTTCTCATATTTAGCTGTTTGAACTCGTCTGGCTAATCTAATTGAAAATTGCCTCGTTAATTTATTTGGACTTGTCTAGTTTACTTATTGGGGGTATGAATGAGTCTCTTGAGCTTTGTCACATTTTATTCCGTAATTTCATATACATAAATTATTCATCGTCACTCATAATATTTTATTTAACCGGCATGTTAAATTATATAATGGAATATTTATTATTATAAGACAAGTTTGGGTTATTCGAGTTATTTAAATCCCGTCTCATATTTTATATAACGATAATTCGTTAATATCGTCCTTTCACATAATTATTTTAGGTGACTCATATGTGGTTGAAGATGAAGAGTAATTTTGGGTTTTAGAAGCTTTCTCAAGTTTATTGCTTGTCTCTTTGCTAGCTTAAGGTAACTATTCCGAGTTACTCGACGAATTAATGTCACATTAGTAGTTGATGTTGTGTTTGTTGTTTGATAAGGGTTTAGGTGATTGATAATGTTTTACTTTCGTTTTTCACATGATAAAAATTAGAAATAGCATGAGAATAATATTGTGATAAATTTTGTAATTTGGGCCAAAGTAGGCAAAGACTCTGAGCTGGGCCAGATTGACCGAACGAGTTTGGTCAAACTAGGTTTAAACCAGTCAGCCTCGATTTGACCGATGACCCGTCGCGGGACTCGGGTCGAGGGTTTGTCTTTGAGGTGAGATTGGATGTTTTATGTTATGCCTTGATATTTGTAATTATCATTTCACATGTTGGTTGTTGGATGCTTTGGATGCTTTATACTTGAGTCTTCTTGCTTTGTTGCCATTTTAGCTTGTTCTCATGAATTATGAGATTAACGGTTAGCTGGAATTTGGATTATTATTGATATTGAGGATATTGTTGGTTTGTCTGCTGAATAGACATTTATATAGCCTTTCACATGATAGAATGTTAGCATTTATGTTGGTAAGTTGGACTCTTTGCCCTTTTATGGTTAATTGGGTGTCCTACTTGTCTTGTGTGGTGTGGGCTAAAGTATTCAAGCTGGGACTAGCTGGGACTAGGTCCTAGGTGAGTATTTCGGCCTTCATCATAGATAGGTCTTTATAGTCTCTGACGAGTATATGTTCATTGCTTAATAGCCTTTGTGTTCCTGACTAGTGGGTTTATATCCAAGTTGGGGCATGACCTCGTTACTTATTTTGATAGTAAGTGGTCAGCTTAAGTACTAGCCAACCCTTTGGTGGACTCCTTAGGGTACTCACTTTGTTTTAGAAAAATTGTGGGTCTTGGGTGCGGTGGTGTGTATCCGCATGTCTAGGTCTGCGCAGATTTTAGGCTAGGGTTGTGTTGTGTCTTGGCCATGTTTTATTAATATTAACCGCTGAGCCAAGATACCGGTTCGATTACCTTCCCTACCTCGTGGTATAGACTCGAGTTACAGAGTGACTATTGACGGTACTAAGAACTTATGCCTGTCTTTGATATATTGCCCTTTCTTGTTTGATGATTCTATGAATCATAGAAGGTGAGATGCAAGCCGGCTATGGTTGATAGAGTTTGGATTCCTGGATGTTATGTGATTCACATGATAGTGTAGTATGAGTCGGTCTAGTATTCACATGCTAGGACTATGTGTTATTCATATTCATATTCTTATGTTTACATGTTATATTAATTATGACATTTCGTGGCTGGGAGAACTCGGAGTTACTCCCCACTGACTGTGGCTTTCGTATTTGTATAAAATGCGAATGACAGGTAGGTGATGCATATATGGGGTACATGGACGAGCTAGCGAGCAAAGTAACCTTGGGACCTAGACTGGTTTTATTTCATTGTGACCCTTAACCCTTTTTATGTCACATACATTTTAGGGACATATGTCTCCCTTTCTCATATTTGGTTTGTATAACTTTGTTTCGCGACTTTAGCGATGTTTCATTCATGAGACTTATTTTGGACCTTGCATGTTTGACACCTTCCCTTTTGGATATCTTTATAACAGGTTCAGGTTTTTAAAAATTACAGGTTTTTACCCAATTGAACCTATTACAAACATATCCTGTCAGTTTTTCTGTAGAATTACGTGTTTACTTTTCCGCAATAATTGAGGGTGTCACAAGGGTAGTGGAAAGGTCCTTCCGGTCCTCTATCCGCTCTAGATTCTTCCTAAATAGCTTCTGCTCTGATTAGGGTGGTCTATTGTTCATAACAGGTCTATTCATTTCAATCTTCCGATCTAGGTCTAAATTTAACCGGGTTAATTAAAATAGTCGCGTGCACACACTAAATAATTACTGTTATATTGCTATAAAACAATTCTCACATTAAAACCTCCCAAAACTAATTATAGCGTCATTGTTTTACTATCACGGCTCCCCTAATCCTAGCAATTGGGATTTAACTTCTCATAACGGTAATAAAACTAATAACAATAGATAGAACTAGATTTGACATGATTTAAAGATGAATTAACAAAAATTGCATAAACTAAATATTAATTCTAATAACCTAAATAGTAATTAAAAGATAAGAGAATTAAAGGTTGCTAATAGGAATTAATACTACGAATTAAATTGAATAAGAGAGTAAGGAATTACACAAATTAAGATCCGAGAAATAGAAAGGCGAGTGTCAAACAAGAGTCCCCTAATCTATATGCAAAGCTTGATAATAAACTGAATGAATTCTCTAAACCTAATTAGGTCTCTCTTATTTATATAAGAGAGATATTTATTAACTAAATACGATAACTAGTAAAATAAATAAATAAGATCACGCAATAAAATCTTGCGCCAGACCACTAGTTGTTCGATCGAGTAAGTTGAAACTACTCGATCGAATATACTCCAGCAAAAATCCTCTCGATCGAGCATAGCACCTACTCGATCGAGGAACACCATAAACCCTCTACTCGATCGAACATAGCAGGATTTAGATCGAGGAGTCTTCAGCACCAAAAAGGATTCGATCGAGCAGTTAAGTCAGTCAACATCCTCGATCGAGTTAGCTACCACCGTCTCAGCACATAGGACGTTGATTAGCTTCCAAGACGACTTCACGCATCCTAAGGCCAAAGTATTTTTGCTCCAATTCCATCCATCTCCTAAATGCAAGCTATAGGGCATTTCCAAGCTCAGTTTTCCTCCTTTCGGGTTAATTCCTGCAATTAAAGCCAAACAAACCAAAGTAGACCATTCGGGACATTTTTCTAGCCTAAAACTACGGGAATCGCATAGAAATGCGTGCAAAATAAGTACAAAAAGTCTATATAAATAGCACGCATCAAACTTCCCCAAACCAAACTTTTGCTTGTCCCCAATCAAACTATATGCAACTAAAGTAGAGACCAGTGGAAAGGAGTAAAGCTCAGAGCTAGCTCCAAATCGTCTACTTAAACCATTTAATGCATGAAAATTAGCAAATATTAGCAATGCGTCAAAGCAAACGAATTTATAATTGTTTTCAGAAATAGTTAAACCTTCGACCTTGCAAGACTTTCAAAAATGGACCCTCACGGGTCACTCTCTCTCAATGAAGCAAAGGGTAAGCGTATAAATGTAAGAGAGAAGGAAAAATATAGTCGCTCACCTAGACTACGACCGACATAAACATGCATGCAATCTAGTATGATAGACAATTCTAGCTACCGTGCACATACATTCCATCCAATCAAGGTCTTATTACATGTCGAGTACTTACAATAGTTTGGAAAAGTGAGGTAATGGGTAAGAATAGGAAAACTATTTTGGGAATGAGAGGGTATTGGCCAAGCTAGTATCCTTACAAAACCAAATAAACCATATCCAATTCTAATCCAACTCCAAAATTAAACACAATGCCTTTATTTGGCATAAAACTCACTAAACCAAATATAAACAACTCCTCATAAGATAGAATTAGAGCATAGGAGTAAAACCGATATTATTCAAATTCTTTTTCCATTTTTTCTCTTTTTTTTTCGGTTTCTGTTTTTTTTTTCTTTTTTTTTTCCGAATTTCTTTTTAGTTCTTCTTTCTCCTTTCATTCATCCCACTAACAATTTTCAATGTGAACCATAATAGCAATAAAACATACCTCAACCGACAACTACTACACTAGCTTGACTAGGGTAGGCTTAAGATTTGGAATGTAGTTAAAAGGGGTCAAAATAGGCTATTTTTAGCTTAGTGGAGCTTATGCGTAAAAACGAAATAAAAGGGAATTGCAAGCACTCTCCTACATGTGATACCGGCCACTAACCCAAATGTATGCAGGCAAAAAGCAATTGAATTTCATACTTATGCATTTGATATTACATGTTATGCAAGGAGTAACTACTCACAAACCTACATAAAACTGGTCATGGATGACACCAGTTTTATAAAGTTCTAATTCCTTAGAATTTATAAGTAGTTTGCCAAAATTTTAAGTCAAGTCTATTCGTTCAACTAAATTTCAAAACAAAAATTCGTGAAATGGAAAGATTTTGCTAAAAAGTAGTAATTTATGCAAGGCTTAAGCAAATTGACTATTTACAGTGCAATGTCATCACAGAAAAACTCCATTCCGACTCAACCTAAATGCAAAAATAAACGTGTATTTTTTTTTTCAAAATTTTCTAATTTTTTTTTGATTTTTTTTTAAGAATTAAATAACAATGCAAGCTAAAATGCAATAAACGTGAATGCAAAACAAATGCAAATGCAGACTCAAAGTATGCATTACCCTCCCCAAACCAAAACGGACAATGCCCTCATTGTCCTCCAGCACACACACCAGCAGAATAATAGGGAAAAGGGAAACACAAACTCAAATGCAATAGAAATGAAACTAAACTAAAGGAGATAAAAAGAATAAAGAGCAATAATACTTACAAGTATAACTTCCCCAAACCAGCCAGCAAACCGGGGAAGTAAGTAGCCAGCAACTACTCGTCAGCTCCCTCCTCGTCAGCCACCTGAAAGCTAGGGTCCTCCTCGTCCTCATTCCTCCTCCTAGAACGACCTCTTTCATCAAGGTCAGCTCTAGTCTTCTCCTCTCTCTCGGCCTTGTTCTCCTCGCTCTCAGGCTGACGGTACCCACCCTCCGGATAGCGGTAAAATAAGGGAAGCGGCCACCCAGCTGACACCGGATGACCTCTACTCAGATGATACTCGTAGAGGGGGAATAAGCTAGGGCCTGATCCCGCTCCATCCTAGCTACCCTCATGCACATATCTAAAAGCAAAGCATCACGACGCCCTTGGTCCATGACCTCAGGCGCCTAAAAAACAGGAGGTGGAATAAAATTAGCAAGTAAAACCGGCTGAGAGGTAGAGGTAGAAGGTGCAGGCGGGGGAAGTCCTCTTCCGCTTCCTAGTAATAGAATGAGAGAAGTTAAGGAGGTAAGAAGGTGGAGGTGGTGGTACTCTACCCATCACAGTAGGCAAAGGTGAAAGATGGGGTAGAGAAGGTGAAGGTAAAATAACGGAAATGGAAGTGCAAATCTTCCACGTCATGCGGTCACTAGTAAGCCAGTTCATTGAATTCATAACAGAAATGCCAAGAACATTATCCCTATCATAATACTTAAGACCACGGGGAAAATCAAGGAAGAGGTGGCGGGCAATACGAGTCACTAGCCCACCAGACGCTATCGTACCAGCTAGTTTTGACCCGACACTGTTAAAATGCTGAGCTGTCAAATGTGCAATGTTTAAAACAAATGGGGTACCACTGTCAATGTTCAGATACCCAGCTAAGATGGAAAACTCATTATTTTTAACATTGTTAGGTTCATGACGAACAAAAATAGTTTCTCCAAGCAGACGGAGAAAATAGCGGGCAGGGGGTAAATGGACGTGGGCACCACGACGCTGGCCATAGGGAATGTGTGAAAGTATAGCCCAAATCTCACGCGTGAGCTTCCTAGGAGGCTCAAGGCAGCCATCACTAACTAGACCTAAACGTTCCCCAAACTCGACTAAAGTCCAGGAAAAAGTAGTGTTAAATAGTCGGAAAGTAATACAAGTGCTCCCATGGTCAGTCGCATAGGCCGCAGGACTAAAGTCAAAAGAGCTAAGAAACTCTAAAGTGAGTGCCCTATAGGTGAGCTCCTTCATAGTGGCAAATCCCGACATCCTCGTCCCGTTTAGCAAGTCAACAACAGGTTCAAAAATTCCTAGAGTCTCTAGGGCAGGGCGACTCAAAAAACGGGCCGAGGTCATATGACATTCCATTAAATTCATAAAACGAGTACGTTGAGACGGGGACAAAAATATTACCTCCGGAAACTCAGATAGAGATTTTGAAGAAGTGTTAGCGGCATTCCTAGCAGGGGCCCGTAGCGCAGCAGCACGAGAACTCGTGCCCGACCCAATTCGTGAACTAGATGCAGTAGCAGCAGTAGTGACAGTGGCGGCAGCGACGGTAGTCGACACACCAGGGGCCGACACCGGCATAGTAACAGCGGACGTGGTGGCAGCAGGGACCACGACATGGCGGACATCGAAGTCGACGCAGAAAGCGTCGAATTGGGCTCTTCGAATCTGACTTCCTTGTTACTCTCCATAACTATAATTAAATTCAAGTTCCAATTAACAATCTAGCAATAAAATTGAATTTCCCCAAACCAATTTCACAACCCTAATTCGTATAAAAGAAGGGGGAAAATTGCAACTAAACATTAAAGAAGGGAAAAGGAACTTACTTGGTAGATTACCCAACAATAAAAACAATTAAAACTTCAAATAATTGAATTAATTCAATTTTTGCAACCCTAGCTTCGAAAATCCCCAATTAGATCGAAAATTAATGATGCAAACAAGGGTATTTTGGTTTAATTGGTGCTTAGAATATATTTGGGTGATTAAATTGGCAAATTTGGGGAAGAATTTGAGAGTTTTAGTCAAGGGATTCAATTAGGTCGAAATATTTGGGGAAGAACTTAGGTTAAGCAATTCAAAATAGAGTAAGGAAAAAGAACACTCCCTCGTCTAATATGCGCCAGAACAGCTCGATCGAGTAAACTGCAGTTACTCGATCGTGGACATCCTTCTTTAAGTTGATCGATCGAGTACTTTGAAAATACTCGATCGAGGACCCTTTCTTGTGCTTGGACTTTGCTCGATCAAGTGGTTAAAACTGCTCGATCGAGAATTCCTTAAATGGTCCTGCTCGATCGAGTGTTTGAAAGAACTCGATCGAGGACTTCCTTTTGGGCATTTGCTCGATCGAGCACATAAAGTGGTCGATCGAGGACTTCATCTTTAGCACGGATCCCAATGTTTCGTAATGCCTCCAAGACTTGCAATATACGCAATAATACTTCCCGCAAAATACCAAAAACAAGAATACGCAGTCTAAATTCGTCCTAAGCTAAATAAATCTATCCAAACTAATACTAAGGTCTAAAGCTAATAACTAATTAGATGTCTAGGCGAAAATACAAATTACAAAATAATTACAAAAGGGATAGCGTCCCGACTCACCCTTTAAAGCAATTAAATAGCCCACAGCTGGGCTTCTGGCTCGACGAGGTCCCTTCAGCATTTGTGACCTCCGTCTTCAATTTCCAAACAACTGAGCCATCGGAAGGGGAATAACACATCTCATAATCCGTAGCCTTCCTCTTTACTTTATCAGGCTTCTTCTTTTCATGGCCCCCTTGATCTTTAATGCCATCAAGGCTAGGCTCCAATTGCAATGCACCAAGTCCGGCAACGGAATCTCCACTATCCATTCCGCCAAGTCCTGTAGAAGCAAAAATAGCAGAATGGTCCTCCAATTCGCTCCCAGACTGGGGCGGAGGTGTCATAACAGCAGTATATGACTCAATACTAGTATTAGAGAGATCCTCGTCGGGGTCTATAGAGGGAATAATGTTGCAGGGCATGACTTGCATGGTGCTCTGCGAACACTGGACTGGGTGAATGTCAAATCCTCCCCACCCACCTGGAAGCTCAAAGTCTTAGCCCCGGCATCAATTATTACATGAAAAGTATGCAGAAACGGTCTTCCCAAAATAATGGGAGTGTATGAGTCCTCAGGTATGTCTTAGACTACAAAATCAACGGGAATAAAGAATTTACCGATCCTGACAAGAATGTCCTCTAAGACTCCCAACTGTCGTGATAATGAGCGATCGGCCATCTGTACGGTCATTGATACCCGTCGTTGTGAGTACCAAAAATAATATTTATAAACCTATTAAAACTAACAGAAGCTAGTGGTAACAGGGTCGAACCACATAGAGGCAGATGTAATTATTAGTTGTCTAAATTTAGTCCTAAAGTAACAGTGTGTATGGGGTTTGCTGTGATTTGGTCTATAACTAAAGGCAGTGAAAAATAAATTAAACTAAAGAAATGTATTAAATCAAATATAAAGAAGGGTACTAGGATGGTCGGTTCACTATAGTTTCGGCGGCAGCATACTAAGTAGGTCTAAATCAAACACGTGAGGCGGGAAAACAAGAGGTCCTCATGGTCCACTCTTAACAGGTAGCATCTTTCGATCTCGCTACAGGTCCCTAATATCACTAATACTGACTTTTGTCCTGAAAAGTGACTCAAAAGGCTAAACTAGCATATCTTTCGATCTCGCTAATCTAGTCATTTTAATTGGTGGTCTAGCAACTTCCCCTATCTTTCGATCTATTGGGTCAGTCAAACCTAAACATTCGACTAGTCGCGTGCACTCGATTCGTCAAATATAGAATTAAATCAATTAAAACGAAGGTAACACCTCACGTGGCCAGTCGATCGACCAGGTATGGCGGTCGATCGACCAACGTGCGATTTCAGGCCATATTAATTCTAATGCCGCCTAACTATAGGTTCCCTACATCCTAGCACGAATAATTTAGCTACTCATGATATTGATGAAAACAACAACTAAATTAACGAAATAAACTACTGAATTCATGCTTGAATTAAATAAACAAACAAATAACATAAACGATAAATCGGTTTCGGGAGATCTAATCCTAGCAATTCTATACTATGAATGAAAGCAAACAAACTGAATATTGAAACAGATGAATACCGTGTAGAGGAATTGCAGAAGAGAGATCAAAAACCGATTGCAAAACGAACTTTATTAATGAAAGAGCAATAATCTACGAACCCTAATTATTTCCCTAAAGTTTCTGGTAAAAGACTTGATGATTAATTCCTAAAGTCAGTTACGTTATATAGAAATATACGTAACACTTAATTCTAAAACCTAAATATAATGGGCTTTGGAAGTCTCGATCTTTTAATTCTCGTCAGAATAGCGGTGTGGTCGATCGACTAGGATAGGCAGTCGATCGACTGGTAAGCCCTAAACAGTAGCTTCTGGTTGTCGTGCATTGGTCGATCGACTAAGGGCAGCGGTCGATCGACTGATGTAGGTGACAATCCGCTTTTAACTTCTCGTGGATTTGTCTTTCGGGCCTCGAAATGCGCACCAAGCTCGTTCCTTGAGTGAATACTTTACGTCAAATGCAGTGCAAGGTACTCGGGGACGGATTGAGTTCAATTTCTACCCATTTCTGCATAAATCTACAATATTACATAAAAATACAAAAGTAGACGAAATGGGGCAAATAGTAGCATAAAACTACATAATTGGGCTCTGAAATGCGTGTAAAATGGGGTGTAAAAGATCATATTTAGGACACACATCAGTCATGTTTGTGCATTGAATTTTTGTCAAACCAAGTCTCTTTGCAAGAGACAGAGGTAAGACGCTTACGCTAGCTCCTAAAACGCAAAGCGCATTATCAATCAAGTAAGTCCCAATATGACAGGGAATTGAAAAACTACCTGGGTCAGCTAATTTCGGTGGAGTCTTATTCTGAAGAAGTGCGGAGCACTCCTCAGTCAAAGCCGCCGTTTCAAATTCATCTATATTTCTCTTACGTAAATGAATTTATTTCATAAATTTTGAGTAAGAGGATACCTGGGTGAGTAATTCGGCAAACAACACGTTAACTTTAGGACTTAGCAGAAGATCGGCAAATCTTCCAAATTGTTGTTCCGTCTTTGTCCTCTGTAGCTTCCCTGGAAATGGAACTTGGGGCTTATAGGGATTATCTTCATTCATAGATTTATCGTCCAAATTAGATTTAGACGACAAATCACCATTTTCAGCATTAATGTCACTCGATCGAGCAACTGCACTTCTCGATCGAGAGTTTTTCTCAGAATTATTACTCGGTCGAGCAGTTTGAACTGGTCGATCAAGAGGCTTGTCTTCCTTAGTGCTTGATCGAGCATTATTATCCCTTTAATCAGGCATTTCTTCATTAAACTTGCTCGATCGACCATCAGAAACTGGTCGATCGAGTACACCTGGTGAATCAATCACTATTTCGTCAAAATACGCCTTCCCATGAACAGTAGCTTCAACCACCGAGTCTGAAAATTCAGCATTCTCCTTTGGCATTTTGGATCCCTCATAGGAAAGACCACTTCTCAAATTTATCATATTTACTGTCTCATGTGGTTTCTTGTCGGGTTATGAAGGTAATTCGCCCGATTATCTTGAAGCTTGCTTAGTAGCCAATTGAGCTAATTGGGACTCAAGCAATTTAATAGAAGCATCCTTTGCTTGGTCACTTTTCTGCATTTGAAGTGCAAGTGATTGCACCATTGACTTCAACTCGGCTATGTCATTATTACCATAGAAGAGGTACCTTGCTGATGCGGTGGTGGGAAAGAAGGAGGCTTTTGAAAGCCTTGTTATTGAGTTCTATGGAGTGGAATATAGGCTTGTTGTTGCAGTGGATGTGTAGGATTCAAAACATTTTGGCTGGACCACCTCAAGTTGGGATGAACTCCAGCTTGATTATTAAACTAAGAGCCTCCTTGCTTAAATTGTTGAAAGGCATAGACTTGCTCCTTCTCAGCTAAACACTCCACTGCATTATGGCAATCGGCACCACATCTCTCACATGAGACGGTCTCTTGTCTGGACAACAAGTGAACCGTCTGTTGATTTCCCGTAGCCTGTACCTCTAGCTTATTAAATCTTGCATTCATGGCTTCCAGTTGAGCCAAAACTGCACTATGATCTCCAGCGACTGTTCTAGTACCACTCTTTGGATTCCCATATTCAGCACAATGGGTAGCCATCTCCTCTATAATGTGCCAGCCCTTATCCTCTTCGATATTCTTCTGAAATCTTCCATTGGCTACAGCATCTAAAACAGCACGGTGGTCATCATACAACCCATTGTAGAACTGGTTGCACAAAAACCACTGGCCAAACCCATGATGTGGGACAGACCTAACCAGCTTCTTAAATCTACTATATGCTTCATATAAGTTCTCAGTCGGATTTTGTTTAAAACTTGTAATATGCCCTCTCAATGCATTAGTCCTCTGAGGAGGGTAGTATCTCTTGTAGAAAGCAAGAACCAGGGTATTCCAATCAGTAATTTCTGCTGAAGCTTTATCCAAGTCAGTCAACCACTCCCGGGCTCCATCAGTAAGCGAAAAAGGAAACAAGACTTCCTTAATCTTCTCTTGGGTCACTCCCTTAGTAGCAGGAATAGTAGAACAGTAATCCGTGAAGATCTTCATATGCTTTCTTGGATCCTCACCAGCTACTCCTCTGAACAGGTTTCTCTCCACCAGATTAATATAATAGGGGCAAATATCAAAAGTACTCCCCTCATCAGTTGAAAGCTTGAAACTCTTAGTAATAGAATCAGCTGTCGGCCAGAATGACTAACAATGTTAGGCATCTTTGCAGATTTAGTAACGGTTGCAGAAATAGATTTGTCTTCCTCTAAAGACTGAGCTTCTACAAAAGTGAAATTCTCTAGAACTGGGTCAAGAGTACTCAAGGCTTCCTCTCGACGAATTTCCCTCAATAAGTTTTGTCTACGGTGAAATGTCCTCTCTGGTTCCTGATTAGCTGGTACTAACTCTGACCTGTTGGACCTGGGCATAATCAAAACTAAGAGAAAAAAAAAGAACTGTCTCAAGGAATTAAAATCCCTTGAGACTAAAACAAACTAAAGTAAAACAAGTAAATAAACTAGTTGCCTCCCCGCAATAGCGCCAAAATTTGACGAGGATTGTCGCAACCTATCAAAAATAAAACCTAACCGGCCTAAACTTATGCAGCAGAGGTAAGCTGGGTATTGCATTCACAGGGAGGCAGTCTCTATCTACTTGTTATCTAGTCTGTCTAAGCTCACAAATTGGGACTTTTGGTTGATTTAATTTAACTAAACTAAATGAACTAAATTTAAAACAATAAAAGAAATAACAATTAAAACTAGCAAGTATGAAATAGAGTGTGATCAAATTGGGAGAAAGATGCTAGGAGATCGGTTCACCATGATATTACGCAATTCAACTAAAAGTAGGGTCAGTCGGTCTGTAGTGAGAAGGGTAGTGGAAAGGTCCTTCCGGTCCGCTATCCGCCCTAGATTCTTCCTAAATAGCTTCCGCTCTGATTAGGGTAGTTTATTGTTCATAGCAGGTCTATTCATTCCAATCTTCCGATCTAGGTCTGAATTTAACCGGATTAATTAAAATAGTCGCGTGCACTCAACTAAATAATTACTGTTATATTGCTATAAAACAATTCTCACATTAAAACTTCCCAAAACTAATTATAGCGTCATTGTTTTACTATCATGGCTCCCTTAATCCTGGCAATTGGGATTTAACTGCTCATAACGGTAATAAAACTAATAACAATAGATAGAACTAGATTTGACATGATTTAAAGATGAATTAACAAAATTTGCATAAACTAAATATTAATTCTAATAACCTAAACAGTAATTAAGAGACAAGAGGATTAAAGGTTGCTAATAGGAATTAATACTACGAATTAAATTGAATAAGAAGAGAGTAAGGAATTACACAAATTAAGATCCGAGAAATAGAAAGGCGAGCGTCGAACAAGAGTCCCCTAATCTCTATGCAAAGCTTGATAATAGACTGAATGAATTCTCTAAACCTAATTAGGTCTCTCTTATTTATATAAGAGAGATATTTATTAACTAAATACGATAACTAATAAAATAAATAAATAAGATCACGCAATAAAATTTTGCGTCAGACCACTAGTTGTTCGATCGAGTAAGTTGAAACTACTCGATCGAATATACTCCAGAAAAAATCCTCTCGATCGAGCATAGCACCTACTCGATCGAGGAACACCATAAACACTCTACTCGATCGAACATAGCAGGAGTTCGATCGAGGAGTCTTCAGCACCAAAAAGGATTCGATCGAGCAGTTAAGTCAGTCAACATCCTCGATCGAGTTAGCTACCACTGTGTCAGCACATAGGACGTTGATTAGCTTCCAAGCCGACTTCACGCATCCCAAGGCTGAAGTATTTTCGCTCTAATTCTATCCATCTCCTAAATGCAAGCTATAGGGCGGTTCCAAGCTCAGTTTTGCTCCTTCCGGGTTCATTCCTGCAATTAAGCCAAACAAACCAAAGTAGACAATTCAGGGCATTTCGTAGCCTAAAACTACGGGAATCGCATATAAATGCATGTAAAATAAGTACAAAACGTCTATATAAATAGCACACATCAAGGTACTTGGTCAAGTATAGACATAATCGACCGAGTACACCCCACTCGGTCGAGTATCTTAACTATTCGGCCGAGTGGCCACTACTAGGTCGAGTAACGAGTTACATTGGGCAACTAATCCCTCCCGCCTCCCTTGCTAAGGCTCTCCTTTGGTCAATAGGTTAGTCAACAGGTCCCTAATAGGGCGGGTATTATAGTCTCCCCCCCTTAAAAAAGAACTTTGTCCCCGATCCAATGCAACGCAACTAAGCAACTCCAGACCCCCCCCCCCCCCCTAGTACTCATACGACAAGGAAAGCCACGTAAACTTATACAACACCAAACCACACCAACGTGAACATGATAAGACTACTATCGTTACATGTCTAGAACCACCTACTATCGTTAAATGTCTAGCACCATCAGTTATCGTGACATGATTTAACATGAATTTTGACGACATGCGACTACTGTGTTATTACTATATACAAGCCCCGAAACCTGTTTGGGAAAGACCAAATGATGTCATAAAATAGTTTAAATAAAAACGATTAAAAGTTATGAAAACGACAGTTTAGAGACTAAAAACAATAATATTAAAGAAATTTCGCGAGTTTTAAAAGAAGTTTCGAGAGCTTTGCAAGTTCTTATGCCCGATGTTATCTACCCCTGTTAAAAGGAACTTTGTCCCCAAAGTTCAGTCCCAATTAACGAAATGAGGTATACATATAGATAAACACAACAATTACGAGAGAATATATTACTTGTCTAACAATTATGAGCATGTACGGGGCAGAAGTAAAGCAACCATGTTCATATAAATCCGAGATAAAATAACCTGCAATCATCAAAGTTAGGAAAGGCGTATACAACACACAACACCAACAAGTACAACATGATTATCATGCTATCGCCCAACTAATTTCCATATCACTTTCATCTCAATTCCAAGCCAAATCGATGTACCGTCACTACATTTATCATACTCATACCATGCAATACCCACATTGATACCAAGATTCTCATGAAGATGCATATAACAAGGTATAACAACGTAATCTATCAAACTATAAGTTTTAAAGAGCCACGGACGCAATTAACAGGGTACTCGGTCGAGTACCAGCGGGAACTCGGCCGAGTATAAAGTGCTCGATCGAGTTTCTTAGACCAGAACTCGATATTTCACAACCAACACTCACTAATTTGTAAACACTTACCTGCAAAACGAGTATCTAACCACCTACCAACTCCGGAATCTAGGTCTTAACGACCTTAACAATACGGAAAAACAAGAATTGGCCTTATGGCCGGTTACAAACATCCAAAAGAAAATCAAATGTCAAGTATGATAAGAAATCCAACAAAATATCCAACAACAAAAACAATATAAATCAAACGGAGCTCAGATGTCCGCATCCTCATCCATATCCTCGCCGCCACCGGTGCCAGATGTCCCTTCCCCCTAATATGCGCCTGCTGGGTAGCCACCACCGGTCCACCTTCCCGTGTCATCCAACTGGTACCATAGTTAGCCCCCCACGGTCTCGTGAGGTAGCCATACTCGTAGCTCGTCGGTGCTCTCCATGCGGTGCGATCCATCACATAGCTATGAAACACTTCGGTGTCATCTCCGAGTCCCCTCCACCATACCGGCTACGCAAGACCAGTCCATATCCCCTGCTGATGTGCCATCTCATGCATGTTCCTCAACACCAGCGTGGTAGAAATCCGCTCGGTCAGCTCACTGATCTGCATCCTTGTGTCATGGACTGTAGGGTAGGGCGAGTATTGGGTCGGGTAAAAGCTTGGTGTTGTATATGAAGGGCAGGTCTCGACCTCTCTAGTCACCCTCTCTCCACGGTGTTCGCGAGGTGTAGGAATGGTCGCTTGCTTTCCCGAAACAGTGATCGGCTCACATAAGTCTAGAAGGATAGCAGGGTCGATCAGATAGTACTAGAGCTGAGGTCGAGGTTCTCCACTACCCGGGTCATACTCCTCTAAATGATTGATCACCGGAAGGTTCTCCGGATCAGGAAGTCTCATCCACTTGGTCCCCTTTACCCTCCAAGCTAAAGTCCCGTCATCTAGCTTCCTAAGCCACTTAATGTGGCACCAGTAATGCTCATCCATGGTGTGGGAGCAGTCTCAAACAAACCAGTTCTCAACGCCGAAGGGGCTTCAAATTCGGTCAATCTCTGGGCTAGACGGGTCGCTATGGCTCCACAACTCAGATAACGGCTCTTGGAGGAAGCCATAAGTGCCAAACTGGCACACACAACCCCGGGAGCACTGTAGTAGAAGCGCTCCCTCCATAGAGGGTTAAGGTAGGACACAAGAAGCATTACCTCATGGGTGTTCAACTTACTCATATCATCCCGACCAAATAATAAACAGGTCATCATCCTCAAAAACATGCGAAGAGACACATGTTGGACATCATTAATCAACATGGCACTCAAGCTCGGGGTGGGTCGGCCGGTAAGATAAGGTAGGTAGTGGGTTGCCCCACTGCTAGCCGCGACATCACTAATGTATCCCTCCTCCCCGACCTCTAATCCGTGATGATCAGCAAACTGGTCAAGGGTTAACTCATGGTCGGTGTTCAGAAGACGGAAACTAACTATTTTCCCATTCACATCATACTCAAAGGAACTCAAAAACTCTATGGTGAGAAACGGGTAAGACTTTTTACGAAGGTGGTACAACCCGCCCATCCCCAAAATCTCGAATATATGAGATATATCCCATTCCACTTCCAAAGTTGTCAAGATCTTCGGGTCAACGCAACGGGTCGGCCTCATGGTTCGACCCATCAAGGCCACGAATGCAGCCCACTGTTTAAAGTTAGCAAAGATTACCGATAGGTACTCATCAACTGGAGGGACAAGCAGCTCCTGGCTCGATTGGCCTTCCTCAATCACGACATTAGCATGGGTCCTCTTCTTAGTAGGTGCTCTTGGTTTGGATATGCTGCAAAAATATAAGTTCAACAAGAATTTTCCGGAATTTATACCATGATAGATGGAAATTTTCAGTTTATACACTTTTAAGATGGAGTTTTCTATCAAAAGGCATGAATTATCAAATTAGTAAAGTATTACCACTATCAATTGAACCTTTAAGAATATCCTAGGAGCAATCTAACTGACCAAAAATCAAAAATTTGGGGCAAAACCCTAGAAATTTTCGGCATCAAATCGGAAGTTTTTGGGCTTAGAAACCATCTCTTGCATATGTAAAAGAACTAATAAGAGCAATCACTACTAATTTAAGATCATACCAACATAATTTTTTGGTTTAAAAAAGTAGAAAATTTTAGATTAGGCAAGTTACTCAATTAATTTGATTAAAAGTAAAGAGCTTTTGATAGTTGCATTACCTTAAATCGGAAATTGATTAGGAAGAGCAAAGGCAAGAACAAACCTAAGACAATATTAGCACAAATCACCCAAGTTTATGTTGAGAGAGAGATTTTGGTACAAATTGTGTGTAAAAGAAAGGTATGAGGCGTGAGGAATGATAGAGATATGTTTATAGGGTTTCCGGAAAACTTATGTTGAACCGCAAATAAATAGAGTACTCGGTCGAGTACTAGACCTACTCGGTCGAGTACTTCGGCCGAGTAGCCTCTACTCGGTCGATTACTTGGTCTACTCGGTCGAGTACTCAGAACTGTGTTTTAAGCCAGCTACTAACCTCTGAGTACTCGGCCGGGTGCCTATATAATCGGTCTAGTTTTCCTTACTCAGTCGAGTATCCAATGTACTCGGTCGAGTATACCTATGCAGTAACGGAAATTGAAGATTTTATGAATAATTCCCTACAAAACAACAAACATTGTTCGGAGTTCTACTCATTCGGGACTCGTCACGCTTAGACCTTACTTCTATCAAACATTAGGCAACTTATCAGGTACACACCCCGCGACGACTTACTTACACAACACCTATTATACTTCACATAATTCCTTTAACAGAACTATCCATGTTACATGCACACATAACCTACTCAAGTTTGATTATAACACCAACAAAGTATAACTAAGACCATACGCATACAATCCTCTACTTTGTTCCTACACATATTACTACTCAAGTCTTTCATACACTCAGCCATATCTTTACATGTTATACCATTACCATCTACCATTACTTCCTTTGTCATATACTGCCATACATTAAAACTTTAAACCACTACACAGCTCATCGATAAGACAGGCACACAACATTACACCATACTTGTATTCTAGCAGCTACTTCAACCTTTGACACCAACACAAAGTAACATTCAAGAAAACCACATATAACATATCCAACACACATATAACCCTCATACGTTTACCCCACGCGACACTGTTGGATTAAGCATGATGGGGCCAGGATTTGAGATGAGGGCGCCTTCTCACCCAAAACCGACATAAGAGGGCTCCCAACACAAATACACCAGGTTCATTTTAATTTAACACTGTACATTCATTTGTTTCATTGGTTCAGGTTCCAAAATTGTCACTCTGATACCACTTTGTAACACCCCCCACTTACCAAGGAGCCTTAACAAGACCTTCCCCAATAAATAAGGGAGTTACCATCTCGGTTGCCCGAGGTAAGTATATCAAATAAAAAAATAGAACGTTTTATTATATGTTTCTTGTTCCTTAATCAACATAACTAAAGATTACAACTCTGAAACAGCTGAAGGACTACTAAGCATAAGTTATAGCGGCCACAAGCAAGACAGCATGATCACTTGGTTCCCCTTTCACGTCCCGCAAGCAACATATCAACCAACACCGGCTAAACCAACTGCTCACCATCTCTGAATGGATCACCACAGTTTTGAAAACAACAACGAGGTCAATCAACTGTATAACCAAGATAAGAATACACAAACAAGCAATGCAACCACTTCAATTGCAATGTCAATCTCCCATTCCATTAACAGTCAATAACTGACTACACACTGAAATGTGTAGTCCCACCTGATTATCCATCGCAACAAGTAATCCTCACCGCCAGTGGGAGACCGCAACCATGATCACCTAAGCCCCACTCATCGCAACGAGCGCATAACCCAGGTCCATTAATGTGCACATCCCTCTTGTGACGGGAACCACAAGGGGCAAATCAAGGGAGTGAAGTCATTCTCGATGATGACTCCACTCAGTCGAGGGCGCACCTGGCAAACCACAGATACACCAAGCAACCAAACTCACAATACCAATATAAACATGCCAAATCCAAAATAACAATCTCAACAATAATAGTAATTAAACTAGTAAAACAACCATCATCATCTTATATCCAATTAATAAGACAACCGAGTAGGGAAACCCTACATTTTTGCTATTCCATGGAAGTGCGTTCATCATGAAAGCCAAGCAAGACTCCACATCGAATCCTACAAGTAGTAACTGAATCCTATTACTAAGTTATTCAAGATCTACTGAAAGACGACAACCAATCACAAACTTACTTTAAGACGCAGACTGATACCGACGATGTTGATAACCCGACATGATGTCTCCATACATAGCCCATCTCCCTTCCCGGATAAGTGTTCAAGGCCACCCAAGATGTGTAAAGGGAGATGGGAGAATAGAGGGAGCGATTAGGTTTAGAGAAAGAGAAAAGAAACCGTCGAAAATGATTTTCGTTTAAGACTCCACATTTTATAATATCGCGCTGACCGACGAGGTACTCGATTGAGTATAAACATACTCGGCCGAGTACGCCCCACTCGGTCGAGTATCTTAACTATTCGGCCGAGTGGCCACTGCTACGTCGAGTAACGAGTTACATTGGTCAACTAATCCCTCCCGTCTCCCTTACTAAGGCTCTCCCTTGGTCAATAGGTCAGCCAACGGGCCCCTTACAGGGCGAGTATTACAGTTTTGTATTGTATAATAGTATAGTATGTATTTGTGATAGTATTACATGGTTTGTTTGGAATAAGACGGTCTTGCGAGATAGAATCATATGGGATTCGAGTTGCTTATGAAGAATGCTAAAAGGTAGGTTTATCCTACTCGGTTTTAATATTTAGTGTGCATATTTTTGTGTCTTTCAACATCATTTCATGTGTGAGTCGATTTGTATATCATATTGGTATTTGAGTAATTGTTATTCATAACATGTTGGGATTGAGTTCATGATGAGTCATATATTTGGTAGTGTGTTACATTTTCCATGCATGCGTGGTTATTGTTGTGTTGTATTAGAGGTCGTTAGTGGTGGCACTTGGTTGTTGAGGAGACGTAGGATGGTTCGGATACCATCTTATGCTTGAGTCGCCTATGTACACATTAATGGCTTGAGTACGGAGGGACGCGTGTGGGTGAGACACGACGTCTGGTAGGGGATCTGGTTGGCTTCTGGACCCGGTACATATGGGTGTGTCCCGGTACCTTGTGGTGAGGCGTGGTGTCATGGTCGTGTCTCTGACACCGATGATTATGTGTACGTCTGGGCGTGTGCTGGTACCGACATAGTAATTGTATGATTGTATCTGATTCATATCATTGGCACATTGCATAGTTATTTATCATGTTGTGTCTTATATTTATTTATTGAAATTGACGTGTTATGTGTCTGTGTAATTGTCACCTATTTTTGGAGTGGCCTGTGTCGATCGATATGATATTTCCGATCATATGGGGAGGTTGAGTACAGGTTGAGTTGGTGTCACGTGGGAGACGGGACGAGCCTTAGACTTGGACCCGAGTGTCACCTCATTAAAATAGTATAGTAGTCATGAGTTGTCTCATTTTTTTTTGTGGAAAAGTAAGTTAAATTGAAGCTCAGGCCATCAAGGGCAAATAACAGACACCATTACAACCATTCATAAGCACCACCAGCTATTGGATCAATGCTTTCCTACAACAAGACCCTTACAACACTAATACAAAAAAATTACCTCATCAACATTCTAAGCTTATACAAATGCTCAGTTTATAGTAATTGCCTCTTTCTACACTATTCCTCATCAGCTTTCTTTAACTTGCCACTTGTAATCGTCATTAATCTTATCTGACATTGTTTCCTTATACGTTGTATTTGCCCCCTGGGTTGTATTACATAGCCTTCCAGTCTGCACACATTCCTGGCTTCCCAAATGTTGTACTATACTGCAACCAGAAGAGAACTCATCACCAGCCTAATGAACCCAAAACATGCTCTCTGTCTTAACACCTGATCAGCATGAGTTATTCGCTGCAATTGTCCTCGTACATTCAACCATTCATACAGTTCCTTATAACATTTCTGAGCATAGACACACTCCTGAGAGATATGATGGTGTGTCTCATTCTTGTCCCCGCAGAGGTAGTATTAAGTATGTGGAGTGATACCCATCTTATACAGTCTGTCTAAAGTGCGTTGCTTCTCGTGTTTGATAAGTCATTGAATAAAGCTGCATCTGCTAGTGTTGAACCGGTTCCGTACACTCTTCGCCCAATGTACTTTAGGACTCTCCTGACTCAACCACGAATATCTGTTAGAAACTGAGTACTCATCATCCACAGTCAACCACTTACCCTGACTATAAGCAGGTTTTATCTTCTCTTTAATCTCACATATTTTCCTCCATGCCCAAGAACTTGAATTAGTGGGTTTATAATCCATCCGAGGTCTTCCTTTCAAATAAATTTTATCAACCCACTGTATCCATAAATGATCCTTTTTCAGGGCAATCCATCATATAAGCTTGCCTACTTCAGCCATGTTCCATAGTCTAATGTTAGTGAGACCCAATCCTCCACACTCTTTCCCTTTGCACAACACATTCTAAGCTACCAGAGGGGCTTTGCTGTAGCTTTCTCCCCCCTTCCCGTAGAAAATTGCTGCACAGAGCTCTGATTCTGTCAGTAACACCTACAGGAAGAATAAAGATCTGTGACCAATACTTATGAATTGTAGACAAAGTAGCCTTCACCAAAATAAGCATGTCTGCATAAGAAATTTTCCTCTTGTTCCACCCCCTTATCTTTTGTATCATCCTGTCCACAAGAATATTGCAATCTATTTTAGATAAACGTTTATGAGAAATCTTCACTCCCAAATACTTGAAAGGTAATTCTCTTTTGTGAACCCGGTTGCTCCTGGATAACTGATTCAATGTCCATATCAATACCATTCAAAATGATATCTGATTTCTCATTACTTATTTGCAGTCCAGAGGCACCGGAGAAGCATTGGAAAACTTTCATAATAGTTGTTTTGACCGGATTTTACGCAGCCTGGAATCCGGCCAGGCATTATAGGATATTCCGGCCAGGGTAGATTATGGTGAGGTTAACTAGTATCATCCTATTATGATGGTATTGTGGTTGTACCTTTGCAGGGTTGATTATAAAGTAAAAAGAGATAAATTAAAAGTAAAGAATAATAAAAAGAGACATGACACAATGATTTATACGGGCACCAAGCCAGAAGAGTATTTCACTATATATTTTGCGTAATCTAAGAACAATGATGTAATTGCTAAATAATTGTAGTATTTGCTTAAGGTAGAGTAGATGAGAGTGAGATCAGATGCGTCTTTGTTTGCTTCGTATTTATAGTAAAAATAGGTAGAAGGAGTAGTTGCTTGTAAGTAGGAAGTAGCTCCACTTTTCTAGGGTTGTTTCCTTGATTGTAGTTGACTTGTTCTTCTCTTGACCGTTCCTTGCTAATTGTTGCTACTAATGAGGAAATAAGGAACCAAGTCTTCCTTATAAATAGGAACTAACTTGGACTTGGTTAATTCACACATGTGCCTAATTGTTTGGCATCCCATGCTAGGTAAATATCTTCTCCATATTGTATCTTTGGTCGTCCCTTGTATCCCCGCATACCTCTCCGGCTCGTATCAATGCCTGTCGAGCTAAAGCGCTTTGTCGCAAAACTTTGACGATGTGTCTGTTGTACCACGACAATGCCTGCTTTGTCTTGATGTCTTGTCTTTGACTTATAATAATGCCCGACCCGAGTTGTACCCGATCGTATTTTCGATATGATGCCCTGTCCGCTTTGATATAGTCTTCTAGCTTTGTCTCCTTGCACTGGACCGCTACGTTAAATTTGCACGATTGGTACTACTGCTGAAAGGCTGAATTCTAGCCTGACGGTAGTGTAAAATATCAGGCTCAACAATTGCCCCTTATCTCCTTATTTATTTGTGGTTCAAGCCAATAATGAGGAGATAACTTTATTCCAATCATAGACAAAGCTTGATCATGCAGTTGTACATATTCCTGACTTAATGTTTCTTCACTGCGCTGGGTCAGGCCATATATGAAAAAATAACCGCTTCCTTACATGTCTAAGGATTCCTTCTAACCTGCATACAGTTGGTAGGGCTTGTTTTTGCCCCACTATATGATAGATAAAATTAGAGTAAAGTGCAGATCGACAATGTTAGTAACTTGATCAAGTGTATTTACCAAGTGTGTAGGAATTAATATCCCTGCAATATTTTTTGTACTAGCATTTAGATAGTCGTAAAAATTAGATTAGTCATGCGCTATGTGTCCTGCACGTGAATGATAGCTTCTGATAGGTGGAAAATATAAAGAAAAACAGGAGAGTGAAATATGAAATATAGGAAAGAGTAAACCTGGTGGCAATAATCAAGCAATCGCTGATATATTGTTTTTTGTAAGTGTATTGGAATCACTCATGAAGCTTTTGCCAAGTCAGGAAAGATATAGCTTTGATGATATATACCCCGACTTTCATTAAAAGCCTGATGATGAAGTTGAGGTGAAGTTTCCTCCTTAAGGACATGATGATGAGTATAAGACAACCTTTGAACAATATGTTATGTAGGATGCCCCAATGCTGATGAAGGTAAATAATGTTATAACTTTTCAGGACACCTTTTAAGTGAAGGCATTAGTTCTGGAACATTCCTGGGATCGTAAGCTGATGGAGGTTGATGTCCTTCATGACAAAAGAAGAATTATGGTGCTTGGTCAGGCGAGAAACAATTTCTGACTGGTGATCGTATTTGATCCTGTTTTGTTTGTTTTTCGATAGTTGTACTTTTGAAAGAATATTTGCCTGTCTGGAGGGCTTATGATCCTCGGCCTGACTGGAGGGCTTTGATTATGCCTGTCTGGAGGGTTTTGTATGAGTTGTCAGGATCTTTCACCTTCGTCCCCGTATAAAAGGATTTTTGCCTGGCTGGAGGGCTTATTATCCTTAGCCTGACTGGAGGGCTTTGATTATGCCTGTCTGAAGGCTCGTGAATATAACTTTTCGTCTGGATCTGGCCATTTTGGATGTGTACTGGATCTGGCCAGTTATTCGTCTGGATCGGGCCAGCTTTTTTGCACTGGATCTGGCCAGTTCTTTGTGTATCTTGGATCTCGCGCGATTATTCGCCTGATCGGGCCAGCTTTTTTGACCGGATCTGCCAGATTCTTTGTGTACTTGGATCGCCGATTATTCGCCTGATCGGGCCAGCTTTTATGCACCGGATCTGCCGATTCTTTGTGTTATGGGTGGGGTTATTGCCATGCCTGGAGGGCTTATATCCCTTGCACATGCGGAGGGCTTATGACCCATCTATGTTATACAAGCCAGGAAAAGGTTTTCCAGGTTTGTATATTAAATTGAGCTCAATATTTTAAGGCCTGTTTTTGCAACTGAAAGTTGGATATCAGTTGGATATCAGTGGGGTGGCCCCCAATCTTTAAAATTTGTTTTAAGTAAAGTACAGTATGTAAAAACAAATATTGAAGATTCTACTCGATAAAGGGAAATACGAGAATATTGACAAGTACTTGGGCACATAATGGAAGAAATCATATAAGGCATTTATTCATATAATGGCAAATATCATGCATTTAGTTTCATATCAGGTCAGGAAGGAAATGGTAAGATGAAGATTATACCTGGACTAGGAGATATATTTTATATGTGAAATAATTTTAAGTGTGCAATATTCTAAGCTCTTAGGATCATTTCGTCGTCCAGGGTTTGTAGTCTATAAGCTCCATGGCCGACTATTGAGTCAATCAGGTAGGGACCTTCCCAGGTTGGGGCCAATTTGCCAGCATTCTTCTCTTTTGTGGACTGAAAAACCTTTTTGCAACTCTTTGCTGATATCTTTGCCATTCTAATGCCGGGTCGCATCTCTTAGCTCTTCCGTCAAGTCCAGGTTGTCCTCCGTTAGAGGTATATTGCTCGTTATTGTATTCAGGCTGCATCTGGCTGATGGAATGTCGACCTCAGCTGGGATTACTGCTTCACATCCATAGATCGAGGAGTAGGGGGTTTGGCCTGTAGATGTTTTAGGCGTGGTTCGGTCAGCCCAAAGGACCGAGGGAAGTTCTTCAGCCCATCTTCCTTTCTTTCTTTCTAGCTTCTTCTTTAGGCAACTGATTATTACTTTGTTGCTAGATTATGCCTAGCATTTTGTTTTTGGATAGCCTGACGTCCTGCTGATAGAGAAAAAAGGAGACAAGTAATCGTGTTAGATTATTGGAGCATGTTTGTGTTAAGCTTCACATTTTGTGTTGTAGTCCAGGCAATTGGCCCTCAGTGTTTAGCCAATAATAGTCAGCCCAGAGTACTTTGCTGGCCAGGCTTCTTCCTCTTTATGGTTGACACAACATCCATCATGTCTGTCCTGGAGATCTTGGTTAGTTTTGTGTGGTTCAAGACATCTCAAGTATGGTTCAGTCCTGAGCCCTGCTATGAGAGCTTTGTATCGAGCTTCATTATTGACAATTTTGAATAAACAGCTTACAACATGTGCTATTATGTCTCCTTGTGGCGATTTTAGTACTAAACCTAATCATGTCCCCTGCATGTTGGTTGCCCCATATGTAAACATGGTTCATCCCTGACAGGAGGTCTAGGTGTCTAATTGGTTTAAAGTTTGATTCTAGGTTAGGACTGAAATCAGCCACAAAGTTTGCTAGGGCATGGGATTTGATTATTATCATGGGTTAAAGGTGATATCATATGTGCTTAGTTGGACAGACTACTTGGTCATCTTCTTTGCTGACAAAGTGCAGGCTTCCTCACGACAGGTTTAATGGGGAGGTTAGTTCTGACTATAATAGGGCGACATTCATAGTAGGGACGAAGTTTAGTACATGAAATAATTATATCTAAAACATATTTGTCAAGAAAGTCATACCTCATGTCCGCATCTAGTAGACTTTTACTTACTGAATAGGCTGGGTGTTGCTGATCATTATCTTTCCTGATCAGGACTCTACTGACGGTTGTTTCAGTCACAAGAATGTGTAAACTGATAGTGGTTGCCTTTTGCTTGGCCAGGCCAGTAATAGAGGAGTAGAAAGATAGTTTATAATGTCATCTCATGAACAGGAGTCCACACGAATAATTGTGTTTTCCTTTCAGGGAGGTTATAGAAAGCTTTGTATGTTTCCGAGGGCCTCGATAAGAATTTGTCCAGGGCTGTAACTTTTCCTGCCAGGCGAGAGCTTTTTAATGCCCCTGACTAACTTTGGTGATTGGAGCTCCAGTTTGCTTTAATCTTTTCAGGACAGGCTTCTATGCGTCTTTTGGTTTCCTTGTAACTTATAAACTTATCACATGGCACACAATGTTTTGTATTTGATAGGACTGAAATTATATCATATCTTCCAAAATAGTCACAATTAGTTTCTCAATGATTCACATAAATTATTCAATTACAACCATGTTGACTAGCTGGTCAGGATAGATTGTGTCTTTAATTGTCCAGGCATTATCAACCATTAAAGGTAACAATTCTATTGGTTCAAAGTTTTTAATTTTATGCTACAAAAGTCTGAAACATAATAAGGAAAAGTTAATGAGTAATAATGTGAGAATTCATTAAGGTAGTGTGATGATAGATCTAAGCATATTGGGATCGGTCGAGCCAGGCCAATTTATCTTTCCAAAACAATCGGGCCAGGGTGATTTTCTCTTCAAAACAATGATCGGGCCAGGGTGATTTTCTCTTCAAAACAATCAGGTCGGTGATTTTACTCGTCCAAAAAACAATCAGGTCAGGCTAATTTTTCCTTCCAAAAACAGTCAGGTCAGGCTGATTTCAAAAACAGTCAGGTCATCTTGACTAACACTAGTGTATCAGGACAGACTAAGAATATTATATGTAAGATGATTATTATTATTATTTTTTTTTTAAAATATTTGATCCATAGTTGTTTTTGTATTTGTACTGCGATGACATATATATTTAAATTTTATTGAAAGGATAAGGACTTATCTGTGCCGGAATACTTGAACACCCTTACTAGGCCAGGATGAAAATCTTATCCTGACCAGGCTTTGTGCAGTTTGGAAATATTGGTAGGGACATTCTAGCCAGGCTAGCAGATGACGACCAGGCATCAGCCAAGAGAGGGAATGAATGACAGGCATATCATGATAGATTAATAGCCTTGCATAATAATTCCTGGTAGAAATTTCTCCCCTGCATGAAATTTTCCTAGAACAGCCCTTATGATTTGTTCCTGGGCTACTGCGTTATATAGTGTTGGTAAGCATTCCCTGTCCTGATAAGACCGGTCTGTGCTGCACTGCTACTGTTCAGGGCCGACTTTTAAGCCTGTTTCGGTCAGGGCTAAGTTGTCCAGTCAGACTTGTATTTTGATGTTCAAGGCTTTGAATTTCTTGTATTGGATATGAGAAAGACTTATCATTGAATTTCTTTAGAAAGAAATTTTCACTTGAACTCCGCATTCTCCTAAGCAATGTTATACTTGTTGTTATTGGAAGGGCTTCTAGCTTGTCTTGACAATATTTCTCTTGGATTCAACGTTTGTAGTGTAGAGATGGAAATTTTTGTATCGATCTTTCTTAAAGCTCTCAAAACTTGTTGTGGAGAAGAAAAGATATTGCGAATAATTTGTAGGAATGATAAACTAGATGCCCCACGGTGGGCGCCAATTGTTTTGACCGGATTTTACGCAGCCTGGAATCCGGCCAGGCATTATAGGATATTCCGGCCAGGGTAGATTATGGTGAGGTTAACTAGTATCATCCTATTATGATGGTATTGTGGTTGTACCTTTGCAGGGTTGATTATAAAGTAAAAAGAGATAAATTAAAAGTAAAGAATAATAAAAAGAGACATGACACAATGATTTATACGGGCACCAAGCCAGAAGAGTATTTCACTATATATTTTGCGTAATCTAAGAACAATGATGTAATTGCTAAATAATTGTAGTATTTGCTTAAGGTAGAGTAGATGAGAGTGAGATCAGATGCGTCTTTGTTTGCTTCGTATTTATAGTAAAAATAGGTAGAAGGAGTAGTTGCTTGTAAGTAGGAAGTAGCTCCACTTTTCTAGGGTTGTTTCCTTGATTGTAGTTGACTTGTTCTTCTCTTGACCGTTCCTTGCTAATTGTTGCTACTAATGAGGAAATAAGGAACCAAGTCTTCCTTATAAATAGGAACTAACTTGGACTTGGTTAATTCACACATGTGCCTAATTGTTTGGCATCCCATGCTAGGTAAATATCTTCTCCATATTGTATGCTGGTCGTCCCTTGTATCCCTGCATACCTCTCCTGGCCTGTATCAATGCCTCGTCAGCTAAAGCAATCGCTTTGTACGCAAGCCTGACGATGTCTTTGTACCCGACAATGCCTGCTTTATCTTGATGTCTTGTCTTGACTTATAATAATGCCTCGACCGAGTTGTACCACGATCGGTATTTTCGATATGATGCCCCGTCCTTTGATATAGTCTTCTAGCCTGTCTCCTTGCCTGGACCGCTACGTTAAATTCGCCTGATTGGTACTGCTGAGGCTGAATTCTAGCCTGACGGTAGTGTAAAATATCAGGCTCAACAATAGTAAAAACTGAATTTAAGTCTCCTCTACAGAACAGCAACATGTCATCAGCAAATATGAGATGTGTAAGCTTAATACCTCTGCATAGAGGGTGGTACTTAAATCCAGGGAAACCACTGGCCTCACTAAGAAGCCTGCTCAAATACTCCATGCACATAGTAAAAAGCAGAGGGGACAAATGATCTCCTTGCCTAAGCCCCCTCTTACCCTTGAAGAAACTATGTGGTTGGCCATTTAGCACAATTGAGAATGAGGTTGAAGTAACACATTGCATAATCCATTCAATAAACTTACTAGGGAACTTAAAGCTCATCATCATCTGCCTCACAAATCCCCATTCAATTGAGTCATAAGCTTTCCTCAAATCCACCTTCATCATACATCTAGGTGACACTTTATGCCTAGTATAAAGTCTTACAAGGTCCTGACTAATCAAAATATTACCCATAATGCTCCTCCGTCTGATGAAGGCAGACTGTGCTGGATTGATCAAGTAAGTCAAAACCTCAGATAGTCTGTTGCAAAGAAGTTTGGATATTACTTTGTATATTGTGTTGCAACACGCCAAAGGTCTAAATTCTTTGACAGATGTGGGATTTTCAATTTTAGGGATCAGAACAAGATTGGTACAGTTCACCTGCTTCAGCAGCCTACCAGAAATAAAGAAATCCGTAATGGCCCTACAAAGGTCTCCTTGTATGACATCTCACCTGGTCTTAAAAGAATAGCTAGAATCTCCATCTGGTCTTGGGCTCTTCTCATCAGGAATTGAGAACATAACTTGTTTAATTTCTTCATTGGTAGGCATCTTACAAAGTCTTTCCCAGTCATCAGGATTAACTTTAATCCTCTTGTCTACTATGTGTGGGTAAAACCCAGTGGTAGCAGTGAAAGTACCCAATAGCTCTTCATAGTAGGCAACAAAAGCTTGCAATATATCTCCAGGAGCTTTACAACACTTGGCCTCAACATCATCAATTCTCATCACCTTATTTTGCTTTTGTCTTTGTTGAATCAGTTTATGAAGCATATGAGTATTTGCATCACCATCCTTTGCCCATTGAACCTTTGATTTTTGCCGCAGGTAATCCTCTCTTGCCTGAGCTAGCATTAAATAACTCTCCCTAGATTGATACTCTACATCCATAAGCACTGGGTTTCCAGGGTCTAGCTGTAGCTGACTCTGGCAAACTAATAAGGCTGTATAAGCAATATCAGTGTTCCTCTCTACATCAGAGAACAGATTCCTATTCAGTTTCTTCAGCATTGGTATGAGAAGTTTAAGCTTCCTGGCCATGGTATACATAGGTGTCCCCTGAATTTCATAATTCCACCCATACTTAACCACCCTTTTGTACTCATCAACCTTACTCCACATGTTAAAAAATTTAAACGGTTTCCTGACAGGTATAGTCTCAGTCTCACCTTCCACTATACACGGGCAATGATCAAAATAGCCTTCAGATGCAAAATAGGCATAATAGTCAGGCCAGGTAGATATCCAATCATTATTAACAAATACCCTGTCAATTCTGCTGAAAACCCTAGTAGCATTGGGCTGCTTATTTGTCCATGTAAAGAAAGCTCCAGTTGTTTTTATATCCTGCAACTCACAATAAGCCATCTATCTATATAAAAGTATAAAACAAGAACCACTACACACTTTTTTTTAACACGTGTCACTCCCTCATGTAATCTTTTCCCGCTCAACTGCTCAACCTATCCTTAAAACCCTAATTTTTCTACAACCCATTCATTACTATACGCCTCTCGAATACAGATTTCACAGCCAATCTATCTATATCTATATCTATATAAAAGTATAAAACAAGAACCACTACACACTTTTTTTAACACGTGTCACTCCCTCATGTAATCTTTTCCCGCTCAACTGCTCAACCTATCCTTAAAACCCTAATTTTTCTACAACCCATTCATTACTATACGCATCTCGATTACAGATTTCACAGCCAATTGGGCATTATTATTTTTAGGATGGGCATGAAATTTTCTCCCCCACATAGTTCATTCATCTTCATAAACTATCTTCCAAATTTAATCAGGTTATTATTTACATCATCATTTCAATTACATTCTCATATTTATTACTAAGTTTATATGCTATCATATTATTTTTGTTAAATCTAATATTTTATGGTTTGTTTTTGCTTAATTGTATAAAACTGGTGATAGTTGAACATCGTTTGAAGGATTCATAAATTTAGTTAACTGTTTTAGAAAAAATTGTTATTTAGTAATTGGTTTTTGTAGCTTTCATGTTAATTGGTCTCAGTATATTGTCTATGTATTTGAAATGGTAGTCAATTGCGTTCATGCTTTGTAAAGAATTTGGTATCTATATCTATATCTATCTATCTTCTATATAAAAGTATAAAACAAGAACCACTACACACTTTTTTAACACGTGTCACTCCCTCATGTAATCTTTTCCCGCTCAACTGCTCAACCTATCCTTAAAACCCTAATTTTTCTACAACCCATTCATTACTATACGCATCTCGATTACAGATTTCACAGCCAATTGGGCATTATTATTTTTAGGATGGGCATGAAATTTTCTCCCCCACATAGTTCATTCATCTTCATAAACTATCTTCCAAATTTAATCAGGTTATTATTTACATCATCATTTCAATTACATTCTCATATTTATTACTAAGTTTATATGCTATCATATTATTTTTGTTAAATCTAATATTTTATGGTTTTTTTTTTGCTTAATTGTATAAAACTGGTGATAGTTGAACATCGTTTGAAGGATTCATAAATTTAGTTAACTGTTTTAGAAAAATTGTTATTTAGTAATTGGTTTTTGTAGCTTTCATGTTAATTGGTCTCAGTATATTGTCTATGTATTTGAAATGGTAGTCAATTGCGTTCATGCTTTGTAAAGAATTTGGTAATTATGATAGTTAAGAGGAGTTTGCAGGTTAAAACGTCCAGAGTAGGAGATTGATATGTTGGCCCTCCATATATATATGGAGAATATTTATAAAGTACTCTTTTTTCTTATTTATATATGTGTCAGTTATTGTGACTGAACTTTGTCATCACACCTCAATAAATGCCAAGGTCTATTAGTGTTGGCTAACTTATTTGAATCAGGGTCTCATTAATCTCATGAATAGAGTATTTTGTAGTTAAAGGAACCAATGAATTGTTTTTGATATTTTTTCTTTATCAATAGTCGTAGAATTGTCTAGGTTTATCAATAATTGTTTGGTTTTCTTAATTTTAAATACCTGATCTCACCTCTTCATTTAGCTTTAATCTGTTCTTGGTACAAATCATTTATTCTATAAAAATGAATAATGATTTTTATTTTAGTTTTAGTTGTTGGTTCACTAGCCGTACTCCCTTATTAATCGTTTCTTGATTTTCATTTTTTACAGTTCCTCTACCCCCACTGTGTTCATTCAGTATTTACACATCTTTGCTTATACAAAAAACTGAGGTTCTTTTTGTTCCACCGACGTCGGTGTCGTGTGTCGGTGTATATTATTTGATGAAGTCAAATAAGTTACAATCCTTAAATCATTTGTATACTATTTTATAATTATTTATGAGAGGTATTATAATTAAAGGTAAACAAATGATTTGAACGGAAGGAGAGTTAATTTTTATTTAGGGATATAATGAACAAAAAATGTATTGAAAACTGGCCTACTATTCTTTTTTCATAAAGAAGTACACAGTTGTATTACCATTATGGGTATTCGTAAACAATCTATTTCAGTTTTTACTCCCTTACATAATGCGGAATGAAGACGATTACTTGAGTTGGCTACTCGTAGTTTAGATGCATCTAGCTAAAGGAGTCGTCTGATTAAATGCTACTCTCAACCAGATTTTCTATTCTTAGGGCTCATCTCCCACGACGGAAGAGGAGAGCATGTGTCAAGCTCTGCATGGATTAGATGCTACTCTCAACCGGATTTATTGCTCTAATGTCCATGTGCATGTGTTATTTTTACTGGTTGATAATGTATTGCAAGATTTTGTTTTCGAAGTTGGCTAGCTAGCACCAAAATCAGATTTTACGTAGAGGATAATGATCTATGTTACTCGGACTCGGGTACGGGTGTCGGACACGGGTACGGATCCGAGTGTCGGGTACTCCGAGGTTGGAAATAACAGACACGGGGACACTGTCCATTTTTTGGACACGGGTACGGGGACACTGTCAAATTTTTGGACACGGGTACGGGGACACGGTTGATATTAACAAAAAAAAAAATGTAACTTTCACACTGAAATTAAAAAATACCAAATGCATAAATTATTCATCTGAAAAGCAAGCAAACAACATTCAAAAGTAGCAATTGTAAATTGTTCAACAACCCAAAAACATTAAAAAGTAGCAGCAAGCAAAAAAAAACTCTCTGGAGTATAAAACTACGAATTCAACTTCATGGCTTCATGCGCCTTCATCATCAAAGGACATGGCCTCCAAGACGGGATCATCCAAAGATATATTAGCGGCCTCAAGAATCGTCTCTGCCTCGACATTATCTCCTCCTATATAGACAAAAAATAAACCTAGTTAGTCTTAAATCTTAATCGAAAAAGAAGATTATGAATAACATATGATACTACTTACTAGTATAACATTAGAATTCGAAATCTTACCAACATCCCAATACTTGGATGGACCATCCATGTACTCTTTTTCTTTCCTCGACAACAATCGAAGGTTGTTGTGTACATACACCAAATCTTCGACACGTTGCGAGGTGAGTTTGTTCCTTTTAACGCTTTGAATAGCGCCATAAATGCTCCAGTTCCTCTCACAGCAAGAAGAGGATGCTGGTTGTGAAAGCAATTTGAAAGCCACAGCTTGCAACAGTGGTGCAAAAGACCCATAATTTGCCCACCAAGAAAGTGGATCTTCATAAGATCTTGCGGCAATCACATGAGGTTGACCAAAATAATCCAATCCATGAGAAAATGAGCCATATTCTTTGTACACATTTCTCACATCATCTTGATTTTGGAATAACCTTTGAAAACACAAGTCTCTGTTTTGAGAGACTTCTTCATCCTCATTAGGGGACACTCTACGGACCCCATTCTTACCTTCTTGAAGCCATTCCTCACTATAGTACTTAGGAACTAGGGAATGCGCTAGACAAAGGAAGTGGGGTATTACTTTTGTTCCACCTAGTTTCTATGAGTGTGTTGTATTGCATCAAAGAAGGTTGATTGACCGAGTTTTAAATCTAATCCCTCATGTTCAAAGACTCTAACTTTCACCTCCTCAATCATATTGTCCCACATGTCGTACACTAAATGTAAGACACATGAATCCTTATCTGCAAGCCTCGGAAAATCCATCATAGGTTCAATAAAATTCAACGAGATATTCAAGCTTATCCCACCAAGCATCACTCAAAAGTGTCTCTTTAACTTCTCTAGCTTTCAACTCTACGGGGGTTTTGCCATTAACTCTAAACTTTTTCCAATCGGCATCCACAACCGTGTTTATTAAAGCTTCTTTCACATTACTAAATCGAGTAGCCATAACAATATTAGAAGCAAACCTAGTCTCAAAGAACTTTAAGTAACTTCACAGGTGAATGTCGGTTAAAAATAGACCGAGAGATAGTGTGGTTCAAAATGAAGTAGTTAATGTCCCTTACTTGACTAGCTAATTCACTAATCCACATACACTCAAAGATAATGGAGACTCTTCTCACTAGGTTCACACATTGCTTTAATAACCAAGTTCAAACAATGTACAACACATGGTGTCCGAATATATGAGGATATTTAGCTTCAATTAACGCACCTTTCTTTGCCTTATAGTTTGAAGCGTTATCGGTCACTACCGAACAACGTTAGATGGACCAATTTCTTCCACATGACCCCCATAAACGGTTGAGAAATATATGCAAAGCATCTTTAACATTATCTTGACATCAATGGCCTTCAAAAACATGGGACCAAAGAATGAAGCCACCATAATGTTGATCAAAGGCCTTGATTGTCGGTCGGACCAACCATCGAGCATATAGACGCCCCCTTCTTTTTCCAAATATCTCTAATAGGTCTGCACAATCTCTCAACATGCTTTGTTTTAATTGAGACAAAAGTGTGGTGCGAAGTCTCATTGTAAGTGGGGGTGTATAGCCAAAGAAACACGGGCATTAGCTAACTTTGTGCAAAAGCTCCTAAAATAAGGATTTCTAGCAAAGTTGAATGGTAGGGCGGCAGTGTAAAACATTAATGCGCACTCTTTATCAAGCTCATCTCTCTCAATGACATTAAAAGAAAGTTCGAGAGCACCTTTCCGCTTCTTATGTTGAACCAAGTCAGAAGGTTCGCCATTCTTGAGGTACAGTTGCTTTTGAGCAGCATTTTGCTCGGCTGCTTTCCTCCTCCTTTCAGCCTCTTCGTGCTCGAGTTTAATCTGCGCAAGCACTTCACCCGGAAGATTCGGACAACCTTTCACTCCGACATTAGAAACCTGTAGTAGGTGTGCCTTTACCTTCGAGTAAGAGCCGCTCACTATTTTATTACAATACTTACATTGCCATTTCCGATTGCCACCACCGTTGATGGGAGTTCTGATTATGTCGACGTGGCTCCACAAGGGTGAAGCATCAAAGTCCCTCCTTGGAAGTGGTCGAGTTGCCATGGTGGTATTATCTTGAATCTTGATTCTTTGTATCTTTTGAAATTGGTACCTGCATAGTAAAATTGAAGGTAATGAGTTTCTAAATTAATTCGTACCTACTGCAAGTTTGTTACCAACATACACAATAATAAATAAAATTTGCTCGATTAATCAAAGAGAGCTTCTAAACTAAACCCAGAAAAACAAAAATATAGAGGAATAGAGAATGATAATTACTTACTTTGCTCGGTGTGTGCTTCCATGGAGAATTAGGCTCTCTATTTATAGGGCAAAAGATGGTGTAAATTAGGAAGAAGATCACATTTTTATCTTTGATTGCTAAATTAACTTGGATATTTTGCTTAGATGACCGGATTTAGTGCAATTTTAAAGCTTTTGAGAATAAATTTCATTGTGATTTGATTTGTTCCCTTTTTGGTGCAAAGCTGCTAGTAAATCTTTCAATTTGAAGAGAAAGACGGTGGTTTTAGGTTTTAAGTAGGAATGATTGAGCCCATTAGGCCCTTTAAGCTAGCTTGTATCAATAGCATGTGTTTTACGGTTTACTCGGGTTTATCGGTTAAGAGTTACTAAGTCACACTTATGATTTCACGGTTTCTCGAGTTTTATCGGTTAAGAGTTACTAAGTCAATCTTATTGTTTCACGGTTTACTCGGCTATTGAATAACGAATCCTTATTGTCTAAGTCACACTCACGGTTTCTCGGGTTTCTCGGTTAAGAGTTACTAAGTCACACTTATGATTTCACGGTTTCTCGAGTTTTATCGGTTAAGAGTTACTAAGTCAATCTTATTGTTTCACGGTTTACTCGGCTATTGAGTAACGAATCCTTATTGTCTAAGTCACACTCACGGTTTCTCGAGTTTATCGGTTAAGAATTACTAAGTCACACTTATGATTTCACGGTTTCTCGAGTTTATCGGTTAAGAGTTACTAAGTCAATCTTATTGTTTTACGGTTTACTCGGCTATTGAGTAACGAATCCTTATTGTCTAAGTCACACTCACGGTTTCTCGAGTTTATCGGTTAAGAGTTACTAAGTCACACTTATGATTTCACGGTTTCTCGAGTTTATCGGTTAAGAGTTACTAAGTCAATCTTATTGTTTTACGGTTTACTCGGCTATTGAGTAACGAATCCTTATTGTCTAAGTCACACTCACGGTTTCTCGAGTTTATCGGTTAAGAGTTACTAAGTCACACTTATGATTTCACGGTTTCTCGTGTTTATCGATTAAGAGTTACTAAGTCAAACTTATTGTTTCACGGTTTACTCAGCTATTGAGTAACGAATCCTTATTGTCTAAGTCACACTCACGGTTTCTCGAGTTTATCGGTTAAGAGTTACTAAGTCAAACTTATTGTTTCACGGTTTACTCGGCTATTGAGTAACGAATCCTTATTGTCTAAGTCACACTCACGGTTTCTCGAGTTTATCGGTTAAGAGTTACTAAGTCAAACTTATTGTTACTCGGCTATTGAATAACGAATCCATATTGCCTCATAAATTATTAAAGAGAATATTCATAATAAATATAATTTTCTTATGAATATTTGAACAAATTTCGTTAAGTTTGATTCATAATTTTTAAAAAAACTTTTGATATAGTGAAATTATCAACAAACGATTTAATATATCTCATAAATTATTAAAGAAAATATTCATAGTAAATATTAATTTTTTATGAATATTTGAATAAATTTCGTAAGTTTGATTCATAAATTTTAAAAAAATCTTTTGATATAGTGAAATTTATCAACAAACGATTTAATATATCTCATAAATTATTAAATAGGTCAATATAAATTTTTTATGAATATTTGAATAAATTTCGTAAGTTTGATTCATAAAATTTTAAAAAATCTTTTGATATAGTGAAATTTATCAATAAACGATTTAATATATCTCATAAATTATTAAAGAAAGTATTCATATATAATATAAATTTTTTTATGAATATTTGAATAAATTTCGTAAATTTGATTCACAACTTTTTAAGAAAATCATTTGATAAAATGAAATTTATCAACAAAAGATTTAATATATCTCGTAAATTATTAAAGAAAATCTTCATAAATAAATATAATTTATTATGAATAATTCTCTCAATGTTGACTTACAAATCAAAAAGATCTTTTGGTATTTTATAGTGAAAACTGAAAAGTTAGCAATTAATGATTTTATATATCTCATAAACTTAACTCCTAATGTGAATGTCACCTTTGTCTTTATTTTTTTTTTATAGAGTGTGTGGACTGAATAATTTTAGATTCAATTGTTAACCATTCATTTTTTTTTCAAAACCTACTAAATATTATACATTGTGTACAGTGTATAGGATACGACGGTCTTACACAATATACAACATTACAAGATTACAATCACAAATTCTCATTATAGATGGGAGACTCAGACAAATATCTATCTATAATTATATACGGGTCAAATACCCACTCATTTTAAGTATAAGACGAACAACAAGTTACATGATTGACCCAAAAATTTAGCACTTTATACATATTTAACCATGACTCATCGGTTTACAATAGAATACAATATCCCCCTTAAACTAAAAGAATAAGGAATTCTAAATTTTTTCCCGCTCAAATATTTTAGTAAGGAATAGACATTCTATATTTGGCTATTATATAGAAATAATCTATAGAAAAATTATGTAGCATAAAAAATCTTTCACCTTAAATAAAAAATATACCAAATTATATTCTAACTATTCTAACTATAATTAGTTGTTGCCACATTTTTTACTCATAGTATATTAAAATTTGACATTTCACACACATATCTTAAATTTTATAATTATAATCATTAATCTGCTTA
Source organism: Silene latifolia (assembly GCF_048544455.1). Taxonomy (NCBI): domain Eukaryota; kingdom Viridiplantae; phylum Streptophyta; class Magnoliopsida; order Caryophyllales; family Caryophyllaceae; genus Silene; species Silene latifolia. The sequence continues at coordinate 45,099,778 of NC_133536.1, forward strand.
AGTATTTTTCAACACTAATGCGGATTGTCAACGTTTATAATCCGATCTTATATTAACCATAATTGCTAAACTCTCTAAAACCCTTATCTAGAAGAAACCGTACAAATTGTACGGGATCAACACTAGTTACAAATAACAAGTAATACAAGTATACAACCCGACAATTCATGGGATAGGATGTAGAATAATACAAATAATAAAAAATAATTAATGCAGAGTAAATGGAGAGAGAAAAGTCAGAAATGACATATTTTCGCAATAAACAAACACATGGACATCGTCTTCTCCGACGGTAAGCACCGTCGCCGTCGGAGTTCACCCAGCCGAATCTCCGACATAAACGAACCCCAGATCTCCATAAACACCGTCGCCATCGGAGTTCACCCAGCCCGATCTTCGCAATAAACAAACACATGGACATCGTCTTCTCCGACGGTAAGCACCGTCGCCGTCGGAGTTCACCCAGCCGGATCTCCGACATAAACGAACCCCAGATCTCCATAAACACCGTCGCCATCGGAGTTCACCCAGCCGGATCTTGTAATATCAGGTAAAGTATTCAAATTTTTTTTGCCGTTCGTGAGAAAAGAAGGCAGCCGTGTCGGAGTTCACCCTGCCGGATCCGGTACGGATTCCGTACCGGGATCAGTGTCACGTCGTGTCGACACCGGTACGGCCCAAAAACAGCCGTGTCGAAGTAACGTAGATAATGATACAAAGGAAATTGAAAATATGCCACTACTACAATTTTGCACAAAGAGAATGGTTAAACACCGTTCTTGAAACCTCTTTGAACCGTCCTGTGGCCAAGCGTTCTTTTTTATGTAAGAGAACGGTTGGTACGAAGTCAACCCGTGCTCTTTGTAATAACAACCAGAACGGTTGCATTACTTACCCGTGCTCATTGATTTATCAAGGAGAACGGTTTCTATTGAGAACAGTTGTCTTTGATAAAGCTGCTATATTTTGATTCTAATTTTTAAATTTGGCGCCTATTTTCAAAGAGAACAGGTTTAACATGTAACCGTTCTCTTTGTTTCTGATATTTGAATTTGGCGCCTTTATTTTATATTTTCAAATAGAACAGGTTTAACATGTAACCGGTCTCTTTGATTCTGATATTTTTTTTTTAATATTTACGATTTTTTCATATCCCTACACGTTTGAATCGGATAGCGCATATAAATTATACCTGCAATTCATATACTCAAGCAAGTTTTACGCAGCAAGAACCTGAACATTCATATTTAATTTGAATTCACAAGAAAAATTCTTGTAAAATTATACCAACTCTTATCATGTCTTTAAGAGCCTAAAGACTACAAATATCGAAAATAAGTACAAAACATAAATAAAAATCCTTCATTCCTCATCACTTAATTGCCTAAAGTGCAAAAATAATTAAACGCCAAGAAGAAGCTGCCAACATGGTCTTCATCCAACAATACTTTAGGGTTTGAAATTGAGTGTAAATTCAGCCCAAATATTTCTCACCTCGTCAATTTGCTCAACCGTATATGATGGTGGGGCGGTTAACATGAACTACATACATAAGACACCAAAAATTTAAGTTAATACACTATATACGACATGTAAAATAAAATAATTACTATGATGAAAATGAGAAATTCAAAGAGATGAAAAATGGTTGAAATAATAAGGAAAAGAACATACATTTGGGGTGATATTAACATATCTTACTTTGATAAGGTCCAACATATATCGGCAAACATAATATCCGCATAATACGCTCCCAACTGGCTGCCGAGGATACTAACATAAAACCGGTAATGTGATTTGCAAAATGAGTAATTATTGTAGATACCCTACTCATTATGCCCCACAATGGTACAATCATCATTCTAGTCATCTTATTAGCTTAGCCACAAAAGCATTTACCGACACAATTAGTATTCACAACAAGATTTACATACCTTTGAAGCGATAGTATTAGTACTACACGTAAGCAATGATTTCCATAGTCAATACTAACAAAGGTATGCGTAGATAGGTCGAATTTTTAATGCTCAAAAGGTTCAACCTACCTCTCTTTTTCTTTTCTCTTTTAAATTTTTTACTTGTTCTCCCACATCTTCACCCAACTCCCATTAAAGCAATTAGTCTTCTCTAACACAAATAAAGCTATATTTCGGCTTCTTAGAAAGCACTGTTATAACACATAGAAGTATCATCTTGTTCTGCTATTCTGATATGCATAGATTTATACATATCGAAAAAGGTCAACTATTAAAAGAGTAGTGAGACATGATCTCAAGGAGGATTAAACAACTCGGTGACATTTATACCACGAATAAATCTAACTAGCTACTAATGTTTATCAAAACGAAAAAGTGAAAAGCACAACAAGTATCTATTTTTGATCTTCTCTGTAGGTATAAGCCAATTTTCAACACCCTTATATGTAACCATTACTTGCATATTCACAGGACTAAAAATTATAGTGTATTGTGAGACGGTTCACTTTTGTACGAAAAATATTTATTCAATGCTGGAAATGATAACAGTAGACTTGAATCATAAATTCTACGAGTCGATTTTACGCCACAATCCTAACCTTATGCTGGTAGTAGAGGCGGGATCTCATTCTCTATCCGACCTATCTACGCAATAAAAATATTCACAATATAAAAGTTCGATATACCTTAATAATTTTCCAACTATATTGTGATCTAATACCATGATTGAAAAGGAGGGATGAAAGTTATAGCAGTACTCATATTTATGTTCACCCAAAATAGATAAGATGCATTATACTCCTAATCTTCTATCAGCTACATAATTTTCACCTTTTGTGGTGCAAATGTCACTGGGAAAGTACGCAAAGCCATTTAAGTAAGAATTACGTAATTGACTGAATAAAGAGAGAATAAAAAGGATGATAACAGCCTAAGCAACAATAAGTTGACCACATTTGAGATGAGAAGATAAAAGATGTTGCAAGTAACATACATGTATATATACTACCATAAAAGGTCTTTAAAAAATGCAATGATCTAGAACGATGCAATTAAAATCCATGAAAGTTAAATGCCACTACTACAATTTTGCTCAATAAGAATGGTTAAACACCGTTCTTGAAGCCTCTTTGAACCGTCTTGTGGCCAAGCGTTCTCTTTTATGTAAGATAACGGTTGGTACGAAGTCAACCCGTTCTCTTTGTAATAACAACCAGAACGGTTGCATTACTTACCCGTGCTCATTGATTTATCAAGGAGAACAGTTTCTATTGAGAACCATTGTCTTTGATAAAGCTGCTATATTTTGATTCTAATTTTTAAATTTGGCGCCTATTTTCAAAGAGAACAGGTTTAACATGTAACCGTTCTCTTTGTTTCTGATATTTGAATTTGGCGCCTTTATTTTATATTTTCAAGTAGAACAGGTTTAACATGTAACCGGTCTCTTTGATTCTGATATTTTTTTTTAATATTTACGATTTTTCGTATCTCTACACGTTTGAATCAGATAGCGCATATAAATTATACCTGCAATTCATATACTCAAGCAAGTTTTACGCAGCAAGAACCTGAACATTCATATTTAATTTGAATTCACAAGAAAAATCCTTGTAAAATTATACCAATTCTTATCATGTCTTTAAGAGCCTAAAGGCTACAAATATCGAAATAAGTACAAAACATAAATAAAAATCCTTCATTCCTCATCACTTAGTTGCCTAAAGGGCAAAAATAATTAAACGCCAAGAAGAAACTGTCAACATGGTCTTCATCCAACATTACTTTTGGGTTTGAAATTGAGTGTGAATTCAGCCCAAATATTTCGCACCTCGTCAATTTGCTCAACCGTATATGATGGTGGGGTGGTTAACATGAACTACATACATAAGACACCAAAAATTTAAGCTAATACACTATATACGACATGTAAAATAAAATAATTACTATGATGAAAATGAGAAATTCAAAGAGATGAAAAATGGTTGAAATAATAAGGAAAAGAACATACATTTGGGGTGATATTAACATATCTTACTTTGATAAGGTCCAACATATATCGGCAAACATAATATCCGCATAATACGCTCCCAACCGGCTGCCGAGGACACTAAAATAAAACCCATAATGAGATTTGCAAAATGAGTAATTACTGTAGATACCCTACTTATTATGCCCCACAATGGTACAATCATCATTCTAGTCATCTTATTAGCTTAGCCACAAAAGCATTTACCAACACAATTAGCATTCACAACAAGATTTACATACCTTTGAAGCAATAGTTTTAGTACTACATGTAAGCAATGATTTACATAGTCAATACTAACAAAGGTATGCGTAGATAGGTCGGATTTTTAATGCTCAAAAGGTTCAACCTACCTCTCTTTTTCTTTTCTCTTTTAAATTTTTTACTTGTTCTCCTACTTCTTCACCCAACTCCCATTAAAGCAATTAGTCTTCTCTAACACAAATAAAGCTATATTTCGGCTTCTTAGAAAGCACTGTTATAACACATAGAAGTATCATCTTGTTCTGCTATTCTGTTATGCATAGATTTATACATATCGAAAAAGGTCAACTATTAAAAGAGCAGTGAGACATGATCTCAAGGAGGATTAAACAACTCGGTGACATTTATACCACGAATAAATCTAACTAGCTACTGATGTTTATCAAAACGAAAAAGTGAAAAGCACAACAAGTATCTATTTTTTATCTTCTCTGTAGGTATGAGACAATTTTCAACGCCTTTATATGTAACCATTACTTGCATATTCACAGGACTACAAATTATAGTGTATTTAGAGACGGTTCACTTTTGTACGAAAAATATTTATTCAATGCTTGAAATGATAACAGTAGACTTGAATCATAAATGCTACGAGTCGATTTTATGCCACAATCCTAACCTTATGCTGGTAGTAGAGGCGGGATCTCATTCTATATCCGACCTATCTACGCAATAAAAATATTCACAATATAAAAGTTCGATATACCTTAATAATTTTCCAACTATACTGTGATCTAATACCATGATTGAAAAGGAGGGATGAAAGTTATAGCAGTACTCATATTTATGTTCACCCAAAATAGATAAGATGCATTAAACTCCTAATCTTCTATCAGCTACATAATTTTCACCTTTTGTGGTGCAAATGTCACTGGGAAAGTACGCAAAGCCGTTTAAGTAAGAATTACGTAATTGACTGAATAAAGAGAGAATAAAAAGGATGATAACAGCCTAAGCAACAATAAGTTGACCACATTTGAGATGAGAAGATAAAAGATGCTGCAAGTAACATACATATATATATACTACCATAAAAGGTCTTTAAAAAATGCAATGATCTAGAATGATGCAATTAAAATCCATGAAAGTTAAATGCCACTAATACAATTTTGCTCAAAGAGAATGGTTAAACACCATTCTTGAAGCCTCTTTGAACCGTCCTGTGGCCAAGCGTTCTCTTTTATGTAAGAGAACGGTTGGTACGAAGTCAACCCGTTCTCTTTGTAATAACAACCAGAACGGTTGCATTACTTACCCGTGCTCATTGATATATCAAGGAGAATGGTTTATATTGAGAACCGTTGTCTTTGATAAAGCTGCTATATTTTGGTTCTAATTTTTAAATTTGGCGCCTATTTTCAAAGAGAACAGGTTTAACATGTAACCGTTCTCTTTGTTTCTGATATTTGAATTTGGCGCCTTTATTTTATATTTTCAAATAGAACAAGTTTAACATGTAACCGGTCTCTTTGATTCTGATATTTTTTTTAATATTGACGATTTTTTCGTATCCCTACACGTTTGAATCAGATAGCGCATATAAATTATACCTGCAATTCATATACTCAAGCAAGTTTTACGCAGCAAGAACCTGAACATTCATATTTAATTTGAATTCACAAGAAAAATCCTTGTAAAATTATACCAACTCTTATCATGTCTTTAAGAGCCTAAAGGCTACAAATATCGAAAATAAGTACAAAACATAAATAAAAATCTTTCATTCCTCATCACTTAGTTGCCTAAAGTGCAAAAATAATTAAACGCCAAGAAGAAGCTGCCAACATGGTCTTCATCCAACATTACATTAGGGTTTGAAATTGAGTGTGAATTCAGCCCAAATATTTCGCACCTCGTCAATTTGCTCAACCGTATATGATGGTGGGGCGGTTAACATGAACTACATACATAAGACACCAAAAATTTAAGTTAATACACTATATACGACATGTAAAATAAAATAATTACTATGATGAAAATGAGAAATTCAAAGAGATGAAAAATGGCTGAAATAATAAGGAAAAGAACATACATTTGGGGTGATATTAACATATCTTGCTTTTATAAGGTCCAACATATATCGGCAAATATAATATCCGCATAATACGCTCCCAACCGGCTGCCGAGGACACTAAAATAAAACCCATAATGAGATTTGCAAAATGAGTAATTACTGTAGATACCCTACTCATTATGCCCCACAATGGTACAATCATCATTCTAGTCATCTTATTAGCTTAGCCACAAAATCATTTACCAACACAATTAGCATTCACAACAAGATTTACATACCTTTGAAGTAATAGTATTAGTACTACATGTAAGCAATGATTTCCATAGTCAATACTAACAAAGGTATGCGTAGATAGGTTGGATTTTTAATGCTCAAAAGGTTCAACCTACCTCTCTTTTTCTTTTCTCTTTTAAATTTTTTACTTGTTCTCCCACTTCTTCACCCAACTCCTATTAAAGCTGTAACACCCCGTATTTTATTAAGTTGGATAAAATTCTTTTAATTGCTATTTTGAATTTAATTACATCATTTAACGATTTATATATTTATGCTTAGCTAATTAATTAATTTCATCATAATTCGATACGTTAATTTTAATAATCATTAATAAGTTTATTTAAAGTTAGTTCGAGTTTATTGAAATTAGTTCTAGTTTATTTATTTAATAATTTCCGTTTCTTTACGAGTCCTTATGAAAGTTGTTTTAAGTAAACCCGAGATGGATTTTGGGAACAAAACCGTCCAATTAGCTATTTTGAGCTTATTTCACTAAATTAGCAATTTTTATTAATATCCGTTAGTTTTGTAAAAATCGCTAATAATTCCGATTCAAGCTGATATTGTATTATTTACGTTAACTAGCTGAGTTTATTTTATTTTCACTCATTAAATTTATTTATTATTGATTCCGTTTTATTACTGAAACTTTTACTAAAAACCGGTTAAATTTAACTCGAAACGGTTTTAATAACGATCGAAGTTTCTTAACGACGAAGAAACGTACGTATAATAAATAGCAGTCGGCGGTCAGTCACGCTTCATTTCTTCATCCCTTCACGTCTTCTTCCTCCCTTCTTTGTTCTTCTTTTCCTTCGTTTTAATTTTGATCTTCAAAATTGATATTGATGCTCCGTTTGTCATCCGTTTTCAACTATTTTTGTTCCATAGCGCTCCTTTCGTCGTTCTCGTCAATCCGTTGTAAGTAAAATTCATTTTCGTTACGTATTTTTACAAACCCAATTTATACTTTCAGCTTTATTTATTATAAGACGTTTGTAGGTCTTTGAGATAGACGGTCCAGTAGAAGATTTGTTAGTCATAAATGATTAGTTCAATCAGAAAAAGGTAACAATTATAGATTACTCAATATTACTTGTAAAATATGTTTATTTCGAATGCTGGTTAGTCTGTTTTATAATTAAGACGGTGTATAATTATATATAGGGATCCTTATGGATGTTAATTAGTCAGTTGTATAGTTGAGACGGTGTATACAGATATGTGGAGATGATTGAGACGGTGTATACTGACCTCTAGGGATCATTTGGGATGCTAGCTAGTAAGTTGTATATTTAAGACGGTGTATGCTGACATGTATGGATTGTTTTGGGTGATAATTGGTGTGTTTTATAGTTGAGACGGTGTATACTGACATGTAGGGATTGTTTTGGACTAATTTGGACTCTGTGTTGGGGCGATTTTTGTAGTCTTTAGGGTTTGTTTTTGAGTTGCTTTATACTTGTGGATTTCCGCTCTAAAACCGTTTTAAATGCTGACTTAGTTGGCTCAGCTAGGACTGTTTTTAGGCGCGAGAATGGAGTCTTAAGGGGACGATTGGTACTGTTTTGGGCGGGGGCGAGAGCCGTCATCGTGGGTTTTCACTTTGCATTTGAGGACTGGTGTTGGGGTCGAACTTAGGCATCTTTTGGGTTCTGTTTTGGACTGATTTTTAGGTCAGGTTATGAAGTAGGGTGAAGGGTGGCTATGGGTAGTCGGGTGGTGATCGTGTCGGACTCCTTGTGGCTTGCTTTTAGGCGAGTCTGATGGCCTGGCAAAGGGCCTGCCGTGGCCTAAGCAAAGACCTAGCTAAGTCACGAGTTTAAGGCCATGTGTAGTTGGTGGTTAGGCCGAGTTTGAGGTTGTCATAATAACTTTTGAGCCGTGTCTATAAATTGTTTTGACGCTAGTTTGGTTTATTTAAAATATAATTAAATTAATTTCCGTCTCATATTTTATATAAAGATAATTCGTTAATATCGTCCTTTCACATAATTATTTTTAGGTGGCTCATATGTGGTTGAAGATGAAGAGTAATTTTGGGTTTTAGAAGCTTTCTCAAGTTTATTGCTTGTCTCTTTGCTAGCTTAAGGTAACTATTCCGAGTTACTCGACGAATTAATGTCACATTAGTAGTTGATGTTGTGTTTGTTGTTTGATAAGTGTTTAGGTGATTGATAATGTATTACTTTCGTTTTTCACATGATAGAAATTTGGAAATAGCATGAGAATAATATTGCGATAAAATTTGTGATTTGGGCCAAAGTAGGCCAAGACTACGAGCCGGGCAGTTTGACCGAACGAGTTTGGTCAAACTAGGTTTAGACCAGTCAGCCTCGATTTGACCGATGACCCGTCGCGGGACTCGGGTCGAGGGTTTGTCTTTGAGGTGAGATTGGTTGTTATTGGAAATTTTATGTTATGTCTTGATATTTGTAATTATCATTTCACATGTTGGTTGTTGGATGAATTGGTCCTTATACTTTAGTCTTGTTGCCTCTTTTTGCCATTTTAGCTTGTTCTCATGAATTATGAAATTAACGGTTAGCTGGAATTTGGATTATTATTGATAATGGAGATATTGTTGGATTGTCAGCTGAATTGGGTATCCTACTTGTCTTGTGTGGTGTGGGCTAAAGTATTCAAGCTGGGACTAGCTGGGACTAGGTCTTAGGTGAGTATTTCGGCCTTCATCATAGATAGCTCATTATAGTCTTTGACGAGTGTATGTTCACTGCTTAATAGCCTCTGTGTTCCTGACTTGGTGGGTTTATATCCAAGTTGGGGCATGACCTCGTTACTTATTTTGAGAGTAAGTGGTCAGCTTAAGTACTAGCCAACCCTTTGGTGGACTCCTTAGGGTACTCACTTTGTTTTAGAAAAATTGTGGGTCTTGGGTGCGGTGGTGTGTATCCGCATGTCTAGGTCTGCGCAGATTTTAGGCTAGGGTTGTGTTGTGTCTTGGCCATGTTTTGATAGAACCTCCGAGCCAAGATACCGGGGTTCGATTACCTTCCCTACCTCGTGGTATAGACTCGAGTTCTGAGTGACTATTGACGGGACTAAGAACTTATGCCTGTCTTTGATATATTGTCCTTTCTTGTTTGATGATTCTATGAATCATAGAAGGTGAGATGCAAGCCGGCTATGGTTGATAGAGTTTGGATTCCTGGATGTTATGTGATTCACATGATAGTGTAGTATGAGTCGGTCTAGTATTCACATGCTAGGACTATGTGGCGTTATATTGTTGTTCACATGATAAGCACGATTGTCTGGCATCTATATGCTAAGGCTATGTGTTATTCATATTCATATTCTTATGTTTACATGTTATATTAATTATGACATTTCGTGGCTGGGAGAACTCGGAGTTACTCCCCACTGACTGTGGCTTTCGTATTTGTATAAAATGCGAATGACAGGTAGGTGATGCATATATGGGGTACATGGACGAGCTAGCGAGCAAAGTAACCTTGGAACCTAGATTGGCTTTATTTTATTGTGACCCTTAAACACTTTTTATGTCACATACATTTTAGGGACATATGTCTCCCTCTTTACATTTGGTTGTATAATTTGCTATTCGCGACTTTAGCGATGGTTATGTTATGACTCTTCTAGTTAGACCTTGTATGTTTGACACCTTCCAATTTGGATATCTTTATAACAGGTTCAGGTTTTAAAAATTACAGGTTTTTACCCAAATGAACCTATTACAAACATATCCATGCAGTTTTATTCTAGAATTACGTGTTTATTTTTCCGCAATAAATGAGGGTGTCACAAAAGCAATTAGTTTTCTCTAACACAAATAAAGCTATATTTCGGCTTCTTAGAAAGCACTGTTATAACACATAGAAGTATCGTCTTGTTCTGCTATTCTGATATGCATAGATTTATACATATCGAAAAAGGTCAACTATTAAAAGAGCAGTGAGACATGATCTCAAGGAGGATTAAACAACTCGGTGACATTTATACCACGAATAAATCTAACTAGCTACTGATGTTTATCAAAAAGGAAAAAGTGAAAAGCACAACAAGTATCTATTTTTGATCTTCTCTGTAGGTATAAGCCAATTTTCAACACCCTTATATGTAACCATTACTTGCATATTCACAGGACTACAAATTATAGTGTATTGTGAGACGGTTCACTTTTGTACGAAAAATATTTATTCAATGCTTGAAATGATAACAGTAGACTTGAATCATAAATGCTACGAGTCGATTTTACGCCACAATCCTAACCTTATGCTGGTAGTAGAGGCGGGATCTCATTCTATATCCGACCTATCTACGCAATAAAAATATTCACAATATAAAAGTTCGATATACGTTAATAATTTTCCAACTATACTGTGATCTAATACCATGATTGAAAAGGAGGGATGAAAGTTATAGCAGTACTCATATTTATGTTCACCCAAAACAGATAAGATGCGTTAAACTCCTAATCTTCTATCAGCTACATAATTTTCACCTTTTGTGGTGCAAATGTCACTGGGAAAGTACGCAAAGTCGTTTAAGTAAGAATTACGTAATTGACTGAATAAAGAGAGAATAAAAAGGATGATAACAGCCTAAGCAACAATAAGTTGACCACATTTGAGATGAGAAGATAAAAGATGATGCAAGTAACATACATGTATATATACTACCATAAAAGGTCTTTAAAAAATGCAATGATCTAGAACGATGCAATTAAAATCCATGAAAGTTAAGACGACGCAAATACTCCACGTTATTTGAAGTTGTGCAGATGAGAAACAGGCATTTATATTATATACATATAATTTAAGACCCTATAATTTATCTACTATGGAATTTAGAATTACCTTCTCAACACAGACAAAAATAGCAGTCTCAATCCTTAATTCACATATCATCTGCCTCAGGTTGATCAGAGCCTTGACTTGAATCAGTAGACAAATCTGGTTCTTCTCCTGTCTGAGAGTTTATTTCCACTCAAATTCCACGAATCTTTTGCTGCATGCTGATCTGATTGGTCTACCCAGTAGCTCATGTAAGATCATCATTTGAAACTAAGATTAATTTACTGAAGTGAGAGCAGCAAAAATGAAATGGACCAATATCAAAATCATCATAGCAATAAGGACATGGTATATCCTCATCTTCCACCTCGAAATCATCCATATTCAATCGATCTAAAACATACCCATTTCACCAAATATTAATAAACCAAATCCCATATGTCATTTCTTAACAATTACACACACAAATTTAATCTTTTTAAATCTTTTGAGATATAGAAATAACACCATACCCAATCAAATGAACAAATAAAACATACCCATTTCAGCAAATAAGAAATAAACTAAATCCCAGATACCATTTTCTAAATTGCACACTAAATCCCATATACCATTTTCTAGAAGATAACAAGAATATATAATGTTAAATTATTCTTCCATCAAATACAGGAATTTTGAAGAGTAAATTGAATAAGGAAGAAAAAGAGATTAGAAAACATACCTAATTAAAATAAAAGAAAGAAAAATAAGAAAAACCAAGCAAGGTGGTGGTGCAGCGACGACGTAGCATCAGGACGGCGCCATTTGACGGTAACAGACCGGAGGTCGTCGGGGACGCGGGAGAAGGAGGAAAAAGAGTTAGGGTTTATTGATTTGGAAAATGAGTAAATGACTGAGGGAGGGGGGGTCGGGTTTAATTTTAGGATATTTGATATTAACAGGGAGAACGGTTAGATAAGGGACCGTGCTCATTGTGTATCAAGGAGAACGGTTTCATACAATACCCGTTTTCTTTTAAAAATTAAGACGGTTGATCAAACGTAACCGTTCTCTTTGTTAATCTAACAGCACGGTTCGAATAAATAACCGTTCTCTTTTTAAGTCATATATGCGCGCCCAACACAAAAAAAAAGCAACAGACCGGTTCTGTTATCAACCGTTCTTTAAGTGGCGTTCTCGTAGCATAAAATTGTAGTAGTGTGCCCTAAAAGTGGACTGATTATAGTTAGTTTGACTTACAAAGATGTTTGTCATATAATGTTAATTGATATATTTATGAGCTATCTCAAGTTCTTCATTTGTTTTAATCTTACATAAATTAAACTAAAGAAAAAATACTATCTAATTTCTTTTTTCTGGTCTTTTTCCCAATCTTATCATCTAACACACGATTAGGTAACATGTATTCCAAATTATTTAACATTTGTGCAAATAAAATACATATTAAAAGCCGATGTTTTGAAAAAAAAAAGGATGAAAGGTAAAGGTCAATAGCACTCTTTAACTAAAGGAACTCAAGGATATGATGGAAGAAACCAAAGGAAACACGTATTATTTATGCGCTATCTTCTTGAATGTTTGCGTTCTTATGCTACTTTAAGTTAAGACAATTGTTTTACTCCGTATCAGGTTATTGGGGGAGCAATTGATCATACAATGTATTGTGGATTATTTACTCAAACGCTTCTTTATATTGGTACTACGTGTCCTAGACTAACAAAGTTTCGTACATTTAATGAAAAAATTGTGACCATAAGCTTTGTCGGAGCCAGGCATAAAGTAATTACTACCTATTACGTATAAGTTATTATCTATACCACTTTAAGAATATATTCTTTTTAAAATCAATCAATTTATGCCCGTGCATTTTTGCACGGGTATTAAGCTAGTAGCATTCTGAAAAGGGATCATCTCAGCATCCTTTACTACCTTTCCAATTCTCTCATTCGAATACATCACATTATTAAAATCTCCAAGTACCACCCAAGGTCCAACTATATTCCAATTGATCAAAGCATTCCAAAGGGGTACCCTCTTCTCAATCTTATTAAACCCATAAACATAAGTAGCAAAAAATTCAACATTTCCACCTATATCTTCAACCCTAAGGTGAATGTATTGTGTATTCACATCAACCACAGTGACCTGAAGTTGTTGACTCTTCCACATCACCCATATTCTACCTCCATTATGGCAATTATTGTTAGTATATAAGACCAGCCTTCACAAATATTATTAGTGACTTTATTAAGAGAACCGGAATTTACTCTGGTCTCAAGAAGCCTAAGTAATGACACCCCAGCATGATGCATATACCACTTCACATCCTTCTGCTTAGTTTCGCTATTTAGACCCCTAATGTTCCACATACCAAATTTAAGCATGAGAGGAAGATGTCCCTCCCCCCCTTTGTCAACCATTCCTGCAGCCTATATCAATTCAGTTTAAAGTTCACTATAAATTCCCCTTCCTTACCTTTAGGCATTCTAGATTCATGTCTAGTCACCCTAGTCAATATCGTTGCTGGTGTGTATACAGAGCCTTGTTGTGCATTCAGAGGTATACAAGCTGGTGTGTTTAGGCTTGATATACCTTCAGTAGTTTTCACCACCTCTACATCACTCCTCTTTGTAATGCTCCCACCTGGTGCCAAAACAGAAAACTTCACTGGATCTAACACCCTAGCAGGTTCAACCTTCTTCCTCCAAACCTGCTTAGGTGCTCCTACTCCTGGTCCTGGTGAAGGTCTCCTAATCATTCTAGTCCTGCCTTGACACTGGACATCTCTATGACCAATTCCTTTGCATTTTAGGCAAGTTATTGGCAACCCGTTATATTCCACAAGCACTGTCACCTCTTGTCCATTCTCATCCTCAAACACAATTTTGTCAGGGTAGGATTTATCTACCTCTACTTCCACCGCCATTACCCTAGCATATCCCAATAGTTTCTTCTCAAGAGTGTGCTCATCAATCTTAAGAAACTTACCAACCAAACCAGCTAGTTTTTCTAGGCAACTATTACCCCAAAACTTCAAGTCCAAACCCACCAGTTTAGCCCAAATTGGAATAGTTTTAACAAACACTTTTGAGATTTTAACATTTGTATCCCACACTCTCAATATAATCGGTTTTCCATCAAATAGAAACATGTCCTGTACCAGGACTAATTTTTGATGTTCAAGCTTTGAAATTGAACAACAAACAAACCATTGGGAAGGAACAAAATCTTAGAAATCTCATAGTTCTGCCAAATACGACACAAATAGCCCTCCAAAACTTCCCAGGGAGGATTCGCACCCATAACATAACCATAGACTGTTAAGTTCCAATAATCAATTTCATCCTCAACATCATCTACAGATAATTTGAGTTTAATCGGACTGTCAAGTATCTCACCTTCCATAATTGGAGTCAATTTTCCTTCAGGGCCCTTTACTTCTACGTTTCAATGATACCTCCTTCCACTCCTCATTTCCTTGGCGTGCACAATTTTTGGTATAGTATATCCCGCCACAGCAAGAATGTTTGCCACCTCCTGTCTGATCAAACAAATTTCAGTAGCCCGTTCCTTCGAGATATCCTTCATCGAAGAAAAGGTTTGTTGTATCGTATCAGTATTTGTATTATGTGGTATATTACTATTTTGTGAATTATTTTAGATTGTATATTATTGTTATTGAGATTACTAGTATTTGTTTGTTGTGTACCCATCGAAGATTGAGAATTAAGTGATTCCTTCGCCATTGTTGAAGAAAGGTAAGAAACCCTAGAGAAGATGATCGCATTCTCTCTCTGTATCATTTATTTCATTTATTCATTAATGGTTATGTAACTCACTAAATACTTTACTTATATCTAATCGTTTCTTAATTACAACTCCGATTTCACCGCCTCGGGAAACCGAGATGATAACATCCTCCCATTATCTTAGCCGGGTAAGAAGGGGGTGTTACACCTTGTAATGCGGTTATTAGTGATCTTATAGAAATAACTAAATCTTTATTTTTATTATCTATCCAACCGTAAAAAAATGCTTTCTGAACAATATGGAATTAGTACCCAAAAAAAGGTTTCATTGAAAAAAGAAATTGAGAGGATTGAATTCAATTAAAAATCGGAAAAGTGGTGATTGACCCCCATAACTTTGTACAATTGTAACACCCCACATTAATTGAAGAAGTCCTGTAATAGGCTTAAATAATTAGTGCTTAAAGGGATTAAAATTACTACTCATATCAACAAAGTGCACTTTCTTTTATGGTCATTCATGCAAAAGAATTCCACAGTTAAGCGTGCTTGGCTGGGAGTAATCTTAGGATGGGCGACCTTTTGGGAAGGTTCACGGGATGCGCATGAGTGAAGACAAAATGCGCTATAAAGGACTCGTGTTGATCTGTGGCCCTGTACACAGCCTGATGAGCTATCATAAATAACTGCTCCCGACCCGGTTTGGGCCGGAGTGTTACAACAAATGTGAAATTAACCCCACAACTTTTAATTGAAGTTATTTGACCCTATAAATTTCACATAAGGTGCAATCAAACCCAATACAAAATCTTACCAAAATATCATTATATACTAACACGTATACGTATTACACACTAAAATCATACGTATTACATATGATAACCATTTTTTTACATACTTTTAAAAAAAAACAATTAACAATTTTATGTGTAATTTTTTTTGAAATGTTGAAAAATAGAAATATTTGAATATTTTTTTTATCCTTTTATAATACTTTTTATATTCTTTTTGTCATGAAAATCTTTTATTCCGACTTCTGATTTTAATACAACTACCTGACAAAATATTTTATTTCTCTAACAAAAATTGTAAAAAAAGTTGAAAAATTTGTACATTATATAAAAATAATAAATTGTTTGATTTTCTTTTTTATCTAATTTCTGCTAATTTTATTTGTTAATTTTTTAAAATATTTATTTTGTATTTTTCATAAAAACATAACCATTTTTATTTTTATGATATGATGAATTGAATTTCTCGAGAAATTTAGATAAAAGGGTTTAATTTCACTTATTATGTAAGCTATGAGGCTTAATCATTCTAATTTAAACTTGTGGAGTTGAATTTCACAATTGTACAAAATTAAATTTTGGGTTATCCATTGTTAGTATTATTATGGGCTCTTATTATGGGCTCTTTAGATTATATCCTAGCATACCCATAGCCTATTCTTATATTGTAAGCTATATATACCCTTGGCATTATTATCAATAAGACATACCAATTATAACCTGATATGGTATCAGGCCTCATAACCTATCCCCAAAATTAAAATCATTAACCCTAATTCTATCTCTGCCATCATGACTAATGACAAAGATCCCCCACAAATTAATTCTTCTTCCCCGTACTATCTTGGTCCTCACGACCGCCCCAGCGATTCTATCACCTCCGTTTGTCTAAAGCTTGACAACTATGATTCTTGGGCCCACGATGTCAGTGTTGCGCTCCGTTCTCGCCGCAAGTTCGGGTTTCTAGATGGTACGCTCAAAACACCAGTTGCCCCATGTACACAGGACGATTGGGACACCATTCATTGTATGCTTGTTCGTGGCTTATGCGATCGATCGATCCTGAGGTAAAATCGCTTCTCCCTAAATATGATAATGCAAAACGGTTGTGGGATGACCTTCAAGAGCGTTTTAGCGTTACTAATGGCCCACGTATTTATCAAATTAAATCTGCATTACATGACTGTAAGCAAACCGAGTCTATGACCGTTGCTGTATACTATGGCAAATTGAGTATGTTGTGGGATGATTTAGACAAACATGAACCTATCATCTCGTGTAAGTGTGAATGCGATGTCGGAAAACAGCATGTTGCAAGACGAGACACTGACCGTTTGCATCAATTCCTTCTCGGCCTCTTGTCCTCAAAGTATGGCAACCTGCGTTCTGTTTTGCTTGCCCAAGACCCGTTGCCCACTCTCAATCGGGCATTTCTTGCAATTTCTCAGGAGGAGCGGGTTCGTGGCATGGAACCTTTGCACGAGGGGAATGTTCCAGTAGCTGGTTTTGCGGTTCGGCCCACCCCGCAACAATCAGTCCCCCGTCTTACTCCGTATATTTCTAAGGCTGATAAACGTAAACTTGTTTGCTCTCATTATAAAAAATCGGGTCATGATATTTCCATGTGCTTTGATTTAATGGATGAAATTCCAGAATGGTGGTATGAATTGAAAGGCAAAAAGCCTCCTCCTGCAGGACGCGGACGCGGCGGTCGTGCTGAGAACTCCTCAACTGTTCGTGCTACTGTTATAGGTTCTCCCTCTACGGACACTGCTACTGTTGGTCAGGTCACTGTCTATGGTTCATCGTCTCATATTCAAGCGGGTAAGTGGATTATAGATACGGGCTGCTCTCACCATGTCACTGGAGATCTTAATGCTCTTGTCGATGTGCATGAGGGTCCTCCTTATCCAGTTGGGTTACCTGATGGCAAGACCATTATGGCCTCTCGGTTTGGACGGGCTGTTCTGACCCCTTCCTTGCTTCTTGACCGAGTTTTATATGTCCCCCAATTACAATGCAATTTAATTTCCGCTTCTCAGCTTAGTGATACCTTACATTGTGAACTTATTACTAATTCCTCACTATGTACTATACAGGTCCTACCTTCGAGAATGGTGATTGGCATGGGTGACCGGTTAGATGGGCTTTATTACCTTCGTCGTGACTCGGATGTTGTTGCTTGCTCTGGTGGTGTTGATTCATCTGCGACTCTTTGGCATCATCGTCTTGGTCATCCGTCGGAGAAAGTTGTTAAGTTGCTTCCTTTTGTTAGTACTAAGAATAATAGCTCACCCAAACCGTGTGAAGTCTGTCATCGTGCTAAGCACGTTAGGGATAGCTTTCCTTCCAGCTCTAGTCATAGTTCTAGTGCTTTTACTCTTGTGCATTGTGATTTATGGGGACCCTATGACCAACCAGCTCATTGTGGTGGTCGTTATTTTTTAACTTTGGTTGATGATTTTTCTCACGCTGTTTGGATATTTTTGATGAATGATAAAACGGAAGTATTTGGAAAATTTATGTCCTTTATTGCTATGATCAAAAATCAATTCTCTGCTACTATTAAAACTGTTCGTAGTGATAATGGCACTGAGTTTAATTGTCTCCAATCTTATTTTCGGGACACTGGCATTTTGTTTCAAACATCTTGTGTAGGTACCCCGCAACAAAACGGTAGGGTCGAGCGTAAACATCAACATATCCTAAATGTTGCGCGAGCCTTACGGTTTCAAGCGGGCCTACCCATTGAGTTTTGGGGTGAATGTATATTGGATGCTGCACATCTAATCAACCGTACTCCGTCTATTTTACTCAAAGGCAAAACTCCATATGAATACTTGTTTGGCATCTTGCCCTCTTTTGCGGAGTTACGGGTGTTTGGGTGTCTATGCTTTGCCCATAATCAGAAAGCTAAGGGTGACAAGTTTGCTAGCCGGTCTCGGAAATGTGTGTTTTTGGGTTACCCTAATGGAAAGAAAGGGTGGTATCTATATGATTTGGAGTGAGGCGATTTCTTTGTTTCTCGTGATGTTAAATTTTATGAAGAAATATTTCCATATCTTGAACCGGAGACTGCTAATATAAATCCTTCTCCGACTAGTAGCTCCGATCAAAGGGGGGATACAGCCTCCTCCCCTGTTGTGTGGGATGACGATTATCACTCTTTCCCTGCGGCTTCTACAGCACCCTTGGCTGATAATAGCTCGAATGTTCTTACACCAGACTTGTCAACTAATGATCCGGTAACGACTGAGGGCAGTTTTGTCACTAATGAACCGCCTGCTACTGAGACTGCCGTAACCAGTGAGACTCTTGGTCGCGGCCATCGTACCAAGTTTCGCTCTACACTACTTAATGATTATGTTGTCAATATGCCAGGACAAGGTAATAGCCCATCTGATGCCGCCTGTGTCACCGTTGCTAAGCCATTCTCAGGTACGACACCTTATCCCATAGCTCATTACGTTAATTGTGACAAGTTTTCTTTGGCTCACCGAACGTTTTTGGCAGCCCTTACTACTAATAATACTCCAACCAATTTTAAAGATGCTGTGAAGGATACAGGTTGGAGAAACGCTATGGAAGCTGAAATGCGTGCCCTTGAAGCCAACGGTACGTGGACGTTAGAGCCTTTACCTCCCGGTAAGAAAGCCCTTGGCAGTCAATGGCTATACAAAATAAAATATAAATCTGATTCGACCATTGAACGGTTGAAGGCTCGACTTGTGGTTTTTGGCAACCACCAGACTGAGGGCCTTGATTACGATGAGACGTTTGCTCCTGTTGCTAAGATGACTACCGTGCGTACATTTCTTGCCATTGCTGCTGCCAAAAACTGGGTTCTTCATCAGATGGATGTACATAATGCATTTCTTCATGGTGACTTAGAAGAAGAAGTGTATATGCGCTTGCCACCCGGCTTCTCGTCTCCTATTCCAGGTACGGTATGTCGTCTACGGAAAGCTCTTTATGGTCTCAAGCAGGCTCCACGATGTTGGTTTGCTAAACTTGTCTCTGCTTTAAAAGAATATGGTTTTTTACAGTCCTATTCCGACTATTCTTTATTCACATACACTAAAGGTGAGGTTCAATTAAATATCCTTGTGTATGTGGATGACTTGCTTATCTCTAGCAATGATACGGTGGCCTTAACATCTTTTAAGGACTATTTATATACTTGCTTTCATATGAAGGATCTTGGCGTTCTTAAATACTTCCTTGGTATTGAGGTTGCTCGCAATTCCGAGGGTTGGTTCTTATGTCAGCGCAAGTATGTCCTTGACATATTATCTGAAACGGGATATTTAGGATGCAAGCCGGCCACGACGCCAATGGACCAGAATCATCATCTCGGGAGTTCGACTTCTCCTTTACTAACGGACCCAAAACCGTATCGGCGTCTTGTTGGTAAACTGTTATACCTTGCTGTTACGCGACCTGATTTGTCTTATGCTGTACATGCCTTATCTCAGTTTATTCATGCCCCACGGCAAGATCATTGGGCTGCCGCGCTTCGTGTTGTTCGCTATTTAAAGAACACACCTGGTCAAGGTATTCTTTTACGCTCTGACTCTGACCTTCATTTGACTGGATGGTGTGATTCGGACTGGGGTACTTGTCCCAATACTCGTCGCTCTCTTACTGGTTGGTATATTTTTCTGGGTAAATCTCCTATCTCTTGGAAAACTAAGAAGCAACAGACGGTCTCTCTTTCGTCTGCTGAGGCTGAATACCGCTCTTTGGCTGCTATTACCTGTGAAATTAAATGGCTCAAAGGTCTTCTACTGAGTTTGGGCATTAATCATCCTAAGGCTGCTCATATTCATTGCGATAGCACGTCTGCTCTTTACCTTGCGCAAAATCCAGTCTTTCATGAACGTACAAAACATATTGAGATCGACTGTCATTTTGTGCGTGATGCTATTCAGGATGGCCTTGTTGCCCCATCCCATGTTTCCACTAATGATCAATTAGCAGATATCCTTACGAAGGCCTTGGGTGTTTCTCAGTTTCGTGCTCTTTTAGACAAGTTGGGCACTGCAAATTTGCATGCTCCCACTTGAGGGGGGGTGTTAGTATTATTATGGGCTCTTATTATGGGCTCTTTAGATTATATCCTAGCATACCCATAGCCTATTCTTATATTGTAAGCTATATATACCCTTGGCATCAATACTATATATTAAATCCAGAAACCAAGGGACTTCAATGTAATTAAAGAAAGTTATACAAATTAATTATACTATATAGTTTTAAATCACTAGCACCGTGTGATGGACCCGATTAAAGGATCTCAATGCAAATACTATATAGTTTTGGTTAAAAGTATAATATAAAGATGCCTTGATGAAGAATACTTATGGAAACTACATTAAATTAAAGTAATTAATTTTAGAAAACAAAATAATATAGTAATTTTCCTTAAAATTAACATGCACCGCTTATGGAATTAATTAGTATCATCATAAAATTATAAATTAAATTAAATGTAGTCAAAGTAATAGTAGCAGCAACGAGATTAATAAAATTTAACAGTATTAATGTGGGAGTAGTGACAGTTATAATAATGATAGTGAGAGTAATGAATGTAACAACGAATGTAATGAAAGTAACAGTGATAGCAATGAGAAAGCGTATGAACAATTAAATAACCAATCGACTCAAGGAAATATTTTATTTATTTAAATATAGGCCGGATAAAATTAACGGGAATAATGAATTTAATAGAAAAAAAATAGAGGAATTAGTAAAAGAAACAATAGTAACCACGAGAGTAGTGAACGTAATGATATTAACAAAGAATGTCGTGAAAGTAATAATATTAGTAGCAGGGCAGTGAATGTGTCTCATAATTTGCATAATTACAAGATATGCTATAGAAAAATATATTACTAATAGTAAACGTGTGATTTAGACACTCCGACATAGTTTATTTCATTGAAAATAAAATTTAACGGTAACAAAAAGTAGCCCGAGCGAAGCCGGGCTCCAAACCTAGTTATTATCAATAAGACATACCAATTATAACCTGATATCCATATTAAAAATCAAACCTCACAAACAAAGTTTTGGAGTGCATCGAATAAAATAAACGGAAAATTCACGTGGTGCCCTCGAATTTTACCATTTTGCACGTGGTACCCAACTTTTTAAGTTTATGTACATGATACCCTCCATGTTTGATTTTCATGTACAACATGCCCTTTTTGTCGCTATAAAAAAATTCAATTGCGCATAACTTCTACACCGGAATTCAGAATCGGACAATTTTTTTCCTAAAATGATTATCTCCTCATAATCTACGATTTGAGAAAAAAAATTGTCGACTGACATTTTATAGGGTTTTTTTAAACGAAAATCTCAAATCAACCATATTTTCGATCTTAAATTTCTGAATGACCATTTTCGTTTGATCAATCTATAGATCGCGAAGAGATAATCAATTTGAAAAAAAAATTAGTCAATTCCGATTTCTGGTTTATGATTTATGCTCAATTGAAAATTTTAAAAACGATAAAAAGGGTACGTTGTGCTTCAAAATCAAATCTCAAGGATAACATGTGCACAAACTTAAAAAGTTGGGTACCACGTGCAAAATGACGAAGTTTGAGGGTACTACGTGAATTTTCCGTAAAATAAATCATGGTTGTACTAGCACTAGGATCACATTGTTCTTCAATCCCCTCTATCAATTTCGTGTTAAGTGCATGCCATGGTAGCTCTTTATCATTTTTATTCTCCAACCTCAATTTGGCGCGGGAGTTGGTCTTTGATTTGCATCAATAATCATCCCTGTAATATAATATCCGTGTCCAACTTGGGCCGATACGCACGTTTCACGGTTTTAATCCATGGTCAACTATGCAAGTAAGTAACGTGTACATTTAAGAAAACATAAAAAATAATTTCCGTGGGAATTTAAAATTCCCGGCACGCTATCTCTAACTCTCCGTCCTCTATTAATCGCAACACCTTACAGCAGCACTTAGCCGGTGATATAATATGCCGATTTTACCCTCGCCACCACATCCCGTAACTATTGCAACTCTACTTCTCTCACTCCCACTCCTTTCCGTCTTTTCTTCCGTCGCCGTAAACTCCGCCGTCGACGACCTCTTCCGCCGTCCCTCTCTCGGCGGAAGCCTCTGTCATCAGCTCATTAGTCCCTCCGGTTACTCATGCTCCGAGCATACCGTACTCCCTCTCATTTAATTTTTCATCTTTAGTTGAGTAGCGATTATTCGATTCAATTTTGTTGGAGCGATTGAGACACGGGAGTAATGTCGTAATTTTTTGCTGTTGTTTTGACAGGTGAAAACACAGGACGGATATTTGCTGGCATTACAGCGTGTTTCGGCTTCTTCTGGTGATACACTGAATTTACGACGTCGTTCTCCTGTTCTCCTTCAACATGGACTTTTTATGGTAATCAACTAGTGAATTTTTACTGTTTATTGCTCTTACTTTCCTCGTTTTACATCAATTAGGTTTTAATCATTTATATATGTGATATGATAACTTTATTAGATGCTCCTTGATGATTTCTAGTTCAAAACTGCGCTAAACTATACGGAATTCAATCATATATCCATTATTATTTGAAATGATTTGCAACTGCGTCAATTCATTTGTTTTATGGTGTAACTTTGTATTCTACGAGAAGGTTCGTTCCATTGGATAGAAGCAGTAGCCAATCTTCATGTTAATGAATCGTGATTGGAGATCATTTCTTACGAAAGCAAAATGTGTGCTGTGTTATATACAGCATTTTTTTAATTGCACATGTATGACAGGGAGTTTGTTCCATGTTTTGATCATTTACATATATTTGGTTTTTATCATATATACAGAGCAAAATGTGTCCTCGTTTTACATATATTAGGTTTTAATCATTTATATACTCCGTATGTGATATGATAACTTTATTAGATGCTCCTTGACGATTTGGAGTTCAAAACTGCGTTAAATTATACAGAATTCAATCATATATTCAGTGTTATTTGAAATGATTTGCAGTTGCGCCAATTGATTTGATTTTGTGGTGTTACTTTGTATTGTACGAGGCCGTTCGTTCCATTGGCTTAATTAGTATAGAAATAGTAGCCAATCTTCATGTTAATGAATCATGATTGGAGATCATTTGTTACGGAAGCAAAATGTATGCTGTGTTATATATTTTTTTAATTGCACATGTATGACAGAGAGTTTGTTGCATGCTTTGAACAAACAGGCAGGTGATGCATGGTTTCTGAATCCAAATGAACAATCGTTAGGTTTCCTTTTGGCAGACCGTGGATTTGATGTTTGGGTCGCGAATGTGAGGGGAACACGCTGGAGTCATGGTCATGTATCTCTTTTAGAGAGGAGCAAGGTGCGTACCATGTTTAACATACGTTATGGATATAAATTGCTTAATGAAGCATCTCTATATTGCAGGCTTTGTGCGTGTTTTCACCTTAAAATTGTGCTTGCGCCTTATGGGTCATATTAATATTTCGGATTAGTATACGTCCTAGTGATGTTTCCGTTATTCTATACAGCCAAAGATTCATTACTCTTTGGTTCAGGATTATGATGAAATAAAATGGCTCATTAAAGTAACTGTGCTTCTTTCTATTGTGAAGTACCACTCATTTGTTGTAGTTTTTTGTCGCAATTTTCATCGGGTCATTCAGAAACAGTCTCTTTGTGAAGTACCAGTCATTCGTTGTAGTTTCAATAGCCCTATGAAAATTGTTGTTTATTTTAGGCATTTTGGGATTGGAGTTGGGAGGAGTTGGCTCTACATGATCTTCCAGCAATGATCGCGTATGTAAATCAGCTCACGAACTCCAAAGTTTTCCTCGTTGGACACTCACAAGTAAGAACCTGTGTACCTTATTATGACCTCTCAGTCAATGCAACTCTGTTTAGTTTGTTTTCATAAAAGTTATTTTCATTTCCTCCTTTTTTTTAACGAAGTATATTTCATCCTGCAAGGGCACAATAATGTCTTTGGCCGCATTAACTCAGCCGGATGTAGTGAAAATGGTTGAGGGTGCTGCTCTTCTTTGTCCGATATCATACCTGCAGCATGTAAATGCACCTTTTGTTCTTAGAATGGTTAACATGCATCTGGATAAGGTATTTTTGTTTGTATTTTTCATATATATGTGTTTTGACATAGCATTTGGGACTCGGGAGGTTGACATGATCATATTTTTCTTTACGCAGATGATTCTTGCGATGGGCTTTCACCAATTGAACTTCCGGAGGTAGTCTTTGACTCTTATGGGAAAAAGGACCAAACCTTAAAAAAAAAAAAAACGAAAAAGAACACGCTATACCCTTACAGTTTATCTTTCTTTAAACCAGCATGCATAGACACTGACCAAATAGCATGTAAAATGAATGTGTATTTTACTGCTTACTCCAAATTTGAAATGGATGCAGTGATATGGGAGTTCAGCTTTTGGACTCTTTGTGTGATGGCCATTTAGACTGTGATGACATGTTGGCTTCTATAACTGGTAAGTTTGTACAGCGTCCCTCAATAGTCGGAAAACAGCACATAAGAGATCAGTTGGTATCTCGCTGCTTTGCTTTCCTAGAGTACTTGGCGATGGCTCAATAGAGTCAATACTACCCAGTTTCCGCAGAGGAGTGCTAGACTACCTTATAGCATGTTGCTCATTCTGTTAAAGGACGGTTGAGTATCTGACAACATAGTTAGTTGCCTCCTCGGAGGAATCAGTTAATTCCAGTTTCACGTTATCCGCATGTCTTATTGTTTTCTCTTTTTTGGATGATCATTGTTTTGCTCCAAATCTTTATTTTGCATAAAGTTGGTCTTCAATCATGCATTAATGGCAGGAAAAACTTGCTGCTTCAACTGCTCATGTCTTTTGTTTTCTCTTTTCTGGATTTCCATTGTTTTCTCCATTTTTCATTTCTTTTATTTGCGTAAAGTTGGTCTTTAATCATGAATCAATGGCAGGAAAGAATTGCTGTTTCAACACCTCAAGAGTGGAGTATTACCTTGAATATGAACCTCATCCCTCATCAGTCAAAAACTTGAACCATCTATTTCAAAGTGAGTTTTGAATTTTTTTCCTTCTGAAAGTCCTGTTCTTTAGTTTGTCACGCTTCAGATAGCCTCTGGATCTGTGATGTAGCTCCTTGTACCTTGCAACCCTTGTGTTGGTTAACGATCCCCTTTAGCAAACTAATAGTCTAATACTCCCTCTGTCCCGGTCAATTGTTGTCCTTTGGTTTTGGCACAAAGATCAAGGAAAGAAGAAGGGGCCAATTACTAATTGACAAGTGGAACAAATTGAGTGTCAATGATCAAATTGCTCATCAAGTTTATTCTTAAAATAGAAAGGACAACAATTGACTAAGACGCCCCAATATGGAAAAGGACAACAAATGACCGCGACAAAGGGAGTACTATACTAATACCAGCTTAGTTGACTTAGTTCTTTCAGATAATAGTTACAAGGTGATTGAAAGTGATAACGCTACAAGTTGCTACTTAGTGATCTTGCAATTAGCTTTTTGACTGATGACCTCCCCTCAAAGCCTAAGATCAAATATCAAGATCAGCAAATTTAGTTTTTCAATCTTTATAGCCTACTGTTACTAAACCGTAAGCTCAATAACCTTTTGTTTGCATGGAGGGATTTGGAGGGAAAGGAAGGGAACAAGTTCCCATGTTTTTGTAGCAAGTGGGATTGGACTACTGGAGGGATTTAGACCGGAGGGAAATGGAGGCTTTTAGGGATCTATTTTACCAATTACATACCAAGTTGAAAATACAAAATTGGAATTTTTTGAGCAAAAAATCCCTTGCTTCATTTACTCTTCTCTTCTCTCTTTCTTTTCCCTCCCCACCTATTTTTGTGTCCAAACAAAGAGTGAAGGTGGTTGCTGGGGTATGAGGTTCTATCCTTGGAACAATGTTTTGTTGTTGGGGAGGATTGATATCTTTTGTTTTCAGAGCTACAAATGTTCTTAACCCACCTTGTTGTAGACTCTTAGGTATGTTTGTATGGTTTGTCCATGTAGCTTATATGATAGTCAAACAATGCCCCTTTGGTTTTTAACGAATATAGAAGTTCCGGGATATTGGGTCTCTGTTTCTTGCTAACAACACACGATTTTACTACTGTCGAAGATGTTAAATGGAGGAGCCAAGAATGGCTTATGGCTGTGATGTAAGGAATTTTCTGTTGCTGTACTTGAATAGATTTATTTATCTCCATTTTTTTTAGACTAGACGTCTAGACTGTTATGAAGATGAAATTGTATCACCAAATAGATGATGCAGATTGTTAGGGCGAGGCATGTTGGAAGTCTTTATTTCATAATGTGTTTTTACATGCCCTTTGCTTGACAACACTTGATTAATTATAAATTTCAACTGTAAAACATGTTGAGCAGTATATTTGTGATACAGTCACGACATTGATGTTGTACAATAGTAGTTTTTGTTTAATTTGGGCGGTCATTTAATTCAATACTATATTAATGCAAATGTAAGGATTATCCTCCTTATATTTTGGTTTTCCTTCAACCTTTTCCTTGGTGGTTTTCGAATTGCAGTGATACGGAAAGGCACATTTGCCAAGTACGACTATGGAATGCTGAAAAATATGAAAGTTTATGGATCGTTTAAACCGCCCACATTTGACCTCAGCCTTATACCTGAATCATTGCCATTATGGATGGCTTATGGAGGCAATGATGCCTTGGCTGATATCATAGACGTGCAACACACCATCAAAGAGCTGCCATGTAAGAAAGAGGTGCTTTATCTTGAAAATTATGGCCATGTTGATTTCCTCTTGAGCATTACGGCAAAGGAAGACGTATATGAGCATATGATTAAGTTTTTCAACTCGTGGGGAGAATCTAGCAGCTTATGAGCTTCTACTGTATTTTGACGGTTTGACCGTCTCATTCTTGCATATATTCTAAACTGTTAAGTTAGAAGGTATTCTATTTTTTTTTCTGTTTCTAGTAAAAGAGTTGAGCAATTTGATTCACTTTGTTTACACTTTTCAGTAACCATTTTGATGCTTATAAGTTATATTATCTAATAATGTTGTTCGATTGCAGGATCAACTATTAGAATCTCCTGGTATGGCACTGTATATGACGCACGTACATAACTAGTTAATGCCCTCTCTTGTGCTCGGGGTAATCATTTGGGCAGCAGTATCTTGAAGGTGAAGTTTAAGCTTCAAAGCAGTATGAAGCATACAGCCCTCTCTTGTATCATCTTCTGTAAATATGTAAGTTTCTAAATACAACTCTGTAACCTGTATGAAAGTATTTTATGCAATTGTTTTACCCCTGCAATCAGCATCTTTCTGTTACCTTGTTGGTGTGAAATAATGGCCTGTGCATGTGAAAGCTGAACGTTGAGACAAACTACCGAATAAAACTAACTCACTTAGAAATTACTTCCACCATCTCATTAACCCTTTCCATTTTGGGATGATTTAAAGAAAATTGATAGAGTAACAACTCTACCCTTTGAATTAAAGACAATGGGACAATGTTATCATGATGGAGGAAGTATTAGTTGGTTATGTAGGACAATATTGGATTCTCATTCCTTTTCCATACTAAATTTAGAAAGTAAACAATTAGTTTGGCATAAATTAAGAGGGAAGAGCAGATAATAAGATCCACTGTTTTAGTAAATCTTATAAGCGTAAAAAATTTAAACTTATCACACGAAACGAAGTAGCTGCTTTGCTAGACATTTTCCTATTCTCCTATACAAGGGGCAGGAGGACGATGCTCTATCATCAGTCATCACAAGTTACTGATCAGTAATGAACTATTGACCAGCGTTTTTGTGATAGGCCTTGTTCGTCTAGACTTTATCTGTTCAGGTCTGGTTAGGTCCATTAACTTGAGTTCAGGTAGTATCTGAAAGAACAAACCTTATTGTTTCATTGTTACCCCATCCTCTGTAACTCTATAACTAATGAAGTAATGAGTTATGCCCATGTGGTTGATGTGCTAAGGCTAAGGCATTTTGCTGTTCTGTTGATCGATATGGATTCTGTTTTGTATATAATCTAGCATTAGGGAATAGTCCATGGTTTTTTCTTAGTGGGAGAACTCGTTTTCACTAGGATCTCAATATCGCTGGCAAGTGGCAATGAGCCAGTTCACACTGGCTCTAGGAAACCACCTTTTTTTTTAAAGAAAAATATCCAAGCTTAATGTGATGAGCAAGTGTCCAGGTCTAGCCGTCAAGGACTCTAGATCGATCTGGATAATCTGAACTTGAAGGATCCTAGACTGGTTAAATGCGAGTTTTGGTCGGACAAAACTATCCAAACTCACCGGTTTTTCTAAAATGTGCCCTAAAAACTACTTCCTCCGTACCACACCAAAGGTAACACTTACTATAAACGGACGTACCACACCAAAGGCAACATTCCTTATTTGGCCCACAACATTACCAAATTATCCTGATAACCATTTGATATTTACACAAAATGTCATTACATACCCCACCTACCAACCCACAATTAAACACCCAATTACATACCCCACTTATTTATTCTCTCTTTACCCTTACTTTTTCCACTTTTTCTTAAATACTTCATTTTTCCCTACGTTACCTTTGGTGTGATAAGGAGGGTGTAGTTTATAATAAAAAGTTCCGGTTGAGGAGAGGGTGTTTAAAAAGTTGACTGTTTGATAAGGTGTGCATTTAAAATATGTAAAGAAAAATTTCCGATGTAGCTGCTCCAGCCATTTTTAGCCGTCCACTTGAAATCGCAAAGAATATCCCTGCAATACTGCGGGGTGGAATTATTCCAGAATTTGAGATTGTTTCTTGATAGATATCTATCTCATCGGGGAAGTGACCCAAAATTTTGATGTTTACAACACGTCGTAGGATGAACGTATATGCGGGGCGGTCCATGCATTTCCATTTAGTTACTCTTATTAACTTCCATGCACATTGATAAGGGACCCAACTCATACAAAAGTGTTGATGTAGTGATTTAGTGGCGGAGCCAGGATTTGAGGTTAGTAGGGACAAAAGTCTAGCGGGAGCGAACAAAAGTAATGCTATAAGACAACACAAATTCTCATTGAAGACATGACATATCCGTCACAAGCTTGTGACGGATACCATTTTACCTCACAATGTAACCACTTTTTCTCTCTCTGCAACACTATTCATGTGGTCCCCTTTCTCCACTAACCCATTTTGTTACCATTTTATCTCACAAAATATCCGCCACAAATGGTAACCCGTCACAAGGGAGACCAATTGATAAGACAAACTCCCAAAAAAATTCAAAATTTTAATTAAAACTCGTGAGATTTTCATTTTTCAACGGGGCGCTTCCCCTGCAAACACCCCCTAAATCCGCCACTGCAGTGACTAGTATTTAATCACACATAATCTACTTTTCACTTGTCTCTCAATCACATACGCACATACAAATGGCACCTACATTGCCGAGAATGGGTGTCAGTGTGTCACTTTTGACGAGTTGTGTAGACTATCGTAGTATCGTATTCCATGTCGTATTCAACATCCACGAGGTCCACGATACATATAGTAGTAAGAGCATTAAGCTTTGCTTATTTGGATCTTTTATTTGAATCTTCTATCAAGTCTTTTCCGCACCAACCTTTCTACAGTACATTTTTATATCACTCGTCAATTATTGCATTATTGCATTGGAATTAATTATTGAGTTCTGGGCCACATTTTATATAAAGAAAATGATGCTTGTTTGACTTTTAAACCACTGTCTAAAATTCATACTCAGTATTGTTTATTGTTTTCATTTGACTATTGCATGCATGTCAGTCGTCACCAATTCACCATAGCAAACTCATTTAAACAACCCTAACCATCTCCAAGCAAAAGGTCGAGATAATCGGGTCACCAATATTTTTCTTTTTAATCACACCTTAATTATCTTGACCCACTTTTATCCTCCCAAGCCAGGCGTCACGACCTGCGTCCAAGAACCCAATTATTTTCCAATTTCCAAACCAACGAGAGATCGCCACCTACACGGTCACCATACTCAACCAAAGGTCACCTTCCCTTTGTTTTTTGACGGTTTCTTTTTTTTTGTTTCCAAATAAGAATGCCACCTACCGGGTCACCAACAAGGTCACCAACTCAACTCAAGGTCACCAATTGACCCTGAGTTATTCAAGGTCACCAAATTACCACCTTAATACTCCTTAATTACCGTCATTAGGGTGACCCAACAAGGTCACGACTCAGTTGGTGACCTTGCTTGGGCATGGTCTAACACAAATTCTCAACCCTAATTAGTCACCTAGTCCTTCCCTGATTCCCTAAATATATAGATTTTGAATTCGGGTTTAAAATGAGAGAGAGAGAGACAGAGTAAATATAAACTTAAGACTTATGAATCACCAAACTAACCTTAGTGACAACAAATCTAAAAGACAACGGTTTTTTTAAAATGTGGCATAAGGACATATGTTAAAAAAATTTAAGGGAAAGTTTCATAATAAATGTGACATTAGAATTTGAAAAGGTGTTCCATTATTTTAATTATAGGGCAGATTTTAGAAAAAACGAAAAATAATTAAAAGTTTGCTTAACATAAATTAATGTACGTAATCTAGCTTCGACTAAAGTATAACTAGATTTAATTTTAATATTAGGCATAACACGTGAACATTAAATGGCATTAAAATAACAGAAAGGACATTTAGATGGTAATCTTCTACTCTGACTTTTCACACTTGTCGAGCCACGTTTTATAACATGAATATCTTTTGTTACACATTATTAAAAATTATAAAAATTTGATATTCTTATAGCATTCATTACGATAAATTAATCATGACTATATTTTGTCTTATAGATTAAGAATAATATCGAAGATTCCCTACGATCATGAATAGTTGCAAAACGGTCAATGTTACAATTGGTCTGGTATGAAGGGAGTATATAGATCATTTACATTATTTTCCCTTTTCATTTTCTCTCAACGTTCTACATATTATTTTAAAACCATCTAATGATCAAAACTTTAAGTAATGGATGTCAATATATAAAACAAATAATATATAAAAATGAATCTATTAAAGATAATAGACCGTTAATTACTTTTAAGATAATGAAAAGGATCCTAATTCGTAAATCTTGTATGGGTGATATCATTAATGATATCCGTCCAAATACGACTTACCATTCAATTATGTACTCTGTAGTTGATAAGATAAGACGTGACTGAATTGTTACTTAACGTATAAGAGGGGGAAAACAAATTAACAATGTCTTAATAATACTTTCTAGAATAAAAGAAACTTCCTCCATTTTTTTAATCTTCTTGTTTGCTTTGTTGTGGACCTTGTGGTCTTAAAAACGGAATTTTGACTGTATTTCCCAACATTTATATGATTTTTTTCATTGAAAAAATTATTTATAAAAGATATTTTGATAATAAGTGTAAATATTTATTTTTATTTTTCCAGCATTTTTATGGTCAAAGTTGGGAAAAAAATAAATAGAGAAAGTACCTCCTAAAATAATGGACACATAGCTAAAGTGCTCATTACAAAATTAGTACTTCCTCCATTCAACTCCACTCTACCACTTTCTTTTTTCACGTTTGTCAACGCGTATTTTACGCGCTAAATATCATTAGTTACGTATTTGCAAAAATTATAAAAGTTATATATTTTTAATGTACTCGTAAAGACGAATAAAACAAGATCCCACATGAATATATTTCCACTTGCGTATCGAGAGAAAATCGAAATGGAATACACAATTGTGAATAGTGTATAAAAGTGAAATATGTAGAGTGGAGTTGAATGGAGGAAGTACTAATCAATTATTCTTATGTTTGATTTGAACACCGATATTTTCTTCCTGCAAATATTTTTTTGATTTCTTGAAAATAAACAATAATCAATAAATTAAAGAACAGTAATAGTGTTCACTGTTCAGTAACACTCCTAGGAAGCAAATTGTGACTCTTCTCCCGAATCTCATCTACAAAGACCCGGAAATTGAGGTCGGAGGATCCGCTATCGGCTATCGCCTCTAAGGCAGCAGCCTTCCATTTCAGGGCATTGTTCTTCATCTCATTAGCTTTAGGCCCCGATGTCGCTTCCCTTACGCACCTCTCAACTTCGTCCCTAGGGATGATCCTTTTATCATGCTCACCCCTGCATAGTAATGCACCCATGCCAAATACGTCACAAAGGAACTTTGCATCGGTCACTTGGTCGCTCCATTGTGGGAATGCGATCACGGGCACACCTGAGGTTATTGCCTCCATGGTTGAGTTCCAACCACAGTGTGTCACGAAGCATGCTACTGCCGGATGTGCTAGTACTTGCTCTTGTGGACTGAAACTGATGATCTGTGGTAGTTAGGATAGCCATTATAATTAGTAATAACTAATAACGGAAGTGGATTGCCTTTATATGGTTCTAAATTTGAAATATAGGACAACTAAAAAAAGAATATGGAAACGAACAAATTAAACCGTATATGAAATATTTGGATAAGATTCGTGTAGTTTCCGGTGCAAGATTTGTCACGTCGTCAAACATATAATTTTGTCATTGATTGTTAATATCTTTTACCATCAATTTAAATTTACATTGAGATGATTCTCTCACGTGATATTAGAGCATCGGTGACGGTTACAACACAGGCATCCCAGGTTTAAGGAAGTACGCCTATAATTGTAATTGTATCGATCTTTTATATTCAAAGTAAGAAGAGTAGAGTAAATAAGCATACCTTGCCCTTATCGCCAACTCTATCCAAGAAGCCTTGAGGCAATCTATGAGGTACTGAGCTCATATCTGGGTGTGGCGGCTTAAGAACCCACAAGAACGACACCCCGGCTGCCTCAAGTCCCTCCGCCAGCTCATCTATCTGCTCCTGCTTCAAGTACACAATTGTCCCCATCGATATGTACACTACCGAACCATCTGCCTGTCCATCGAGCCACTTCAAGCACTCTGTATCCGCTTTGTAGGAATCAGCTCTGACCCGATCAGAACCCGACACGGTCTTCTTGAACAGCGGCCCAATGGTCCGAACTGGGGTTGACCTTAGTAGTTTCGTTGTGAACTCTATTGTGTCCTTCTCTAGCTCATTGAAGGTGTCCATCAGAATGCAGAAGGGCTTTGTTATGTTTTTGTATTGTCCCAATATTGCCCTCCGTAGGAATGGATACGGCGTTGTTGGGTGCAGGAAAGTGGGGATTTCATCCCACTTGAGTAAGGGTAGGGTGGGAATTTCGACGTCGATGTCAGGGGTAGTTTCAGTAGGGAATGGGATTAGTTTGTTGTGGTAGTAATAGTGGATGAGGAAGGAGGCGCAGGATTGTGGCCAGAGCACGGCACTAGGCAATCCCACTTCCTCCGCCACGTCAGACACCCACGGTATGAAGGAGTTGTTGATTAGGCACGATACAGGCCGATCCTCCTGCGCCATACGGTTCAGTGTGCCGAGAACCCAACGGCGACCCACAGACTCCAAGTGCAGGAGGTACTGGTCCATGTCTCGCCTCATGGGGTCGTCGTCTGTGAGTTCATCATCGATGAACTCAAAGCGGATGAACCCATCCCCAACAGGGACGGGGTCACCCGAGATGGAATCATTAGACTCACGAATACCACGACCGAAGTCCTCAGTCGTGGTGAAAGTGACCAAGAAGCCGGCGGAAGCTATACGCTTACCAAGCCGTAGGAGCGGATTTACATGGCCTTGACCGGGGAAAGAGATCATCAAGACATGTATTAGCTCAAGATGCTTATAGTTGATGACACCATTTTCTGAACCCATTTTTGTGAGTTTTATTAGTCTTCAGAAATCTGAGTTGCTCAGGCTGTTGTGGCAAATTTGGACATCAACTCCTTATATACTAAATTGACGAGCCAGAGTGGCAAAACGAGAAATGTTTTTCGTTTCCAATTTTTTGGAGGGTATTTACCAAACTTAAATGCATCGATTTTTGTGACCACACAGAAAACCTAGTTGCCAAATTGTTGGGGACATATGTGACCCAAAATCTCATTATAGACGGCACATATCCGTCTATAACTAAAGACGAGCCAAATACAATACCACATTCCTAATAGGACAAGCAACAAGTGGGGTGGTGGGAACAAAAAATGTCACCACTTTCAAGCTATTTGGCCCGTCTTTAACTATAGACGGATATATCCATCTATAGCAAGACTAACTGATAATTTGGTACGAGTTTGTGACATTTCTTCCGCAGCTGATAAGTGATCAACTGTAAATCTGGAATATAAGAGTCTGCCTTCTAACATTATACGGTGTATATTACTCATTTACTCGTAATCAATCAATAAATCAATACTATATATTAATTCAAGAAATTAAGGGACTTCCATGTAATTACATAAATTTATATACATTAATTATACTATATAGTTTTAAATCGCTAGCGCCGTGTGATGGACCTGAACAACGGACTTCAATGTACATATTATATAGTTTTGGTTAAAAGTATAAATTTAGAGAATATTAGAATATGGCGAGTTTCCTTAAAATAAACGGGTCCCGCTTATGGTATTAATTAGTATAAATATGTTAATTATTTAACATACATAAATATAATATAAGTATATGTTATATTTTGGAAACTATTAAAAACTAAGTAAATCAATTCAGATTTCCAAAAAATATAATATTCCATAATTCATTAGATTTGTAATTTAATTAGTAAATAATAATGATTGCTATTAAATAATATTCTAATCTAATATTTCACATTTATTTAAATATATAACTCTAATACAACTAGATAATCAACAATATTATGATAGTAATCTTCTATGTGAGTAGTAAAAGCAACAATAATATATAGCAACGGGACTAGTGAAAGGCATACTAGCAGCAACGAGAGTAGTGAAACTAACAATAATAAATGCGGGAGTAGTGAAAGAAAAAATAATGACGGCGGGAGAAGTGAAAGTAATAGTAGTCACAACACATGTAATGAAAGTAACAGTAGGAACAACGGAAAGAGTATGAAAAATTAACTAACAATTCGATTTTAAGAAAATATTAATTTATTTAAATATACGAGCGGTTTGACAAAACTAACGGGTTAACCGTAAAAATAGCAGGAATAATAAAACAAACAACAGTAACTGAAGAAGTAGTGAACGTAGTAGTATTAACAGGGGATGTAGTGAAAGTAATAATATTAACAGCGGGAGAGGTGAACGTGTCTCATAATTTGTTGATTAATTTTACCTCTCATCATAATTTCAATATATAAATTGTAAATGTATGTGTTAACCAAATTTAGAGAAATCATATTTTATAGAAAATAAAATTTAAATGTTAAATAAAGGTAGCCCGGGCGTAGCCGGGCACCAAACCTGGTTGACAAGTATTCTTGAGCAGTTAACAAGCAAAAGTGGAAGGTGATACAGATACACATTGTGTATGGAATTTTCATACACAACCCAATAATATTGTGACACGTGACAAATTATAGTTAACTTTCATTAGTTAGTTTAAGGGTAGATTAGTAATTTAGCATTTGTTGTTAAATTGTTAGCACATTTAGTTAACTAACTAAGTCAAACCTCAAAAAACGATGTTGGTGAGGCTTGAACCCATGACCACTTGGTTTAGATGGCCTTGCTATTCCCATTATGACATATCCATCTTGTTTACATTTTTGTATCTATTTTAATATATATTTTTGTTAAGACATGAGTTCAAATAATATGTACATATATATATAATAACTATTAACTGTACCTCTAACTTATATTCAATGTACCTTCATTATAAAATTAATGTACATATTGAGTTAGTTCAATGTACTTGATAAAATTAACTAAATATTTTATGTACCTATGGTAATTTTTATTTTTAATTATAATTACATAATTATTATAAAATTTACATTCATGTAGAGTAAAAGTCAACTAACGGTTGAATAAGATAAAACCATATCTCGTAAAAAACAAAGAAAATTTGAAAACATTTGTTTAAGTAAAACCATATCCGTTTGAAATTTCAATAGTGCTCGGTTTTATTTGATGGTACACCGTACCATATGCGCTTGAAATTACAGTATACCTACTTTCAAAACAATATTTGGTGGAGATTTAGTGATGTTTCTCACGGTTCTCAATTCTCATCATGTTGGTGGTTCTCACCGGATCCTAACCTACATTGACTATATTATATATGTACATCTTATAATAAATATTGTACTTAACTATATCTGTTGTGAAATAAAGACAAGATATAATAGAGAAAACGTAGAGAGAAGAAAAGAGAGACAAAACTATGTATTATTGCATTATGAGGGGGTTTATATATACACACAAGATAGGGTAGAGTTTCCATAATATAATATCTCTAGAATATTCTAACATATGGACATCCATATAATATTACATAATAATATTTCATAACACTCCCCCTTGGATGTCCATTACTGAAGAAGATGTCTCGTTAAAAACCTCACTAGAAAAACCCCTTGTGAAAAACACTGGCGAAGGAAAAGAGTACACTAATCTTCAAACACGCATAATAATAGTTGCCTCGTTAAAACCTTTCCATGGAAAACCCGATGGGGCAAAACCATGGATAAGGAAAAAGAGTACAACGCGTGTCTACTCCCCCTGATGACTACATAACTTGATATATCTTGAAATGAACCATGATTTAACGTAACTTCTCGTCTCGATAGTTGAATAAAATCCATTGTAGTTGATAAACTTGATATCTTCAAATCCTTGATAATTTCTATCTTCATATTTCATTAGAACTCACAATCTGGATGTAGTCATTTGTGATGACTCTTGGATCTTTATTTCAAATAAACTTCCACAATAGTGATAGGGAATTTCTCGATAGATGACATAATATTATATGTCAAGAATAACTCGTCTTAATAATCATAGCGTATCAATGCGCTTATTGTGCTATCTCGTTAAAACCTTGCTAGAAAAAACTAACTGGGACAAAAAAAACTAGTCGAAGGGAAAAAGAGTGTAGCTATCATTCCTTAATTCCTTGTCTTAGGGAGAATCACTCCGATAATTATTGAATAATCATCCAATACCTTTGAGTCATTTTGTTTGCTAAACCATATATGTATGGATTGACATTTTCATTGTAGATTTTCACTACATTATTCTAATCGTCATAGTACTTCTGGACCATAAACTCATTTCACATGTTTAATTAGCAAGAAACTCATTCAAATCTAAATTTCAATATGCTCAAACTACAGGTTGAGACATCAAGTAAACTCTACAGGAGTTTAAGTGTTCCATTTTGGAAATAATCACGAACTTTTTAATCGTGTCATAGAGGTTCATATATAATCATGAGTTCCCAAAACTCAATTAATCAAACATTATCATTTGATAATCACTTATAAAAAGCTCCTATAAGGAGTAATCCTCGTTGGAATATCTCATAAGATAACAGTTCTCCTTTTAAAATATTTATCAAAATATATGCATGCATATGATA
This sequence comes from Silene latifolia, assembly GCF_048544455.1. Taxonomy (NCBI): domain Eukaryota; kingdom Viridiplantae; phylum Streptophyta; class Magnoliopsida; order Caryophyllales; family Caryophyllaceae; genus Silene; species Silene latifolia. The sequence continues at coordinate 45,138,177 of NC_133536.1, forward strand.
TGTAAGTAATTCTTCTAAAACAATGCAATAACTTATATAAAATAAAACTAATTAATATGCAAATGAACTTAATCTCTAAATACACATGATGATGACTCGATAATGCAAACTGTACAGTTTCTTTTCCAATATTCATAATTGCAATTGACTTCAAATCAATGGATGGACTTCAGGTCCATGAGCTCATTCATAATCATTGATTACGTGTCAACAATAAAATTGGACTTATTTATAAGATCCCCATTATCGAGTTCATTAAATTCCGCGCGCAAATACATATCGGTTTTTTTAAATATATCGATATATAATTTCAACATCTCGCGATATTGTCAGTACTGAATCAGTGATATCTGAATATATTTGGTACCATTCCTTTTTTATATAGGCCATCTATTATCATTCAGATATCTATGTCACTTCCGGGACATCCAAATTTCTTTACTCCATAGGAGTACCAACTGCTCATGCTTGCCGTTTTCTTATTACTTGAAATATGTGAACCGATATGACTCTCACACTACATTCCATGTGCGGCTATTGTTCAATTTGGCAAGAATCTAATTTTCATTACATATATTTTCTATGACTAATTTATAGCTCGCCATACCACATATAGGGCTAATCTGTCTATAATAAAATCATAGATTTTAATGTGTGAACATATTTTGATAAGGTGATAAAAGTGGTATCATAATACATCTTCATAACCAAATGAATACCATCGTTTCTAATTCCATGAACCTCTATTTGATGTATTTCATATTGAAAACAAACCACTGAACTTCAGGTCCAGTTGAGGATAATATACTTGTTTGTTTTTACTAGTTTTTCCTTATCATATGTTCTCCCCCTGAGGTGGTAAAAACTATCTATACTAGATAGATTTAATGGGCAATAAATCATTATATCCACCTTAATTGTCTTATGCAGTTGGTTTTTCAATGTGCTGAATCACAATGCCCAATTTGGAGACTAACGATTCCATATAATAATCAAACTGTGATCTCCAATATCAAATATACTCAGTCTTCGTGTAATGTCTTGCCTTTAATAAATTTACATGAGAGAGTTTCAGCACTTATATTTTCCTTAGGATAAACTTCAGGTTTATCAAAACGGGTATAATAAGAACCCGGATGGCCTTACTATGTCACATCTGAATTATTTCATGTCAACTTTCTAAGAATCCGGCCAGATAAATGATGTGACATTAGACACAACATGTGTCTCAATACTTAGGTAAGACTTATCAACATTCCTTATTGGAATATTGATAAGTCTTACCTAAATACTCTTACCTAAATATTGAGACACATGTTGATAAATCTTACCTAAATATTTTGAAACCTAAATGGAATAAGGAACATGTGTCTCAATATTCTCTCTCATTCCACGACCTACTCTGCAACCTACTCCGACACCGTCGCATTCCGAAACCATCTACCACCTGACAAACCACCACTACCCTTCACTAAAACGACCCTCCCAACCTGACACTACCACCGTGCCTCCGTAAAACACCCCAAGAAGGACCAATCTTGGACCACCAACGGTGCCTCCTATTTTCTAAGGCTGGATGAATGCATCGTATTCGAATCCTCCTTTGTTTCTCTGTCGTTTTCCTCCACTATTTCTAGGTTGTCTCATGAATTAATTCTTTCAATAGATTTAGGTTTTGCGTTTTCTAGGTTTACACAAAAAAAAAGAAAAATTAAAAAAGAAAATTCAATCTCACGTCAATGGAAAGGTTCATGATCAATTATTCAACAATGGACAATCGAAAACGAAAGCAGGTGACATCGAATTGAGAATTAGCTCGTCGATTGAGGATGAGGAAGCAAAAACATATGAAGGAGTTGAGCAGGGATGGTCAAGCGATGGAGTTTCGGTTGGCGGCAGCGCCGTAGCGGTGGTTGAACGTTGCCGTGCTGTAGTGTTGTACAATAACGTGGTTTTTTTTCTTTTTATTTGTTAGAATTTTCTCAATACAGTACAACAAGAGAGGGAGGGAGGGAGGGGAAATGAGAAGGGCAAAATAGTCCAAAGTGTACTACAATGAGAAAAATGTGTACTGCGAAAATCAACACCCTATATCTAACATGCCAAAAACTCATAAAATACTGACACACTAAACAAAATAATTAACAAATGGCTATCTATCAGTCACCGTAAAACAACAATTAATTAAATAAAATAAAATAAACTTAATAATTATCATGTGCCAAATATTAACAGAAGCCATAGACAGCGATGCATATGAATTGATTAATAAATTACTAATACACCTTTAACCATATTAACAAAAAAACCTTGCAATCAAAATATGGTGACTGGAGAGGCAGCTTCAAAATCATATATATGGTCATAAACTCAGAACATTGAAATAGAAAACTAAGTTTGTACTCCGTACAAAACTACCGCATGATAGGGAAATTACTTGCTCTTGTCATAATTAACAAATTGACAACATAGTTATATAGAACAACTTACATGTTTAAGATAATACGTCTCCTTGTCTTTTTTTTTTTTTTCAATTCAGCTGGTTAGATTTCGTGTAGATGACATAAATGTGAAAAAAAATATCAAATATATTGTCAATATACTAGGCAAAAACTAATGTTATCCTTATTCACACAATTTAATCATGTTATGTGTGTCAATTAATACTTATTTTACATTTGCGTTGACTACACAATCATCATTAAAACAACAATTTAAACTGATAAAACGTACTCCGTAATAGGCAAGATATGAAAAATGGAAATATGTAAACAATGTGAATTTTCGGTCACAAATCTCATTATCCTTAAATACTATGAATTTCTAGTCATAGTTTCATTATTTACAAACACTATGAACTTCATGTCATAGTGCGAATGCCAATATTTCAACCCGTAAATAATTTTCCCTTTCTCGCATATACGAGTCTCACGGGGATTTTCATGAGATATTCACTTTTATACAATATTGTCATTTCTTTCAATGAACAAATTTGACTCAATAAGGCCACATTATTAAGCTCAATTAATAAGGCTTCTTTACTTGCCTTATCAAATGCCACATTATTAGGCTCAATTAAGGCCGCAATATTAGGCGTATCATACTGCCATATTCTCGATCTCTGCTATAGACAGAGTCTTTATGAGATGTCACATTCACTTCAAGGAGTGGATCAAATTTCATATCTCGTTATACTGTTCAACTTCAGGTGAACAAGAATCAATTCGCAAATAAATTTGCCTTTTATAAAGATTACTTTAAATTGAAGAGCGATTCATATACTCATAGACGTGGACTTCTAGCCACTTACACTTATACAATATGAATATATTGTACTGCTGAGACGGTGTTAAATTATTACACACCTTTAAAACTTTGAACTTCTGGCCAAAGTTATAATATAGGCATATTTCTCATCTTTATAAAATAAATATTTTGGAACTTGAGGCCAAAAATTATATGATATGTCCCTTTTCAAAACTTGTATATATTTTGTAACAAATGATCCGTACTTCTTTTTAGATACAGGAATCAAAATCTTGACGATTGTAAAACAAAATTAAGTACTTATACGTATATGGAAGAAAATTCTACTAGAAAAACTTACCTGGGATGATTAAGTATGATAAACACGAGCTATTATCTTTGTTGTATGACCATCTTAATTATTATGACTTCCCCCACTTTCCTTCTATCAATTCGTTTTTTTTGACAGTTTAATTAATGAGCGTTTCGTGCTCATAACGTGTTGTGAAATAAAGACAAGATATACTAGAGAAAACGTAGAGAGAAGAAAAGAGAGACAAAACTATGTATTATTGCATTATGAGGGGGTTTATATATACACACAAGATAGGGTAGAGTTTCCATAATATAATATCTCTAGAATATCCTAACATATGGACATCCATATAATATTACATAATAATATTTCATAACAATATCAAAGTATTTAGGTTTATTTGAATTATGTACCAACCACGTTTCAACGAATCACCAGGTACCTTAATTTTTTTAGGAGGTACATTAAAAAAATCTTTACGTTTATGTTTTGTATGTAAATATAAATTATTACGGAGTAATAAATAATGCATAATCTCCTCATTTATCTTATGATCTTATATTATATTTTAGTGATTCCTAATTTATAGGAATTATACAAAACTATAGATTATATAATCACATACCAACTATGTAAAATCAAAGCTAATATAATTACATTTCCTAAAATATTACCAATCTAATATGAACAAAGTATTAAAAAAAATTATTATCGAAAAAAATATTATTTGGTTGGTATTTAGCGGATACGATACTAGCATTTCGGCTGATTTAGTTAAGAGGCTAGGTATTTTGCGGATACGGTACTGGCATTTGGGCTGATTAGTTACGAGACTAGACCATTAACTCGTTTTATAAATTGAGACTTCAATTTCGTTAATTTAATCTTTTATAAAAATAATTATAGAAAAGTTAATCATAAAACAATGACGTGACATTAAAATTTTATACTCCCTCCGCTTCAGTTTTTACATTTGCTTAAAATACCCCTCACAAAGAATAAAAGAGACAAGCAAACAATTAAGACAAGCGGAGTAATATACTACGCATATTATAATTCAAATTTATTATCGAAATAAGCAACAAGGAAATCTTATTTACAAATAAATATTTGAGTATTTGTAATATATTTAAACGGCTGATATTCACTGTCACGAAACTCTTGAATACCTATTTATTTAGTTCAACAATTGAACAATTTATCATGTGCAATTATATTTGCACAACTTTAAAACTTTAACACGATATATATCGCTTTAATTAAAAGTGTCATTCAAATTTTAATAAAAAAATCACGGCTAACTATAAAAGGATCGACTACCATAAATTCAACAACATATTTAAAAAGACAACCCGTGCATTTCGTGCACGGGATTAAAACTAGTAAATGTACAATTTGTAATAACTATAGGTACATATCATGTTCCCTACAATAACCTTATTTATTAACTCAAATCTAATAAAGCTATATACCAAAAGAAATACGCAAATGACAACAACATGAATGTGTCATAGTGGTAATAGCAACTGCACATTAACCAAAAGGTTGTGGGTTCAAACCTCACCAACTACATTTTAGACATTTGACCTAAAGGTTGAATCGTCGTTAACCACTGGTGGCTGTTGACCATCGTTGACCCGACGCCGACCGCTGTTAACCGACAGTGAACCGCTGCCATTGACCATTAGAGTTGACCGGAGTTTACAACTTAACTACATATATTAAATTACTAATCTAACCCTTAATTAACCACTAGAAATTACTCATACACAATGTGGATCCGTAGCCTTATTGAGCAAAAGTTATTGGGTAGATAACAATTTTTTTAAAATAATACTCCCTCTGATCCACACTAAAGGTAACACTTGCTTTATCACATTTTTCTAGGCACGTTTTGCAACGTGAATATTTTTAGTTATACATTATTAAAAATTATAAAAATTTAATATTCTTGTAGCATTCATGACGATAAATTAAACAAGATCTAACATGACTATATTTTATCTTATAGATTAAGAATAGTATCAAAGATTCCCTAAGAGCATGAATAGTGCCAAAAAGCAAGCGTTACCTATGGTGTGGATCAGATGGAGTACTCACAAATAAAATATTTATTATTTTGGGTTATTTTTAAAATTATTTGTCAAAATGGTGTCCACGTAGGTACACGATTTTTGAACCTGGAACACAGAGCCATTACTAATGGCGTGTTTATAGTGACTAAAAATGTCAGACTTACAAAGAATATAGGAAAGCCAAACACGCCACTGTGAGTGACGAGTCTAATATTCTAGTAAAAACACCAATGAAAATGGCGTGTCTAATTTGTTGTATTGAACTCCAAAGCAGTGGCTTATGGTGACTAGGACCTTATAAACCGCTATTACCAGTGGCATGTCTATGAGAAGAAACAAGCTGTTAGTAATGGCTTGTCTATTCAGCTATGTTGAATTTCAAGGAAGTAGCCACTGATCTCTAGTGACCTTAAACACGCCATTAACAGTGACTTTTTATTTGAAGGAAACATGCTAGCAGTTCTAAGACTATACAACTGGAGTACAATATTATTGTATCTCGAAGGTTATTTTAGTCTTTTTTCAAATACTTTTGCAAAAAAAAAAGTAACGTAATCTAATTTTCAATCCAATCCTTCTCTCTCTCTGACTGCTTCAATATTTTTCTAACTACTCTTCATCTTCCCTCATCATCTAGTTAATGAATCATCTTCTCCCTTCAATTATTATGATTAATTGACTATGCGGAATAAATCATATGACGTGACTTGTGAGCATGATCTTGAAGGAATATTTTTATCCAAAATTTCTAATGCATGAAAATAGTTGAAGCTCGTATTATTTTTACATTAGCTCGTATTCTTATGTGCTCGTATTTTAAAGCTTGTGATCCTTTTAAGCTCGTATTCTTTTTACTTTAACTCGTATTCAGATCTTAATAGCTCGTATTCTCATGTACTCATATTCTTTTAATAATAGTTCATATGATTGATGAAGAAATTTATCTCAAAGTATTGTTAGATGCATTTTTCCTTCTTGATGATGATGTAAATTGCTTCTCGTTCACCGAAATATTGTTAGATGAGTTTTTCCTCCTTGACGATGATATCAATTGTTTCCCTTTCACCATTTTAGAATCAACGTTATGGAGAAGGGAGATTTGTTGACTGTCGTTTAAGAGAAATTTAGAGAAGGGAAAGAGGAGGGTTTGTCGACCGAAGAGAAATCAGAATTAGGGAAAAAGGAGATGCGTAGAAATTTTTTTATTTTTATTGGACTTAAATAATTTAATATATAATATATGGACCTTTTGTACAATGCTACTGTACAACAGGTTATAGGATCTTATTTGGGACATGCTAGATATGCGTTTTTTTTATATCATTTATTTTATTTTTAAATACATCATCCAACTTCCCCTCCTCCATTATACCACAGTAGAAAAGAATACGCAAACACAATTGCCGAGAATAGTGTTTGCACACAAAACATTGTGATATGAGCGCGGAAGCACTTAATGAACTTTAACGAACTAGGGAATGTGTCACGTCATATTCGTGACTGACTCGTGAAAACAGTACCGAAAACAAAGAACAAATTACGATATTTAGTCCGTAGTTCTACCACGAATCCGATGTTATTAAGGAAAAAAATGGAGTTCAATCCTCAATCGCCAAGTCGAAGTACACTTTCAAATTTTGTAGACAAACCGATCGGAAATGAACAAAAGCTTGCAACGGTTTTTGTTTATTTCAAAACTTCAAAATCAATAATCTTTTTCATACCCTAGAATACCGTACAACTCTAACTTAAATATGCCTAACTTGCGAACCATAAAAGACTCCTAAGCTAACTAAAAAAATAATTAAATCATCCTAAACTTAATTTAACAGCTCATATAATAACTAATTCACAATGAACAATTTTTATTTATCTAAACTACTTCCTATAATCCGAACTCAGCTCACCCGCGTTCGATCCCTACCCAAGTACTAAATTATTTAATAAGTCGTCATCAGGAATTGTAGCACATTGTCTATTAAAACAAAAATAGCATTTACACACCACATTGTTTGTGTAACATCTCATGAAGTTATGAAATTAAGTTGTCCCATATCGTAAAAATAAGAGTCTTGTGATACAAGGTCTTGTGCTTTTGGACTTATGTGAGGACAAAATAATGGCCCAAAGATGCACATCCCATCTTATTAGGTTGTGTTACGACGGTGGCGGATCGAATTGCTATAGTTTGAGCAAGAACGTATTCTAAAAAATACGGATTCCTTCAAAAAACCTTGATGATGCTTGGTGTTGAGAATGGGAGAAATAGGTATTTATTCAGTCAAGTCGGTTTATAAAGTGCCCATGGGATTGTGGGATGAAGAAGAGGGGAGCTCGAATAGGTCGAAAGAACAGTGGCTTTGGAATCGCATATGGAGTGCTAGAGTTGTACCTCGTGTCAAACTCTTCTGGCAGTTTTGCAATAATGAGTTACCTACTATATGAAACCTCGCCTTAAGAGTCCAATTCTAAGGTAAATGCTTGTCTGATTTGCTGCTACGAAGTAGAGACTTGTCTTCATCTCGCAAAGGTATGTGAGTGGGTTGAAGGGATTTGGGATGGTATGGAGCTAGAAGTGAAATTGGAGATGAGTTATGAGCGAGTGAGGGAGTGGGCAGAGGATGTGTGGAGAGAGTGAGAGACTATAATGAGGGCGAGAGGGAGCTATTCATGATAGGAGTTTGAACGATTTGGGAAACAAGGATTATAGTGGTCTTCGATAACGTTCAGGCGGCGTGGGCGGAGTTGGTAGTAAGGAGGGTGAGTGAGATTGTATTTGTGAGGAAGCTGGAGTAAAGTGTAACACCCTCATTTATCCAAGAGTCTTAACTAGGCCTTCCTAGATAAAAGTGTGGGATTTATCTGTATGCATCCCTTTAAATATAAGGACTATAACGAATTAATCATGATGAAAGCATGTCATAAAATAAATTGCATAAACAAAAAGGGTAAAGAGATGACGAAATAACCTTCGGTCCTAGCTAATTCGGCCTATGAACAATATCGCAATGATATTCTCCAATCAGTTGCACCCAAGATGCTCCGAGAAAAACCCTTTGATTTTGCTAGAATCGATTCCTAAATTTTCTGAAAAATTTTAGGTTATTTTTGTGTTTTTTCTGATGAGAGGAGGCAAGAAGCAGTGAAAAATTAGGTTAGGATTATTCGGGTAGAACATTGAGCTCCCTCTTCCTCTTATTCTAACCGAAAAAGAGGAGTGAATGGGGAGGTATTTTTACCCTCCTAATTTTCGGCCCAATGCTAACCGAAATAAGAGAGACCCATTTCTCTTTTTTCGGTTTTTCCAAAAATGTATAAAATGTGTTAAATTGTCATCTAGTGAGGATCGAACCCATGACCTCTTGGTTTGAGTACCCTCACTATTACCACTATGACACATTCATCTTGTTGATATTAAATATAACCGATTACATTTAATTACGAATTAACAGATTAATTCATCCAAGCTAACATTACATACATTTAATTAAATATAACTTATTATATTCAATTTACGAATTGACAGTTAATTCGCCTCAACTAATATTATTTAATCTTCATTAAATAATTGTCTCATCAACACATTGACTAACTGTTTAGTAATATAAGGCATCAATGTGATTATATTTCTATAACCACATCTCTCAAACACATCCTATATGTGTGACCTTTAGGGACCAGTTGATCACCGTCATCTATATGATAATAACGTCAAACTTTCTAGCAAGCCAACCGTTATTAGGTAATCGTTAATCAACTGATTAAAATACGAAGTATACCCTTGTGAACCTTTAAGAGATTTATTAATGTTATCACACTAATTTGTGGAGGACACAAGCTCCAACAAACTCCCACTTGTCCTCACAAGTGTATGTGCGATAACCGATTCTCATATCCTAAAATTTCTCCCACTCAATGTAAAACAATTTGCAAATCCGTATTCACAAAGGTCGTATTTTACAAGCGATCATCATCAAGAGTGGTTTCCCCGACTAGAGAGTAACTTAACTGATAAACGAATCATCATTCGAGCATGGCCATGCATTTCAGTTACAACTCCTCGAGTGGCCCTGAGAAATAACTATACCTGATAAGGGTTGGATATTTTCCTCAACTCGAATCCTGAGATGTAAGCACGATGATGAAATGACCCGAAAAAAAATCTACTTAGCCTCCGATTCACGGCAGATCCGTGAGAAAGAAACCAAAGTCACCCAAAAACTGCCTTAATCTCAAGAGACAATCGATAGTCAAAAGAATCGACTCTAAGAACACAATGGATGTCCTATCCACGACCTGGCACCGAATGTTTTTAAACATTTAGGACTCCATTACGTTGTCACAAAAAGTTGTCCTACGAGGTATCGTTATAATCTCGCATCTCGTGATCGATCACCAACCGTTTGACTTATGGCACGTTGAACCCACCATCAATCGATCGCACAATATAATAGTCGGAGTTATCACTCACATTGGCGATTACGGACCAAAACAAATATAATGTAATTCATTCACTTTGTGGCGTTCATTGTTGTCGATAATCCACATGAAAAACAAAATATTATAAAAACGATGAAGTTATAAATAGTTTATGAAAAAGATAACGTATCGAATTCATAATCAACTACTATAACTCAGGTACACGTTTAATTCTCATGGAAATAACGTGCCCTCCATGCTTATAATATTTCAATGGCTTAGTAGTAGAATCTGCTACAACTTCCTGTTTGGAACTATTCCAGCTGACCGCAACACCATTAAGAGTAACAACAAATCTAGACTGAGATTTCTAATCATCTCGATCCGTTTGGAAGCTAGCATCTGCGTAACCGATTGCGCATAGCTTAGTATCTCCTCCATAAGTCAATACCCTATCCATACTCCTCCCTAGGTACTTGAGGATATTTTTAACAGCTATCCAATGTGTTTCACCTGGATTCTTTTGGTACCGACTCGTCATACTCAATGCATATGCCACGTCTGGACGTGTGCATATCATGACATACATGACTGATCCTATTGCAGATGCATAAGGAACACGACTCATGCGCTCAATCCCTTCAGGCGTCGTGGGTGACTGAGACTTGCTCAACTGCATCACAGACGTCATTGGAAGGTTCCCCTTCTTGGAGTTGGTCATGCTGAACCTCTCAAGAATCTTATCCAAATAAGACTCCTGACTAAGTGATAACGTCCGTCGTGATCTATCTCGGTAGATACGGATTCCCAAAATGCGTTGTGCCTCACCCAGATCTTTCATCTGGAAATGGTTCTTCAACCATCCTTTAACCGAAGGTAGAAGAGGAATGTCATTCCCAATCAAGAGTATGTCATAGACATACAATATCAAGAATACAAGCTTACTCCCACTCGACTTGGTATATAAGCATGGTTCCTCGACCGATCGAGTAAAACCATACTCTTTTATCACCTGGTCGAAACGATGATTCCAACTCCGAGAAGCTTGCTTAAGTCCATAAATGGGACGCTTAAGCTTGCATACTTTCTTAGGATGTTCAAGATCTATGAAACCTTCGGGTTGCACCATGTACAACTCTTCCTCCAAATAACCGTTTAAGAAGGCGGTTTTTACATCCATTTGCCAAATTTCATAGTCATGAAAGGCGGCAATCGCTAAGATTGTCCGAATAGAACGTAGCATGACTACAGGTGCAAAAATCTCATCATAATGCAATCCGTGCACTTGAGTGAAACCTTTTGCCACTAGTCGTGCCTTATAGGTATCTGGTTGCGCGTCTACATAACGCTTTATTTTGTAAAGCCATTTGCACTGTAGAGGTTTTACCTTATTAGGTAAATCAACTAGATTCCATACGTTATTCTCATACATGGAGTCCATCTCGGATTGCATGGCTTCGAGCCATAGCTTTGAGTCGGAACAGGTCATGGCACCTTTATAGGTAGCGGGTTTATTACTCTCCAAGAGTAAAACGTCATTCTCCTCGACCATACCAATGTATCTGTCCGGAGGATTAGAGACTCTACCCGACCTCCTAGGTTCCTCAGGAATATTAACCGTATCATCAGTTGGAGGAGCAACTTCCTCTATCTGTTCCTCGGCTATTGGTTCTGGAACCTCCGACAGCTCGAAGATTCTATTACTTGTCTTGTTCTCGAGAAATTCTTTCTCTAAGAACTGCGCTCCGACCCGAGTCCCCACGTCCGCGTCGCACTAGCCGCAACAAAAACTCGATGTTCGGTAGGCGAATAGAAGTAATGACCAAATGTTCCTTTTGGATAACCTATAAAGTATGTCTGGACCGATCGCGGGCCGAGCTTATCCTCGTGTCTCCACTTGACATAAGCCCCGCAGCCCCAAACCCGAATAAAGGACAAGTTAGGGACCGTTCCCCTCCACATTTCATATGGAGTCTTGTCGGCAGCTTTAGTCGGACTTCGGTTAAGTATAAGAGCAGCTGACAAAAGAGCATAACCCCATAATGAATTAGGCACTACCGTGTGACTCATCATGGATCGAACCATATCCAGTAAGGTTTGATTTTTCCGTTCGGACACACCATTTAATTGAGGTGTTCCAGGTGGAGTTAACTGTAGTACGATTCCACAGTCTTTAAGGTGTTGATCAAACTCATTTGAAAGATATTCGCCACCCCGATCTGAACGGAGTGCTTTAACCTTTCTACCCAGTTGGTTCTGAACCCTGTTCTGGTATTCCTTGAATTTCTCAAAGGACTCACTTTTATGCTTCATTAAGTAGACATATCCGTATCTACTCAAAGCGTCCGTGAAAGTGATAAAATATCTATAGCCATCTCTAGCGGTAATTGACATAGGTCCACAAACATCAGTATGTATGAGTCCTAATAGGTCACTAGCGCGCATTCCAACACCTTTGAAGGAAATTCGAGTCATATTGCCAATGAGACATGATTCACACGTGCCATATGTAGAAAATTCGAATGCGGGAATAGTCCCATTATCGACGAGTTTATTTACGCATTTCTCATTTATGTGTCCCATTCGACAATGCCATAGATAGGTTTGATCTTTGTCACCAACCTTTAATTTCTTATTATTCATGTGTAATTCTTCCGTGGTTTGATCTAAGATGTAAATTCCATTCATGGAAACTGCTTTGCCATAAATCATTTCATAAAAAGAAAATACGGCTATTATCCTTTATTGAAAATACAAAACCGTCTTTAACAAGTACGGAAACTGAAATAATGTTCTTAGATAAACTGGGTACATAGTAACAGTTATAAAAATAACTCAAAACCACTAGGGAGTTGGATTACGTATGTTCCCTTCGAGACTGCAGCAACTCGTGCTCCATTCCCGACTCGCAGGTCCATATCACCCTTTTTGAGAGGCATGATGTTCTTTAGGTCCTGCAAATAATTACACAGATGAGAACCACAACCAGTATCCAGTACCCAAGTTCCGAAACTTGCATGGTTTATCTCAATCATATGAATATAAGATGACATACCAACAGGAACGACGCGGCCTGCTTTTATGTCCTCACGGTACACGGGATAGTTCCTCCTCCAATGTCTAGTCTTGTGACAATGGTGGCACTCAATGTCACCGCCCTTGCTCTTTGTCTTGCCCTGTGAGCCACTAGTCTCACCAGGCCCACTCTTACCGTTTCCTGGCTTCTTGAACTTTGGCTTACCTACAGCTAGGTCGCCATGAGCCTTGCCCTTACCTTTACTTTTATTGGAAATCATGAGAACAACTTGCTTCATGCTCCCACTCAATTTCATATCCTTCTCGGTCTGTACAAGAAGGGAGTGTAGCTCATGAGGACTCTTTTTCAAGTCATTCATGTAGTAGTTCGCCCTGAAAAGGGCAAAACCATCATGAAGAGAATGAAGCATTCGGTCAATGACAATGCTCTCACTGATTTTGCAATTAAGTGCCTCCAATTTCTCGACATTCTCAATCATGTTAAGAATGTGTGGGCTAACCGGTTGGCCCTTTTGGAGTTTCGCATCAAACAAGCGACAGGTATGCTCATAAGTAACGATTCTCGGTGCCTTTGAGAATTCGTTAGTGAGCGTGGTGAAAATCTTGTTTGCACCTTGGGCAATGAAGCGTCTCTGCTAATTGGTTTTCATTGCAAAGATGAGTACGTTCTTTATCGCACCCGCTTCCATAACGAAATCACTATAAGCGAGTGACTCGTTGACTCCTGCATTGGGGCCTGGGTTTACCGGTATTGGCTCAGTTAAGTACCCGAGCTTACCGTCGAATGGCGAGATTCCGTAGTGCTTTGCCTCCCAATCCGCAAAGTTGGACCCATCATTTTTCGGACGTGTGAACTGATTCATGTTGTCCATAAAAACTTTCACCAGACGCGCGATCAAGTGTGGCACTTGGCATTGGGATTTCGTTATTTCCAGCCATTTGTTGTAACAGTAAAATTAACGTGTTCTACACTGCGAAAAGAAAATTGAATAATAAGCCTATGCATCGATTTGATTTTTCAGTCTAATACAATACTGTTATAACGCGAAGACTCATGCATTTATACAATTGACCTTCTTCAAGAATTATATAAATGATCCCAAGACTCAATTTCTGTAAATTGATAAGCCCACCTCTTGGCTAATTCTACCTTTAGAATTCTTGGTCGATAAATTTACTCAGAAATTCTATCTTTAGTCCATTATAATCACGAGAAACTCTTCGGACTATAATGTTGAGATAAACTAAGTTAACACAAACTACTTACCCAACGTAGAAGGGGTCATATTATGCCTACCGACGAAGAAGGGATTCATAATTGTTTGCCCTTATAAAGACTAATCTCAATTTCCATTTTAGAGGAAGATCCCATCAACTTTATTTTAATTCATTTTAAGTGAACTAATATCTAGCATGCGTGAATGAATAAACTAAGGTGATGGCTTAATAAGTATGTGACATCTGTATGTCCATGAAAACTAACATACAATCTATATGAGTCAATTTTCATGCATTTTAGTAGTAGGTGGTTTGGTTTAGGCGGAATATAATGCATTAACTAGCATGTAAATGAAAAACAATAAGAATAGTAAAATGTAAAAACAATAATAGAGTCCTAGTGTGGCCTATCCTATCAAAATGAACATAAATACAAGTTTGGAATCCATCCTTGGACCCGAGAAGCTTGTCTTGATGTTTCATCTTGATCCATGTAGCGGGAGTGAGGTCCAACCTCCATCTTTAGTCTTCTTTGAAATTACAATAAATAAAATTACATAATAAACCTATTTATTACATTCTAATTTCAAAAACCCAAAACTAAATAAATAAAAAAAGGAGATTCGAGATCTCATAATTACATAAAAATTATGTTTCCTTCATTACGAAAACATAATTTGACTAAGGCCACACTAAGTATCACAAATTACAACCGATTGCAAAAATACGTAAATTAAACCATTCAAAAGATTCATTCAACTAAATAAAATGCATCAACTAAAAAAATTAAACATGCAAGACATAATTCTTTAATTATGTAGATTAATTTTATCCAAACCACCCATTTAAATTATCAAATTAAGTGACAATTCCTCAATTAATCACATTAATTTCAATCTTAATTCATATTAAACTTGTAATATGAATTTAATCCGTCAAAATTTTAAACTGCTTTAAAATGATTAGGTATCCATGAATTATGAACTGTTTCACAATAATTAATTGGCCACAACAACCCCAAAAAAATTTCTTTAAAATTTATCTCGGTAAAAACCGAAACAGCCCAAAGAAAACTTTTCTCGATTTTACAGCTAAAACCGAAAAAAAACAATTTTTTTTTTTTTTAAATCATCCAAAGATGTGAACAAATGAAACCATTTTTTTTTTTTTTTACTTTTCTCTCGGCTGGATAGACAAAACAACAAAAACAGCCCGTTTTTATTTCTTTCTTCTTGCGGTTTTTCTGTAAAAACCATAACAAAACAATTTTTTTTTTTTTATTCTGGCCACTGTGAACAGTAAACACATGAACAGTAACAGAAAAAAAAATTTCTTTTCTCGGATGCTTTTCAAATCGGCATAAACAAAAACAGCCGTAAAAAACTTTAATCAATTTTTCAGGAGAAACCGAAAGGAAAAAAAAGAATTTTTTTTTTAAAGTACTGTTCATCCGTGAACAGTAACGGAAACGAAAAAAAAAATTCCACAGCTCAAAAAAAAAATCCAACCGATTACCTTTTTTTTTCGCAAACCCTAATTATTGTTTACAAACAATTTTATGAAAATCATCAAAATTAAAATTCGTGGCCTTGGCTCTGATACCACTTGTGGGATTTATCTGTATGCATCCCTTTAAATATAAGGACTATAACGAATTAATCATGATGAAAGCATGTCATAAAATAAATTGCATAAACAAAAAGGGTAAAGAGATGACGAAATAACCTTCGGTCCTAGCTAATTCGGCCTATGAACAATATCGCAATGATATTCTCCTATCAGTTGCACCCAAGATGCTCCGAGAAAAGCCCTTTGATTTTGCTAGAATCGATTCCTAAATTTTCTGAAAAAATTTAGGTTATTTTTGTGTTTTTTCTGATGAGAGGAGGCAAGAAGCAGTGAAAAATTAGGTTAGGATTATTCGGGTAGAACAATGAGCTCCCTCTTCCTCTTATTCTAACCGAAAAAGAGGAGTGAATGGGGAGATATTTTTACCCTCCTAATTTTCGGCCCAATGCTAACCGAAATAAGAGAGATTCATTTCTCTTTTTTCGGTTTTTCCAAAAATGTATAAAATGTGTTAAATTGTCATCTAGTGAGGATCGAACCCATGACCTCTTGGTTTGATTACCCTCACTATTACCACTATATGACACATTCATCTTGTTGATATTAAATATAACCGATTACATTTAATTACGAATTAACAAATTAATTCGTCCAAGCTAACATTACATACATTTAATTAAATATAACTTATTATATTCAATTTACGAATTGATAGTTAATTCGTCTCAACTAATATTATTTAATCTTCATTATATAATTGTCTCATCAACACATTGACTAACTGTTTAGTCATATAAGGCATCAATGTGATTATATTTCTATAACCACATCTCTCAAACACATCCTATAGGTGTGACCTTTAGGGACCAGTTGATCACTGCCATCTGTATGATAATAACGTCAAACTTTCTAGCAAGCCAACCGTTATTAGGTAATCGTTAATCAACTGATTAAAATATGAAGTATACCCTTGTGAACCTTTAAGAGATTTATTAATGTTATCACACTAATTTGTGGAGGACACAAGCTCCAACAAAAAGGAGCTCTTATCATCTCGGATTGCCCGAGGTAGTGAATAACAAAGTAAACAAACCACAGTACTTTAAATAAAATAATTGTTTAACGGCTTTATTACAATTTATTTAACCAAATAAGTGAATGAAAATATTAAATACAATCTCGCAGCGGAAATAAAATAAGCGAAGTATCTAAATAATCTGTGTTAGTGAACTAGACTTCTATACGGTCCATTGTCATCCATCTCACGTCCCAAGCTCTCAGACAGCTATTCTCTAGTACCTGTCAGTCAATATGCTCCCATATAATTGGTTCATCACAGGTGTTTACAGAATACACTGTCAATCAAACGGTTGAGTAGGAATATCTAAACAACATGAAAGTAACCACAATATAAATAACAGTCAAGATATGCAAATGCTTAACAACCAATTCATATCTCCGAGACACCCATTCATCCCGTAAATCCCTAGACCGAGGTATTCACACATTATCCGCCAGAGACTAAGCCTGGGTCCTTCCAATGCTCGCGTTATCCACTAGAGACTAAACCTGGGGCTTTCCAATACTTATATAACCAATTCCACAATATGATCATATGAATTATGCATAACTCAATAACTGATTAACAATAACAATCCACATCACTATTCATCCAAAAACTAACATCCATTCTCCATATAATAACCATATGACAATAGACACAATAACATGTTCCAGTGAGTAGATATCCTACCTGATCGGCAAATTCTCCAATTAAATAGCTCAATCAATCCAAATAATAAAGCAGGCGGACATGATCACAAATCCTTCACAAATCTGTCACCTAAATAAAATAATAATAATATACAAAATCATTAACTATTCTAATTACAAAAACCATTCTAATTACAAGATAATATATAATTAATTAACTAATCTCTACTCGTTACTACCCAATTACTAATTATATGAAACCATTAAATCAATTATATAACTAATTATGCAATTATTATGGATTTATTACAATTTAATTCCCGACTCACAAAATTCGACTCATAACCCCATGACCCACGGTCTCAATCCCGTATCACAACCCATGGTTACACTCAAATAATCTCGTCTCAATTATTCAACCAAAACACCAAGTCACTTGGGTTCAACTCGTGTAACAACCAAACTAGCCCATGTTACCCCAAACCCGACAGCCTCAACTCCTACCACCAGCTCCACCACGACCCAACACCACCACCTTCCCTGACAACCATCAACCACCCACAACAGCACCGCACAACCATCGCACAACCATGCCCTAGCAGCCATCCCACGACAACACCCACAACAACAACACGATACACCCGACACACACATATTCACAACCTACAACCACGCAACCAGCAGCCACCACCGTGGTCTCCTCTGACCCACGATGGTTCCACCAGCAGCGCCACCAATCCAGGTCGTGGTCTAGCCAAGCATGGTCACATCTGGGTGTATTACACGACTCCAACAACAATATACAACCACCGATAACAAGCCCACAGCCCACACAAAATTCTGACCAACCACCAAACAAAACCCTACCTTTAACCACCCACGGTGGTCGACTCACCACCACGGACCAACCCAATCCCAGGTCTGGTCCCAAACAAGTCACGACAAGAGTTAACAACCCGTGCAAACCCATGGTTGAAACCTAACAATCAACCACGACAAATACCAATAACAGCCCACTTCCCGTCGGTTAACGATGGTCCAACGCAGGTCCGGTCACATCCTGGTGGTCCACGGCCAAAGTCACGGTCCTAGCTAGTCCTATGGTGGTCTAAATCGTAAGTTATATGAGATAATACAAGACAGTTATATTATGCGACCGTTTTATAAAACGTACCTTGAGGCAAATAAAAGACGATGGTTTTCCTTTGTTTTTATCCTTTTTAATTCCCTCCCCCCCCCCTCTCCTTAATTTATGTGTGATATTTGTAAAAGCAAAAGTGAATTATGAATAGGGCAAGTCTTGTATTTATACTTAATAGAAGGTAGGTATAAGGAAGGTACTATGAAACTTCCTAATTCATATTATGTATTATTATTATTACTAGTATTGTATTTGTGAATTACTATTACTATTACTATTACTATTACTATTATTATTATTATTCCACTTGTTTATTCGTACTATACTCGGCTATTATACCCATCTGACTCATCCAATATTTAATTATTTTATTCCGTCTCACAACATAATTCTTTAATTAATACTCCCTCCTATTCACTCATTTCTCTCTCTTTCCTTTTTGATGGTAGTCAGATTTTCCTCTCTCTTTCCTTTTTGACAAGTTTTGTGTGATCTAAATTTAATTGCTTGTGGGGTATAGTGTTTTGTGTAGTCCAAAATCATTTCCTTATTTTTTGTGTAAAATGGAAGGGGAGAAAATGAGTAAATAGGAGAGAGTATAATTTATAAAATACATTTTAAAATCACATTTCCACCATGACTAGCTACTAACCACGCCATTAAAATACGGGGTATTACATAAAGCATGAAGGTGGATGATAAAGGGGGCAGGCGAGATGAGGGGACTAGTGGAGAGGTAAATGGCAAGGGAGGTGGAAGATGGTCGAAATTGAGGGAGGGTGTGGTGAAAATTAATGTCGATGCGGGAGTAAAGGAGGGAATTGGAACGAGGTTTATAGTGGTATGTCGTGATGATATGGGAAAAGTGTTGTAGGGATAGGCTGAAAGACAACGAGAGGAGCTGGAACCTAGAGTTGCCACTACAAAAAAAGGTTCCATTGCGACGGAGACATTGCGACGGACACATAGCTCGTAGCAAATAAAATGCTGCGACGGACCTTGCGACGGTTCCCTAATTCTGCGACGGACTTACGACGGAAATTTCGTAGCAACCAAATATCCCAGACCGCCAATTTTTCTGACATGGCGGGAACGCCTGCGACGGAAATTCTGTCGCAATAATAAAATAATAATAAAGTTTGCGACGGAAATTCCGCTGCTACAATAAAATATTATTTTTCCTGCGACGGAATTTCCGTCGCAGACGTTTTTTAATTTATGGCTTTACAGCTCACTGGGTAAATATTATTTTAATCTTGCGACTGAAATTCCGTCGCAGGTTTTTTTTATAGACGGGGTTTTTCACCCGTCTCCCTCCTATCTCTCCTCAATTATTTTCTACCCAAATATTTTCAAAAATCCCTAAAAAATCGCCAACCACCACTCATACCACCACCACTCCGACCACCCCCACTCCGACCACCACCCTACTCCGATCATCTCTTTCCTCTTTCCTCTTTCCCCTATCCCCTTTCCCCTTTCCCCTTCTCCCTTTTCTCCCTCTTCCCCCTGCCGCCGCCGCTGCTGCCGTGCTCCTCCCTCCTCTTACTTCCTTGTCTCACTTAATTAATACAAGGTTAGTTTACTTTATTTTATAATTTTGATTAATTAGGGTTGTTTTTTGGTTATTATTTTGATTAATTATGATTAGTTTAGGATGCTTAGAATAATTTAGGATGTTTAGTTTAATTAAAATCTAATTTAGGATGTTTAGTATTAGGATAATTTAGTTTAGTTAAAAGCCAATTTAGGATGTTTAAATCAATTTTAGGATGCTTAGTTTAATTAAGTTTAGGATTGTTAAAATAATTTAGTTTAATTAATATCCAATTTAGGATGTTTAGGATTATTAGGGTAGTTTACTTTAGTTAAAAGCCAATTTAGGATGTTTAAACCAATTTTAGGATGCTTAGTTTAATTAAGTTTAGGATTATTACAATAATTTAGTTAATTAAAAGACAATTTAGGATATTTAGGTTTATTAGGGTAATTTAGTTTAGTTAAAAGCCAATTTATGATGTTTAAACCAATTTTAGTATGCTTACTCTACTTTTGCTTAGTTTTATATGGTTTATTAGTAAGCATTAAGTTTGTTTTGATAATTTGTGCACATTTACTTATGAATTAAATTGTGTCATGTGTCTTTTTTTACAAATATTAATTCATCATATGCTTGTGTTGTCGTGAAATCATAATGTTTTGTATCTGTGATTTTTAATATATTTTTCACCTAGTACTCGTTCAGGGATTACACATTAGGTGTAATTCTTGAATACTCCCCGTTTTGGGATTGTGTTTGAATCTTTTATGCCATTTAGGTGTTAAATACTCATTTTTTTCTTGATTGTTATGAGACAAAATTTGGTTGACATTTCCTTTAATGTTCTCCGAATACATATGTAGAGTGAGAATTCATTCTAAATAATGTATTTGGAGAACTGTAAGGAAGTGCTGGCGATTTTTTGTCTTATTACAATCAAGAAAAAAATGGGTATTTACTAATGGTATTAAAGATTCAAAGTGTTAAAGATTACGATTGAGAGTGAAAGATTGAGAGTGAAAGTTGTGTATTTTCTCATTCATCGAGTATGGTATTTATACAACGTAATACGGTGTGTATACATTAAATGCACCAAAGACATTTGCCATATTTACTGTAGTAAATGTAGACTTCTGGGAGGACGGTGGATTAAATTCCGGAGGTGAGATTTTCACCTTGACTTTGTGTTTACAACACTCCCCCTTGGAAATTTCACCTTATAATTACTTGGATTGTACTATATGCTTTGAAGGGTACTACCTCATTAAAAACCTTGTCAGTAAAAACCCAATGGGATAAAACCAGACTAAGGGAAAAAGAGTGTAGTGCATATAGTACTCCCCCTGAATTCAACACATATCCTTGAGCCGTCTCATTCCGATCTTGCGAACTAGTTCTTGGAATTGCTTTGATGGTAGTGACTTTGTGAACAAGTTTGCAAGGTTCTCGCTTGACCTGACTTGTTGGATGTCAAATGTTCCTTGTTCTTGAAGATCATGTGTGAAGAAGAATTTTGGAGCTATATGCTTAGTTCTATCTCCTTTGATATAGCCTTCCTTTACTTGAGCGATACACGCCGTATTATCCTCATATTATATTGTCGGATGATCACTTGTCTTGATATCGCATTCCTTTTCAATGTATTGTATCATGGATCTCAACCATACACATTCTCTTGAAGTTTCGTACAATGCAATTAATGAGCTGTTTTACGCGTTTCTCATTAATGTGTCCCATACGGCAGTGCCATAGATACGTTTGATCTTTGTCACCAACCTTTAACTTTTTATTCATTACGTGTAATATTTCGGTCGTCTGATCTAAAACATAAATTCCATTCATGGAGACTGCCTTGCCATAAATCATATCGTGTAATGAGAAAAAGCAAGTATTATTCTCTATTACAAATGAAAATCCAAGTTTGTCAAGTGCAGAAACTGAAATAATGTTTTTCGAAAGACTGGGTACATAATAGCAGTCATATAATGACAACTCAAATCCGCTAGGAAGCTGGATCACATATGTCCCCTTTGAGACGGCAGCCACTCTTGCTCCATTCCCAACACGCAGGTCAACCTCACCCTTTACGAGAGGCTCGAGATTTCGGAGGCCCTGCACATGATTACACAGATGAGAACCACAACCAGGATCTAGTACCCAAGTTCCGTAACTTGCATGGTTAATCTCAATCATATGAATAAAAGTAGAAGAAGAAGACATACCAACAAAGGTTTAACGCGACCGCTTTTATGTCCTCATGATAAACAGACATGTCCGCCTCCAATGCCCAGATCTTGTGGCGGTGATGGCATTCCATGTTTTCGGTCTTGCTCTTTGTCGCGCCCGATGAGGTGCTCGACTCACCAGGCCCACTCTTACCTGGACCCGACTTCTTGAACTTCGGTTTACCTCATCGCTAGGTTTGCCGAGCTTTGCCCTTACCTTTCCCCTTGTTTGACACAACGAGAACATCCTGTTTCAAGCTCCCACTGAACTTCATGTCCTTCTCGGTCTGTACGAGAAGGGAGTGCAATTCATGTGGGGTTTTCTTCAAATCATTCATATAGTAATTCGCTCTAAATTGCGAAAAACCATCGTGGAGTGAATGAAGCATGCGGTCGATAACAATGTTCTCGGCGATGTTACAATTAAAGGTCTCCAGCTTCTCGACATTCTCAATCATGCTGAGAATGTGTGGGCTAACTGGTTGGCCCTTCTGGAGTCTCGCATCAAAGAAGCGAGTGGTATGCTCATAGGTCACGATTCTCGGTGCTTTCGAGAATTCCTTAGTGAGCGTGGTGAAAATCTTGTTTGCACCATGGGCTATGAAGCGTTTCCGCAAATTGGATTCCATTGCAAAAATGAGTACGTTTTTAATCGCACCCGCTTCCATACGTAAATCATTAAACTTGGTGATTTCGGAGACTCTAGCCGTGGGGCCTGGGTTTGCCGGGAGGGGCTCTAATAGATATTTGAGCTTCCCATCGCCAGCGGCAGCATTCCGTAATGCCGCCTCCCGATCCGCGAAGTTTGATCCATCATTCTTCGATCCGAGTGGACCGATTCATCCGATTCATGAAGATCCGGCCGGACTCACGGTCCAATGTGGCACTTGGCATTGGGTTATCGAGAGAACCAGCCATTTGTTATTAGCGATTTATAAAAGTTCGTGATCTACACTGAAAAAGAAAGAAAAACAAAAACGAAATAAGCAACTCATCGAGGTGATTTAAGTCTATTAAAATTCATTTTTAACATGTAGACTTCTCGCACTTGTATAATTGATCTCCCTCAAGAATGATACAAGTGATCCCAAGACTCAATTTCTGTAAATTGATAAGCCAACTGTTTAGCTAATTCTTCCGTAAGAACTCTTGGTCGATAGATTTCCGTAAATCCTATCTATAGTCCACCATAGTCACAGGATCGTACGAGTGACCATAGTGTTGAGATAAAATAGGTCAATCGGTTCCAACTTACCCGACGTAGAAGGGGTCATATTATGCCTACCGACGAAGAAGGGACTCATTGGAGTTTGACCTATAAAGACCGTTCTCAATTTTGGTTTATACGAGGAAGATCCCATCAACTTAATTATAATTCATTTTAAGTGAACGAATAACTAGCGTCTGCGTGAATGAATCAATTTAGGTGATGGCTTAGCATGATCGTGTGACATGAGAATGTCAGAAGAAAACTAACTCGTGACCTCTATATGTGTCAGTTTTCATGCAATAATTAGGTGGTTTGGTTTTTAGGCGGAAAATGATGCATACTATCGTTACGATAAAATAAATAAAAGAATGCAATACGTAAATAAAATTCCTAGTGTGGCCTATCCTAGTAAAAAGAACAAAATACAACTTTGGAATCCACCGTTGGACCCGAAAAGCTTGTCTTGATGTTCCATCTTTGTCCATGTAGCGGGAGTGAGCATCCGGTCTCCATCTTTAGTCTTCTCAAAATTACAATTAAAATTTACAAATATAAACCTATTTACATTCTAAATAAAAACTGTAATTAAAAGAAATAAAAATGGAGATACGAGATCTCAAAATACAACCAAGACCGTGTTCCATCATTACGGTAACACGTTCTACTAAGGCCACACTAAGTTACAACCGTTTGCAAAAATAAATAAATACGTAATTAAAAGCATTCAAAATTAAACAAGAACGATAAATAAAATGCATCAACTAAATTAAATTTGTTCGTGACATAATTCCGTAATTATGTTAAATTTATCCAAACCACCAAAGATAATTAAAATTATATGACAAAACCGCTTTAGTCAAGTTAATTTTAATTCGTGATAATCCGTTACTTTAAATCGTTTTAATGTAATTTAATTGTTCGTGGGTGAACCGTTTCACTTTCAAGCGAGAGCATAAATCCGTTTTATGCATAAATGGCCGAAAAAAAACAAAATTTTTTTTTTCTCTTCTGTACTGCTGTACGTGAACAGTACCAGAAACCTTTTTTTTTTTTTTTTTTTTTTTTTTTTTTATTAAAGGCTGAAAAGCCGAGAGCCTCAATAGGCCAAAAAAAAAATATCGGCTAAAACGAGAGCAACAAGAGTTCAAAACAAAACGGTTTGATAAAACACAATTGCAATTTTAATCTAATCCGTATAGAAATCAAATTACAATTGTTACATCTTCAACACATTGCAATAATTATCGGTTAAAATTACAACATGTGAAGAACGATTGAAAACAAGAGATCGAACGATCTAACAAAATTGTGTGGCACGCAAATTAATGCAAAAAAAACAGAAAACAGGCCGTGTTCATGAAGGCCACACGGTTTTCTAAAAAAAATTAGCCACACGAAATTTTATGCAATCATTTTGATCGATCTTTAACATATTGCAATGAATATCGATTACAATACAATATGCAAAGATCGAAAATGAAAACAAAACAAAAAACAAACATCACCGTGTAAACTTGACACGGATCCCAAGGCACAAAACACAAAAAAAAACGCAGCAATTAAAAACATTGCCGAGGGCAAAAAAAAAATTGTGCCGAGGAAAAAAAAAAATTGCAGCCGAGACAATTTTTAACCAAAAAAAATCGATTCAAAAATCGTTTGATGAAAAACACATATAAAAATTTACGTGGCCTCGCTCTGATACCACTTGAAGGGTTATATCCGTATAACACCCTCTAAATATAAGGATTATAACGCAAAAATTACATGTGATTATAGTCATAAAACGAAAAACATAATGAAACGATAAAGATTAGAAATAACCTTCGGTCCTAGTGCAAAATGGCAATGAGAGATCAAAGTAGACCTCCTCCTAATTATTACACCCAAGACCGTCTGAGAAATGCCCTTGTGCTAGATTTAATCCTCTAATTGCCTTGCAATATTGAGAGGATTGTTTTGTGAGTTTTGGTTAGATGAGAGATCTAGAATTTTGAGAGAGATAATTCCCAAAACCCTAATTTGTTTTAGCAAATGACAATTAGGTTAAGCAAGAGGAGAAACTCTCCTTTTTGTTCTCCCAAAACCGGCCAAACCGAGTGAGAGGAAGAGAAATGGGCTTTCCCATTTCCTCTTCACTTAAACTCGTGGTACGACCCGAAATGCGCTAAATGTATATGACACGGTTTAATTATAAATCGTCATCGGTTATCGGTTATTAAAGCATCAACTAATAATACGGATTAGTTGAATTATTAATACATGTCCGACAAAGACAATATTGTATAATTATATTCAATATACATTAATCAAATATAAATCGTTTATATTCAATTTTACGAATTAATCGTTTAATTCGTCTTAACCATTTTTATTTAATCGGTATTAAATAAAATATCTCAACATCACATATTTGATTAATTACTAGTCAAATAACTCGGACTAACTGGTTAGTCAAATTTGGCATCTACATGACTGTATTTTCATACCGTCACATCTCTCAAACGTATCCTATAGGTGTGACTTTTAGGGACCAGTTGATCACCGCCATCTGTATGACAATAACGTCAAACTTATCTAGCAAGCCAACCGTTATTGATAAACGTGGACCAACTGATTAAGATACAAAAGTATACCCTTTGATCCTTTTAGAGATTTATAAGTCCTTGCACTAACTGTTAAGGACACCAGCCCCAACAACAAGTCTTGCTTTATATCTTACAATTTCATTTTTCTCATTTCGTTTCCTGATGAAGACCCATTTATGCCCTACCAGTTTTACATTCTTTGGTGTTTGTATTATCGGGCCAAAAACTTCTCTTTTCTCAAAAGACTTCAATTCTGCTTTCATTGCTTCCTCCCATTTTGGCCAGTCTTGTCTTTGATGACACTCATTAACAGATTTTGGCTCAATATCATTTTTGTCTGTCATGATTTCTGTTGCGATGGAGCCTACAAATATTTCGTCGATATTGACTTCTACTCGGTTATATTCAATTCCCGTGTGAACATAATTCATTGAGATTTCTTGGTTGTCATCATTTACATTTTCCAAAGTTTGATCTCTGGGTAACTCTAGTAGTGTTTCTTCTTCACTATCTTTATCACATGATATTTCCTTTTGTTTCTTAGATTTTCTAGGTTTGAGATCCTTTGAGCCCGGTGGTCTCCCACGTTTCCTACGTGCCATAGATTGTTCTGTTATTGACTTGTCAGAGTTTTCTATAGGAATGTCAATTCTGGCAGGCGCATTTGCTGCTGGAATATGAGACTTTGTGACCCCTTTTGAGTTTGTAAATGCATCAGGTAATTGATTAGCAACACTTTGCAAATGAATTATCTTTTGTACTTCTTGATTACAAGAACTATTTCTTGGATCAGGGTATAATAATGAATCTGCATTCCATGTAATTTCTTTTGGTCGTTGGTCCACTTTTCTTTCTCCCCCTAAGACTGGGAATGTATGTTCGTCAAAATGACAATCGGCAAATCGTGCCGTGAATAAATCTCCAGTCATAGGTTCAAGGTATTTAATAATACTTGGAGAAATGAATCCAACATATATACCCAGTCTTCGTTGTGGACCCATTTTAGTCCTTTGGGGTGGAGCAATCGGTACAAAAACAGAGCAACCAAATGTTCTTAAATGTGATATATTTGGTGGGTGTCCCGTTACCAGTTGTAAGGGGGAAAATTTATGATATGCAGTAGGCCTTAACCGGGTTAAGGTTTCTGCATGTAGAATAGCATGTCCCCATGCTGATGTTGGTAATTTTGATTTCATTAGTAGCGGCCTAGCTGTTTGCTGCAATCTTTTTATCATTGCCTCGGCCACCCATTTTGTGTATGGACGTGTGCTCTTTGGTGTTCAACATCTATGCCAATCGACATACAATACTCATTAAATGCTTGAGAAGTAAACTCCCCGCATTATCCAGGCATTTAATTTTCTTAATATTCGATCTGGAAATTGCGTTCGTAGTCTGATTATCTGAGCAAGTAATTTCGCAAGAGCAAAATTCCTTGTGGAAAGAAGCGTTACATATGACCATCTCGTAGATGCGTCAATTAGTACCATAAAATATCGAAATGGTCCACATTGTGGATTAATTGGACCACATATATCACCTTGAATCCTTTCAAGGAATCCGGGTGATTCATTCTTAATTTTGCTTATTGATGGTCTTGTAATAAATTTTCTCAGTGAACATGCACTGCAAGGAAAATCACTAGATTTTATTACCTTGACATTCTTTAAAGGGTGTCCCAGTGAACTTTCAATGATTTTTGTCATCATGCCAGGTCCTGGATGACCTAACCTATCATGCCACAAAGTGAATGTGGTCTTATCATTTATTTTTGTTGATGACATCATGCTAGTTATAATGGGATTTATATGTGTATAATATAAACCAGAAGAGTATGATGGCATCTTCTCAGATATGCATTTCTTGCCCGATTTTATTATCGTTAGGCATGAGTATTCTTTAGAATTTTCTGTCATGGTTTCAATATGATAACCATTTTGTCGCATATCTTTGAAACTGATCAGGTTTCGTTGCGACTTGCTTGAGTATAGCGCTTTATATATTGTTATGCTTGTTCCCATTGGGAGTATGATGATAGCCTTTCCACAACCTTCAATTATTTCAGCGTTGCCGCATATAGTATTCACATATGCTTTAGTTGGCATTAATTCAGTGAAATATTTCTGTTGTTTCAAGATAGTATGAGTTGTGCCGCTATCTATTAAGCATGTTTCTGCATCGGTTGTCATATCTAAAACGTTAAAATAAAGACTATTAATATTGTTTAGTAATTATGTTTAGAATGCAATGAAAATGGAAACTAGTATATTACATTTATTTGAGGTAAGAAATAAAAGCATAGTAAACATGCATGCATAGTAAGATTTAAAATAAAGGTAACATATTTTCTACATAGTAGATGTCATATTGAATCCACTACTCCCGGCGCCATCATCCGTAAAGTAGTTTGTCAAGTTTCGATCATATCTGATTCAAGCATGTCAGTCTCAACCATGTTTGATTTAGGCATATTGGTTGTTAATGGTATGGCATCAGTAATAAAATGTGCCTCAGGCCTTTTATTCTTTTGCCTGATGGATGCCTGGTAGAGGTCGACAAAGTGTTTTGGCGTGCGACACGCGCGAGCCCAGTGTCCTCCTAGACCACACTTATTACAAGTAGTTCTAGGTTTTTCAATATTTTCGGGATAAGCCTCCCGCTTTCCGTAATGTGGTTTTTTAAACGTATTTTGACCTCTACTTAGGCCAGAACCACGTCCTCTACCGCGTCCTCGCTTATTGATCCAGCGTCCACGCCCACTTCTAGCAACAAAATTTGCCTCAGGTATTGCAATAGATCCACTTGGCCGCAAATTGTCGTTTTTTAACAAAACATTGTCATTTTGTTCAGCGACTAAAAGTATTGCAATAAGGTCAGTGAATTTTTCAATTTTGCTTTGCCTTATTTGTCTTTGAAAATCAATATTGCGTTTGCCCATAGTTGAGAATGTTTTCTCGATTTTAGTGAAGTCGCTAACTTCATGACCACAATACTCCAATTGTGAGGCAATGCGAAATAGGGCCGAATTATATTCGTTTACCGAAGTAAAATCTTGGAAACGTAAGTTTTCTCATTCATGGCGAAGTTTAGGGAGTAGGACATATTGTTGATGTCCAAACCTTTCCTCAAGGCGAGCCCATAATTCAGAAGGGTCTCTTATTCGCAAATACTCATTTTTTAGCCCTTCATCCATATGATGTCGTATAAATATATGAGCCTGTTGCTTTTCTTGGTAGGTACCAAAATTACCTACCTCAACAGTATGTTCGAGGCCCTTGGCTCCCAAATGGGCTATGACATTGTCTTTCCATAGCAGGAATTTCTGCCCAGATAAATCAAGAATATCGAAGTCTCTTTTGGCAATGTGAGACATTTTTCTATGTAACGTAAAAAAAACAAAAACTGATAGAAAACAAGAATAGTTATGTTCAAGTTTTTTACCTTAATTAATTCAACATTATTAACTTATTGCGGTTAGTGGTCTTGTTATTCATTTATTATAATTCAAATTGGTCATAGATTAAGATTATTTAAAGGAAGATAATTCAGCTTAATCAAAAGATTACAATAAAATTAATATAAAAGCATAAATAACAATATGTAACAAGAGCTAAATATGCATAAAACTTACTTATTATTCATAATATGAGCTAAAAACATAGCGAAAAGGGCAACTAATACAATTATTATTATCATTAACCAACTAAGCCGGGTTTCTAACTCACGAAGATTTTTCTTAATAGAGCGCATGAGCTCGTCTTCGGGTATTGTATCCTTATTATTATCCATTTTTTTTTCGTGATTTTGGATAAGGGAAGAAGATTTTGGATAAGAGAAGAAGTGAGTAAAATGATAGAGTTTATAAGGGTTTTATAGGGGTTAAAAATACTGTAGCGTCGGTTGTAATAGTAAAAATAAACTTTGTTTAGCAAAAATAAAATAAAACAAAAGGCTATTTCAAAAAAAAAGGTACTCATATATGTAATTTAGATGCTAATAATTTTTCTATAAATAAACTATTTAGGTACAAGATATAATGTACTCCCTCCAATTCTATGTATTCTTCCCCTTGTTTGTGGGCACGGAAATTAAGGAGAATAATAAAATAAGAGTAAAAAGTTGGGTGGGGTTTGGTAATTGGAGAGAGGGATGAATAATTATGAGTTAAATAAGAAATGGTGGGGTCAAAATATTAAGAAAAGTAATAAAATATGAGTAAAAGAGTTGGGTGGGGTTTGGTGATAGGAGAGAGAAATGAATAAAATAAGAGTAAAAGTTTCAAAAATAAGAAAGGGGAAGAAAACCTGAATAATCCGTTTTAGGAAATAGGGAAGAATATATAGAATAGGAGGGAGTATATAGAAGAATATATGACCCATAATACATATAAATAATATATGTATGTCAATATGTAACTTACACATACAACCTAGTACTAGTTTTATAATAAAAGGAAGAAAAAAAAATAGTAGTAAGACAGTATAGGACTCACACGGTCCGATGTAATGTCTGCAAAGATTTATTAAGGCTTACCAACCACCTATATTTATTAGTAGAAGGATAGGAGACCATGACTTATTGTCTTACGTGTGTCGTTTTTATGCATCACCATATCAAACTCTAGCATCTATCAATTATTACACATTATATGCTTACTCTTTCAAACACCTTTTTTTTTTCATTATCACTCCCCACCCTTTTTTTTTCATCTATGTTATTCTACCTTTTATGAATCAAACTTGCTTATTCTACAATTCAAAGATACACAAAATATATATCTCCTTTCTTATGATTTATGGATATCGGGACTTGGCATATTGTTGTCAGTTTTGGGGAAGTTTTGGGTTTGAGGTATGAGAGGTGGTCGATGGAGGTCATCGTTCAAAGTGTGTACCTCGGCTGATGTTGCCGGCCTAGGTGGTCCTAAGGGACCGCCGACAGCGGTGACCGTTTTAGAAGCGTTAATATTATGGCGTTTGCCACAGGTGGATTCGGTTGATCCAGATGATACCTGATCGTCTCTTGCCCTTTTTGAGCGAGACGGTCCTGCTGTATTTTCGGGGAAAAATTGACGGGTTTTGTGACACTTTTCGAGTTTTCCCTCTACTTGACTATTGAGGTTGATTCGGATCGGTTTTGATAAGTGTTGATTAAGTGGGGCAACAACCGATGGTTCACTCGGTTGTGGTTGTGGTTGTGGTTGTGGTTGTGGTTGTGGTTGTGGTTGTGGTTGTGGTTGCGGTTGCGGTTGCGGGCAAACAACAGGGATATTTATAGGTAAGTCATTAGTAGGTTCGGTGATGAAATATATGTTAGAATTTGAGATATAACTTAAAATAGTGGTGATTCCATGACATTGGTGATCCATGTTAAAAATATTATTTAGTAATGTAATTGTTTTGAAAAAAAAATTTATAAGAGCTAAATTATTACGAGTATTTTGAAAATGATACCTTCTGAATTCGGAGCAAGCTCGTGCTGATAACGTGTTAAAGATTACGATTGAGAGTGAAAGATTGAGAGTGAAAGTTGTGTATTTTCTCATTCATCGAGTATGGTATTTATACAACGTAATACGGTGTGTATACATTAAATGCACCAAAGACATTTGCCATATTTACTGTAGTAAATGTAGACTTCTGGGAGGACGGTGGAGTAAATCCCGGAGGTGAGATTTTCACCTTGACTTTGTGTCTACAACACAAAGATGTTTTAGATTGGAGAGATAAGGACCCCAATACATAATGTATTTTTTTGCAGGTTGTTGTTGTTGTTGTTGTTGTTGTTGTTGTTGTTGTTGTTGTTGTTGTTGTTGTTGTTGTTGTTGTTGTTGTTGTTGTTGTTGGTGGTGGTGGTGGTGGTGGTGGTGGTGGTGGCGGTGTTGTTGTCGTCGTCCTAAGAATATGGATATGAATGTTGTTACCATTTTTATTAATAATTGTTATTTACCAATATATATGTAGATTTGCAATGAAGATATTAGAACGAAACTGGATGTATGAAAGGTTGGATTCCAATAAAAAATTAAGGAAGGAATTCGTAATAGGGGTACTATTATTTGATTATTCAAAGACGGAGGGAGTACTATTTAATTTGTTACTTTGTTGCTATTATTTGATTACTTGATTTCTTACTTTGTTAATTTCTTACTTTGTTGCTATTATTTGATTATTCGATTTCTTATTTTGTTGATTTCGTACATAGTTGTTACTATTTAATTTCTTACTTGTTGCTATTATTTGATTTTTTATTTTGTTGCTACTATTTGATTTCTAACAATGTTGAAGAATTTAGTTCGCTTGTATGGCGACGAGGGGACGAAGACGAGGTAGTAATAGTAATGTAGGAAACCGAGGAAATGAAAATGAGAATAAAGAAGTACCAGTAGGTCATCAAGAGCAACAACAAAATGCGCCAATTGAGAAAGTTCATCTCGATCCTCTTGAGCAACATGGCGTCTGGTAAGTATGTCATTTTTTTCGTAATTAATTATTTTTATAACGATTTATATATATATATATATATATATATATATATATATATATATATATATATATATATATATATATATTGTCATTTTTTTTAAAGTTCAGTGATGCATCCGTTGTAAACTTGATATCGGACAATATTGGATGCAACTACAAAGAACATGCTTCTAATTGGAAAATGGCGTCATCTACTATAAAGAAGCATTGGTGGAATTAGTTTGAGGTATTAGCAATTGTCATTTATTTTAATATTAGGTATTTTATTCATTTATTTTATATTTATTTACAATGAAGTTTATTTTCTAACTTTGTCGTTTATTGAACAGTGGCGTGTTACTTACCATCCCCGCGACAAGACAAGGGTTAAGAAGGCTTGGGAAGATGTCATGAAGACCCGTTTACGGCAAATGATTTATCGAACTTATCATAACAAAGAACATGAAAAGTCGGATTGGATTAGTCTTGATTTGTTCCGTAAATTGAAGAAAAGACCAGTTGAAGAACCTACTTTTACGGAAAGATCGAAGCAGTACTCGACTAACCGTAAATCGGGATGTGACGAGAAGGGGAAGGCGTTGGGTACTCACCTAATTGGCCGAAAAAAGACATTGCAATATATGGACTCAATGGTAATTTCTTCACTTGCTTTTTTAATTTATTACCTTTTTTTTTAACTTTATTTAAAGTTAGTAATTATATTTAACACGTATCAAAATTGTAGGTCGATAAAGATGGGGTTGGAGAAATTCCGTCCGCTTTGCACTTGTTGGAAAAGACAAAGAAGCATAGCACAAAAGGATGGTTAACCAAAAAAGGCAGTCAACTCTTTGTAAGTTACTATAATTATTTAATATAACTCATTTTTTCAATCATGATTATTTAGTAGATGGTATCTAATCTTTCGCTTTTTAATGATGTAGGGTAAAATCATCTCAAAGAAAGCTCAGCTTCAGAGTCAAGGGGTCGAGAACATCGATGATAATGAGATTTATCTTGAAGAACATGGAAGATTTGATGATAAAGGTAGAGTATATGGCACGGGACCAGCAGCACCACACATTTGGCAGCACCACCGCCACTCGACTGGTAACGCCACTTCTACTCCTCATAATCCGGGTT
Organism: Silene latifolia; assembly: GCF_048544455.1. NCBI lineage: Eukaryota > Viridiplantae > Streptophyta > Magnoliopsida > Caryophyllales > Caryophyllaceae > Silene > Silene latifolia. The sequence goes on from NC_133536.1 coordinate 45,172,080, forward strand.
TTGTTGGTAGAGTTGCAAAAGAGAATGCTCAACTTAAGCAAAAAGAGGCCGAACAATCTCAAAGGATTGCGGCAATAGAGGAGTTCTTGAGCCAACAAGGTTTTACTACTCAAACTTGTAACCCCGGAGGTGTATTTCAAGATCGAAATGACTTTGATGATGATGGTGGCGACAATGCTAGGCCTAATTCTACTCCTTTCACCTCATTCACTCTCGTGCATTGATTAGTAGCTATTAGTTGGTTTATGGATTTATTTAGCTTTGTTTGTTAAACACGTATTTAGTTTAAGTTTGTTCTGTACTAAACTTATGTAAACCTTTTATTTTAAGGTTATGCGAAAACGTTGTTTGGAAATCTCGTCTTAAACGAGTTGTGAATTTGTCGAATGCTGGAATTTTCTGTATGTTTGCAGGAAACCGTATGTAATTGATTTCGAAGCATTTTGGGGGAGCTTGGAAGGCTGTAAACCCCCTGGAACTTTTTTTTTTGCGACGGAAAATCCGTCGCAACTGTTGACTATAGCTTTGACTTTAGCAACCACGTGGCCTATATGAACAGTAACTTGCGACGGAAATTTCGTCGCAATTGTTGACTATAGGTTTGACCCTGACAGCAGTGTGGACCCCATGTACAGTGCCTTGCGACGGAATTTCCGTCGCAGGTTAAGATTTTGTGACGGAATTCTGCGACACCTCTGTCCGTCGCAGGAAATTATTTGCTACGGAATTTCCGTCGCAAGATTTTATTTCGCGACGATTATCTGCGACGGTCTATTTACGTCGCAGGTCCGTCGCAAATTCTATATTTGCGACGGATTCCGCCGTCGTTATGGAACCTTTTCTTTGTAGTGTGCCGAAGCGGAGGCGATCTTTATTGGCATCCGCAAGGTGAGACATTTCAGTCATTTTGAGATTATTGTGGAGAGTGAATGTAAGGAGACGGTGGATGAGCCGCAACAAAGAAGCGGAGAAAGAAGTGGTGTCCACTGGTGGTAGATGATATCGTCGTGTCGTGTAGTTGGTTCAATTGAGTTAGTTGGCTGCTTGTTAGTAGAAAGCTAAATTTTTTTTTTTCCGACACTGAACTTGCTCACTTATGTCCTATGCGTACAGTTTGAGCTCGCTACCTCGTTGTATTGCTAACATTGTTGCGGGTGATTTGTGTTATATAAACTAATCCTATTTTGGGGTTTTCTTAAAAAAAAAAAAAAAGTAATAATACCATTGTGATATTAGTAGAAGTAATATTAGAAATCATAAGAGAGTAAATATATCTTATAATTTGACTGCTAAATTTTTTCTTTTAATGGGAAAGTACAAAAATGTCATAATAATAGCAACTTGAGTAATTACAGTAATTGATTAACAATGGGAGAGTGAGAGTAATGAAAGTAATAGTAGAAACGATAAATTTACTAAGAATAATAATAGTAACATAGCAAATTGTGAAAGTAATATTAATAACATCAAGAGTAATAAATGTCATAGTAGTAATAAATTTTTGGTTAATAAATGTCATAGTGAATATATCTCATAATTTGGTTAATAAATTTTTTATTAATCATAACTTTTAAAATTACCCAACACTAGTTATGAGCTATACTAATAACTTATTAAGTTTTTACACACTAATTATGAGCTATACTAATAAGTTTTTATGCTAATTACTAAATTAATTGAGCTAATTAATAAACATATTGAGCTACATTTTTTTCAATTTTGTTGGACGGGGTCGGTTTAGATACACCCTGTCTAGTAAAGTTCCTCTCCATTACCTTACTCTCTTAATTACCTCCTTCTATTAATTGTCAACGGATGAGATTTTGTTCTAATATGATCCAACGATCAATTGTTTTAATGAAAAGAAAGGAGAATAATAATTAATAATTTTTTATTGGAGAAGAAAACGGAAGAAAGGAAAAATAAAATAAAAATTCAATAATTGTGGCTAGGAAACCACAACGTTTGGACCTAGCGTGTGATTGAATTAGCCGTTGCGTGTACAAGACACTAGCACACACACTTTGAACACCACTCTACTCAACCAACACTCACACACCCATCACTAAGCATAGTCTTAACGTTATGAAAGGATTAAATGCAACCACAATTATACAGTTTGTGTTACAATTTATGGTAACTCATTTTTCAATAATGATAACATTTAACTGTAAAATGATTATCTCATCTTATTGATTCGGACTAAAATGAGCGGTATGAAGATTACGTATCTAATATTCAAACTCCAATTACCAAGGACTTGTCACTTGCTTGGATAACAAAATGGTAGGGAAATAAAAGGGAACATGATAGGGAAAAAGGAAAGGGAGAAGAGATCGTAGCGGAGGAGGAATGGGGTGTTAGGTAGCCCCGAATCGAATATGGTACAGAGACGAAACAAACACATGATACGACATCCTTAAACATAGGACAAGAGCCACATTTTTTAAACTTGATAAAATATATATTTTATAGCAATAAAAGTACAACTTTATTTACATAAAGTTATTTTATATTAAATTTTAAATTCAAATTCAAATTATGTATTACGTCGTATATGCTAATTATTTAAAACATAACGGTTAGATTAAAAATGACCCATATTCCATTATATACAAGAAAAATAAGTCATGTATACAAAGCAAATGACGGTTTTATCATGAAAGGTGTTTAAACTAAATCGTATGATATCTATATTATACTGAGTTAAAGTGTCTTGAGTGTCTTAACTTTACAAATAGCAATAACAAATTATATACGGTTTATTAAATGCGCGACACATATTTTGGAGTGTCGGTGTCTGATACGGACACAGTAGATGTTAAAAGTGTCCATAATACACTACTATCTAGACCGGAGTATGGGGTTTAGATACAATTTCTCTCACATTCTTTTCCAGGTAGGAGGATTTTTTGTTGCTTTGAAAGCGGAAACATGGATTCCTCCAAATCACCTACCTTCGTTTTCCTCCGGCCCCAAATGTTATCCAAACAAGAAATATTGCATCTCTCCCTTTTAAACCTAGAAAAATAACCCGATCCGAATGACCTGGTTAGTATAACCTGACTTTACAGCCTTACCTAATCGACACCCAAATAATTAACCCCGGAATTAATGATAATAGTTATTAGTTATTTCCCTTGTTCATTTAAATTCCATCCGTACTTTTTCCTCATAAATTGTGATGCGTTAGATGAGAAATTGTGATAGAAATAATGTGATTTCTTGGGGAAAAGGATCCTCTCCATTACCTTTTGATCCATTTTCCTCTCACAAGGATTATTCTATTATATATTTCACACTCATCCATTTACCTTTTCTTTCTCAAATAAATTTACAACCATCCGATTGTGCCTAGAATTAATCCAGACCATTGAGAAGTAATGGATGTCCATTTCTTTTCATGTAATGGAGAGAATCCGATTTCTTGGAGCCCATTTCCTCAAAAGAAATGGAGATGCAAGTATCTATTAATGACCCGGATCGTATATTGACAATATCTAACAGTTTTAAATTTACGCATAAAAATAAAGGAAAATGAGGGTGAAAGAGAAAATTATTATTTAAGGAGATTGTGAGAGGAAATGGAGAGAAAGAAAATGAAGAGCATCCATTTCTGATTTCTTGCCGGTAGTTTGGGGGAAGGAGTGGCTAAAATTGAAGAGAAAATGTGAGGTAACCTATGAAAAGTACAACTGATGACTGATGAGGCAAACTGTCAACTACGAGAGTAATACTCTGACAACTAAATGAGCACAAATTCTTGTGTCCTAAATGATTGGCACTTTGTCAGCTGCCATGTTGGTATAATTTTTTTGAAGGGATGCCATGTTGCCATGTTGGTATAATTAGGATCTCTCTTCATTTATTCCTTTTATTTTCATTTTCTTTTATGGTTTTTATTCTGTTAGAGGAAGCGGGGTAGATGGAAAAAAAGGAAAATAAAGAAGATCTAAACTCTAGCGGGTATGAAAAGTTTTGTAATTTACTCAAATGAGTAGTAAACACAAAACCTTGACCACAAGCCTTGCGAGTTGCGACCACATCTTGCATAGCAACGTTGATTATGTAATTATTGACACACGATGGATAATAAATATAATTATTTCGAGAGAAGCCAATTCTAATTAATTATTACCTATATGTAAGTGTAAAATTATCATTAGATTTCTTGGGTTAATAATTACTCCTAAGTCTTAAATAACACGAAGGTTATGCTTTAAAAATATCGGCTCGTCTTATTGTTAATTCCAAGATATGTGAACGTCAGTTCTTAATTATTATTCCTATTTTAAAAGCATTTCTTAATCGCGTTGTTAGTACGTAATAGCTTATTTTGTACGTAATTTACATATGTCGACCTTTTTTTATATACAGAGTATTTGTCATAACTTTCATTCTAACAGTTTATTGTCTATATTTATTGGCTTAATGTATTGAAAAGCATAAGTGACTAATGTATTTTGGAGATCCTGTTACAAATGTGAAAATTGAAGTTTGTTGTATGATACGATGAAACAAAGTAAAGGGTATTCAATTAAAAGTGAGCTTGAGTTTTTGAGCAAATAAACATTTTACTCGATTTATTAGGTTTTTAGAGTGAGAATGAGAACTCGAGAAAGCTAGTTTGTTTACTTAAAATAACTAATTTCGAGACTTCGAGTTCTAACTTTGAGGCTATTCCAATTATTTGACCTAATCTCGTCTTGAAAAGCTAATCAAATGCTCTAGAAGGGGTTAAAGAAAGTTTGTTGTTTAGTGGTAAAAATATGGGTGAGAATCCCATGGTTCTCATGTTCGAGCCTCTGCAGGAGCAATTTTGTGAGAGTAATATAGTTTGGGGTTTTGCCTTTTAGATTTCGAGTCTGTCACCCTGGTAAAAAGGGTGGCTTATCTGACATGGGTGGTTTGCAGGCTATTACGTACATTGATTTGACAAACGTGCTAGGACCGATATATATCTGGACATTGATCATTTTTTTCAAAATTATTGTATATGCAACTACTTAGTGACGGCTGCTGCCTACTCAACTAAATGCATAACAATTTACTCCATATTTCCTGTTACATGCATTGACGTACATTACCAACTAACTAATATGAAATTGATTGTGAAGCTATGAATGATTGAATGTTGACCTCCATTGGCTCCCATTGATGGCGTAACAGCTTGCATGTTAAACCTTATACGTTGGTTATAGAGAGATGAAGATTAATAGTTGATTATTATAGTGAAAGAAAGTGTTACATTAAAAAGGAATGTTTTCAGATTAATGAAAGACCTCTATTATCAACTGTACATTCCTATATTTATAATTGGCCTATACCACGATCGGAGCCAATTATCGCTCAATTTCTGCTATTTATTTAAAGGGAATTGTGAGCACTTAGTTTTACGTCAAGTATGTACTGAGTATGGAGTAATCTTTATTGTACGTAATAATCTAAACCGCATAAATTCGATCATACTCTTTATCTCTGAACAAAACTCTAACTAACTTGCATAATCCCAAACAAAATTGCTACCATGCTAAAAATATTTTTAAGTAGGAAAATGAAAGGACATCACCGAGTGACACCCAATTTGGGAGCCACCCTCTCACATGAGGTGAATGGCAACTCCTTCAATAAAGAATTGGTGTGAGAGGGTGGCACCAATTTGGGCGTCACCCGGTGACGCCCTATCACTACCCTTTTAAGTATGACTCTTAATATAGATTAATTTAGGCTAGCAACTATGTTACTCCGCTTAAAACGATTCGATACTATGACTCATAATAATTGTAAACTATTAGGTTATAAACATGTATAAATCAAATTATTTTATACATGTGGTAATTTTCTCTCTCTAGAAAAAAGAGAGCTAATTCTCTCCCTGGAGAGCATCAACTTTATCTTTTTAGCTTCATCATTCCTACTCTAATCTCTAATCACCCTTTTCTCTTCCCCAAATTGCATCTTCAGTTTACGCTAATTATCTTACTTATTACCCAAATCTTCCTGCAGCTAATCTACTAAAGTAGGTAATAATTTGGAATTTGGGGCATTTATTGGAGCTCGAAACCCTAATTTGGCTGTCAGAATTTTTCTTGCAGTGGATTTTATTCTCAAATCCTTCCATATTCCTTATCATCATTAACTTCAGTTTGTATTAATTGGTAGCTCATTTAATTGTTCAGCTCGAGGCTCTTCTTTATCGTTCATTGGTGTTTAGTGGATGCTGATTTGAAACGTCGCTGAGTTTTTCCTGAACTCAGGCGTTTTTCTAGGTGATCTCAATCCACTATTTATACCGTGTCAATGGTTGTTGGAGTTTCTCATTCTTATTCATCTTCTCATTTTATAAATCTTCTAAATCCAAAAAAGAAAACTAGACACAAATTCCCGTATCAGAACACTGGTACTTATAAGCTTTCTAAGGGTACTCTTTCCACTGTTTCAGTACAAAAGGTAATGGATTCTGGCTTTATCTTTGGGGGGTCAGTTCAGGGCTTGAATGAGAATGGGGGCGAGGGACCTGCTAACATGAATGGTCACCATCAAAATCAGTCTTCTGCTGAGTTCAATCCCATGAATCCACTACATGCTAATATTTGGCGATTCCCAAGGTCAGGTGGGGTGATCAATGTGGACCCATCTGAGCTGGGCCAGTCTAGAGAGTTTTGGAGCTGCTGTGTGTTGGGATTTCTGGTTGACTATCGTCTTTTTGAAGCGGAATTACTCAATGATGTAATCAGAAAAAAGTGGACCACCAAGGGGACTATCACCGCCTTTCGTATGGGGGAAGTCTATGTCTTCCACTGTGCTGAAGCTGAGGACATGGAGGGACTACTGAAAAGAACTACAGCAACTGTTGATGGAGCTGTGATGGTGTTCTCGAAGTGGTTTCGTGATACAGTGCCACGCACTGTTAGATTCCCTTATGCAGAAGTTTGGGTGCGAGTATGTGGTCTCCCCTTTGAATATCTGACAATGCAGGTAGCTCACATTGCTGGTAAGCTACTGAGCAACAACTATCATGTTGAACCTTTTCATTTAGTGCCTGATAATGACTTCTTAAGGATAAAGGTTCAAATTCAACTAAATGAACCTTTAATGCCTGGGTTTTTCTTGGCTATGGAAGGGGGGTACTTACTATGGATTCAGTTTCGTTATGAGGAAGTATTTAAATACTGTATTAAATGTGGAAAAATTGGTCACAAAGGAGCCCAATGTAGGGAAACCATTATGACTGTGGTTTCTGGGATTAATGGGATGCTGGACAGATCAGTTGAAAATGGTTTCCCGGTTTTTCAAGCTAGCAGCACACATACAATGTTCAACTTAGATTTAAGAGCAACTCCTTCCACAACAAAATTTATGTCTTCTAAAGTCAGGCTAGGGAGTGCCAGGGGACATACCAGGAGGAGGAGACGTTGGGAGTCTCCTGAGAGGGCAGTGGACTTCGATTTAGGAATCACACCTGGTGGGCGTGTTGTGCCAGGGATGGCTTTTGCTGTCACTGCACAACCTTTTTGCAGGTCCAGTGGTTTTTCAGGTTGGAAATGGTGAAGGAGTCCAGGGTATGGGGATGGGACATGTGAATCATGTGGTTGGGGATGGAGTCTCTACTGGTCCAAATCTTGGTGCTGCTGTTCCCACTACAGGGGGGGCAGCTGGAATCAGAGGTCAGGGGGATGTGGTTATGGCTGAGGCACATGATGGGGAAGGAGGGCAAAATCAGGGACAAGGTCAAGCTATCCAAGTGCAGGATGTTGAGATGGGAAATGGAAATCTAGCAATACCTGGGGCAGGGGGTTGGTTAGAGGAGGATGAGCCCAACAATGAAGTATTTCATAGTGCTGGTGAGGAGTTGGAAGTTCAGGGTGAACCAAATGCTCTTCAACAAGGAGTTTTGGATCAAGTTCAGGGTGAAGATCCATACATCTTGTATACAAATCATAACAGCCTTATTGGAGCTTTAGATCGTGATCAGAGGAATCAAGCTGTTATACTGATGTAGATACCCGTATCCGTCGATATTGGAATTTATAGAGAACCCGACAAACACCCGATGATGATAGGACACATGTATTCTTTAGTTGTCATTGTCATTATTTGGAGCTCGTTTTACGAGGTAGAATGGGCGTCGTCGATGAAGTATTTTATTAATTTAAATGATATTTAAATTAATGTTTTTTTTTTAGCGAGTTCATTTTATTAATTTAAATGATATTTAAATTAATGTTTTTTTAGTGAGTTCATTTTATTAATTTAAATGATATTTAAATTAATGTTTTTTTAGTGAGTTCATTTTATTAATTTAAATGATATTTAAATTAAAGTCTTTTTTAAGGTGATTTCAATTTATTTTATTTTATTTTGAATTTATTTTCCCAAGTTTATTTTATTGAAAATAAAATAAATATTTGATTTGAAAAATCATTTTATGAGTATATTTGGTTTGAAAAATCATTTATTTTAATTTATTAATTGATTTGAAAAATCGATTTTAAAAAGCGAAGAAAACTCGTTTTAAAAGCATGTTTTTGAGCTCGATTTTAGCTCGGTTTTTGAGCCCGTTTCCTTTACGAATTGGCATGAATCTCGAGTACACTAACCAACCTAAGCCTCTACCCATCCACCCTTGTTCGAACCCCCTATCCACGGCCCAAATTCCATCCCCAAACACCCCCCAATCAGCCCGCACTAAACCGAGCAGCCCCCTGTTTTGGCAGCTCAATCCCGAGCCCAAAACCCGCTCCAAACACTACCAAGACCCGTACCCATTAACCCTAACCCATACCCTAGTATCCTACCCATATTATCCTAGCTTAATCACCAAGAAAACCCCCCTCAAACCCTCGCAAAAGCTGCTGGACAGCGGCCATACGGGATGAAGCCCGATTGCCTCTCCCTCTCTTTTAACCTATTTTAACCCCTTATAAATACCACCCCTTCACCATACATTCATTCCTCTAAGTTCTCCATACATCCAACCATCACCCACAAGCTTTAAACCTCAGAAACAAACCCTAAACATCCTTCAACAACCCTAAACCAAACCGACACACAAACTGAAACTGTTTTTGTATCCTCTTCGAAAACTCATTCGTTCCTCCATCAAACCTCCATCAAAACTCGAGTTTCTTGTTCCTAATTAACCACATAACATCCATCTACACATTAGACAAAGAATTACGAGCCAAATTGCCCTTGAGAGTACACGAAATCCCTCGAAAAACAGAGTGAAATATCACTCTGTTTTCGCGGTTTCTTCTTGTCTGTCCAGTTCTGTTTGTGCTCGTTTTTCGTGCCCAATAACCCAAAACGAGCAGGGGTTGCTTTAAGATCCCTGTTCTCCTCTCTTTCTAGTTTTCAAAACATCTTTTAAATCGAATTTTCGTCGTGAAACGAGGGAGATATCATCGTTTGAAAATTGCTGTCCAGAAAGTTTCCAAAACGCGTGTTTGCTTTATTCTTCATCGACGACGGCCTCTCGAGATAAAATCTACCATCGATTACGACCCAAGACGGTGTCAACGATACATGTAGGTTGAGGGTGCATCAAATCCTCCTCTTTTCCCTTTTATTTCTTTTGTTTTATGCTTGTTTTTTTATTGTCTTATTTTTGTTTGTTTTCGTTTTGTTTATTGTTTGTTCTAATTAACTATGAAACTAGTTAGTCCGAGTATGAGTTAAAGTACCACCATGAACACCCGCGTTGACTTGATATGGGAAAAGAAACCGCTCCTTCTGTCGGTCGTACACCCCCGTCTCATTTACATATCCTCGTGTTCAAGGTAGGGCATAAATAAAACGAGTTTCTAACTTCGCTCTTCGCTTTTGACCCCTTTGTTATTTCGGCCAATTCGACATACCCTAGGACCCGTTGTATGTTAGTTTAACCTCTGATTGTTAACCTATGACGTATTTAGATGACATTAAATTAATTTAATAACCTAATTAGACGCATTAGGGTACATCGACATAGCTTTAAAAATCAACTAACAACTCTGTAAATAATTGAACGCATCTTTCTTATCACTTAATTTCTCGCTAGCATAGGAGTGCGTGATTAGCACCTCCCTATTAACACTCGACGAGTAAGCATTAATCTTATGATATCTGACCTAATTGGACCCCTTAGGCCGTGTAGAATAACACACTCGCGCGTTTCTTCTCAATCGATCAACTTGTTTTCTAACTTGTTTTCTAATCCGTTTCGCAATCATTCGATCTAACCAATGAACCTAACTTAGGAACTAGGTTGGCCTTGTCTTGGCCGTGAGGGTGGCCGTTGGTTTGGGCCGTGAGGTGGCCGTTTTATTTACCTTTCTCGTTTTGTTTTTATACCGTTTGTTTTCTCGTTGTTTCATTGTTTGTAATTTATCGTTTGTTTATCGAGTTGTAATCTTCGAGTTAGTTTTCTTTTATTGAGTCAAAAACTTTTCAAAAAACCTTAGTCTGGTTTGGTTAGACGGTTGTTCCCCAATGCTTGTAGGAGCGTAGTAAACCGCGTGTTGTCTAAAGCAACATGGCCCGGTTTATGCTAATGCATGCTTTGGTGCATAGCCCTATGTCTAATTCGATGAGATTAAGTGAAAGCACACATTACGAGGAGTGACCCAAGGCCGTGTGTCATGTGAGCCGTGGGCCACCCCTCATGTGCACAGTTTTCTAGGCCAACGGCCGTGTGTGGTGTCATGTATTGCGTCGTGTGTATAGCTTTGTATTTAGGTCGAGTTGTATCTTTAATTTGTTGTTGTGTCAGCATGAAATGCCTGGTTTGTAAAAGGTAGATCCCAACGGCTCCCCCATTCCCCCTTAAGCCTTGTTTGTTTCGTTTGAATGTTGCTAGATCAATCAACCCACATGCTAAATTACAACTTTGACAAAGTTAGTTTAGTTGCATCTAAAACGACATAGAAATTGTTGTCACATGATAGGGTTAAAACAACGTTTGCATATCATACATCGCAGTAGCTATGACCTTGTTTGAAATCCGACACTTGACTTAGTAGAGGCCGTTATCGACGGGCGGGGTTGGGTGTCCTTATGGGCTTCCCAACACGTACCCTCACCCCTTACTCAAGATCTATGGTTTGTGGATCCGTCTAAATACCATTGGATTGCGAGAGTCATTCAAATCGAGTGATATAGGGTACAAGTCTTTATCTTTAATCACTCGTAGTCGATTGGCTTTATGCTTTTCGATGAAAGGTGTAAAGTTGACTTGAACGGTTCCAAGTTCCCAAAAAACTTGGTGGCGACTCTAATTGGTCTTAATTCGATTCGAAAGAACCTCGAGTCGATTATGCCTAGTGTGGATCCCGCGGACGCAGCCCCGAGGGCCTTGTCCACGATTTGGCGACTCTGCTGGGGAAAAGAGGACTAGTTACACTGTGTTTCTAGGGTCTTTTCCTCCGAGGTGAAACTTGAAAAGAAAGTGTTGGAAAGTAAAACATTACTCATAGTGCTACGATTCATGCATAAACCCTTAAGGACTTGCCCGGGCCGTCCCAGCGTTTCTTCGTGATGCGTGGGGGCGACGTCCCACTATGTCGGAAAGTCGCACATTGCTCGCTTCCACTTCGCCTCGCGTGGTTCTTGATGGTGGGGACGATCTTCTAGGTACTTTACCTTAAGACACCTTGCTCTATAAGACCGCAAAAGGATGGAGGGCATAGACCTTCTTATAGAAGACTTGCCGAGACTTAGAGATGTTTAGGAGCATACATCCTTATAACATGAGAATGACAATGTGCAATGTGTTTTCCCGAGTCTTTATTTTCGAAAATTCCCATGTCCTTTTCAAAACCGAACTTTTGAACAACTTATTTTCAAAATAGCATGGTTTTAAAAAAAAAAAAAAAAACGCGGAACGCTGCCCAAATTGGACTAGAAATTTCGGCCCAAAATGAGCTTTTATAGCCGGCATGCTGCCCATTTCAAATCTCATTTTCAAATCAATCCTTCATTTTTCAAAATCAATCCAAAATGTTTCTCGAACCTCAACCAAGCATGAAATGCGTCGAGTCATGTCCGGGTCATGGCCGTGTTAGGCCGGGTGTGTTTCGTTCTAAGAGTCTAGAACACGACCTTGTTGGGTCACCCAAGCTCACCTCTTGGGCTTCGAGTCATGTTGGTCGACCTTTTGGTCTAGGATAGTCCACAAAAAACGTCCAAGCTAGGCCCTTTAGGACGTTTTCACTCGAACCCATGGGCTATGTTAGCCCAATCACGGGTTTAGTCACACCAAGTCCAGTTTAGAATCGAGTTATGACAGTTTGAGTCATGTCGTTTTGTCTAGTCTAAAATGAACCGATGTCTAAATCAAACCGTGAGTCGAACCTCTGGTTAGTCAATCTCAAGTCGAGTCTTTGTTTGAGTCCAGTTGGGGTCGAGTCCTTAAGTGTGCAGGGGCTCTTACTTTAAATATTGACTCAGTACGGGGTTTTCTTGTAGAAAGGCCGCCAAAAACCCGACGTCAAGCAATGGAAGATGCCGTTAACAAACTCACTGAGGCCGTGAACCTCATGATGACCAGAATGGATGCGATCGAATCCAAGCTGGGTGAAGATTCCTCTTCATCTACCCCACCTCTGACTGATCTGGAGAAAAGGTTCAAATTCATCGAAGACCGTTTGAAGCTCTCCCAGGGGAAGAACATTCACTATGAGAATGTTAGGGCCTATGCCCCAGTTCAGGATAAGTTGCCCACGAACATGGTACTCATTGACATCCCAAAGTTCAAGGGCACCGAAGATCCAGTCCACCATGTTAAGGCCTATAAAGGGTACTTAGCACTGAAGGGAGTACCTGCTGATATGCTCTCTGAAATTTTCGCCCAATCTCTGGGTGAACACCCGAAGGCGTGGTTCTATAATCTTGACCTTAAGAACTTCCCCACTTTCGAAGATATCACGGTGGAGTTCTGTAAGCACTATGCTGACAATGTTGAGATTCAAACCAACATAAGGACTTTGGAAGTAATGACACAGAAGGAAAAAGAGGGCTTTACTGAATTCCTTGCAAGATGGCGCGCTGAAAGCGTGAAACTAGCCAAGAAGCCTGATGAAGTCGAAATGGTAGATAAGTTCGTAAAGAATCTACGACCTGTTTACCGTAATGCTCTGAAATACCAGAATTTTGGCTCTTTCAAAGAATTGATAAGAATCGGGATAAAGGTAGAAGATGATGTCATAAGGGCAGAGGCTGAAAGGCCGAAAGGGTACCAAGGGGCCTCATCGTCTAAGGGCAAGGCCCCAGCAACGACCCATTTGGATGAAGCCATCAATCTCTTAGAAGGGCAATCGAAGAAGTCGCAGCGCCAAACACCTAGGGCATTCACCGATATCGGATGCACTTATACATATGCTCTCCAAAGGCTCATAGCCCAAGGAAAGCTGAAGCCTATTGGTCCAACTCCGGACCCTCCCGCTGATCAACAAGGTAAATGGTATAAACCAAATGCCTACTGTGCCTTTCATCAAGGGAAAGGCCATGATACCGAAAGGTGCTATCGACTAAAGCACGAAATCCAAGACATGATTGAGAACGGAACGCTCCCAATCCCAGCTGTTAAACCCAATAACATCACCAATCCATTTGGCGATCACACTAACTTTGTTTCTGTCGAAGACAATGTCGATTATTCCCATCTTATCCACCCATGTCACTTGAAAGGGGTGTTTATCGGGAAAATATTTGTGGATTGCTCTGAATTCTTGCCAAGCCCGAAGAATGAAATTCAAGTCGGGAGTCTTGCTCTAGAATGTACTCCTCTCATTAACGAAGTTAATAAAAGACAATTCGATTCACCAACCTCCATCACTGGCGTAGATCCTCAGAGGATTACCTTGGGATGGAGGCAGACCATCAAAGGGATCAAGGACCAGAGCTGAGCATCTAAGCTGACAGCTGAACAAGGGAAAGCTCATGACCAGATTTGAAATTATGAGTCGGGATCTATTTTCTTATCTTAGTCGAGTCGAGTCTAGGACTTTCTTTCCTTGAAGTTGAGTCGTTTGTTCCGCGATGACCTAGGGTGTGTCCTAGGAATCGTTCCTTCGAGTCTGTTAAGCATTTTGTCATTCCAATAAAAGTCGCAGTTTCGTTTCCAAATTTGTCTTGTTTTCAATCCTCAATCATTCTGAAAGCATGATAAAACGCACAACACACTCAAAGGAATCCCTGGGGTAGAAATACGTCCTGTTTCAAAATGTAAGGTACACTAGGATCCCGTGTTTGATTCCTTTACCTATTCCATGTCTGGTGGTAGAAAACCTCCATCTGAACCAATGTTTGTGACAAGCTTTTAGATAATTCTATGACAAACCCAGACTAGCTCCTTGTTTCCCCTATCAATGATGGAAGGCAAGCCTTTTCCCCAACAAAATCATCCCATCTCGAAGAGAGAAGATATCAACCCGTTCTAACAAGGAATTGTTAGTTCTTACCTAAGTTAGTTGGCGAAGCCCAGTTTTCATGGTGTATCCATTCATGACTAAGAGAATGAATAGAAGATCATTTTCAAAGAGAGAAAAAGATGAAAAAGAATGAAAAATGAGAAAAAGAGAAAAATTGGAAAAATGAAAAAAAGAAAAAAAATGAAAAATGAAAAAAAAGATGAAAGAAAAAGAAAAAAGAAAAAAAGATGTTGAAGTTATTGGGGAATGCTTTTTGGTTGAATGTCGAAGTTACGGAAGCCAGAAGTCAAGTCAAGTACCCATAGTTGAAGTTCAATGGGCGAAGCCCAAAAGATTAAGTAGTAACCTCTTTACCCTCTAAGTCCTTCCTGAGACAGTTACAAGGGGATAGTCGGGAATTTTGAGAATCATTCCGCTTGTGTTGTTACACCCAGCCTTTAGGGACCAGATATGGAGATTTGAACCCACATTGTTTTCCAACCCATTTGCACTAGGGTTTCATCAAACCCGAGACACCTTTTCCAACCACGATGTAAGCCATAACCCATTGGCCTTAGCACCAGAAAATGAACCTTCAGAATGATGGTTAACTATTCCAACTTGTTATTACCAAGCTCCACATCCCAAAGAATCAAAACCTTTTGTACCAACCCTAGACACGGGATTTAACGGTACCTTACAGGCTAGAATGGGATACGACATGATACCTTAGGTGAAACCTTCGAGTGTGTACACACAATCAAAATGCCAATTTAATGCACCTTGATCGAACTACGTCGGATTTGATTTCGCTCCACGCGAATACGTAGGCAGTCCTTCTGAACAAGGGATTCAATCCACTCATCAACCAAGTTGTCATCTTGTCGGTTTATTACGGGTCTTAACCAAGTCCAAATGAAGCCACCTTTGTTTGAGTTGGTCTTAGTACTCGATGTAAGCTAGGATAAGGATATAGGTTCAGATAAGTAGTCTCAAGTCTCAGAACGAGCTTTATCTAATGGTTTAGGCAAAGATGCTGAGTCACATAGATGTGGGTTTGTGTTGGGAACAGAAAATATGAAAAACCCGCTGAAAAGAAAGAAGGCGTGGAAGAAAAATAGTAAAAGCCCGCTGAAAAGAAAGAAGGCGGTGGCAAGAAATGATGAAAACTCGCTGAAAAGAAAGGAGGCGAGGAGAAGAGTGACAGAATGTTCCCAACAAAAGTGATGTGTGATGTCTAAGTGTTCTCATAAAATCAGTCTGTGCTTAGTGTCTGGGCGAAGCCAACGTTGTTGCTCCGTGAGTTTAATCCACCTTGTCAATACCAAGTGATCTTGATTCCCATGTGCCCTTGGGAGCACGCCCATGTCATACGATATCTGTGTCTCAAGTCCGATGGCCTTGTGATTCCTATTTGCCATCTTTTGGGTGTGCCAGAATGGCCAATTTACATTTCTACCCTCGACAAGTCCATATTTGAATTATAGCCCGTGCACACTTACGGTTTTATTTTCCTTTTTTGTTTTACGGTAGCGGGCTACGCCCACGTTGTTTACCGGTCATACAAAGTGTCTGAGTCGTATTTCATGCTCACCCATCAAGGTTCGATTTCAAAAAAAAAATAATTTCAAAAGTTCAAAATTCCGAAATTTCAAAAACTTTTTTTGAATTATGGATAGATGATCCAAGTAGTAGAATCTTTCCGGGTCGATGATCCAATCTTTCAAAATTCAAAAACTCAAATTCAATTTTTTGGGTCGATGGCCCAACATACCAAGTAATGTCAAATTCAAAATTCAGGTCGATGACCCAATCATTCAAAATTTTCAAATTCAATTTTCGGGTCGATGACCCAATCATTCAAAATTTTCAAATTCAATTTTCGGGTCGATGACCCAATCATTCAAAATTTTCAAATTCAATTCTCGGGTCGATGACCCAGTATTTCAAATAACCCAATTTCAAGATCGATGATCCAAATGTGCTTATGTGATGATTATTGCTAGTGCGTTTTTGTGTTTCAAATGTAGCAGGATATGCTTCAACTGGGGGCTCTAAAGTCTTCGACTTTAGAGCCATTCTAATGGGGGGCTCAAGCCGTTGGCTTCAGAGACCCTTATCAAGATGTAAAGGATGACATCCACCAATAATTCAATTCAATACAAGAGTATGAAATGGAAGAATTCCGTAGCTGAAAGCAAATGATGAAAGCGGCGGCAACCTCTTTGGAAAGTCCCGTCCCATTTAGACACCTGCCAGCAGATGATAAGCTTTGGGCAAGTGTCAATAGATGAATTTCGGACAAGTGCCAGCAGATGATAAATTTTGGGCAAATGTCAACAGATGATGAATTCGGACGAATGCCACAGATGATAAACTTTGGGCATGTGTCGGCGAAATGCCGAACTACGACGCGGGTTTGATTCCGTCAGAAACGGATACGTAGGCGCCTAAGGATAAGGCTCAATCCACCATTTATGCAATTTGTGGGTCGACGACCAATGACGATAATTTGACACAAAGCAGGAAGCAAGAGTCAATCCCCAACGAAGTTTCGGTATGATCTCTTCTTATGGTCAAGAGCTTATGTACGCAAGTCTAATGGACTATAAACGACCCGAGAATCCTCGGTCGAAAGGGACTGGGGTATACTTTGACTTTCGCCTTGTCCAAGCCTCAGTCAAAGTGGGGGCTCTGTAGATACCCGTATCCGTCGATATTGGAATTTATAGAGAACCCGACAAACACCCGATGATGATAGGACACATGTATTCTTTAGTTGTCATTGTCATTATTTGGAGCTCGTTTTACGAGGTAGAATGGGCGTCGTCGATGAAGTATTTTATTAATTTAAATGATATTTAAATTAATGTTTTTTTTAGCGAGTTCATTTTATTAATTTAAATGATATTTAAATTAATTTTTTTTTAGTGAGTTCATTTTATTAATTTAAATGATATTTAAATTAATGTTTTTTTAGTGAGTTCATTTTATTAATTTAAATGATATTTAAATTAAAGTCTTTTTTAAGGTGATTTCAATTTATTTTATTTTATTTTGAATTTATTTTCCCAAGTTTATTTTATTGAAAATAAAATAAATATTTGATTTGAAAAATCATTTTATGAGTATATTTGGTTTGAAAAATCATTTATTTTAATATATTAATTGATTTGAAAAATCGATTTTAAAAAGCGAAGAAAACTCGTTTTAAAAGCATGTTTTTGAGCTCGATTTTAGCTCGGTTTTTGAGCCCGTTTCCTTTACGAATTGGCACGAATCTCGAGTACACTAACCAACCTAAGCCTCTACCCATCCACCCTTGTTCGAACCCCCTATCCACGGCCCAAATTCCATCCCCAAACACCCCCCAATCAGCCCGCACTAAACCGAGCAGCCCCCTGTTTTGGCAGCTCAATCCCGAGCCCAAAACCCGCTCCAAACACTACCAAGACCCGTACCCATTAACCCTAACCCATACCCTAGTATCATACCCATATTATCCTAGCTTAATCACCAAGAAAACCCCCCTCAAACCCTCGCAAAACCTGCTGGACAGCAGCCATACGGGATGAAGCCCGATTGCCTCTCCCTCTCTTTTAACCTACTTTAACCCCTTATAAATACCACCCCTTCACCATACATTCATTCCTCTAAGTTCTCCATACATCCAACCATCACCCACAAGCTTTAAACCTCAGAAACAAACCCTAAACATCCTTCAACAACCCTAAACCAAACCGACACACAAACTGAAACTGTTTGTGTATCCTCTTCGAAAACTCATTCGTTCCTCCATCAAACCTCCATCAAAACTCGAGTTTCTTGTTCCTAATTAACCACATAACATCCATCTACACATTAGACAAAGAATTACGAGCCAAATTGCCCTTGAGAGTACACGAAATCCCTCGAAAAACAGAGTGAAATAACACTCTGTTTTCGCGGTTTCTTCTTGTCTGTCCAGTTCTGTTTGTGCTCGTTTTTCGTGCCCAATAACCCAAAACGAGCAGGGGTTGCTTTAAGATCCCTGTTCTCCTCTCTTTCTAGTTTTCAAAACATCTTTTAAATCGAATTTTCGTCGTGAAACGAGGGAGATATCATCGTTTGAAAATCGCTGTCCAGAAAGTTTCCAAAACGCGTGTTTGCTTTATTCTTCGTCGACGACGGCCTCTCGAGATAAAATCTACCATCGATTACGACCCAAGACGGTGTCAACGATACATGTAGGTTGAGGGTGCATCAAATCCTCCTCTTTTCCCTTTTATTTCTTTTGTTTTATGCTTGTTTTTTTATTGTCTTATTTTTGTTTGTTTTCGTTTTGTTTATTGTTTGTTCTAATTAACTATGAAACTAGTTAGTCCGAGTATGAGTTAAAGTAACACCATGAACACCCGCGTTGACTTGAGATGGGAAAAGAAACCGCTCCTTCTGTCGGTCGTACACCCCCGTCTCATTTACATATCCTCGTGTTCAAGGTAGGGCATAAATAAAACGAGTTTCTAACTTCGCTCTTCGCTTTTGACCCCTTTGTTATTTCGGCCAATTCGACATACCCTAGGACCCGTTGTATGTTAGTTTAACCTCTGATTGTTAACCTATGACGTATTTAGATGACATTAAATTAATTTAATAACCTAATTAGACGCATTAGGGTACATCGACATAGCTTTAAAAATCAACTAGCAACTCTGTAAATAATTGAACGCATCTTTCTTATCACTTAATTTCTCGCTAGCATAGGAGTGCGTGATTAGCACCTCCCTATTAACACTCGACGAGTAAGCATTAATCTTATGATATCTGACCTAATTGGACCCCTTAGGCCGTGTAGAATAACACACTCGCGCGTTTCTTCTCAATCGATCAACTTGTTTTCTAACTTGTTTTCTAATCCGTTTCGCAATCATTCGATCTAACCAATGAACCTAACTTAGGAACTAGGTTGGCCTTGTCTTGGCCGTGAGGGTGGCCGTTGGTTTGGGCCGTGAGGTGGCCGTTTTATTTACCTTTCTCGTTTTGTTTTTATACCGTTTGTTTTCTCGTTGTTTCATTGTTTGTAATTTATCGTTTGTTTATCGAGTTGTAATCTTCGAGTTAGTTTTCTTTTATTGAGTCAAAACCTTTTCAAAAAACCTTAGTCTGGTTTGGTTAGACGGTTGTTCCCCAATGCTTGTAGGAGCGTAGTAAACCGCGTGTTGTCTAAAGCAACATGGCCCGGTTTATGCTAATGCATGCTTTGGTGCATAGCCCTATGTCTAATTCGATAAGATTAAGTGAAAGCACACATTACGAGGAGTGACCCAAGGCCGTGTGTCATGTGAGCCGTGGGCCACCCCTCATGTGCACAGTTTTCTAGGCCAACGGCCGTGTGTGGTGTCATGTATTGCGTCGTGTGTATAGCTTTGTATTTAGGTCGAGTTGTATCTTTAATTTGTTGTTGTGTCGGCATGAAATGCCTGGTTTGTAAAAGGTAGATCCCAACGGCTCCCCCATTCCCCCTTAAGCCTTGTTTGTTTCGTTTGAATGTTGCTAGATCAATCAACCCACATGCTAAATTACAACTTTGACAAAGTTAGTTTAGTTGCATCTAAAACGACATAGAAATTGTTGTCATATGATAGGGTTAAAACAACGTTTGCATATCATACATCGCAGTAGCTATGACCTTGTTTGAAATCCGACACTTGACTTAGTAGAGGCCGTTATCGACGGGCGGGGTTGGGTGTCCTTATGGGCTTCCCAACACGTACCCTCACCCCTTACTCAAGATCTATGGTTTGTGGATCCGTCTAAATACCATTGGATTGCGAGAGTCATTCAAATCGAGTGATATAGGGTACAAGTCTTTATCTTTAATCACTCGTAGTCGATTGGCTTTATGCTTTTCGATGAAAGGTGTAAAGTTGACTTGAACGGTTCCAAGTTCCCAAAAAACTTGGTGGCGACTCTAATTGGTCTTAATTCGATTCGAAAGAACCTCGAGTCGATTATGCCTAGTGTGGATCCCGCGGACGCAGTTCCCGAGGGCCTTGTCCACAACTGAGCAGGATTGAAGATGATTTGGGCTGGGCCCATATGGAGGACGAGCACAGAGGATATAATCAAACTTTTGACCCACCTATGGAGGGCTGGCCCACTGTTTACCATTATCCTGATGGGTCCACCAGACATGTAGGGATGGGATCAGGTCAAGAAGAAAGGAATGGGGAGGAAAACAATGAGATGATGATTGAGGCTCCAGCGGTTGGTAATGAAGAGCTGGTTGGAGTGGAGGCTGAAAACAATACAGAAGGGGGGGTTAACATTACAGCTACTGATAATTTGAATGCTGCTGAAGACAATTCCAATGCTGCTGAAGACAATTCCAATGATGCCCACTCACTGACTGGGGATATGCTAGCATCTGAATCCCTTGCATCAGAGTTCTATTCTGATGGCAGGGAGGAGGAGGAGATAATTGTCATCTCTTCTGATGACACAGCAGTGGTTAATACTGAACTCCAACTTGCTTTGAAGAGTGGTTCTGAGTTGGGATATCATAACACGGTTTCTGAGGAGCATACAGGGGATGATATGCAACAAAGAAAAGCTCACACCTCTGTTTTTTCAACAGCTATTGCTAACAAAGGTAAGGAGTTGGATGAAGGCTCCTCTAATTTAATCCCATGGGAGTTGTTAATGCAGGTTGAAGCTGGAAAAATTGACAATAAGAAAAAAGGAGAAAGTTCAGTGAGGACTGCAGGAGTGCAGTTGTTTGATATTCCTGAATCAGGGGCCAAAGCCAGATTGTTTGCTGCCTTACCTGTTGGTAATTCTTCTGATGGATGCCTGGGTTTGATGGATGCTTACCATATTTCTGATATGGGAGAGGATTGCAAGAAGGAAATCAGAGGGGCAAGAAAGAGGAAATGCTGTACAGATGCTGGGGATTATATCATTCCTGAATCAGCAAAGAAATCTGTGGAGGAGGCTAAGGAGTATCTGTGTATGATGGCGAAGAGAAGGTGTTGGTCACCTGCAAACACAGTGGAAGAACAGAAGCAGCCCACGTGGGGATTCAGAGTTCATGTTGAAGACATAGTGATGGTGGAGTCAAGTGATTCCTCACTCCCATCTGTGAATGGAGGGAGATTTGATCCTAATGATGACGGCTTTGCGGAGGTTGGGCCTTCACAACCTCCTCACTCACCATGATGGGAATTGTATGGAATTGTAGAGGTCTCAATAATACGCTCGCCCCTACAATTCCAAAAATAAGAGCGTTGGTAGGTACTAAGTTTTATGATTTTCTGTTTTTAGTTGAAACTAAATGTAATGGTAGTAGGGTTTCTCCGTTGTTTAGGTCTTTTGGGTTTGATAAGTCTTTTGGGGTTGATGCGGTGGGAGCATCGGGAGGACTTTGGGTGGGGTGGAGGAAGGAATCTCGGATGTCGGTTGTCAAGGCTTGTAATCATTTTATTATCCTCTTGGTTAAAAAGTATAATGGTTTGGATTGGTATCTCGTGCTTTTTTATGGTGCGCCTTGTGTGAGTTTGCGTGCTTCGATCTTGCACGAGGTGGAGAAATGGCTTGAGTCTTGTAAGGCCCCCTTCCTAATGGTGGGGGATTTTAATCAAGTTGAGTACCGATGTGATAAATTAAGCTTGAGTCAAAGGGCTATAGGAGGGGCAGATGATTTTACCTTATGGAAAATTCGTAATGAACTCTTGGATATACCTTTCAAAGGACCACGTTTCACGTGGTGCAATAATCGTAAGGGTGAGAAGCGAGTTTATGAGCGAATTGATAAGGCTTATGGATCAAAGGATTGGTTTACTTTTTTCCCCAATACTGGTATCAAACATTACCCAATCCAAATTTCGGATCATGCACCTATTGAAGTGGATCTGAACCTTGTGGATGCAAAAGGAAGTAGGCCATATAAGCTTGATGCCTGGGTCTTAGAACATGAGGAGTGTATGGAGAAGATTCGGAATGAGTGGAAAAGGATTGTCATAGGATCACCGGCATACCAAGTGAATAGGAAACTAGCTAGAGTAAGGACGTGTGCCAAACATTGGGCTCTAGATAAACGTGCTGAATGGCGCATGAAATGGGAAGAATTTGATAAAAAATTGGAGCAGGGGATGTCCTTAGCCATTGCCGG
Organism: Silene latifolia; assembly: GCF_048544455.1. NCBI lineage: Eukaryota > Viridiplantae > Streptophyta > Magnoliopsida > Caryophyllales > Caryophyllaceae > Silene > Silene latifolia. Next base: position 45,194,619 of record NC_133536.1, read on the forward strand.
AAATGGGGACGAGGAATATTCTACAGTAAATGAGGAAGTGACAGAGTTTGCAAGGGCAGCGGCGGCTTTCTGGAAACAAAGGGCAAAAGTTAAATGGATGGTTGATGGAGATACATGCACCAAATACTTCTTTAATTGGGTGAAAGGTCGGGCAGGTAGAAATCACATCCATGGGATCAAAGGTTCGGATGGAATTTGGTACTATGATATGGATCACATTCGAAATGAATTTCAGAATACCTTTATGGATCTTTTTCTATCATCTAGTGGAAGTGTGGAGTGGCGTGACCACTCTGCATTCGAGGACTTGCTCCAGCCTGTAGAGCACTCGTTATCCCAAGATGATACGAACCGCCTTGGTAGGCCTTTTACAACCAAGGAGGTACGCGCTGCGGTTTTTCAAATGGGTGCGCTCAAAGCTCCGGGACCTGATGGTATTCCTGCTGTCTTCTTCCAAAGGTGCTGGTCTATGGTCAAAGGTGATGTTACGAAGGCTGTCTTGTCTGTTCTAAATTCTGGCAGGGTGCTTCGGGAACTTAATAGGACTTTCATCACCCTTATTCCGAAGAAAGAGAGTCCGGAAGGAGTTTCGGATTATCGTCCTATTAGCCTCTGTAATGTGACAATGAGGATTGTGACAAAATGTATTGCTAATCGCCTAGCAAGGGTGATGGGCTCACTGATCAGTGAATCACAGAACGCTTTTCTCCCAGGCAGAAACATTAGTGACAATATCCTCGTGGCACATGAAGCCATTAATAAGATAACAACGCACCGGTATGGACGACAAGCTCTATGTGCTTTCAAAGCGGATATGAGTAAGGCTTATGACCGGGTTCGATGGGACTTCTTGGAAGCGGTCTTGGTAAAGTATGGTTTCCCTCAACCTTTGGTAGCGCTTATGATGAATTGTGTTACTTCGGTGAGCTATGAAATTCTGATAAATGGGATCCCACTTCCACAATTCAAGCCTCAGTGCGACCTTCGACAAGGTGATCCCTTATCCCCCTACTTGTTTATTCTATGTATGGAAGTGCTCTCCCGAAATATCGCACATGCTAATGAGCTACGACTGATACATGGAATTCAATTAGTTAGGGAGGTGCGACCTATTACACACCTCTTTTTTGCGGATGACTCAATTTTCTTTTTCAAGGATAAAGAGGAAACCGTAACCCATCTGGTGCAAATTATAAATGATTACTGCAAAGCGTCAGGGCAACAAATAAATGTGGAAAAATCGGGAATTTTATTTAGTCAAAATACCACTCTGCTTAAGGCCCAGAAGATTATGAAAGCTTTCAGTATCAAGAAGAATAATGGAATTGGGAAATATCTTGGGATCCCGGCGGAATTTAAAGAATCTAAGCAAGGGATTTTTGCAGCCCTTATTGACCATGTCACTAGACGAGTTTCTTCGTGGAATGGAATTTTTCTATCACCAGCTGGACGTCTTACCCTGATTTCATCGGTTCTATCCAATCTCTCAAACTACTTTCTATCGGTCTTCAAAATTCCGGTAAGTGTGGCAAAAAAGATTAATTCTATTTTGACACAATTTTGGTGGGCGGGATGTAAATTGGGGAATAAACTTCACTGGTGTAGTAAAAATTTCCTAAGTCTGCCGAAGAGTGCGGGTGGACTTGGCATTCGGAATGTTCAATGTCTTAACCAAGCTCTGTTAGCCAAGCATGGATGGCGACTTGTTTCTCGTGAGAACTCACTGTTTTGCAGGATTTTCCGACAAAAGATTTTTGGAGCACAGGTCTTTCAACATGGGTTACACCCCATCAGAGGTTCTGGTTGCTCTTGGGGTGTACGTAGTGTCATATATGGGCTATCCTTTGTTCTGGAGAATATCGGTTGGAAGCCTGGAATCGCCTCGAGCTTAAATGTGTGGTCGGAAAGATGGGTTGGGGGAGAAAGGCCGGAACCCAGAAATGAATGGTTAGGGCTCAATACCAGCCATCTTGCTACCTTACAGGTTAAAGATCTGTTACTTCCTGATGGCTCCTGGAACGAAGGTGTCATTAAGAGTCTATTCACGGATGAGTGGACTATGCGGATCCTGGCTGTACCGCGCTGTGAAGTAAGACCTAGGGATAAGATTTTTTGGCCTCACACGACGTCGGGTACTTTTACGGTAAAGAGTGCTTATGGATTCATTTTCGAGGAGTTCATGATCAGGGCAGGAACCGCCAAAGACAAAAGTAGAATAAATGACCGAAGCCGACTTTTTTGTCGGAAAATACTCTGGAAGTTACCAATTCCACAGATGTGGAAGATTCTCCTATGGAAAATTATCACAAATGTTTTACCGACAGGACATGAATTCTACAAGCGAAGCATTGACGTAGACCCGTCATGTGGCATGTGTGACAGCGATCAAAGGCCTTTGGAAACGCCTGAACATTTATTTCGAGATTGCAACTTTTCAAGAAGAATATGGGCAGGCTCTGATCTGGGCATTCGCGTAGAAGGAACTGCGGGCGTCCCTATCGCTGACTGGATTTGTAATTGGATCCGATTTTTAGCTAAGAGAGAGGAAGGAATCTATCAGGTGATGACCTTCATGGCTACATTATGGGCATTATGGACTATGCGCAACAGGATCAAATTTCAAAATCAGGAGGTCAACCCGCACATTATCATCACTATGATATATCGGGTCATCCGGGAACGAGTGAGCATTCTGAAGAAGGCTCTTGATAAAAAAACGGAAAGAAGTAACAGGAGACCGGAAGAGGAAATGACACTTCAAGAGGAATCGTTGGCTATCCGGGAGGGGCATCCTGTGTGTATTCTCGGTAAGCCAAGCGGCTGTGCTGTGATTAGGGTGAAGGTTGATGCTAGCTGGAACAGGAATTTTGAGGCGGCCTTTGGATGGATTGCCTATGATAATATGGGGCGCGAACTGGGGCGGAGACAGGTGCACACGAAAGCAGAATCGGCTTTACAGGCTGAAGCCTTGGGAGTCCGAGATATTCTTTTGTGGGCGCAAGAGTGGGGACATTTTCATCTGGACATTTCTTCGGACTGCTTGCAACTTATCAATCAACTGGCAGGTGCTGACAAAGATGACCACAGGATTATGGGCATTCTTGAAGACATTCGTGCTTCCTATAGTTTCTTTCATTGTCTATATTTTAATTTTATCCCGAGGCGGTTAAATGGCATTGCGCATAACCTTGCAAAGCAAGCCATGAAACTGTGAAAACCTTATTTACAGCTGTCAAAAAAAAAAAAAAAAAAAAAAAAAAAAAAAAACATGTATAAATCATTTTATTAGACTTATCGTTAATGGATGATGTAAGAAGATTGATGCTTGACTATTATTGATTAATGAGATTAGTATAAATACAATTACAATGTGTAAGATATTAGCCTAATTACAACGATATTTGCTAATAATATGAGATACACAATCGGTAACTAAATGGTAAAGTAAATAAATACTATATTTACATATATTGTAACACACCATGAGGTTATCTGATTAAGTTTTCCATATTAGGAAAATAAGCGGCTTGTGATATGTTTATAAGGGATTAAAGGATTCCAACCATCGCTTAGTGATAAGGCATTATGTGCTTTTGGGTTTAGGAGGGGACAAATAATGGCCCAAATGTGCGCATTTCATTTTATTGGGGTTGTGTTACGATGATGGTTGGTCGAATTGTTACACATATACTCTAACAGATGATACAATCATTTGTCCTAACGAGAAAAATACTTTATAGAGCGTTTGGTTGAGCCAATTCAGGAAATGAAAAGGAAACAAATTAGTTGATACCCTTTGTTGGTTTTTTTTTTTTTTTTTTTTTACCAAAACAAGCATTCCCTTACCCCCAAACTCCTTACATCCTTATCCCTCACCCCCCCTCCCCCCAATGGTATCCCTTTCCCTTTCCCTCTTTAGCTCCTCTCATCACTCACCATCAACCACTCATTTCTACTACCACCATGCCTAACCACGACCGCTATGTGAAGACTAACACATGCCGCCAGGCCACCTAATCTTCGGCGACCTTGCCACCGAAGCTCCAAACACCCTCCACTCCACCCCAACTAACCACCAATCTTTAACCGCTAACATTCATCATCACTTCCCAATTGCCAACGCCATTCCTTAAACACTTGCAGGTGCGGGCGACCTCATCCCTTAACGTCGACGACCACCTTCCCTGGAGTCGACGACCTCTCACCACTACTATAACCATCACCAAAAACACCCATAAGAACCTTTCCAACATCGCAAATGTCATCTCCCACCCTTGAATATTCCATATTTACTGCTTTTGGTGGACGGAAAGGAGATTTTTCGGTGTCAGGGAAAAGTTTTATGGATTTTTTGTGTGGTGGTTATAGTGATATCGGGAGGAGTTACGCTTGGAGGAGGAGAGGATGGCGAGAAAAGGCTATGAATTGGAAGCTGCCGCCGGCGACAAGGGGTTGTCGCGACATCGGTGACATGTTTGGTCGGTGGTGGATGATACTATTGGTAGAAGTTAGTGTTTGTTAGTTGTGACTATCGTGATTATGACTGTTAATGAGACGAAACAGCTCGCGAGCAACTCGAGCTCGGCTCGGTCAAAGCTTGGCTCGTGTGAGCTCGGGCTCGGGCTCGGCTCGAGAGCTTAACGAGTCAAGCCGAGCAAATGTTGGCTCGGCTCGAAAAGCTCGTGAGTGGCTCGAATTTGTGTAATTAGATGAGATATTAGTCATATTTTATAAAAATATTTTGTCATGATTATATATTTGTATCACACATATAAAAAATGTCTTATTGATTTTCCAATATTTGTATATAAAAATTTCGAGCCTTGTTATTGAACATATCGAGAGAGAAAAAAACACAATTCAACAATTATATATAGGCTCGAATTGAGCTCGAGTTTGGTTCGAGCTCGCATTAAAGCTCGCAAGCTTGATAACAAGCACAATTTTTTCAAGCTCGGATAAGCTCGAGATCGGGTCAAACTCAAGTTCTACTTTATGAGCACAAGCCGAGCAAGGCCAAGCTCGGGCTCGGCTCGGCTCGCCTCTTTAACAACCCTAATCGTGATAGTAAAAATGGGTTATCGATTCTTTTTCTTATTTGTTGTCAAAGATGAAGTTAAATTTGGGGTTATCTCATTCTTTTCCCTCCTTTTCCCTTTCTTAATTTCATTCCCTTTCCCTTTTCTTAACCAAACACCCCCATAAAACAATATTGTCATCATTTCTAGCACTCTGTATAAGAACTAAACCCATAATATGAAAGCCGGCCCATATAGTTACCCACTACACACCAATCAACGAATAGGCCAAATCGCCCAAATTACTTTATGAGTATGTGAGTGATTATAATCCTGATCGCTTTTCGTCATCGACATATCACTCTAAATCGTCGATAATATTTGATGAACTTCCCTAATTTCTCCTTCTAACCAAAACATTTCAATCACAAATCGAAACTAACAACTAATATCGGATAACAAACAATTGAAGAATTTTAGATTTGATCCACAAATCAAAGAACGTTAGATTAATCGACGTAAAACGTATGGTTTTTTTTTTCTAAAATCAAAACAACAAATTATCCAGTGAAATACGCTAAACTTATCAATTAAAAAAATAAAACGACGAATTACTAATCATGATAATATAACTAATCGAGGTAAAACGAATCGATTTAAAAAAAAAAAACAAAACAAAAAAAGGCTCGAATGTGGCTGATAAGCGGGTAGAGGTCGTCGTACCCAATCAAACAAATTCCCAACTAGTAAGGGTAGTCGAGGTCGAACCACAAGGAGATCAAGGTCGAGTACTAGTTTGTCTTATATTATAGGTTAGCTGCGTGAATCATAAAGTATGGCCGAGTTTGATTTTAATCTAATCAACTAAACTAAATAAAATAAAGTGCAACTAAACTAGATATGAGAATAGAGCAAGTAAATGTAAATGTTGTAATTCAATAGAATAAAAGACCTAGGACCCGATTTCCCACCAACATTTCGTGTTTATTGTCATGATTCATTTTAACTAGTTATTGGGGCGATATGTAAGGAGGAGATGGCTCTAATTCGCCTAACACCCCCCTCTCGGGTTCGCATTAGGACAATAGACCTCCCAACCCTCCTCCCTTTCGGTCTCAGAGGTCGGAATCCTTAGGTAGAAGCCCGGCTACCCTAGAAACGTGCACTTTCCCGAGGTAACCTAGCATCACCTAAGTCCATTAAGCCCTCATCATTTCCGGGTCATCCAACTCCTTCTCCCGAAGGTCGAATTCAAACACTAGTCTAGAGGTGCCCTCCCTTGGTTCTCCCTTTCGGTCTCAACCTAGGTTAGCAATATGATCAATTTCCAGGTACCCGATTCCCAACCTAACCAATTTTCGTTGGTGGACAAGGGTTACAAACCAACAATTCCCAAAAATGACCAATTCAACATATCAATCTTCTAGCCTACCCTTACTAATCCTCCCCAACAACTACCTTTTATGGGAATCAATCAATTGAATTACTCATGTTGGGGTTAACCGAGTCCTAGTTGAAGGACTACTCACTAATCATATTAATTAAGACAAAATAATTGATAAAGATGGATACTTTAAACATGGACATAATCTAAAATTGGATTCTACAATTTAATATGTAATGACCAACAAAACTATGAGTAAGTCTAATTAAAGTGAGATTAAGATGGTTAATGTAAAAAGGCTCAAACTTTGACACAACAATTCAAAGATTCAACCTTTGGATGAGAAACAACAATTGGAAACATGAATAAGATGAACAAGCGAGAGAAAATTATAATCTAACAACAAAAAGAGAAATTTAAGCACAAACAATCAAAATAAAACTTGAGGGAAAAGTAAATGTAAACAAATGAACTTGAAGGAGAGAAATAAGGAGAAGAATTATACCAACAACCAATAAAGATGGAAACTTGGATTGGAATAATAAGGATGAATCTCTTCTTCTTTCAAATTGCAACCCACTAATCTAAATTTAAACTAATGAGAATTGTAGAACTTGAATAAACAAAAGAGAAATTAAATTAATTTGGAAGAAAAATTACAACTTTGAATAAAGGGAAAATTAATAGGAGAAATATTCTATTGTCCTTGTCTTACAATATTGAGAGAGAAAGATAAACTAACTAAATGATTCTAATTCTATGGTGTCTAAAATAATCTAAAAAGTGTGTCTAGAAAATAAAGAAGAGTGTCTCATTAATAATAATAATAATAATAATAATAATAAAACCTTTTATTTTTATAATAATAATAATAATAATAATAATAATAATAATAATAATAATAATAATAATAATAATAATCTTATATATATATATATATATATATATATATATATATATATATATATATATATATATATATATATATATATATATATATATATATATATATATATATAGAGAGAGAGAGATTGGATTTGGTGTTTTTGGTTCTTATGGTGAGTTGTGAGTTGGGTAATCTCAGCCACTAGATTATATTAGAGATGGGCGGTCAAGATCTAATCTTACTTGTCATATAAAATCATTGTCATTTACTTACTTTCTCTTTTTTTCTTTTTCTAATGTTACTTTTTTTTTTACTTTAATTTTTTTTTCTTTTTTTTTTTTTTACCTCGTGTTATTATGCTTTTTTTTTACCACTTTGATTTTTGTTTTCTCTTATATTTTTCTTTAATTTACTCATTATGTTACCTTTTTTTCTTTTTCTTTTTGTACCGGATTTTTTTTTACTTGAAATTTTTTTTACTCTTATTTTTTTTACCTCGTGTTATTATGCTATTATTGTGCTTTTTTTTACCTGGATTTTTTTTACGACTTTGATTTTTCTCTCTCTTTTTTTTTACCACATGTTATTGTGCTGTTATTGTTATTCCGCTGTTATTGTGATGTTATTCTGCTGTTACTTTGATTTTTTTACGACTTTGATTTTTTTCTCTTTTTTTTTTTACCACGTGTTATTGTGCTGTTATTGTTATTCCGCTGTTATTGTGATGTTATTTTGCTGTTACTTTGATTTTTTTTACGACTTTGATTTTTTTTCTTTTTTTTTTTTTGTTGGGAAAGGTAAGCTTTTCATTAATAATTATAGTCCCTTACACCACATATAGAGAAGGCATTTTCATGCTCATCCTACCTCATTACATAGCTTTTCAATCCAATGTTTAACACTACTCTTAATACTCACTATTCTACAACTTCTAATTCTCATACGAATTTCATTCCTAACTAGACTAGCCACTAGCTTAGGACTATGGATATACTGCTCCACTCGACACACATTGCGACTCCACCACACATGCTGCATCAAACTCGCCAAAATCATAGCCACAATCCTCTTCCTGCAAATATCACGAACTCGCCACTTAAGCCACCAGTCCACACAACTCGTCATTGGTATATCAATGCAGCACCAGGTAGCTATCAGTGCTCTGCATCTTTCACTGTACACGCATCTGAAAAATAGATGTTCATGACTTTCCTCTTCAACACCACAAAATAAGCACACATTAGTCTGCACAATGCCCATCTTCATCAATCTATCCTGGGTCAATAATCTTTGTTGCGCCACCACCCAAACCAAGAACCTGTGTCGAGGAATTATCCATCCTATTCTAATCCAAGGATACCAAGGTACCGCTCCCCTTCAGAACCGAAAACTTATACCCCCGTAAAGTAGAATAAATCCCTCCCGAACCATTCCCCCGTATAAGACTTGCCTCGGAAACAGTCCCGACTTGACAAATTTTCCGCCAAGCCCAACATCATCAATGTAACAGTTGGTTCATAATCCTTCCAAACCTTTCCTTTAATATAAACAAGATGAACCCATTTGACCCATAGGTGGTCAGCTTTTTGCTCTATCCACCAGACATACTTTCCTAACATTGCTAAATTCCATTCATGAAGCTTTCTAATCCCCAGACCACCTTGCTTTATAGGTCTGGCGGATAGACTCCCATGACACCGGGCGGGCCTTTCATCGCTCATTCCCATGCCACGAAAACCCTTGCAAATGGATTCAATCCTCTTAATAACAGTCTTAGGGATAACAAAGATCCTAGCCCAAAGAGGAGTGCAAATTGCTTAATACAGACCGTATCAAAACCACCCTCCCAACGTAGGATAACCGCCTAGCACCCATTCCCCTAATCCTGTCAACAACTTTGTCTACCAAACAAGCACAGTCAAGCACAGACAATCTCTTTGGAGAAACATTAATGCCTAGATACTTGAATGGAACAGTCCCTCTATGCATACCAATCTCATCCTCTATCCCTTTGATCAAATGCTCACCACCCCATTACAAAAAAATTAGACTTAGATCTATTCATCATCGGACACAAGCCTTTGAGAAAAATTTAAACCCATTAACCATCAATTCAATACTCTTTCTGTCCCCTTTGCAAAACATAATAAGATCGTCTGCGAAGCATAAATGATTTAAGCCCAAACTTTTGCACAGGGGATGAAACCTGAACTGCCCATGTTGCTGTACTGCATAAAGTATTCTACTCAGATACTCAACACATATCGTAAAGATCAAAGGGGATAGAGGGTCCCCTTGTCTTAACCCTCGTCTCCCCTTAAAGAAACCAAATGTCTCTCCATTCACTGCAATTGAATAGGAAGGAGTGGAAATGCATTGCATAATGAGCCGAATAGTCTGGTCAGGAAATCCCAAAGCATGCATCATCCCATTCACAAACTCCCACTCTACAGAATCGTATGCTTTTTGCAAGTCCAACTTCATAAGGATCCGAGGAGAACAATTTTTTCTCTTGTAAAGCCTAATCAAATCCTGACAAATGAGGATATTCCCTACTATGTCCCTCCCTCTGATAAATGCACTCTGAGAAGGACTAACAATCTCAGGTAGAATATCACTTAATCTGTTGCATATCACCTTAGATAAGCATTTGTAGAGAGTGTTGCAACATGCAATGGGTCTGAACTGCAACACACTCTCAGGGATTTCAACCTTAGGAACAAGTGTGATAATAGTGTTATTACACTGTTTCAGCAACTGCCCTTTAGTAAACACATCTCGAACAGCTCCACAAATCTCCTTCCCTACAATATTCCAACTATCCTTAAAGAACTGGCTACTGAAACCATCTGGTCCAGGCGCCTTAGTTCCAGGGATATCAAACATAGCATTTTTGATTTCAAGATCAGTAAGAGGAGCTACTAATCTTGCACGATGCTCATCTGTAAGGCAGCTCCTCATAGCAACAATATTCTGGTTCACCTTTACAACAGGTTTGGACTCCCCCAGTAATGACTTATAATAGCTCTCAAACGCACCTTTGATCTCCTCCCTGTCCCTACAGTCATTCTGATGCATATCCTGCACATGAAGTACCCTATTCTGACTTCTCCTTCTTTTAATAGAAGCATGAAAAAACGAGGTATTCTCATCCCCCTCCTCCAACCAAGCAATTTTAGCCTTCTGACTTAAGAACATATTCCTAGCTTTTACTAATTCAGTCAGATCAGCAGCACAACTCTTTTCAGCACTACAAATCTCCTCATTCAGGGGATCATCAATCAACTGATGCTGCAAATCTTTGAGGGCCAATTCAGTGACATTGGTGAGATTCTCAATGTCACTAAACTGTTCCTTATTCAACTGCTTAAGCTCCTTTTTCAGCATTTTCAGCTTAGAGACAACCCTGAACATAGGAGTGCCTTGAACTTCAATGCTCCAGCAGCTAGCTACAATACTCTTAAACTCTTTGGCTAGAGACCACATATTATAATACTTGAAAGCGGCAGGTTTCCTAAACTGCTGTGCTTCACACTGAATTAAGCAAGGGCAATGGTCGAATAAACCTTCAGGAAGAAAGTTTGCCACACTATCAGGAAATTCAGTCTGCCACTCACCATTAATCAAAACTCTGTCAATTCTGCTATAAACTTTAACCCCACAATCATGTTTGTTATTCCACGTAAAAAAAGACCCAGTTGCCTTCAAATCATAAATCTGGCAATCGTGAGTAAGCTGAGCTAAAGGCTTTATATCAGCAAGCGTAACCTTAGCCCCACCAATTCTTTCATGAGTAGCCAGGATAGTATTAAAATCCCCACATACTATCCAAGGACCCACAATACTACTATGATACCTTCTAATACTTTTCCATAAACTTTCCCTCTCAGCTGCTTTATTAAAACCATACACTAAAGTGTACCAAAACCCCTTGCTCCTAATTTTGTCATACACCCTAGCATGAATGGTTTGATCAGTCATACTTAACACATCAACAATGACCTTTGTTGGGTCCCAGAGCAGCCACATCCTACCACCATTGTGTAAGCTAGCATTAGTGCAAATAGACCAACTGGCACACAGATTATTCTTAATAGTATTCCTACTATTAGTCTTGACTCTAGTTTCCACTATCCCAAATAACCCTACATTATTCTTATTGAGAAACTTTTTTATTTCATACTGTTTATTAATACTATTAAGTCCTCTCACATTCCAAAATCCATAACTACCCATTATCAACCTGAAACTTGCTGCATTCCCCTTTTTCCACAAATCTATCTTTGGTCTTCTGAATAGACTGACTCAATGCCGCCATGAAGGACAATCCCCCTGGAGTAAAATTCTTCTCCCCAGTCTCCTGTCTCATCATTCGAGTAATGAATCTTCTAGGCAAAGATTGATCCAATACAGGTTTAGTTACCATCACAGGAGTGACTATCTCAACAGACTTAGGAGAAGCATGGTTCTGGACAGGTCTCTGCACAGTAGGAGACTGAATAGGCGTAATCTGCTTCTGTACAGGAACCTGTTGAACTTTCTGTGGAGCCACAGGCGCAACTACCCTAGGTTTCCACACCTTCTTAACCACAGGTCTAGTTTCCCCCTTCCTACACTTATCAGTAGCATGGCCAACAGCTTTACAAGACGCACAGGTGAGAGGAAGCCAGTCATACATCACCCTAATTGTGTGAGACTTGTCATTCTCATCAAGAAAAGCAATCTCAGTAGGGAAATCCTGGTCAACATTCACCTCCACCATGGTCCTAGCATAACCCAGGAAATTCCTATTCTGAGTTGCATCATCACATTTGATAAATGATCCAATTGTACCACTAATTTTCTTTAAACACTCAGAACCCCAAAATTTGACATCTAAACCGTACATCTTAATCCAAATAGGGACCCGTTTGACACTGTGTTTCACCAATTCCAACTCGGCTCCCATTCGCGCACGATAACGGGTTTATTGTCAAAAATCGGTGACCATTATTCAACACCAATTTCTCTTGTTCCTTTGTTTTAAATCGAACCAAAAAATACCATTAGGCATAAACGCTATCTTGTCCACCCCATAACTCTGCCACACCCTTTTCACAAAGCCAGTAATGACAGAGCTGGGTGGATTAGCGCCCAATATATAACAAACCACAGAAGTAGACCAGAAGTTAATCTCACCCATAACATCCTCCTTAGCAAGGCGAAGTAAAGGCTTGACTGTAACCGTCTGCGACTCCTCCTGCACAGGTTCCGCTTCGATCCCCGTCTCGAGTTCCGTCTCTTCAACAATCGATTCTAAATCTGACTCAAATTCAGCAGAAGAAAACCGAATGTGACGTGGAGATTTCCCCTTATTGAATTGAAAATCAACTACATTTTTTTGTTGTTTTTTTGATGATGGCGATGAACTAGACGTATTTTTGTTATTTTTCTTATTTCGAGCCATTATTTCTTCAGCAACAAGATAATTCTCCCTCAATTTTTAGAGATTTTCCTCTCTCTAGAATCTCTCTCTAGAATCATTTTTTCGAGTGATAAGTGCTAACTTTTTTTTTTCTTTTTTTTACCACGTGTTATTGTGCTGTTATTCTACTGTTATTCTGCTGTTATTGTGATGTTATTCCGGTGTCACTTTGATTTTTTTACTACTTTAATTTTTTACTACTTGATGTTTTTACTCTTTTTTTTACCGCGTGTTATTGTGCTGTTATTATGGTGTTATTGTGATGTTATTCCGGTGTCACTTTGATTTTTTTTTACGACTTTGATTTTTTTTACTCTTTTTTTATCACGTGTTATTATGCTGTTATTCTGGTGTTATTGTGATGTTATTCCGGTGTCAGTTTGATTTTTTTTACTACTTTGATTTTCTTTACTTTTTTTTTACACGAGAATAACAATACCAGCAGAATAACAGCATAATAACACGTGATAAAAAAATAAATTAATGGTTTGCGACCTAGATGATTCATTCATTAATAAATCACATATTAACGGGAAGCTTCACCAACTCCATTGCCAAATCTGCAATCCATGTACAGCAACATCAACATGGCCAACAACTCTCATTATTATTAAATTTAGTCAACATTTTAATAGCCCACATCAATTAATAATCTTAAACAACTTTAGAAGCTACAAGAATAATTGTCTACCTCTTCAGTTAAAGAAAGAACATATCCAATAATCCAAACAACAGCACCATCGGGTGCAATCCATGGCTTTATTCACCAGTCCTCAATCAATCCGACCATCGTGCTACAACTCTGTCACGCATACATCACGGCGGCCTCCTCTAATCCTCTTCGCTTAAGTAAACAAGCGGCATCAGCAATAGAAAGACGATCTACAAAAATGGCGAAAACACAAGCATAAAGCAGACGATCGACTGAGTCGGAGATGTAAGCTGGTACGAGCAACCCAAATTCGATCTCCGACGCGCAGCTAGTTACGACGAGCAACCTGCTAATGTCCTCTCCTCAGTCTCTCCACCGCAACCCCCCAACACGTCGAAGGCTTTGGCGACGACGACCTCAACGGACTCGACGACTCGCCTTCGATCTGACTCACCGATACACCTTCCTTAACTCAGTTCGATTCTCCATCCTCCACCCTCCATCTCACCATCTCCGTCGTCCATCTCCACTGCCTCTTTCGCCGCTGCCTTCAATTACTGGGATGAAGACAGTTTTCAATTTCCCGATTTTTTTTGGGTTGATTTAGAGATTTGAATGAATGATTATTTGATCCGACGCCTAACTCGAAATCGAATTTTTTACAATTGGAATTCATATCAACAATTATTTAATAAACGAGAATGCAGTTTATATGATTTGGAATTCATATCAACAATTTGAATGAATGATTTGGAGATTTCGATGAACGCTTGTTTGATCTGATGCCTAAGTCTAAATCAAATTTGTTATATTTGGAATTCATATTGATTGGATTTTATATTTAATAAAAAAGAATGCTGTTGATAAGATATTGAAGTGTAGAATTCGATGATGGTAATTTATGGAGAGAGAGAGGGGGGGTTGAAGATGATTTTTCAATGGGTTTTGACAGGGAGTATTGTTTGTTTTTAATTTGTCCGTGGGGTCGTGTTTGATTTTTAATTTTATCTCAGCCCTTGATTTTCTTTGATCTAGTGGCTGAGATTTTCCCAACTCACAACTCACCGTAAGAACCCAACTCACGAGATCCCGCCTATATATATATATATATATATATATATATATATATATATATATATATATATATATATATATATATATATATATATATATATATAGTAATAAGTGTAATACTCCGTATTTATGGTCTTGGGGGTACTCTATCGAGTAGCCCTTACTCTGTCGAGTAAGGGTATGTTGCGAGAATAAAATAGTTTCGACTGTTGGGCACTCGATCGAGTAGCTGGGGCACTCGATCGAGTAGGGGGGTACTCGATCGAGTACCTTGGGTACTCGATCGAGTGTCCGGTTTTACGGGGAGTTTTCTCGGGTTTTGTTAATTACGCGATTAAGGTATTTAAACCAATTCGTCTTTGTTCTAAATCACTTTTTACAAAACCTAAAACCTGTTTAAGAGAGAAAGCAACTTGTCTTCTTCCTAATCGCGTTCTTGACAATTCCCGGAGTTCAGACGGTCGGTTTGCATCGTAGTTTGTGTCGTTGGATTCCTTGCGTCGAGGGTAAGCTTTTAATGTAATTTATATAATGTTTTGTTAAGATTAGTGAAACCCTAATTTAGGAATTGGGGGTTTTTATGAATAGTAATTGAATAGTAGTATCTATGTGTTGTATGGTAGGAGGAGAGTTCATAGAAGAGGCGTTTTGAGACAAATTTGTAGATACCGTCTCTGCGTGTTGTGCTTTCCAGGTAGGATTTCCTACTCGGTATTAGTCCCATAACGGGATATTGGTGATGTCTTTGTAGTTAGTTGATTGATATGATGATTGTAATTGTAATTGTGATTGTGATTGCGGTTGTGTTTGTGATGGTTCTCGAGATGCGTTCTCGACTGAGTGGGGTCACTTGCGGGAGTGATCTCACGCCCTAGTTTCGCCCTTCGTGGAACCCGCCACGAAAGGGGATGTGCACATTAATGGACGGGGTTATCGCTCGTACGATGAGCGGGGCTTAGGTGGGAACAGGCTGCAGTCCCCATGGCGGTGGTCCGGTCCAAAGGACGATCGATATTGAGATGATGGGAGTTGGTGGTGTATGTGTGTGTGTGACAGTTCAAATTTGTCTTTTGTCTTATTGTTGTTATCTATTTTGATTGTGTGATTAGTACTGACCCCGGTGTTGTTTTGTAAAACTGCGGTGATCCATTCGGGGATGGTGAGCGGATATTGAACAGTATAGAGATGATACTTGGTATAGTTGGGGCCCGACATGACGATAGAGTCTTCCGCCGTAGTTTAGCATTTATTTACATTTCGATTGAGAACATTAGTTTTGGAATAATGTATTGTACTTTCAGTTTGGTTTCGAGGATTGTACTTATTCATTAAACTACTTATAATAAATGTTGTTTTTGTTTTGTCTATTTGATTATCATACCTCGGGCAACCGAGATGGTGATGTCTTCATACCTGAGTGGTCCTGGTAAGGCACTCGGAGTATGGGGGTGTTACAAATGGTATCAGAGCGACGATCCTGAAACCTGTAACCAATGAACTTAATGAACATAGGGAGTCAATTAAAATGAACCCGGGGTAAAAGTTGTAGGAGCTAGTGCAAAGGCTTGGGAGACGTCCTAAAGTCGCGGGGGTCGCCCTACAACTTTGAACCGGTCACATGGGAACGTGTGTGTTGAGTCGTCTGTGTGATTGTTTAACTTGTGCAACAAAGTGATGAAGTGTGTTGATTGTTTGGTGTTGAAGTAGGAGGTTGAGCATGTGAAAGAGAATGATTATATGTTGAACATGTTAATGAGTGATAACAAGTTGAATGATTTACGATGTGGCTTTTAATAGCGTAATGAAATGATTTCGTAGTTAGTAGAAGGATGCGTAACATGTTTATGATGATATAATATGATTTATAAATTTAGCATGTTAGTATGTGACGTAACATGCGGGTATCTCTTACGTATTGGGGTACTTGATCGAGTGAGGCCGACTCGATCGGGTAGGTTTTTGCGATTTTGAGTCCGAGAATCGAGTTTTGGGGCACTCGATCGAGTAACTAGGGGTACTCGATCGAGTAGAAATCACTCGATCGAGTAGCCTAGATACTCGATCGAGTGGGTTAGAGATCAGAAGGTCTGTTTGGTTCTGGAGTTTGGGTGCTCGATCGAGTACATGGGGGCACTCGATCGAGTAGCCAGTTACTCGATCGAGTGGGTTTGGATACTCGATCGAGTAGGTCCTATGCAGCGCGTTTTCGTGTTTTGAGGTTTAGTACGCGTGTTTATGTTTATCCCTTTCTTATATAGCTTCAAGATGCCGCCCAAGAGAAATGCTTTGTACGCGAGAGCTGAGCTTATGACCACGGATGACATCGTCAAGATGTTAGAGCACCCAGGACGCTCTTCGAGACCCCGAAGAGAGTGAATGAGGACAAGGATAAGAGTAAGGAGAAGGAGGTTGACCATGCTAAAGTCAGCCTCTATATCGTGAGGTTTAACCCGAAGGAGTACAAGGGAGTTGAGGAGCCTAACCACCTTGATAGTTGGCTGAGGGAGATGGAGAACATACTGGATTTAGTTCGCTGTCCCGATGAGATGAGAGTGGATCGAGCTGCATTCTATCCGAGGGAGGCAAAATGGCAAGTGGTGGGATTCCGTAAAAGTGAGTGCCAAGGAGATATATACCAACCGGGGTTACCCGCTATACCTTGGGAGGAGTTTCGTAGGGGTCATGTGAGGAAAGAGTTCGTACGAACATGTGAGGAGTAAGTTGAGGGAGGAGTTCGACAAGTTTAAGATGACGGGCCGAGATGTCGTGGGCTGAGTACTACAGGCGGTTCAATGAGAAATCCGGATATGCTTTGAGGACATGGGTTTGAGTGAGGAGAATCTGGCTTTGAGGTTTGAGAGAGGGCTAACCACGAAGATTATGGATAAGTTACCCGTGGGAGTCCTTACTGATGTGAAGGAAGCATATGAGAGGGCTGGGAGAGCTGAGAGGCTAGTGGAGATGGCTCAGGAGAGGCCGGGTGGAGAGAAGAGGAAGTCGGAGAGCGAGGGTGGTGGCCAATCTAATTTCAAGAAAGGCAACCACAATCAATCTAAGGGATTTTCTTCCAGTTCTCGGGTTTAGTCTTTGGAACTTCCTTTGGGCGAGGTCGTGGGAGTGTGAGTAATAGTTGGGGAGTGACTGCTTTGGTTGTGGTGGCGTAGGCCACAAGAGACATGAGTGCACGAGCGCACCGGGATCTTTTCAGAGACCTGCACAGAGCTTTGCGAGCAACAGACCAGCTGGATCATGGCCAAACCGGAGAGGTCAGAGCTATCAGAGTGGAGGCAACCGCAACGGCGGTAATTCTTATCAGAAGACACCGATGAACAACAACAACAATCAAGGGTCGGGTGCTAAGCCGATCGCATCGCTAGTCTTGTCCAGGGAGGTGGGCAGAAGACCAGTGGCAAGTTGTTCATGATGGACAAGAAGGCAGCTGAGGAGGATGCGCACGTTATCACCGGTACATTCCTTGTTAATGGTATTCCTACGTTTGTTTTGTTTGATTCAGGGGCTTCTCAATCGTTTGTGTCTTCGAGTCATGTAAAACAGTTGGGTTTGAGAGTATATGAGTCTGTTAGGGAGCAAGTTTTCATACCTTCAGGTGAGTCTGTATCGTGTGGGAGGTTGTTTAGAGATGTATCTTTGATAGTTGGGCAAGTCGATTTCCCTGTAGACTTGCTAGAGTTTCCTTTTAATGGTTTTGAGATGATAGTTGGGATGGATTGGTTAGGAAAGTATAAGGCTAAGATAGACTGTCATCAAAAGAGAGTGTCCCTTAGAGGTCCTAAGGGTGTAAGTGTGTCTTATCGTGGGTTTCTAGTCAAACCTGCGGTGATCCATTCGGGGATGGTGAGCAGATATTGAACAGGTATAGAGATGATACTGGTATAGCTGGGACGGCCACGACATGACGATAGAGTCTTCCGCTGTAGTTTAGTATTTATTTACATTTCAGTTGAGAACAGTTAGTTTTGGAATAATGTATTGTACTTTCAGTTTGGTTTCGAGGATTGTACTCATTCATTAAACTACTTATAATAAATGTTGTTTCTGTTTTGTCTATTTGATTATCATACCTCGGGCAACCGAGATGGTGATGTCTTCATACCTGAGTGGTCCTGGTAAGGCACTCGGAGTATGGGGGTGTTACAATAAGATCATCTAAGTCCACCTCTTACATTTGAGTCCATAAGTCCTCCTTATAGCCATTGGATGAGGAAGATGGAGGGTTGAGATTGGAAGCAAAAAGGAGGGGATTAAAGCTCATTAAACCCACTCTCTCACTACCTATACTAATTAATCACTAACTCTTCCTAATTAACTACTAATTTAATATATATACTTTTCCAAACACCACTTCTCTCTCATATCTCATAATTTCACTCATTTTTTATCTCTCAAAAACCTCTCCTCTCTAAAAAACCAAACAAATTCAAAAGCCAAAAAATCAAAAAATTTCCCCCCCTTTTCTCTCCAACCCAACCCACCGGACCACCACCGGACCACCCCGCTGCCACTGTGCCATACCGCCTACCAGCCGACCACCAACCACCACCTTCTCCTTTCTTTTTCTCTGCCACCTTCCACCTCGCACCTCCTCACCCCTCGCCAACACCAATCACCTCCTCGGCTCATCTCCCTCCCGCACAGCCACCACCGTGCACACAACTACTACCTCCTCTCCTCCCCTGCCTCCTCCCTTGCCTAACCACCGTCCACCATGCTCCTCCTTCACGCCTCACCACCACCGTCGCCTTCACGCCTCATCTCCCTCCTTCACGCCGCACCACCACTGTCGTGTCTAGATCTGTTTTTTTTTTCTTTTTTAATTTCCTTTTTTTCTTCTAAAATTATTATGGTAGTGGCGGTGTTATTGAAATTTGTAGTTAGGTTTGGTGTTTTTTTTTCTTTTGTTTGAAAGGTGGGTGTATGATTGTATGTTGCTGCGTGATGTTGTACTTGTTTTAATTTTTTTTTTTTTTTTTAATTCAAAACTTCTCTTTATTTTTCTTTACTTGTTTTGTGTTTGCTTTTTTTTTTTTTTTTTTTTTTTTTTTTTTTTTTTTTTTTTTTTTAACTTTAGTTGTGATTGTTGGCTTCTCATTATTTTTTAAATTTTAGATCTAGATTTTTTCTTCAATTGTTGTTATATTAGATTGTTTTATTTTAGTCTTAGATCTAATAAATAGATCTAAGGTTATTTGTTGATTTTCATCTTAAATGTGCATTTTTTTTCTCTTAGAATTACTCTTTTTCCTGCTATAATTACTCTTTTTTCTGTTAGAATTACACTTTTTTCATCTTAGAATTACACTTTTCTCTACTAGAATTACAATTACTCTTTATTAAAATTACACTTTTTTCTATTAAAATTACACTTTTTTCTGTTAAAATTACACTTTCTTCCGTTAAAATTACACTTTTCTCCATTAAAATTAAACCTTTTTTTGTTAAAATTACACTTTTCTCCATTAAAATTGCACTTTTTTATGTTAAAATTACATTTTTTTTATTGTTGTTAGAATTAAAATTACATTTTTTTTTTATTGTTGTTAGAATTACACTTTTTCCTATTAAAATTACACTTTTCTTCATTAAAATTACACTTTTTTCTGTTAAAATTATACTTTTTTCCGCTAGAATAACACTTTTTTCGGCTAAAATTACACTTTTTCTGCTAAAATTACATTTTTTTGTTGTTGTTAAAATTACACTTTTTTCTGTTAAAATTACACTTTTCTCTGCTAAAATTACACTTATTTTTGTTAAAATTACACTTTTTTCTGCTAGAATAACACTTTTTTCTGCTAGAATAACACTTTTTTCGGCTAAAATTACACTTTTTCTGCTAGAATTACACTTACTTCTATTGGACTAATGTTACACTCTCAATGGACTTGGTCATATTCTCATATTCTCATTGGACTAATGTTACACTCTCAATGGACTAAAATTACATTATCAGGGACTGAAATTACACTTTTATGGACTAAAATTACACTTTTCTGGACTAAAATTACATTCTCATTGACTAAAAATAACAATCTCATTGGACTGAAATTACACTTACCTGGACTAAAATAACACTTTTTGTCATTAACATAACACTCGTAAAATGCTAAATTACAATAACTTGTGATAAAATGACAAAAATTCAAAATATTATTCGTTAAAATCACTCAGAAAAAATTGAAGTTAAACTTGTAAAACGCTAAATTCTCGAAAATATTTCTTAAAATTACACTTTTTGCCGTTAGAATTACACTCGTAAAATCCTAAAATGTCGAAAACTTGTCTCGAAAAAAAAAAAGAAAAAAACGAAACTGTCGAAAATTGTCTCGAAAAAAAAAACGAAAAAAAACGAAACAGGAAAAATGTTAGCAAATTTTTCATAAATTTGAAGTATAAGACAAAATATGGTGTTAATTATGTATGATAATGAATTAGTGAATGTATTATTAAAACTAGAGAGAGAAGTGAATTAATTAGTGTTAAGTGTGTTTTTTGCTTTCAATCTCAACCTTCCACCATGCATGATCCAAGGGTTGTGGGAGGGACTTATGGACTCAAAAAAAAAGGTGGACTTAGAAGAACTTTGCTATATATATATATATATATATATATATATATATATATATATATTTTTATATAATATATAGGTTATTCTACGTGGTAACCCTGTGTTTGTTTGAATTCTAGCTGGTAACCCTTCGTTTTTCAACCACCCACATGGTAACCCTGAACTTATTAAAAAAGGTTCTCCGTGACCCTCAACTTTTATTCGGTTAAAAAACTCCGTTAGTTTGAATGTTTATTGGGACTTGGGCTTGTCTTTTACACTTCAAATGCTTAAATGGACAAGTAACTATGGTCTTCTCAACTCAATTAAATAAATACATCCCGAGTTTTCCAAACAAATAATTATATTATAGGTGTGATAAGAGTATAATTCATAATCTTTTATTATCATTGTTATTATTATCATCATTTTTATTGCTCAACAAAGAATACTAAAGTAGTAAATATATCGAAACACGTCTTACTTTTGTTTTTATTATAAATTAGATTGAATTATAATTGTTAATATTGATATTATGTTATTATTATTTTTATAACAAAAACAAAGATGAGATGTGTTTCGATATATTTACTACTTTAATATTATTTGTTAAGCAATAAAAATGATGATAGTAATAATAATAATGATAATAAAAAGATTATGAATTATACTCTTAAGTCTTGCTACATCTAGAATATAATTATTTGTTAGGAAAATTTGGAGTTTATTTATTTAATTGAGTTGAGAAGACCATAGTTACTCGGTTGTTTATGCATTTGAAGTCTAAAAAACAAACCCAAGCCCCAATAAACGTGCAAACTAACAGAGTTTTTTAAAGCGTTAAAAGTTGAGGGTTACGGAGAATGTTTTTTGATAAATTCAGGGTTACCATATGGGTGGTTGAAAAATGAAAGGTTACCAGCTAAAATTCAAAAAAACACGGGGTTACCGCGTAGAATAACCCTATATATATATATATATATATATATAGGTTCAGGTGAGTCCTTATATTTGGTTGAGTCCATAAGTCCTCATCTAGACCATTAGATCTCTTAAGATTAATGGTTGGGATTAAAAGCAAAAATACACTTACCTACCAAATAATTAATGTGTTCTCTCTCATAATTTCAATTCCCAATTCCCCTAATCAATTACCTTCTCTTTTTCATCAACTAATTTATTTAATTAATATACTATAATTTAATTTATATTTCACATATCAATATTGGTTTTAAAAACGAAATTTCATACCCGCGTAAAATAATAGCGGGTTCGTAAAAGACTCCTTAAATCTTCATTCGGACTCCGATTAAGGCGAAACAAAAGTCGAAATTTATTATTTTTTCGAGCCCGTCGCAATAGGAATATTTTCATATGCTATTGAGTTTTCGAAATTTTAAGTACTGCTAATTATTCAGAAATTGCACCATATTTGTTTGAAGTTACATACCCGGTTGAAGCTACAACATTTCTACTTGAAACTAATTAGAGTTACATTATTTAATCGAAACTTACACCATAAAATTACACTATTAAGGTTAAAGTTACACTCATAAAATACTATATATTAATTGAATTTACACCATTTTTACTTGAAACTAAATAATTAATTTACTCATTAATTAAATCACACTAAAATTACACTCATAAAAGATTAAAGTTACACCCGCAAAAGACTAAAATTACACCAATATAAGACTAAATTTACACTAGTAAAAGACTAAAGTTACACTCGTAAATCACTAAAATTACATAAACTTTTGTTAAAATTACAAAAATTCAAAATAATATGCGTCAAAATTAATTTCTAGTAAAAAATTACACTATTAGGTATTAAAGTTACGCACGTAAAAGACTAAAATTACACTCGTAAAATAATCTTAACTCATTAATTAAATTACACTAAAGGACAAAAGTTACACCATCAGTGACTAAAGTTACCCTCGTAAAACAGTAAAGTTACATAATCATGTCTTAAAATTACACAAATTTAAATTAATATATTGAAATTCACACCATCAAAGACTAAAGTTACACCCGTAAAAGGCTAAAATTACACTCGTAAAAAACTAAAGCTACACTCGTAAAAGATTAAAGTTACATAAACTTATTCTAAAATTAAAAAAATTAAAAATAATATCCGAATTCATAATAATGTGTCTTCATCGATCCATCCAAATCTCACATCTTCTCGCCAATCTATATCGCCAAAAAAGTTACACTCGAAAAACAATCTTAACTCATTAATTAAATTACACTAAAGGACAAAAGTTACACCATCCATGACTATAGTTACACTCGTAAAACACTAAAGTTACAGAATATTGTCTTAAAATTACACAAATTTAAATTAATATATTCAAATTCACACTATCAAAGACTAAAGTTACACCCGTAAAAAACTAAAGTTACACTCGTAAAAGACTAATGCTACATAAACTTATTATAAAATTTAAAAAATTAAAAATAATATCCGAATTCATAATAACATGTCTTCATCCATCCATCCAAATCTCACATCTTCATCGCCAATCTATATCGCCAAAGAGTCATCAACAACGATTTGGGCTTGGTTGACCGTAGTTCCGAACCTATAGTTCAAACGAAAAACATCTAATTTATTGAAAATAAAAAATCACAAAAAAGGTTTGTAAAAAACACATGTGACAATCACTCAATGTATTATTCACTAATCATGGGTTTGAATTTAAATTAACAAAGGAAGCATAAGTTTTCCAAGAAATTTTTTTTTTACTTATAAGAACTCATCCATCATAAAAAAACACAAAATTATACTATAAAATTATTTCAAATACCAAACAAATGATTCCAATAAATCTCAACAAACAATTAACAAGAAATAAAAAAAACAAACCTACCTTTAGATTTCGAGCATAACTGAGCAGTAACAAATATTTCGAAAACTCAATAGTATAAAAAAATATCACCATTGTAACGAGCTCGAAAAAATAATAAATTTAGGCTTTTGTTTCACCTTAATCGGAGTCCGGATGAAGATTTACGGAGCTTTTTATAAAACCGCTTTTATTTTACGCGGGAATTGTAAACACAACAAAAAATCTGATTTTATGAGAGATGAAAAAGAAAATTATGATTTGATGAGAATGGAGAAGAGAATTATAGATGAGAGAATTAATAATGTATAGGGAAATGGAGTCATGAGAGAGGGAGGAATTAATGTTTGCATAGGGAATGTTATTTGTGTGTTTTTCCCTTTTAATCTCAACCATCTATTATCTATGATCTAAAGGCTTAAATTAGGACTCAAGAATTCAACTAAAAGAGTAGGACTTACATGATCCTATATATATATATATATATATATATATATATAGGCAAGTTCAAATGAGTCAACCTATATATTTGAGTCCATAAGTCCTAATCTAAGCCATTAGATCTTCTAAGATTGATGGTTGAGAGTTGAGTCTTCTAATCAATTTTTGAAATGAAACTTTAATGTTTAAAATGAAACTTTAATGTTTAAAAAGTGAAACTTTAATCTGTGAGAGCAAATTTAATTCTTTACGGTTGAAACTTTAGTTTTTTAAAGTCATTTTGTAAATAAAGAATTAAATTTATGTATTTTTAAATATAACTTTAATGTTTTACGAGTGAAACTTTAATGCTTAAAAGTGAAACTTTAATTTTTTTTAGGTCATTTTTAATATAAAAATTTAAATTTATGAAATAATGTGATTGTGATTAATATTAGTTTAATTTAACTGATTTTTGAATGTAACTTTAATAGTATACAAATTCAACTTTAATGCTTAAAAGTGAAACTTTAATTTTTTTTAGGCCATTTTAATTAAAAAAATTTGAATTTATGTAATGACGTAATTGTGACTAAAATTTATTTAATTTCATTGATTTATGAATGAAACTTTAATGTTAAATGAGTGGAACTTTAATGATGACGAATGAAACTTTAATTTTTTTAGGCCATTTGACGAGTTAAACTTTAATTAATATTTATTTAATTTTCAGTGATTTATGAATGAAACGTTAATGTTAAAGGTGTGAAACTTTAATGATGATGAGTGAAACTTTAATGGTTTTCAGACCATTTTCAATATAAAAGTGTGTATTTATATAATGATGTAAAAATTTGTTATTTCTCAAAGTTACGAATGAAACTTTGGTGAATTACGAGTGAAACTTTAATGGTAAACGAGTAAAACTTTAATTCTTGTGAGTCGAAACTTTAATACGAGTCCTTTTATATATATAGGCAATAACCACCACCGCCAACAATCAACCCACCACCAACACCCACCCGAACCACCACCATAGTCCAACGACCACCACTCCACACACAAAAACAACAGCCACATCCAGAACCACCACACTACGACCATCCGAGCACTGTCTACCACGACACCCACACCCACGACCCCACCCAGCCGCCACCAACATTCACCACAGCACCACCGACACTAGATCTGAAAAAAAAAAGGAGAAAGAGGAGAGGATTAGGACTTAGTGGACTCACCAACACACCCACCATGACATCGCTAACAAACACCCACAAAAACGGAAAGAAAAAGAAAAAAAGGGAAAGGAGAGTGGGGAAGGAGGCGGCAGAAAAGACCACGACCCGCCACAACCTTCAACAACCACCACGACAAAAAATCTCTCACCACCCTCGCCTTTTACAAACACCAACAACAACCCTCGCCTTTGCCAAACACCACCACGCACCACCGCCTAAACACCACCACGCACTACAAGTTTAAATCAGGAAAAAAAATTAAGAAAATATAAAAATCAGAAAGTCATGAGGGAGAAGGGAGAGTTGTGGTGGTCAAATTTTAGATCTGAGGCGACGGTAGTTGTGGCGGTGGAGGCGGCAGGATTGGCGTGTAGGAGGCGTGGCATTGGGGCGTGACAGGAGCGGTGATGGTTGTGGCGTATTGTGGTCTGTGGTGAAGGCGGTGCAGGTAGCAGCCGGTGGTGGACGAGGGAGTTAGAGAGGAAGGAGTTAGAGAGATGAGGGAGTTAGAGAGATGAGGGAGGCAGAGAGAATGAAGGAGTGTGTGAGGATGAATTAGGGTTTGCTTGTTTTTATATCTCTCCTTTTTTTTTGTTTAATCTTAGTCATCCATTTTCTATGATCTAAGGGTTAGAAATAGGACTTAGGGACTCATGTAAGAGTAGAGGACTCACTTGAACCTAATTATATATATATATATATATATATATATATATATATAAAACTGGGTTGAAACGCTGTGGATGCGCCACGTGTCAACCCAGCATTAAATATAACTATTAATTACAGCTGGACATTAAATATAAACATAATAAATGTTACGTAAATCTTAGCAAAACATTAATTAGAGTTTAATTAATATATTATAAAATTATAAATAATAATTACGGTGATTTATTTTAAATTTATATAAAAAAAATTTGATAAAAATTGTAAAATGTAAATCATTACCTTTATTATGAAAAGTGCTTTAAATTGAGTATTCTTTTTATTATATTTATCGAAATAATTTGATATATATAGATGATTAAAGTGAGTGTCTCACAATGCGTTACATTTATTTAAAGAAAAACATTTTGAGAAAGTTTTTTTTTTTTTTTTTTTTTTTTTTTTTTTGATGACGAGGGGGTTGAATCCCCCCCGGGCCCATGCATTCTCGCACCACCACATGGACCATGTAAGTCACCCCCTTCGGGGGCTGCAGTGGTCAAGTGATCATCGCCCCAGCTGGTAGTCGAACCCGAGACCTCTCAACTCCTGCATTTCTGCAAGCTTCAAGGTTTAACCCGGCTACCACTGGACTAACACCACTTGGTTTTGAGAAAGTTATAATACATAAGACCATTAAGGCTCCGTTTGGCAAGGCATTTCATGTAGCTGATTTGATCAAAGTAATTTATTTGACCAAAATTTCAGGTACCTTGTTTTTTTTGTAAGCGTTTGGCAAGTAGCTTATTTAACCAAATAAGCTACCTGAAATAAAATGTTACCTAAAGTACATTTGAGATTTCAGGTACCTGATTTGATTTAATTTTTCATTTTACCCCTTAAATTTATATTATTAAATAATTATCATATCCGTTTACGTCATTTCATCAAAATCAGTTATCTTTTCAGTTAGTTTGTCAAACGCTTTTTTATATAAACAACTACCTTATCAGTTCCTAATTTTCAGCTACCTTATCAGGTTTCAATTAGTTTTTCAGTTTTCAGCTACCTTTTCAGTTAGTTTTATCAAACAGGGCCTAAATTCATCAATAAAAATATATGTGGAAGAGTCATTGTATTTATTAAAAACAAAACTTAAAGATAACTACTACTCCCTCCATTATTTTATATATGTCATTCTCACATTTCGAAACACTCACTTCTCTCTTCAATATCTCTCAAAATATATAAGTTAATAATATGAAATGTATACTCTTTTGAAAGCAAATTTTATGACGAATCTAATGATATAATTTTCATAATTTTTTCTAGAGTATATTTTTGTATAATTGAAAGTCAAAGGCTTACCTTGTAAAACGAAAACGTCATATATAAAATAATGGAGGGAGTAAGAGATAAGTTTTTATGATGTGATAATGAAAAAATTATATTGGACAAGTGATAATGTGATAACGAGTGAGATATTTGAAAAAATTATGAAACACTTAATGAAAATACATTTGAGGTTTTAAATAATGTGATAACGAGTGAAGATTTGTACTTGAATGATGGTTTTTTGGACCTTTTCAAGTCGATTAAGATGATGTTTTAAGGCGATTTGATACCTATTGTAGAAAAATGGTACTGATTTCTAATTATTGATTATGTTGATACTGATTATGAAAAAAGGGTCATTATATTGGTATTGTTTATCAATTAACCATATTTTATATATAGTTGTTTTAAAAAAAAAACAAAAGGAACAAATTTCTTATAAATATGTTGTTTGACACATAGCATATGCAAGACATACACAACCAAGGCATTCAAATAAGTTGAGCTTTGACCCTATATGTTACATAAACATCACACGTTATACATTAAAAATTGAAAAATACATCAAATTATATTCACATCGTCTTGAACAAATATTAATTGATTCGGAGCGTAACGTGTCGTGAAATGATCTAACTTAAAAACATAATGTTGATTGTTGCATTATTTGAATACATTTATTTTAATTAATATGATATTTGATAAGTCACAAAATTATTTATATAATAACATTTATCGTGAATAGCTACCTACCACTTCTTAGTTATAATTAAAACTGTATGTATTTTATTTTAAAACATTGAAGTTAAATCTAAGAAAATAAGAGTTGAGAAAGTTAATTTATTTTTATTTAAAAGTAAAGATATTAAATGTCATATACTCCCTCCTATTCATTTTAACTCTCCCCTTTCAAAAAGGCACGCAAATTAAGAGGAGAGTTATTTTATTGTAAAGTATTGTGATGATTAAAATAAGTATTGTTGTGGGGTAAGGTGATTAAAATAAGATAAAGTATGAATATTGTTGGGTATTGTTGTGGGGGTAAGGTGATTAAAATAAGTATAAAACTTTACTAAATAAGGAAAGGGGGAGAGTTATATGAATAGATGAAAAAGGAAAGGGGGATAGTTAAAATGAATAGGAGGGAGTATGAATTATATTATTTTTCTTCTAATAACAAAATTTTCAAACAGGTCGCGCGAAGCACCGGATACTACCTAGTAATAATAATAATCCTCACAAAAGAAGGCATAGGACAAACAAAAATGGGGGAGGGGGTTAATTATATAAAACAAAACATTAAAAGTAGAGCTGTTCATGGGTCATCCCGTCCATTGAACCCGGCCCATCTCGCCCGCTAAAAAAGCGGGTACGGACAAGGCATTTTAAGAAAAATACAAAGGCCAGCCCACTAACCCGTCCCGAACCCGCTAACCTGCTTTTTCGTGGGCCAAAAATTATAGGCGACATCGGCCCATGTCCAGCCCAAGCCCGCATTTAAACACCTCTAATTAAAAGGAAAGAGGGAAAACGACGGAAGGACAAAACGCAGTAAAGGGTCCTCTGCCGGGCAACCGGCCGCCTGCTAGGTTACCGACAGCGAGGTAATTGAATAAGAGAGCAGAAATAGGATGGGGGTGTGCTGTATGCCGGTATGTCGGCTGCCGGGCAACCGGTAGAGAGCCGATTTTCGATGCGAGTTGTAGAAGTAGGACCTGCGTGCCGGTAGGGCGGCTGCCGGTGACCAGGCTGGCAGCGAGATCTTCACAAAAATGAGGGGATATGGTGGGTGTGCCTGCCGGTGGGTTGGGTGGGCTGCCGGCAAGCCGGCAAAGACGCGAGTTGTTGTTGTTGCTTGATTTTGACATTGCAGGTAGCGAAAATGGTGATTCGTGGCGATGAGGCTCCATGGCTAGTGCTTATGAAATGACGGCGGAGGGGGATTACTGCAGGTGATAGTGGTTGATAATGGTTGCTGTTGGAGGTAGGTGATGTGATGTCGGGGTATGGTGAATGAAGGGGTGAATGGTGAACTGGGAGGTGATGTCGAGTTGAAGACGGAGGAGCAGGTGTCGAGCTGTGATGTCGCTGGTTGTTGTGATGATGCGAGGCTGATCACGGTTGAGATGGAGTGGAGTTGCTGCTGGTGTTTGGTGGAGATGAACCGAGTTAAGGAGGACGGAATAGAGCTTCTGGTTTAGCGGAGGAATTGAATGTGATGGTGCCGTGAATGGCAGAATGGTGGTTTATGCAGATGGAGCAATGGCGGGTGATGAGGTGATGAACATGACGGACGAAGACGATGAAGGTGAAAGAGCAGGGGAGTTGAGTGAGTGAAGAAGGTCAACTTTGACCTTTGGGCTTTGTGGACTTCCTCTAACTTGAATTATACCAACCCGTCTTAATTCCGTCTTGACTCGCTTTTGACTCGCTTCACTTTATGAGATAAAACTATGAGTAAAATGACGCTAAATTACTACTTATCAGCGGCCCATACACCTTCGAACTCTTCCTACACCGTCACATTTTCGTAAAACGGCTATATCCCTCGTTTTTTGTCTGTTTGGGCATGTGACTTATCGTTAGAATCGCAAGATGATTCTATCACCCCCAACTGGAATTATTTCATTTTCATGTCTAGAATTCAAGTTATGACCACTTAAATTTGACCTTTATTGTAGACGGTTCCAAACTTGTTGTTTTGGGATGGAGTTTATGTTCTAAACCTTTTTTCTAATGCTCGGTTTAAGTTGTGACCTTTGTCGTCAAAAGATACAAGGACTTGCTAAAAAAGACAGCTCGACAGTTAAGCTTGAACATTCTTATAGGGAGGCAAATACAGCTAGCGATTGGCTTGCTAATCGTGGAATCAGTTCTAGCACTACTATTACACTTTTAGATTGCCCTCCTTCAGAGCTTCGTCCTATCCCACATGAGGACATTTTTGGAGTTGCTATAGCGAATAATTAATTACTCAGGGTTCGCCTCTCGTTTGCACCAAAAAATAAATACTCGTTTATGGTGTGTTGACACTTGTGTATCATTGGAATCCTTAGTGTATGCTCCTTTCATATGTTTATCTTGAATGTTCATCGATGAGATTCGTTCAAAACGGCAACTAAAAGTTTAAATAAATTAGTTTAAACGTTAGTTGGACGTTTCTATTTGTTTGATTACGTTGTCATCATGATGAAAACCATTTTTTTAATCTTTCAAAGTTAATCGCATGTAAAAGGAGTTAGAGAGAAGTTAGATGAATAATTATGAAAGAGGCAAAATTGGAAGTTCATTAAATATTGTCGACGATTCGAATTAATGTGTAGACACCGAATAACACCCATTATAATTTATATGATCCCTTCTACTCTGTATCCACATTGTATTTTACAGCAGACGAGGTTTGAATAATATCGTCCACAAAATCTTGAATATTTCGATCCGACGAGCCACCGTGGACAACCACCTCTCTAGCGTTGTTTTTCCATTCCGCGGCCTTTGCTCGAAACTCCACCGCCCTAGGCCCATCCATGACCACCTCAATACACTTCATAATTTCCTCAACCCCAACCAACCCATCCTTATTAGGCCACAATCTAAGCCCAACACCAAACAAATCACACATAAGCTTAGCATTAGTGGGTTGGTCGGTCCAAAAAGGATAAGCAATAACAGGAACTCCAACACTAATAGTTTCCAACATAGAATTCCAACCACAATGTGTTAGAAAACAACCCAAAGATTTATGGGACAGTACCTTATCTTGTGAGCACCATTTTACAACCATTCCTTGTTCTTTAGTCTCATCCAAAAACCACTCAAGAAATTCCCTTGCACCCTCACTCACTGAATAATTCTTCTCTTTAACAACCCAAAGGAATGGCCTCTTACAATTAATCAAAGCCTTTCCAATAATCTCCAATTGTTCTCTTGATAGCATAATTACGCTCCCAAACGACACGTAAATAACGGAATTATCCTTATTTTGTTTAAGCCAATCGATGCATTTATCCTCAGGTTTCCACAAGTTAATCCCTACATGATCATCATTGCCATGACAATGTTCTTCACCTAAGAGAACTGTTGGTGGGACCAACGGACCGACCGCCTTGATATCGACAAATTTTGACAAATATTCAACAACTTCTTTCTCAAGCTCATAAAAAGAGTTAGCCAAAACCCACCTTATATTATCAACATTTTTGACGGCTTGAGACAATGATTCATTCATGCCTGTAATAGGATTTTCAGGGAGCACAATTGAGGGAAGATCACTAGCCTCTAGTAGCGGTAAACACGGTAATTTGACACTAATATGAGGGTTCTCTTTTGTAGGGAAATAATTGAGATTGTTGTAGTAGCTATGGTAAATTGCAAAGAGGGTACATGGTTGAATCCATAGCATGGCGCAGGGAATTCTTAACCGAACCGCAACATTAGTCGCCCAAGGTACAAATGGGCTAGTAATAATACATGAGAATTTTTTCGGTGAAATTTGGTTAGTAGATAGGGATATAATAAGGTTGTACAAATTAGTTGGACCAACTTTGGCTAGGGTGTCCAAGTACGTGTTGAGGTTGCTCTTACGGTCGTAATCTAGGTCGAAACCATCAGGGAAAGATTCAAAGTCAATACCAGATATCGAGAGGGTGTTGTTAGAGGTGGTCGTGGTGACGTTGTGGTTGTTTTGCTTGAGAAGATGGTGGTAGAAAATTTCGGTGGTGGCAAGAGTGACTTGAATATTAGCTTTGGATTGTAGTTGTTTGGCTAGTCTAAGCATAGGATTCATGTGGCCTTGGGTGGCAAATGACACCATTAGGACATTGATTTTTGGTGCTCCATGCTCCATCTTAGTAGAAATTTAGATTTGAATTTTATTAGTTGATGAATAATAATAGGGAAATTTTGTTCAATAGAGGATGTCATGGTCCATTGCTTTGGCTTTTTAATATAAGCAACATTGTCACTTGATAATTGATATTATAGTAAAACACCTTTGAGTGATTAATTACTCATAAAAATAAAAACAATCTCAATATAAAAATGTAAACAAATGAATGACACACGTTTAAATTAGAATAGGTCAGGTAAACCAATTATCTAGAGGGAGGGAGTAACTTTACCTCACGATAATGAAAAGAGAAACATTTTTTTTTCTTTTCTTAAAATCTATTTAAACTGCTCATAGAGTTAAATTGTATATTTAAATTCATTCAACTTGAGTCAGGCAATTCAAGTAGTCATGTGATCAAATTCAACTTAGAGGCCAAACTGAGCATAGACCATCATGTGGTCATTTTTTTTCCTTTGTCTGAGCGTGAACTCCATGTATGAAGATTGAAGCTAGTGTTAAATTTATGTAAAATCATACTTTAAATAGATGATCATTATTTATGGCGGATTGCGAAACAATAAGTAGTGGGGGAAAGATTTTAATCCTTGTTCGCAAGTCGCAACTACAATAATTCATTCTTTTACCTCAAGTCAAGGTGTCATAACGACAGTAC
The DNA here is from genome assembly GCF_048544455.1 of Silene latifolia. Lineage (NCBI taxonomy): Eukaryota > Viridiplantae > Streptophyta > Magnoliopsida > Caryophyllales > Caryophyllaceae > Silene > Silene latifolia. Next base: position 45,227,662 of record NC_133536.1, read on the forward strand.
AGTGCAATAATGTACGGAGTACTACTGAGTATAAAGTATAAACGTATAAAGCATATGAAAAAGAAAACAATTAGTCTTGCTGAAGACGGGTCGGAGCAAGTGACGGGTAATGTCACTCACAAAACGAATAGGGGGATAAGGTGGGGCACCTCCATGTGCTTCCCTCTCTCCTCTATTTGGGTCATTTATAAGAGAAAATGGTATCCGTCACTCCAAAGTGACGGATACGTGCCGTCACAAATGAGATTTTGTGAAAAGAAAAAGCTTGTAAAGTTACGTCCTTTAATTGGGACAACAAAGATGGTCATATTTCCATGGTAGTGTTGATTTACGACTAATTATTTTGAGAGATGCTGTCACAACAAACAGCGTGTCTGGCTTTAGACGATTGTATTCTGTTTGAAATAAGACTAGTAATATATTGTCATTTTATAATAAAATGTTACTTCCTCCAATTTCATTTATTATTCCCTTTTTTTTGGCATAAGAAATAAAGGAATCAATCTGGACCATATAATATACATGACCCCACATTAAATTGATTTTGGACCACAAAAAGTTGTCCAAAAAAGGAAAGAGGGAATAATAAGGAAAATGGATGGAAAGGGAAAGAGGAACAATAAATGAAATTAGAGGGAGTATTATTTTCTGATAACATGTTATCATTATTTTTCACATCATTTTCAGGTTAAAAAATAACACCTCTAGCGATAACATTTTGTGGATTAAATGGTTACATTCTCTTAAAAAATGGCAATATTTTGTCGGTCTTATTTCAGGCGGGACCCATCTTAAATAAGAATTTGTGCACAACCAATTTATATTCCTATATGGTCCACGCATTTCATATATGAGTAATTATTTCTGTACTACAAAAAAAAATATATATGAGTAACTTTCTAATGAGTCTCTGAATAAATTGAATGTGAATCATTTACAATTTAAATTAAAAATAGTAGCCGAGGTAATAAAATAGGTGTAAATTACGGTTAGGACTTGTCTGGAATTCATAGAATAATCAGAGGGTAAGTTTTATCGGGTGATAATTATTAAGGAAATTAATTACTTGGTTAATGAGTTCCTTAATGATAGGTTTGACATATAAGATTAATGATTACTGAAGAGATGTTTTACTCTCATACTCATTACCCGCGGGGGCGCGATGTACTACCCCTTCGCGAGGGTAATAGATTCGGGAGATGAATAATTACTTTAATACCAAACATGAAAAATGATCCTTACATATCACTCCCCTATTCATTTCCCTCCTTTTACCTTCAATCAAAGCAAGCCCTAAAGGGTAAAATGTGTGGGGTAATATCCGTATAATACCCTTAAAATATAGGACTATAACGCAAATTTTATATGTGATTATTGTCATAAAACGAAAATGCAATAGAAACGATAAAGGTGAAAGAATTAACCTCGGGTCCTTTGAGATGTGGCTTAAGAACAGAAATCAAAGTAGATTTCCTCCTAATCGATACACCCAAGACCGTCTGAGACTATGCCCTTGTGCTAGAAATGTATTCTCTAATTGCCTTGCAATATTGAGAGAATTTGTTGTGAGTTTCTTTAGATGTGAGATCTAGGTTTTAGTGAAAATTGTTCTCAAAACCCTAGTTTTCTTGCAAATGAAATGCTTAGGTTACAAAAAAGAGAGAGCCTCTCTTTTTTTTCTTATTGCTTGGCCGACCGAGAGCTTACATGGGGAAGTGGGCTTCCACTTCCTCTTAATTTTACCTCGTGGCCCGGTTCGTAAAATGCTAAATGTATATGACACGGTTTTATTATAAATCGTCATCGGTTATCGGTTATTAATATATCGTCTAGTAACAAGGATTAGCCGATATATTAATACATGTCCGACAAAGACAATATTGTATAATTAATTCAATATACATTAATTAAATATAATCGTTTATATTTAATTTACGAATTAATCATTTAATTCGCTTAGCCAATTTTATTTAATCCGTATTAAATAAAATATCTCAACATCGCGTTTTGACTAATTATTAGTCAATAACTCGGACTAATCGCTAGTCAACTTTGGCATCAACATGACGTATTTTCATACCGTCACATCTCTCAAACGTATCCTATAGGTGTGACTTTTAGGGACCAGTTGATCACCGCCATCCGTATGACAATAACGTCAAACTTATCTAGCAAGCCAACCGTTATTGATAAACGTGGACCAACCGATTATAATACAAAAGTATACCCTTTGATCCTTTTAGAGATTTATCGGTCCTTGCACTAATCGTAAGGACACCAGCCCCAACAAGCTCCCACTTGTCCGTACAAGTGTATGTGCAATGACGTTATCCGCACTAACCGGGAGGACACAGCTCAACAAACTCCCACTTGTCCGTACAAGTGTATGTGCGATAACCGATTCTCATATTCATTTAAAATTTCTCCCACTCAATGTAAAACAATTTGCCGATCCGGATCCGCAAAGGTCGTATTTTACAATCGATCTGTATCAAGAGTGGTTTCCCCGACTAGAGAGTAACTCAACCGATAAAACGAATTCGTATTCGAGCATGGCCATGCATTTCGATTCTGACTCCTCGAGTGGCCCCGAGAAATATCGAGTACGATAAAGGCCGAATATTTCCTTCAACTCAACTCCTTCCGAACTAAGCACGATGAAATGACTCGAAAAAAAATCTACTTGGCCCCCTGTTACGGATGACCGTGAGAAAGAAACCAAAGTCACCCAAAATTGCCTTAATCTCAAGAGACAACGATAGTCAAAATAATCGACTCTTAGGATCACCATGGAGGTCCTATCCACGACCTGGCACCGAATGTTATAAAACATTTAGGACTCCACGTCGATGTCACAATTGTGTCCTACGAGATATCCGTATAAATCGCCTCTGTGATTGGTCAGTCAACCTGTTGACTTATGGCTCGTTGAACCCACCATCAACCAACGTCACAAAATAATTACCTTGAGTTATCAGGTCACGTGGGCAATTAAGGACTAAAAATATAATGTTTGTTTAGTTCACTTTGTGGTGTTCAAAATTGTCATACAATTCCACATGAAAAACAAAATATATAAATATCAAAACGATGATGTCGTATAGAGTACACAAGAAAATGAATCTAATCCATAAAAGAGTACTACAACTCAGGAACACGTTTAATTCCCATGGAATTAACATGCCCTTCATGCTTATCTTGTCGTAATGGTTTAGTGAGAGGATCTGCTATATTATCATGTGCAGCAATCTTTTCTATCACTACTTCCTTTTGCTCCACGTAATCTCGGATTAGATGAGCTTTCCGTTGTACATGTCTAGACGCGACATTGTACTCGGACTCAGTCGTAGAATCTGCTGTAACACCTTTTTGGAACTCTTCCAGCTGACTGTAGCGCCATTAAGAGTAAAAACGAATCCAGACTGAGATTTCGAGTCATCTTGATCCATAAGTCAATGCCCAATCTTTAGTCCTCCGTAGGCACTTAAGAATGTTCTTGACAGCCATCCAATGTGATACACCTGGATGCTGTTGGAATCGACTTGTCATACTCAATGCATATACCACGTCTGGACGTGTGCATATCATGACATACATGATTGATCCTATAGCCGAAGCATAAGGAATCCGTGTCATGCGCTCTTTCTCTTCCGGTGTCTCTGGTGCCTGAGACTTGCTCAAATGCACCTCTGGAGCCATAGGAAGAAACCCCCTTCTTGGAGTTAGTCATGCTGAATCTCTCTAGAATCTTGTCTATGTAAGACTCCTGACTGAGAGATAACATCCGACGTGATCTATCTCGATAGATACGGATGCCCAAAATTCTTTGTGCCTCACCCAGATCTTTCATCTGGAAATGGTTCTTCAACCATACTTTTACCGAAGTTAAGAGAGGTATGTCATTTCCAATCAGGAGTATGTCATCAACATACAATATTAGGAAGACAATCTTTCTCCCACTTGACTTGATATATAGACATGGTTCCTCTACTGATCGAGTAAATCCATTGTCTTTTATCACTTGGTCGAAACGATGATTCCAACTCCTAGAAGCTTGCTTAAGTCCATAAATGGAGTCCATCTCGGATTTCATGGCCTCAAGCCATAGCTTTGAGTCGGAACTAGTCATGGCACCTTTATAGGTTGCGGGTTCACTACTCGTTAAGAGTAGAATGTCATCTATGTCATGTTCCTCGACCATACCAATGTATCTGTCCGGAGGAATAGAGACTCTTCCCGACCTCCTAGGTCCCTCAAGAATATTCACCGCAGCCGGGATTGAAGGAATTGGTTCCTCCAATGGTTGCTCGGTATTTGGTTCTGGAACCTCCGACAGCTCGAAGGTTCTATCACTCTTTGCATTCTCGAGAAATTCCTTCTCTAAGAATGTCGCACTAGCCGCAACAAATACACGTTGTTCGGTTGGCGAATAAAAGTAATGACCAAGTGTTCCTTTAGGATAACCTATAAAGTATGTCTTGACCGATCGCGGGCCGAGCTTATCCTCGTGTCTCCACTTGACATAAGCCTCGCAACCCCAAACCCGTATAAAGGACAAGTTAGGGACCGTTCCCTTCCATAGTTCATATGGAGTCTTGTCAACAGCTTTAGACGGATTTCGGTTAAGTATTAGAGCAGCTGACAAAAGAGCATAACCCCACAATGAGTCAGGTAACATGGTGTGACTCATCATGGAGCGAACCATATCAAGTAGTGTTCGATTTCTCCGTTCGGACACACCATTCAACTGAGGTGTTCCAGGTGGAGTTAACTGTAAGGCAATCCCACAGTCTTTAAGGTGTTGATCAAACTCGTGAGAAAGATACTCGCCACCACGATCTGAGCGCAATGTTTTAATCTTTCTTCCCGAGGGTTACGTACCCTATTCTCGGTATTCCTTGAATTTCTCAAAGGATTCACTTTTGTGCTTCATTAAGTAGACATAGCCATATCTACTTAAATCGTCCGTGAAAGTGATGAAATACCTATAGCCTTCTCGTGCGGTGATTGACATAGGTCCACACACATCCGTATGTATGAGTCCTAATAGGTCAGCAGCGCGCATTCCAACACCTTTGAAGGAAATTCGAGTCATCTTACCGATGAGACATGATTCACACGTGCCAAATGATTGAAAATCAAAGGCCGAGATAGCTCCATTCTTTATGAGCTGTTTAACGCGTTTCTCATTAATGTGTCCCATACGGCAGTGCCATAGGTATGTTTGATCTTTGTCACCGACCTTTAACTTCTTATTCATTACGTGTAATATTTCGGAGGTCTGAACTAAAACATAAATTCCGTTCATGGAGACTGCCTTGTCATAAATCATATCGTGTAATGAGAAAATGCAAGAATTATTCTCTATTACAAATGAAAAACCAAGTTTGTCAAGTGCAGAAACTGAAATAATGTTTTTAGAAAGACTGGGTACATAATAGCAGTTATATAAAAATAACTCAAATCCGCTAGGAAGCTGGATCACATATGTTCCCCTTGAGACGGCGGCCACTCGTGCTCCATTCCCGACACGCAGTCCACCTCACCCTTTACGAGGGGTTCGATGTTTCGGAGCCCCTGCACATGATTACACAGATGAGAACCACAACCAGTATCTAGTACCCAAGTTCCGTAACTTGCGTGGTTAATCTCAATCATATGAATAGAAGTAGAAGAGGAAGAAGACATACCAACAGGTTTAACGCGACCTGCTTTTATGTCCTCATGGTAAACAGGACATGTACGCCTCCATTGCCCAGTCTTGTGGCAATGATGGCATTCCATGTTTTCGGTTTTGCTCTTTGTCGCGCCTGATGAGTTACTTGCCTCACCAGGCCCACTCTTACCTGATCCCGACTTCTTAAACTTCGGTTTACCTACAGCTAGGTCTGCTTGAGCTTTGCCCTTACCCTTGCCCTTGTTTGACACAACGAGAACATCCTGTTTCAAGCTCCCACTGAACTTCATGTCCTTCTCGGTCTGTACGAGAAGGGAGTGCAGTTCATGGGGACTTTTCTTCAAATCATTCATATAGTAATTCGCTCTAAAGAGCGCAAAACCATCGTGGAGTGAACTAAGCATGCGATCAATCACAATGTTCTCGCTGATTTTACAATCAAGCGCCTCCAGTCTCTCGACATTCTCAATCATGCTGAGAATGTGTGGGCTAACCGGTTGGCCCTTCTGGAGTCTCGCATCAAAGAAGCGAGTGGTATGCTCATAGGTCACGATTCTCGGTGCTTTCGAGAATTCCTTAGTGAGCGTGGTGAAAATCTTGTTTGCACCTTGGGCTATGAAGCGTTTCTGCAAATTGGATTCCATTGCAAAAATGAGTACGTTTTTAATCGCACCCGCTTCCATGACGAAGTCGCTATACGTGGAGACCTCGTTAACTCGAGCCGTGGGGCCTGGGGCTGGCGGGAGGGGCTCAGTCAAATACTTGAGCTTCCGTCGGCGGTGGCGGCATTCCGTAATGCCGCCTCCCATTCCGCGAAGTTTGATCCATCATTCTTCGCCTAGTAGACCGATTCATCGATTCATGAAGATCCGGCGGGACTCACGGTCCAATGTGGCACTTGGCATTGGGTCATCGAGGATGCCAGCCATTATGTTATTAGCGCTTAAAAACGTGATCTACGCTGAAAAAGAAAGAAAAACAAAAACGAAATAAGCAACTCATCGAGGTGATTTAAGTCTATTTAAAATTCATTTTGAATCGTGTAGACTCATTGCACTTGCATAATTGATCTCCCTCAAGAATAATACAAGTGATCCCAAGACTCAATTTCCGTAAATTGATAAGCCAACTGTTTAGCTAGTTCTTCCGTAAGAACTCTTGGTCGATAGATTTCCGTAAATCCTATCTATAGTCCACCATAATCACAGGATCGTACGAGTGACCATGGTGTTGAGATAAAATAAGTCAATCAGTTCCAACTTACCCGACGTAGAAGGGGTCATATTATGCCTACCGACGAAGAAGGGATTCATTGGAGTTTGACCTATAAAGACTGTTCTCAATTTTTGTTTATACGAGGAAGATCCCATCAACTTAGTTTTAATTCATTTTAAGTGAACGAATAACTAGCATTGCGTGAATGAATTAACTTAGGTGATGGCTTAAACTTGATCGTGTGACATAAGAATGTCATAGAAAACTAACGCGTGACCTCTATATGAGTCAGTTTTCATGCAATTATTAGGTGGTTTGGTTTTTAGGCGGAAAATGATGCAATCTATCGTTACGATAAAATAAATAAAAGAATGCAATACGTAAATAAAAATTCCTAGTGTGGCCTATCCTAGTAAAAAGAACATAATAAAACTTTGGAATCCACCGTTGGACCCGAGAAAGCTTGTCTTGATGTTCCATCTTTGTCCATGCAAATGGGAGTGAGCATCCGATCTCCATCTTTGGTCTTCTCAAAATTACAATTAAAATTTACAAAAATAAACCTATTTACATTCTAAATAAAAACTGTAATTGCAAGGAAAAAATCAAAATGGAGATACGAGATCTCAAAATACAACCAAGACCGTGTTCCATCATTACGGTAACCCGTTCTACTAAGGCCACACTAAGTTACAACCGTTTGTAAAATTAAATAAATACGTAATTAAAAGCATTCAAGGCATTCAACAATAATGATAAAATAAAAAAAATGCATCAACTAAAACAAATTCATTCGAGACATAATTCCGTAATTATGTAAAATTTATCCAAACCACCTCTAATGATTAAAATTATGTGACAAAACCGCTTTAATCAACTTAATTTTAATCCGTGATAATCCGTTACTTTAAATCGCTTTAAAATAACTAAATGGTACGTGAGTGAACCGCTTCACTATCAAGCGAATGCACAAAATCCGTATTGTACACATTTTTGGCCGAAAAAAAAAATAAAACAATTTTTTTTTTCTTCACGGCTGAACGTGAACAGTACCAAATTTTTTTTTTTTTTTTTTTTTATAAATGCTGCTGATTGCCGAGAGCAGCAAAAGAACAAAAAAAAAAATTTCCTCGGCTCAAAAATGTGAGCAACAATTAACAAAACAAAACGATTTGTTAAAACCCAATTGCAATTTAATATAATCCGTATAGAATTGAAACTACAATTGATACATCTTTAACATATTGCAATAATTATCGATTAAAATTACAATATGCAAAGAACGATTGAAAACAAAAGATCGTCTGATCATACATAAAACGTATAGCACGGTTTACAAGAAAAACGCAGCAACCAAAAAAAATTATGCCGAGACAAAAAAAAATAGCTGCTGCCCACGGTTTTCAATGCAACAAAACAACAACAACCGTGTATACATGGCACGGTTTCCAAGGCTAAAAAAAAAAAACAAAACAGGCCGTGTAAAAACAGTATGGCCGAACGGTTTTTCAAGCAAAAAAAAAACACCGTTTCAAAATCGTTTGATGAAAATCACATAGGAAAAATTACGTGGCCTCGCTCTGATACCACTTGTGGGGTAATATCCGTATAATACCCTTAAAATATAGGACTATAACGCAAATTTTATATGTGATTATTGTCATAAAACGAAAATGCAATAGAAACGATAAAGGTGAAAGAATTAACCTCGGGTCCTTTGAGATGTGGCCTAAGAACAGAAATCAAAGTAGATTTCCTCCTAATCGATACACCCAAGACCGTCTGAGACTATGCCCTTGTGCTAGAAATGTATTCTCTAATTGCCTTGCAATATTGAGAGAATTTGTTGTGAGTTTCTTTAGATGTGAGATCTAGGTTTTAGAGAAAATTGTTCTCAAAACCCTAGTTTTCTTGCAAATGAAATACTTAGGTTACAAAAAAGAGAGAGCCTCTCTTTTTTTTCTTATTGCTTGGCCGGCCAAGAGCTTACATGGGGAAGTGGGCTTCCACTTTCTCTTAATTTTACCTCGTGGTCCGGTTCGTAAAATGCTAAATGTATATGACACAGTTTTATTATAAATCGTCATCGGTTATCGGTTATTAATATATCGTCTAGTAACAAGGATTAGCCGATATATTAATACATGTCCGACAAAGACAATATTGTATAATTAATTCAATATACATTAATTAAATATAATCGTTTATATTTAATTTACGAATTAACTGTTTAATTCGCCTTAGCCAATTTTATTTAATCCGTATTAAATAAAATATCTCAACATCACGTTTTGACTAATTATTAGTCAATAACTCGGACTAACTGCTTAGTCAACTTTGGCATCAACATGACTGTATTTTCATACCGTCACATCTCTCAAACGTATCCTATAGGTGTGACTTTTAGGGACCAGTTGATCACCGCCATCTGTATGACAATAACGTCAAACTTATCTAGCAAGCCAACCGTTATTGATAAACGTGGACCAACTGATTATAATACAAAAGTATACCCTTTGATCCTTTTAGAGATTTATCAGTCCTTGCACTAACTGTAAAGGACACCAGCCCCAACAAGCTCCCACTTGTCCGTACAAGTGTATGTGCAATGACGTTATCCGCACTAACTGGAGGACACAGCTCCAACAAAATGAGTATGGTAATTATGAAATGGGTATGCTACTAACGAAAATGAGTACGAATTAAAGAGACACTTTTGACGCACGATCAACAATAAAAGAGTCACAAAATACACATAAATGAGTACAGAAAATTGTCTCTTAATAACTTAATGATAGAGTTGGCATTGGGCCATGCTGGGCCAGCCCATCGTGCCTTCTTCGAAAAATGTCTCGGCCCAGGCACGGATATTGGGCTGGTCGTGTTGTGCCTGGCCCACTCACCCCAACCTCCGTCGCGGCACGCTCCTGGCAAACCAATTTTCGTGCTCGGGCCGTCCTTGGCCCATGGGCTAATTGTGGCTTGCACTTGGGCCGGCGCATAAAACTTAAATTTATGTTTTTTATTTTTTATTTTTTAAAAATAATTGTTTTATAATTGTTATATTTCTAATACTTTTTGTTTAATAACTTGAGTATGACTTTTGTTTTTGGTAATTTTTTAGGGTTCTAGGGTTTTATTTGGGATGAGAGAGAAAACTCTTCCTTCTCTCTACTTTTTTAGGGTTCTTCCTAGCAAATGGCAAGGAAGAAAATACCTAAAAAATCTCATAATAAAATCCGTAAACCTAGAGCAAAAATCAGATTATCGTTTAGCAATTGTCCTGGCCTAAATTTAGATATGGATATACCAGAATCTTCGACTTCTGAGAATTTGGATGGCCCTCAATCTGAAGATTCGCGAGCTATGAAGACTTTGGGGAAATTGTTGGTATTTGTGTTCTTAATCTTGCGACTATAGTGGAAGATGCGCAAACTGAATCTGAGGAGGAAGAAGACGTCGCTGCTGAGGATGAAGGGTGGACGAAGGTCTCTGGTAAGTCTCGTGCCTCGTCTTTATCTCCTAGTGCTACTGAGTCAAGTGTTTTACAATTAACTCCTGAAGATGTTCAACCTGAAATTGACTATTGGTCCACTGCAGTAGTCTGCTATGTGTTAGGGGGAAACCCTCCATGGGAACTTCTTTCTGGGTTTGTTAATCGTATGTGGGGGAAATACAACTATGACAAAATATCGTTTCTTCCTAATGGAGCATTCTTAGTTCATTTCCCTACCCTCGAGTGCAAAAACTTGCTGCTTCAACAAGGATTTCCAATGTATGATAATAAGCCTCTAATTGTCAAAGCATGGTCTGAGGATTGTAGTTTGGCTAAGGAGAAGGTAAAAAAGGTTCCTATCTGGAGTAGGTTGTGTGGACTTCCTCTGAAATTCTTGGGGGGGGGGGGTTGTAATGTACTACCCCTTCGCGAGGGTAATGGATTCGGGAGATGAATAATTACTTTAAAACCAAACATGAAAAATGATCCTTACATATCACTCCTCTATTCATTTCCCTCCTTTTACCTTCAATCAAAGCAAGCCCTAAAAGGTAAAATGAGTATGCTAATTATGAAATGGGTATGCTACTAACGAAAATGAGTACGAATTAAAGAGACACTTTTGACGCACGATCAACAATAAAAGAGTCACAAAATACACATAAATGAGTACAGAAAATTGTCTCTTAGTAACTTAATGATAGAGTTGGCATTGGGCCATGCTGGGCCAGCCCATCGTGCCTTCTTCCAAAAATGTCCCGGCCCAGGCACGGATATTGGGCTGGTCGTGTCGTGCCTGGCCCACTCACCCCAACCTCCGTCGCGGCACGCTCCTGGCACGCCAATTTTCGTGCTCGGGCCATCCTTGGCCCATAGACTAATTGTGGCTTGCACTTGGGCCGGCGCATAAAACTTAAATTTATGTTTTTTATTTTTTATTTTTTAAAAATAATTGTTTTATAATTGTTATATTTCTAGTACTTTTTGTTTAATAACTTGAGTATGACTTTTGTTTTTGGTAATTTTTTAGGGTTCTAGGGTTTTATTTGGGATGAGAGAGAAAACTCTTCCTTCTCTCTACTTTTTTAGGGTTCTTCCTAGCAAATGGCAAGGAAGAAAATACCTAAAAAATCTCATAATAAAATCCGTAAACCTAGAGCAAAAATCATATTATCGTTTAGCAATTGTCCTGACCTAAATTTAGATATGGATATACCAGAATCTTCGACTTTTGAGAATTTGGATGGCCCTCAATCTGAAGATTCGCGAGCTACGAAGACTTTGGGGGAAATTGTTGGTATTCCTGTTCTTAATCTTGCGACTATAGTGGAAGATGCGCAAACTGAATCTGAGGAGGAAGAATACGTCGCTGCTAAGGATGAAGGGTGGACGAAGGTCTCTGGTAAGTCTCGTGCCTCGTCTTTATCTCCTCGTGCTATTGAGTCAAGTGTTTTACAATTAACTCCTGAAGATGTTCAACCTGAAATTGACTATTGGTCCACTGCAGTAGTCTGCTATGTGTTAGGGGGAAACCTTCCATGGGAACTTCTTTCTGGGTTTGTTAATCGTATATGGGGGAAATACAAATATGACAAAATATCGTTTCTTTCTAATGGAGCATTCTTAGTTCATTTCCCTACCCTCGAGTGCAAAAACTTGGTGCTTCAACAAGGATTTCCAATGTATGATAATAAGCCTCTAATTGTCAAAGCATGGTCTGAGGATTGTAGTTTGGCTAAGGAGAAGGTAAAAAAGGTTCCTATCTGGAGTAGGTTGTGTGGACTTCCTCTGAAATTCTGGGGTTCCTCTAGTCTGGAGAAAATTTCATCTTTGATTAGAAAATTCATGAGATGTGATGAGCCGACTATGGAAAAAACTAGGCTAGGCTATGCCAGAATTATGGTGGAAGTGGATGTGGGACAATCTTTTCCTGAGAAAATATATTTCAAGGATGAGAAAGGTAAAGATATATGTGTGATTGTTGAATATGACTGGAAACCAGATTTGTGTGCTTTGTGTAAGGTCATTGGTCATATCACCGGGGCTTGCAAAAAGAAAATTGATCCTAAACCTAAGCCTCAACTGAGACAGGAATGGAGGCCTGTGCAGAGGGCTCAAGCTACTGTGCCCAAACCAGTAGTTAATTCTGTGACTGTGCAGAGGGCTCAACCTATTGTGGCCAAACCAGTAGCTGATCCTGTACCTGTTGTCACACCTAGGACTTCCAGGATAGGTTCACCTATTTTATCCCTTGTCACAGTAGTCTCAAGTTTGGTAAGACAGGAATACCAGTCCCTTCCTTCTGTGGGTGAGCCTGGTTCACCTACATATGCTGAAGTGCTCTTTAATCCTAGAAAGCACATGAATGGGGGACCGAAGAATCCACCAGGAGATAATTTAAATGGATAACATAGGTAGCTGGAATGTGAGGGGTATGAATAAGAGTACCAAGCAAGCTGAAATAAAGAGATTCCTTTTTCAGAATAAAGTAGGTTTATATGGGTTAGTTGAGACTAAAGTTAAAGAGCAGGACTGTACTGGTGTTTTGTCTGTGTTTGGTCTGCATTGGAGAGGTGTGAATAACAATCAATATTATCCTGGGGGTAGAGTATGGCTTGTTTGGGTTGATCAGGTGTTTGATGTGCAAGTTCTGACTATGTCTGATCAACATATAACTGCAAAAGTCATTGAGCTTGCTTCCTCTGATGTATTTCTCTTCTCTATTGTGTATGGGTCTAATGATGATAAGGAAAGGTTGAATTTATGGGCTGATCTTAAAAATATTAAAAATTCCTGGAGGGGTCCTTGGTGTGTTTGTGGGGATTTTAATAATCTCTTGGCCCTCCATGAGAGAATTGGAAGACCTGTTCTTTGGAGTGATATTGTGGATTTTAGGGAGTGTGTTGATTATTGTGAGCTGATTGATGTCAAAGCTCAAGGCTCTTATTTTACCTGGAATAATAAGCATGAACCTTCTTCTAGAGTGTTCTCTAGGTTGGATAGATTTATGATTAATGCTGAGTGGATGAATCTCTATCCTGAATGCCATGCATATTTTTTACCTGAAGGCATATTTGACCATTGTCCTTGCATATGTTCTAGAAGACTGGAAAGACAACTGAGACCTCACTTCAGATATTTTAATATGTGGGGAGAAGATCCTCATTTTCTGGACATTATCAAGCATACTTGGATGCAGAAAGTGACTGGCTCTTGGATGTTCCAGGTGGTAACTAAGCAAAAAAAACCTGAAACAACCTCTGAAGAAGCTCAACAGAACTAGATTTGCTGATGTGGAAAATGCAGTGGAAGTGGCTAAGATAAGACTCTCTGACCTGCAAACTCTGATGCACAAGGATCCTACTAATCTTGCTGTGTTGGAGGAGGAATCTGCTGCTGCAGTGGAGTATAGAAACCTGAGCAAAGCTCATTATAGTTTCCTCAGTCAGAAGGCAAAGATTGGATGGTTGTGTGAAGGTGATGAGAATACTAAGTATTTTCATACTCAAATTAAGACAAAACAAATGCATAATAAAATTCTCCAAATTAAGGATAAAAATGGTCTGCAACATACTGACCCTCAAAGCATAGAGAATGCCTTTCTTGATTATTATATGGAGTTACTGGGTGATAACAAAGACACTTTGGATGTTCATGTGCCTACTCTCAGAACTGGGAGTTTAATAAATGATCAGCACACGGGTATTCTGCTGAAACCAGTTTCTCCTCAGGAAGTCAAGGAGTGTATTTTTAGCATCCCTTCCACAAAATCCCTTGGACCAGATGGGTTCTCTAGTCAATTTTATAGAGATTCATGGGACATAATTGGGAAGGATATTACAGAAGCTGTCCTTGATTTCTTTGATACTGGTAAGCTGCTGAGACAGGTAAACTCTACTATCCTCACTCTTATTCCAAAAGTTAAACAACCTGGGAGTGTACTTGAATACAGACGCATTGCCTGTTGTAATGTTTTGTATAAGTGCATTACTAAAATTATTTGTTCTAGATTGAGTGAGGTACTACCTGACATTGTGCATAGTAGTCAAGGAGGTTTTATTAAAGGCCGGAATATAGTGGAAAATGTCCTGATTTGTCAAGACCTGGTAAGGATGTATAATAGGAAAGTTACTTCTCCTAGAACTCTTATCAAAATTGATCTTAGAAAAGCCTATGATACTGTGGAATGGAAGCTTGTTCGTCAAATGTTACAAGCCTTGAAGTTCCCTTCTCAATTCATTCACCTTGTCATGACATGTGTTACATATCCTACATATTCTCTTAATGTCAATGGGAACACTTTTGGTTTTTTCCAAGGCAAGAGGGGGTTGAGGCAAGGGGATCCAATGTCCCCCTTGATTTTTACTCTGTGCATGGAATATCTTTCGAGGATTCTTGTTACTGTTGGCCAGCAAGAAGGGTTTAGGTTCCATCCAATGTGTGGACAAATCAGACTTAATCATCTGCTATTTGCAGATGATCTTTTACTGTTTTACAAGGGTAATGCAGTGTCTATCATGTGACTCTTGAGAGGGTTCTCTACTTTTTCTGCTACTTCTGGGCTTGCTTTGAACAATGATAAGACTGATATTTATTTTAATGGAGTCAGTAAGGAAATTATGGAGGACATTGTCAAAGTTTCTGGCTTTAGAATTGGTACTCTACCCTTTAAATATCTAGGTGTCCCAATCTCTTCAAAGAAACTCTCTAAATTTGAGGGACATAAGCTGATTGAGAGGATTGTCCATAGAATTAGAAGCTTGGGAGCAAGACAGTTGTCTTATGCTGGAAGACTTGTGCTAGTTAAGACAGTGCTTTCTTCTTTACATTCCTATTGGGCTTCGATATTTTTAATACCTTATGGCATTATGAATAAGGTGGAATCCATTTGTAGGAACTTTTTGTGGGGAGGAAGTGATTCCTACTTAAAAGCTCCTAATATAAAATAGGATACATGCTGTAAACCTAAACTTGAAGGGGGATTGGGCCTTAAGAATGCTAAGGTGTGGAACAAAGCTCTTCTTGGAAAGTACAGTAGTTGGCTAGCCTCAAAAAACGATCATTTGTGGGTTAAGTGGATTATTCACGTGTATATGAAAGGGTGTGATTAGAAAGAGTATACTTCTCCTCCTGATTGTAATTGGTCCAAGAGAAAAATTGTTCAAGTGAAGGAAATCTTTAAGACATGTTACTCTAACAACCAGTGGATAGCCAAATCTTCTGGCTATTCTGTAGCAGATGGATACAACTGGCTAAGAGATAATTCCCCTCAGGTACCTTGGAGGCATTTGTGTTGGAATGCTTTGAATGTGTCAAGAACTTCTTTTATCTTTTGGGCTTCTCAGCAGGGCAAACTTCTTACCCTTGACAGACTGCATAAAATGGGTATTGTTCAGTCTACCGTGTGTTTTATCTGTGGATCTGAAGCAGAAAGTCATGAGCATCTCTTCTATAAATGTGAGTATAGGAAAAGATGTATGCAGTTGATGCAACAGAAACTTCACATCTAGTTTCATGTAGAAAATATGGTGAAATGGTTCTCCTCGAGTAGGTCCAGAAGCGGCTTACAAAGAGTGGTCACTGGTGCTTGTTTCGTAGGTCTGATTTATAGAATATGGCATGTCAGAAATCGTGCTAAAATACATCAGCAGGTGCAAGTTCCAAGTATGTTGGTGAATCAGGTGTGGAAGGAGGTCAAAGACAGATGGTTACAAAGAAACAGACGAGTCCTCAGTAGTTATGATCAGCTATGGATTGATCCGATACATTAATGTTTTGATAGATAGAAGATAATAGCTTTGCTTGTATACTCATAAACATTTTGATTCTTTTGATATATATATACTTACCCTTTACCAAAAAAAAACTTGAGTATGACTAATTGAGTAATAATATAAGATTATAAGATGAGTGGAAGAATGATTTGTGAGAAAAATGGTGAGAATCGATTGGTATTTATAGAGTTGGGGGAGAAAATAAATAAATAAATAAAACAAAGTCTAAGTTGTGACACCCTTAAATCTAGCCTTAAAAAAATTACATAAATTCTACAGAAAAACTGGTAGGATATGTTTGTAAATGGTTCAACTAGTCAAAAACCTGCAATTTCAAAAAATTTTCTTCCTAAACCATTCACAACCAAACCAACTCAAGAAGAGTGTCAAATACCCTGCAAAAGCTGATAACTAATTTACATACATAACTAAAGACGCGGAAATATAAGGATACAAACCAAAATGGAAAAGGGAGACATATGTCCCTTCAAATTATATACAAAACCAAAATAGAAAAGGTTTACTAAAAGAATAACCAAACTAGGTCCAAGGTTCCTTATGCTCACTAGCTCGTCTGTGACCCCAACAAAGCATCGACAACCTGTCAATCGCATTTTATACAAACACGAAAGGCACAATTCAGTGGGGAGTAACTTCGAGTCCTCCCAGCCACGAATCGCCAAAATTAATGTAACATGTAGTAAAACATGTAAACAAGATGATAAATAATTCAATTATCAATTATTCTAACATATGACCCCTAAACTGACCAACCTAAACTATCATGTGAATCATATAATTCAAATAGTAATCCAAACTTTATCAATCAAATCCGCTTACATCTCACCTATTACACTTCATAAAATCACCATACAAGAAAGGGCAATATATCAAAGACAGGCATAAGTTCTTAGCACCGTCAATAGTCACTTTGTAACTCGAGTCTATACCACGAGGTAGGGAAGGTAATCGAACCGGTATCTTGGCTCAGCGGTTAATATTAATAAAACATGGCCAAGAGACAACACAACCCTAGCCTAAAATCACAGAGACCTAGACATGCGGATACACACCACCGCACCCAAGACCCACAACTTTTTTTAAAACAAAGTGAAGTGAGTACCCTAAGGACACCACCGAAGGGTTGGCTAGTACTTAAGTGACCACTTACTATCAAAATAAGTAATCGAGGTCATGCCCCAACTTGGATAAACATCCACTAGTCGTGAACACAAAGGCTATCAAGCGGTGAACATATACTCGTCAAAGACTATAAAGACCTATCTATGATGAAGGCCGAAGTACTCACCTAGGACCTAGTCCCAGCTAGTCCCAGCTTGAACACTTTAGCCCACACCACACAAGACTCACCACACAAGTCAAGTAAGACACCCACTTAACCATAAGAGGGCAAAAAGTCCTACTTACCAACATAAATTCTAATATTCTATCATGTGAAAGGCTATATAATTGTCTACTCAGCATACAAATCCAACAGTGTCCTCAATAAGAATTCAATACTAACTTTCAATTCTAGCAATTTTAACAATATTAAAGGCTTTAAGGGAATCTAGGGCCATTACTACAAAATAAGAAGCTATTTAAATTCAACTAACTAAATAAGAAGTTATTTAAATTCAACTAACTACACATGTGAAATAGGGATATAATAAATGGCCTAAAACAAGAAAAAGGCCGATTATCTAATTCATTCAACCGAATTTTTACCCGCAACCCCACCTGCGGCGGTGCACGGGTCAAATTGCGGCTGACCAATCACTCAATTAACTGACATCGCATCAGTTAAAGGGACTAAGGCTTAGTTTTCGGCACAATCAACAAAGCATTACAATTTATCACTATAAAATTCATTTTGAGCCTATTACTTATAAATTCATTTTGTAAACTATCCTAACATGTGATAACTATTAATATAAGCATAGTTTTACCATTAACATAATTTTTATTACTTATATGATTCAATTCCTAAAGTGTACTCATACTATCTATGTCATTAATAAACCTTAAATGACAAATTTTGCATGGAAAACCGCGAAACAAGCAACGGACCGACCCGGGCCAACCGTGGGCTAGCCGTGGGCTTGCCACGGCCTGCTCTTGCTGCCTTTGCCCGTCCCCCTACACCACCATTTTTTTCCATTTTTATTTAGTAAAAGACCGTCTGAACATTAATTAATCGTTCCCAATTCAACTTTGTTAATTTAAACTAACAAAAGGCATAATTTAAGCTAACAATTGACATGCATGCAACCATTCTAAACATGTGAAAATTACTACACCAACAAAAATTACAAAACATACAAAAACAACAAGATTGTGACGATAATCCGTCGAGTAACTCGAAATATGTTACCTTAAGCTAGAAAAAAGAGCAATTAGCACCTCAAACCCAAACCCTAACTAGCAACTATCCGCTATCTTCAATAATATACGAGTCCCCAAACTCGTCTTCCAATCCTTCACCTAAATAAACAATTAAAACACAATAATAAGCATATAAAACCGAAATTTCCGAAAATTGGTCTTAAAACAACTTCAAGAAAACTGAAATTAAATTATGCCAAGTTGTAGATCGCGACGAGGGGATTCCGGAAAGGTAAATTTCGTGAAAAACCGATAAGAAACGAAGAAATTAGGGCGATTTTAGCTTGAAAAGGAACAAAAATGGTGTTTTGATCTTTTTAGAACCATGAAGAAGATGAAGGATGGACTAAAAACCAGAAAAAAGAAAAGAAGGGGGAGGGGAGCCGGGTAAGGGAGAAAGAAAGGAGGGAGAGCGGGATTTTTAGTCGGGATTTTTACAAGTCGGGTTTGACTTGTTTCAATAATAATTAAATCCGTAAGTCAAACGCAAATTCCGTCAAGACCAAAGTTTTTAAACACGAGATTACAAGAAAATTGAATATTTATACTACCCATTTCCAATTTCGTTTACCCAACGTTCAAAAGAATTGTTATTTTCCCCCCGATACGCCCTTATTTCGAAATAAAAAGTTTTACACGGTTTAAACTATTTTTAAACATTTCAAAACTATCAAAATAAATACTTTTCTTCAAAATATAATAAAATTATATTTCTTTGAATTATTTTTACTTTAAATACATTAATATCAAATTTTACTTGATTAATTAATTATTTTCGAAATATATTAACGGTCCGAAATTTACGGGGCGTTACAATCACCCCTCCTTTTAAAAAGTTTCGCCCTCGAAACTTAGAAGGAGAAAATATAGTTATTAGAAAATATAGGTATCTTTTCAATGAAACAGTGATACTCTTGTTGATCAGACAAGAACATCCATATTCATATCAAGATATAAAAATATTTCTACACCAATAAATGAGAAAACCCATTATTGGGACGTCTCCAACAACGAGATTTAACATTCACCAATGTTAAAACCATTGCAAATCATATAAGTATTTTCAAAATTTTAGCTTGAAAAGGAACAAAAATGGTGTTTTGATCTTTTTAGAACCATGAAGAAGATGAAGGATGGACTAAAAACCAGAAAAAAGAAAAGAAGGGGGAGGGGAGCCGGGTAAGGGAGAAAGAAAGGAGGGAGAGCGGGATTTTTAGTCGGGATTTTTACGAGTCGGGTTTGACTTGTTTCAATAATAATTAAACCCGTAAGTCAAACGCAAATTCCGTCAAGACCAAAGTTTTTAAACACGAGATTACAAGAAAATTGAATATTTATACTACCCATTTCCAATTTCGTTTACCCAACGTTCAAAAGAATTGTTATTTTCCCCCCGATACGCCCTTATTTCGAAATAAAAAGTTTTACACGGTTTAAACTATTTTTAAACATTTCAAAACTATCAAAATAAATACTTTTCTTCAAAATATAATAAAATTATATTTCTTTGAATTATTTTTACTTTAAATACATTAATGTCAAATTTTACATGATTAATTAATTATTTTCGAAATATATTAACGGTCCGAAATTTACGGGGCGTTACATAAGTAACGGCTATATTCTAAAGGCAGCAACAACGCGTCAACACTACAACAGTCACATTGCAACGACAACATTATAACTGTAACAAATTTATGGGCCAAAAACCGGGTCGTGCTGTGCCAGGCCCCCCGTACCTGGTTCGTGCCTGTTCGTCTATGCTTGGGCCGTGCATGTGCCTGGCCACGGGAATTTTCACAAATCGTAACCGCGGCCCGACTCTAACATGCTCGTGTTGTGCCCGTGCCGGTGGTACTGTTCACCCGGGCCTTGTCATGTTGTGCCGGAGTCGTATCGCCTGCCCTGTTCTGGCCCGAATTGCCATCTCTACTTAATGATAAACGTCTCTTTCAAGGTTTTGCGTTGATGTATAAGGGCTATCTATGAGACTATAGTTTTAATTTCTTATTATTTTTGTTAGGGTGCAAACCCATGTCCCACATCGGTGGTGTAAAGATGAAATAACATTTTTATTAGTGTCACGAACACAAATACTACTACGCTTTTTGGGAAAGATCCAAGCGTAAATCCCTGAGGGCTTAACCCAAAGAGGACAATATCGTACTATTATAGAATATGGACACCCTTAACAAAAAATATCGACGGTTTCGCACAACAAGTGGTATTAGAGCTCAAGGTTGACTTTAGTGTAGGCACAAGAAAAAACATTAGGCCCAAGACTTGAAGGTGCCTTACACTATATGGTATGGAACTCTTAAGCTGGGGGGGGGGGGGGGGAGTGGCGGGGTACTAATATGCACGCGTAAGCCGACATAGGTCTCACGAGGATTAGATAGGGCCTTACAGGAGAAAAGACGATCAGCAATCCAACGAGGTGAGTTGTGCCTTAATAAAGGCCAACAAAAGGGTCGATGGTAAGTCCAAAGGCGGTCTAGCGTGGCACGCTGAGGCAATAGATGTGGACTCGGCCCAAAAATAAAAATATTCACGATTTTGTTCTTTAGACTTACTCATAAGACGGTCTTCTAGAATAATTTGTAGAGACTAGTTTTTAACACCATCATATATATTAGCGTCTATATTTATTCACAAATTCTCATACCCCAATTTGCCCTCCCACTTTAATTTTGTGAGAGGGCTATAGACGGATAGTTGTCGTCTATAATGAGACAGACTGATATTTATTACCCAATACTCGCCACTAAACCTGACCACGACCCGGTTAGGGCCACCAGTTTTCCCATAGGCCTATATCAATGACAACCTATGAGACTGATCGGGATCATTTGGCTACGTCTAGTACCCAATTTTCCCACACGCCTATATCAAATATATATTTATACTACGAAACCTTCACTCTGTTTCCACAATGTATTCTACCTGCGATGAAATCACAATAATATCGTCCACAAACGATTGGATACTCCGATCGGACGAGCCACCGAGCGCCACCGCTTCCCTAGCCGCACTCTTCCATTTCACCGTCTTAGCTCGAATCTCCGCCGCTCTAGGACCATCCATGACCTCTTCAAAACACTTCATAATTTCCTCAACCCCAACCAACCCATCCTTATTGGGCCATAATCTAAGCCCAACACCAAAAACCTCAGACATAAGCTTAGCATTGGTGGGTTGGTCAGTCCAAAACGGATAAGCAATAACAGGAACACCAACACTAATAGTTTCCAACATAGAATTCCAACCACAATGTGTTAGAAAACAACCCAAAGATTTACGGGACAATACCTTATCTTGTGGACACCATTTTACAACCATGCCTTGCTCTTTAGTCTCTTCCAAAAACCCCTTATGAAATTCCTCTGCTTCCTCACCTGGATATTCCTTAACAACCCAAAGAAATGGCCTCTTACAATTAATCAAAGCCTTCCCAATAATTTCCATTTGTTCTCTTGATAGCACAATTAAACTACCAAACGAAACGTAAATTACGGAATTAGCTTTATTTTGGTTAAGCCATTCTATGCATTTATCCTCTGGCTTCCACATATTAATCCCTACTCGATCATCATTGCTATGACCATGCTCTTCACCTAGGAGAATTGTTGGTGGGACTAATGGACCGACCGCCTTGATAACGACATATTTAGACATATAGTCAATGACTTCTTTCTCAAGCTCATAGAAAGAGTTGGCCAAAACCCACCTTATATTATCAACAATTTTCATTGCTTGAGACAATGTTTCATTTATGCTCATCATAGGATTTGAAGGAAGCACAATTGACGGGAGATCACAAGCCTCTAGTAGTGGCAAACACGGTAATTTGACGCTAACGTCAGGGCATTCCTGGGTGGGGAAATCATTGATATTGTTGTAGTAACTATGGTAGATTGCAAAGAGGGTGCATGGTTGAATCCATAGCATGGCACAAGGGATTCCTAACCGTGCCGCGCAACATCGGAGGCCCAAGGTACAAATGGACTAGTAATAATATACGAGAATTTTTTCGCAGTTTGGTTAGTAGACAAGGATATAATAAGGTTGTACAAATTAATTGGTCCAACTTTGGCTAGGGTGTCCATGTACGTGTCTAAGTTGCTCTTACGGTCGTAGTCTAGGCTGAAACCATCAGGGAAACATTCAAAGTCAACACCGGATATTGAGAGGGTGTTGTTGGTGGTGGTGCTGTGGTTTTGCACGAGAAGGCGGTGGTAGAAAACTTCGGTAGTGGCAAGGGTGACTTGGATATTGGCTTTGGATTGTAGTTGTTTGGCTAGTCTAAGCATAGGATTAATGTGACCTTGTGCGGCAAATGCTACCATTAGGACATTGATTTTTGGTAATCCTTGCTCCATCTTAGTATAGACAGACTATAGAATGTAGATTGGAATTTTATGAGTTGATGAACAAAATAATAGGTGTACACACAACTTATTAAGAGTGAAGAGACGTAAAGTCTTGGTCCATTGCTTTGGCTTGATATAAGCAACTTTGTGGTCATGTTTGTTTCAAGGGCCATTGGCTTCCAAGCCTCCAATCATGTTTATATGTTACTATTCTGCTACTTTGTCTTGTTATCTTGGTGTTTATTTACACCCCAAATGCTTTTCGTATTCTTGGCTCGCAATGTACAAGTCTATGTCTATCTATAGTAGGCCTATTTTGGAAAAACAAAAATTCATCCAAAGTGGTTAATTTAAGGAAAATGAGTTGTTCCGAGCAACTCTCTGTAAGACGGATCTACGGAAAGATGAGTGTAAATTGGAAAAAAAAAAGACAAAAGCAAGTCCTTATATTTATTTTAGGGAAAATGCACCGATGCTCTTGAAATTTCGAATTTTATCTGAAATATCCAATTTTTTGTTCCGGAAAACTTTAAGAGGCTATAACTCGTGTCTACGAGTTTAGAAAGTGATAATTTTATTTTCAAATCGATTATCTTTCCGAGTACTACGATTTGAAAAAAAAAAAAATTGTCGTATTTGGATCCCGTGGCTAGGAGTTTTTGTACGTCAAAGTTTTTTTACCGAACAAACTTTGAATGACTATATCTCTTGGTCCCGAATTCCAAACTCGACAAATTCTTTTTCATGTCGTAGTTCTCAAAAAGATAATCAATTTGAAAAAAAAAAATCGTCACATTCTGAGATCGAAAACACGAGTTATAGACTCTTAAAGTTTCAAGGATCAAAAAAATTGGATATTTCGGACAAAACATCAAAGTTCAAGGGCACCGCGTGCATTTTCCGTTTATTTTACTTGTGGTTATGCTCCTTCCGTTACATTGAATTATTTACCATTTACTTGTTGCACAAATGTTAAGAAAGTGCAAATAACTGGGGCATTTAATATTCACGGGTTTATCTGTTTTAGTTTTGTTATTTTTATTGTATTGTTTATATTTGTCCGAGCAATTAGTTGATCCATTTAAAAAATGTAGTCATGAAATACATAAAATTTAGTTAGTTAATGCCTTATTTCTTTGACAACTAAACTATATATTGTACTTTAGTTGTTATTTTAATTAATATACTAATAACATGTGGGTTTAAAAAAAAATACCTTCAAATCATCAATGAGTTCAGTAATTCATGGCACCCATGTAAAAAAAATTAAATGGTTAAGGTTGCCTTTTAATTAGATTGTATTGGTTTTGTACTAAAATTTCTATGTGAAAGTTTGAACGTCTCTTTGTCATTTAGGATAAATAAAGTTAGTAAGTGAAGATGAAAGGGAAAATTAATGCTTAATGTTGAATTATTTTTTCTTTTTTTGAGAATGATAAATCTCACAATGTAAGGAGCTTAAAACATATATGATTATAGGGTTTTTTTATCTTATCAATATTTTAATTCTCATAAATTATATTTTTTTTATAGTAACATAGTTATGAAGTTTAATAAATGTTAGTCTTAGTATATAATCTATATCAATTTATCAAAAATTCTAAATTTTAAATTTTTGCATAAATGATAAAATGAGTTAAAAGGAAAAATGATGAATAAAAAAGCAACACATTCCCAAATAAAACATACTTTTGAAAGTTTCTGAAATCCTAAAAAAAATCTATGAACCTAAAAGCAATTAGTCATTCATATTCAATTCGTGTTGTCAGTCTTGTAGTTAGTTTATAATATAATATTGAGTGGAATGGAGGGAGTATTTATTTATGCAATTCTAGTATTTTCTTTTTCATAAGTCTTCTTTCTCCAATGAAATATACCTACAAAAACAAAACAAAAAACCACTGAGTGATTAATAACAAACAAAATGGTGGAAATTGATTTATGTAATATTAACCTTATCGTTATTAATTTAAGTTTTCCCGTAAATAATGAAAAAAAGAGGGCATTGAATCATAAAGATGTAAGTGTGTTTACCTTTCAATAGCACAACTGCACAGATCTTGATAGCCCCTAAATGGAACAAAACATCATATATGAGAATGTTAAATTTGTGAAGAGTACTTCATAACCAATGGAACTTAAAAATAAATAAATAAATTATTAATTTAAAACCTTAATACACTTACCTTGATGCTGGTAAAATGATAACAAAAATTATTGACACATATTTACAATTCTTTTGGCGATGGGGGAAAAGATATTGGCTTATTTTGGCTCACAAATGTTATCTTCCATCAAATATTTATAGCCAAATGAGTATGCGTTTTATGACTTTTGGCGTCTTTTTTTATTATTATTATCAAATTTAATATATACATAAATATGTAGTAAAGTTTTATGACCTTTGAGCATTCTTTTTCATTATTAGCAAATTTAATATAAACATAAATATAGAGTAAGGAGAAATGAAATGTAAAAGGTTTGCTTTAATTTTTTTTTTTTTTACAAAATCCACATTACATGAGAATTGTTTAGGGAGTTATCTTAGAAAACTAAAAGATGGTAGATATTTTGCCTTGTTTTTTTATTTATAAATTATATTTATAGATTTATATATGTATCCAATTAATGAAATTGAGCAAGTTTATTACAATAATATTTAAGAGGGAATTGCACATATAAACAGTTTATAATTAGAGTGATGTAAATTTTTTTTTGTCGTTTAACCTATTCTAGTTTGAAAAATTAAAAGATCAATGTTTAATGTTAAGTATTTTATTATTTGCCCTTAATCTTTACAAATTCTTTATTATTTTATAAACGGCGTAAAATTATAATTATGTGATATTTATCTGTTGCTTAGAATATTCTAACAATAAAGTAGAAATTTAAAATTTAGTATGAAATTTATTTGATTTTTAATTGTTGTTTAATTTATCTAGAAATTAAAAAGGCCAAATTTTAATGTTTGTTATGCTATTTACATTTAATGTTTTAGATTTTTTTTTTGTCTCACAAATTTTGTCATCCATCAAAAATATATAAAAAATTAAGGATATGTTTTATGACTTTTGAACATCCTTTTTCATTATTATCAAATTTAATATAGACATAAATATGGATCAAAGTTCATGACTTTTGAGAATCAGTTTTTTTTCATTATTACTCCCTTCTATTCAATATAAACTAGCTTCCCTATTTCTTTTTCCGTCTATTCACAATAACTTCCCTATTTTCTTTGTTGGTAAGTGTTTGTGTGGTCCAAATTTAATTGTATGGTGGGATAGTGTATCTGTGTGGTCCAAATTTATTTATATGGTGGGGCAGTGTGTTTCCTTAATTTTTATGTCAAAATGAAAGAGGAAGTTTATTGTGAATAGGAGGGAGTATGACATAAGTATTATAATAAATATCTGTGTTGATTATGTTCTAAATTATACATAAAGATAATATTTTTTGGAGGATCGTTCTTTTGTATGACCGCAATATTTTCTCAATTTTAAGTCACAAATACTTAAACTATTTTTAAGTTGATCCCAAAAATTTGTAAATATTACTTTGTAGGGTAATTAAGTTACTTGTAATGGTCTCATTCAAAATAAACAGTGTTATATTAGAAATAGTCAAAGTTTCAATGTTCATGTGGTATTTTTTTAATTATAGAAAATTATTTATAACTGATATACACCTCTCCAAATAGGCTTTTACTTTTTTTTGGGTGGGGCACTAACTTAATTATCACTCAATGTTTAAGTAAGAATTATTCGTCAAGACGTCAATATTGTATTGTAATTTGTCACTAAGCAAATATTATATAATCAAATACAAAATACAAATTAATTATTAAAATGGCTCATGGAATAAAATTTAATGTTTCATATAGTCTTTTAAACTATATTGTATAGATTGATAATATGTGGATTATGATATTACCATGTCACATTTAATTTGCCATGTCACATTTAATTTTGCCTTGTTGATACCCGTCGTTGTGAGTACCAAAAATAAAATTTATATTTCCTATTAAAACTAACCTAGGCTAGTGGAAACAGGGTCGAACCACAAGGAGGCGAATGTAATTAATAGTTGTCCAATTCTAGTCTAAGGTAACGAATGTGGGGGTTGAGTTGATTTGGTCTATAGCTAAGAGTAATAAAAGACAATAAACTAAATAAACGGATAAAACAGATAAAAGAAGGGTACTAGGATGGTCGGTTCGTTATAGCTTTGGCGGCAGCATACTAAATAGGTCTAAATCAAACACATGAGGCGGGAAAACAAGAGGTCCTCTCGGTACACTCTTAACAGATAGCATCTTTCGATCTCGCTATAAGTCCCTAATATCACTAATACTAACTTTCGTCCTGAAAAGTGACTTATAATCTAAACTTTACCTATCTTTCGATCTCAGCATAGTTTAGTCATTTTAATTGGTGATCTAACAACTGTCCCTATCTCTCGATCTAACGGGTCAGTCATATCCTAAACATTCAACTAGTCGTGTGCACTCGATTCGTCGAATAAAGAGTTAAAACAATTAAAACGAAGGTCAAACCTCACGTGGTCAGTCGATCGACCAGGTATGGCAGTCGATCGACTGACATGCGATTTCAGTCCATATTATTCTACGCCGCCTAGACTATAATTCCCCTACATCATAGCACAATTAAATTAGCTACTCATACTAAGAACAATAACGACAATAAGATTAATGAAATTAACTACTGAATTCATGCTTAGATTAATGAAACAAAAGGCTAGCATAAAGCGATATATATGGCTTCGGGAAACTAACTAACAAATCTATACTAGAGCGATAAAGTAATGAAACTGAAAATAAGCAGAGGAAAATACCGCGAAGATGAATGATAACGGAATGACTGAAAGCACAACGAAAATCCAATGCGAAAATAGTTTCCCAAACCCTAATTATTTGATAAAACTGAACTGAATGTAAAACGAGGTAAAAACTCGATGATTAATCTGAAGTTCTAGGTTACGTTATATAGGAAATATACGTAACACTTATTATCAAAACCTAAACACAATGGGCTTGCGTTTCCTCGATCTTTTATTTTGCGTCAGACACGTCGTTCAGTCGATCGACCATAATCATCAGTCGATAGACCAACTTGCGCTGTACAGGAGCTGCTGTATGTCGTGCTCTGGTCGATCGACCATGTAGGTCGATCGATCGACCAAGGGTCTGTCATGACAGTGCATTCGACGAATTCTCGCGCAGCGCACCGATTTTAAAACAGCTGCCATTTCTTCGTTACTTATCGGAATAAAGCGATTCTCGCGGCGTTGGAAAGCTAAGAGGATAAGCTTTCACTTTCAATTGGAATCACTCGATTATCAGGTCTAGAACTCGAGATATAGCTATCTGAATCAGGCTGCAATATCGTGAAGTGCTTCTTTGCTTGTTAAACTCGTACGCACCCATGCTTTTGTTATCTTTAGGCCTTGAAACGCGCACCAAGCTCATTCCTCGAGTCACTACTCCATGTCAAATGCAATGCTGAGTACTTAGGGATGGATTTGGCTCGATTTCTACTCATTTTCGCATAAATCTGCAATATTACATAAAAATACGAAAGTAGACAAAATGGGGAGAATAGTAGCAATAACTACTTAAATGAGCTCTGAAATGCGTGTAAAATAGGGCGTAAAACAACATATTTAGGACATGCATCAAACTTGCCCAAACCAAACCCTTGCTTGTCCCCAAGCAAGAACTAAACTCGATCTAATGACCTAATGGAACGAGTTCAATCTCAGAGCGAATTACAAACTGCAAAGCATAAACCATTTTAATGCATTAACCAACAATCAATTAGCAAATGAATCATGCAAACGAGTTATGGAGTCGTTGAAAACTGCTGAACCATCAACTATAGAGACTTATCAATTTGGACTCTCACGGGTCGCTCATATCACACATAAGCACAGGTGAATATATAAGAGGATAGAAAGAATTTATTTTTGTAAAGACTCTCACCTAACTGCGACCTATAAGAACATGCCTGCAATATAATATGAAAACAATCTCTATGACCGTACATATGCATTCCAACCAACAAATGACCATGACACATGCCGAGGTATGAATATGGAAATGTGAGGTATGGGTAAGAAGAGGCAAAACGTTTTTTGGTAAAGTGGAGGTACAGGTGATCAAGCTAGTACCAAAACGGAACCAAATGGCAACATCCAACTTCTTGCTCATAATCAACAGAAACGATGCTATAGCAAGCACAAAACTCACAATCTCCAAAATAGTAGTAATCAACCAACTCCCCATAAGATATAAATGGAACATGGGAGCAAAAATCGCCATAAGATAAAGGATTGAATTATGCGAATTGATTTCTTTTCTTCACGGACCTTCAGTCGATCGACTAGAAATGGCGATCGATCGATCGCTTCTCAAAGATCTAAACTCTCTTCTTTTTCTTTTTCGAAATATTTTTCTTCTTTTGTTTCTTTCTTTCTTTTTCTTTTCATTTCTTTCTCTCTTTTTTCATTTTACAAACATCACCTCAACAGAGCATATGCCACCAAAAACGAGTAACAATCCCAAAAACTAAACTACTAGCTTGACAAGGCAAAGCTAAATGTAGGATGTAGTAAATAGGACAAAAAGGATATTTTTGGCAGTGTGGAGCTTATGGGTAAAATAAGAAAAGGGAGACCTCTACCACATGTGTCAACTAACCACGAGCCATCGAATGCATACAGTATTAAGCGGATCAAGTTCATATTTATGCACATTTATGTGACATGTCTCATAAGGAGTAACTACTCACAATCCTAGATAAACTGGTCATGGATGACACCAGGTTATAGGCTCTAAATCTCAGAAATATGATGTAGCTTGCCAAATTTTTAAGTCAAGTCTCAAGCTCAAGAAAGATATTTAACGAAAACTCGTAGATATGCAAATACGATTCTACTAATAACATGTCAATTAGCAAAGCTCAGGCATAAAACAGGGGCAAATGCAATGTCATCATTGAAATACTACCGTTCCGACTCAACCTATATGCTAAAATAAACGTGCATTTTTTTGAAATTTTTCAATTTTTTTGGATTTTTGTAAATATATAAAGAAATAAACAATGCAAAACAAAATGTAAACGTGAATGCAAGCAAATGATATGCGACGCAAAACCCTTCCCCAAACCAAATCGCACAATGTCCCCATTGTGCAAAATCATGTAATGAAAGAAAAGAGAAGTGGGAATTTGCGTAAAATGAAAGAAGACATGAAGTAAAGACTTGGAAACTCACAAGACTTTAAGCGCAGCAAAGGAAACCTCCCCAAACCAGCGTGAGCTAGGAGGTTTCAGTAGCTAGCAGTGCTACCAAGAAGTACCTGAAAGACAGAAAATACCACGCATAAGACTGAGAAAAAAAAAAATTTTGAAGCGGTAAAAATGTGCATAATTGAGAAAACAGAAGAAATAAATAATTGGACGGAAGGTAAGTGGAGTAGAAAACTGCCTTAAGTCCGCAAATCGACCAAACACAGCAGGGGAGAGGTCGTGAACAGTCTGAAGATCCATGGCGGTCGATCGACCATAGCAGGCAGTCGATCGACCAGATGAACAGGAACATAAGCTCCTGGAAAGTGCAACTCAGTCGATCGACCAATGAAGCCAGTCGATCGACTGAAAATACTGCTGTACTCCTTATTTCTTCGTATTTGCTCAATAACTTGAGCTAGTGAGCTCTAAAACCCTGCAAATGCACAATAATACGCGCCCAAAATTGCGCAAAACCCAAAGTAAAGTCTAAAGTGTAGCTAATTATTAGAGCACACAAAAACAAATAAAGCTAAAAGTTCCAAAACCAAATTAAACGAAATGTTTCAAACTCCTGGTTGCCTCCCGTAGCGCTAGATTAGACGGTCCCACTCGACCCACTTTTCGATCATCAAAAAGCACAAATCACGTCCCACTACTAGGCTTCGATGAAACGCAGTGGCTTCAAGAATCACAAATCTACTCCCGGCCTCCACAACATGGCAATGGAAGAACAACAACGTTTCGCAGCATCCGGATCCCAATCTTTCACCTCAACGCACAGCTTCTTCTTAGACGGCCTATCCTCTTCAGGACCTCCTCCTGGATCATATATCCGGGCAGTGCCAGACTTCAAGCTAGGAACACCCAACTCACCTCCGGGGTCTTTGAACTTGCCAAGACCTGTAGAAAGAGAAACAAAGCGATGTTCCTCCAATTTGTTCCCAAACTAGGGCGGAGGCATCAATTCTACAGCAGCAAATGGTTCAACAGAAGGAGTAAGAAGGTATACATAATCGACTAAAGGAGTGGAATTACCTCTAATCGAATAGGAGTGGTCTTCATTTACCTTCTCATCGTCATCCGGAATAGGCGTTGGTGACGATTTAACAATTCCCAAGGCTGCAGGTATCAATCGAACAGCGTCACTACTCGATCGAGTAGTTTCCTCCTCGAGCATAACTGGTCGATCGACCACTGGTTCCAGTTGATTGACCGCGCTTCCTTCTGCAATGTCATTCGTTCGACCACACAAATCTGCTTGGTCGAATTCTTCATGTGGCACAGCATTGAAGTTTTCAATTGATGCTTCATCGTCCTCCAAATCATCATCCTCCGAGTTATACATATCATCATTTTGCTCGGCAGCTACTTGAGCCAAGAGAAGCTCAAGTCTTTTGAAAGAAGTTTCTCTCTGTTCAGCCATTTCTTGCATTTGGAGTTTAAGCATCTCCACCATAGACTTCAATTCCGCACTCTCTTCAGAAGGAAGAGAGTCTTGCTGAGGTGGTGCAAAGGAATATGAAGGCTCTTGGAAGCCTTGCTGATAGTACGGATGTGGTGGCGTATAATGACCTTGTTTATAGTGCCAGTAAGCATGACTTGGTCCATATCTGCTCGGCACATAAAAGAATCATGCCCCTTAGCGCCACATCTCCCACAAATCTCCACCTGCTGCTCCCATGGATGGAACATGAGTGGACTCTCCTGAAGTACTGCAAATAAACAATACTAAAGAAGAAGATGAGAACTACCTCAAGGTACTCAGTCTTCCCTTGAGGCGAAAAACAGACTAAAATAAAACAACTAAAAATTAGAACAATTGCCTCCCCGGCAACGGCGCCAAAATTTGATACCCGTCGTTGTGAGTACCAAAAATAAAATTTATATTTCCTATTAAAACTAACCTAGGCTAGTGGTAACAGGGTCGAACCACAAGGAGGCGAATATAATTAATAGTTGTCCAATTCTAGTATAAGGTAACGAATGTGGGGGTTGAGTTGATTTGGTCTATAGCTAAGAGTAATAAAAGACAATAAACTAAATAAACGGATAAAACAGATAAAAGAAGGGTACTAGGATGGTCGGTTCGTTATAGCTTCGGCGGCAGCATACTAAATAGGTCTAAATCAAACACATGAGGCGGGAAAACAAGAGGTCCTCTCGGTCCACTCTTAACAGATAGCATCTTTCGATCTCGCTATAAGTCCCTAATATCACTAATACTAACTTTCGTCCTAAAAAGTGACTTATAATCTAAACTTTACCTATCTTTCGATCTCAGCATAGTTTAGTCATTTTAATTGGTGATCTAACAACTGTCCCTATCTCTCGATCTAACGGGTCAGTCATATCCTAAACATTCAACTAGTCGTGTGCACTCGATTCGTCGAATAAAGAGTTAAAACAATTAAAACGAAGGTCAAACCTCACGTGGTCGGGCCGATCGACCAGGTATGGCGATCGATCGACTGACATGCGATTTCAGTCCATATTATTCTACGCCGCCTATACTATAATTCCCCTACATCCTAGCACAATTAAATTAGCTACTCATACTAAGAACAATAACGACAATAAGATTAATGAAATTAACTACTGAATTCATGCTTAGATTAATGAAACAAAAGGCTAGCATAAAGCGATAAATATGGCTTCGGGAAACTAACTAACAAATCTATACTATGAGCGATAAAGTAATGAAACGAAAATAAGCAGAGGAAAAATACCGCGAAGATGAATGATAACGGAATGACCAAAGCACAACGAAAATCCAATGCGAAAATAGTTTCCCAAACCCTAATTATTTGATAAAATCAATCAATGTAAAACGAGGTAAAAACTCGATGATTAATCTGAAGTTCTAGGTTACGTTATATAGGAAATATACGTAACACTTATTATCAAAACCTAAACACAATGGGCTTGCGTTTCCTCGATCTTTTATTTTGCGTCAGACACGTCGTTCAGTCGATCGACCATAATCATCAGTCGATAGACCAACTTGCGCTGTACAGGAGCTGCTGTATGTCGTGCTCTGGTCGATCGACCATGTAGGTCAGTCGATCGACCAAGGGTGTCTTTATCTGAAATTGCATTCTGACGAATTCTGCAGCGCGCACCAATCTTAAAACAGCTGCCATTTCTTCGTTACTTATCGGAATAAAGCGATTCTCGCGCCGTTGGAAAGCTAAGAGGATAAGCTTTCACCTCCAATTAGAATCACTCGATTATAAGGTCTAGAACTCGAGATATAGCCATCTGAAGCAGGCTGCAATATCGTGAAGTGCTTCTTTGCTTGTTAAACTCGTACGCACCCATGCTTTTGTTATCTTTAGGCCTTGAAACGCGCACCAAGCTCATTCCTCGAGTCACTACTCCATGTCAAATGCAATGCTGAGTACTTAGGGACGGATTTGGCTCGATTTCTACTCTTTTCCGCATAAATCTGCAATATTACATAAAAATACGAAAGTAGACAAAATGGGGAGAATAGTAGCAATAACTACTTAAATGAGCTCTGAAATGCGTGTAAAATAGGGCGTAAAACAACATATTTAGGACACGCATCACTTGTCACATTTAATTTGCCATGTCACATTAGCCTTTTAATTATATTGTATAGATGTTATATTTCCAAAATACCCTTATGTATGACCCACAACTTTAGTGTCCCAATCACCGAAGAGGAATAATCAATCAATATCTATCTATATTATTAAAGGAACCTTTTTTCGAACGATTATATAGAGAGTCCAACTATTGTGAAAGACATTTGAGCATTTTATTGACTCCAAATTTCAAAAACTACTTAATATTAAAAAAAAAAAAAACACACACTCCTAATAGAAGTTTGTATTCTTATGCTACTAAATCTCCCCATCCAAACAACTTTGTGTACGCAACAAAAAAATAATTATAATTAAAATGAAATATAATACTAAGGCCCTGTTCTTTCTGGCTTATTTTCACTTTCACTTGATTCGATTCGATTCGATTCTTCGATTCGATTCGATTCACTTATTCAATTTAGTTCACTTCACTCTATTGATTCAAATTTCGATTCTATTCGATTCGATTCATTTCATCGGCTCCATTCAAATTTCATTTCGATTCATTTCGATTCGATTCGCTTAGCTCACTCCATTCGATTATCGATTCATTTCGATTCGGCTCCACTAAATTTAGCCAATTTCAATTTTGCAAATCTTAAACTTAATAGTTTTTATTAACATTATTATTAATATTATTTTTATTATTTTATTATTATTATTATTATTATTATTATTATTATTATTATTATTATTATTATTACTACTTTTATTATTTATTCTTCTTCTTCTTCTTCTTCTTCTTCTTCTTCTTCTTCTTCTTCTTCTTCTTCTTCTTCTTATTATTATTATTATTATCATTATTATTATTATTATCATTATTATTATTATTATTATCATTATTATTATTATCATTATTATTATTATTATTATTATTATTATTATTATTATTATTATTATTATTATTATTATTATTATTATTATTATTATTATTATCATCATCATCATCATTAATTTATTATTAATTAATCATCCTCATTATTGTTATTATTATGAATATTATGGTTATTAAAATCAATAATATGAATATATTAATATGAATATATGGATATCTGAATTTAACCGGATTAATTAATTTAGATGCGTGCACTGAACTAAACAATTACAACTATATTGCTATTAAACAATTCTCACATGTAAACCTCCTAATCTAATTACAACTGCAACATTCCGTTTGATGTTTATGAGTGTCTTGATATTGGATTTTCTAGTGAATAATGTGTTTCGGAGCTAGCAATGTTTGTGGATGGTAGTTGGTAGTGTATGGAGTTAGTGTCGAGAGAGACTATAATGTAGTTGATATGATATCGTGAGCCGTGTTGTGGAGGTAGGCATAGTTGGTGGAGTTGGTGTTAAGAGTCCATGTTTTATAGGTTGGGGTTTTGTTTTGAGTTCTTAGTTGCGTTGTTGTGTCTTAATCGAGTTGGTATGTTTGTTTTGAGTATGGGTTGAACTTCGGGGACCAAGTTCTTTTTAAGGAGGGAAGACTGTAATACTACGGTTTTCTATGTCTATGGTTACTCTATCGAGTGGGGCTTACTCTGTCGAGTAAGTATGTTTTTACGCAAAACAGTAGCTGACCTGATGGGTACTCGATCGAGTACGTGTGACACTCGATCGAGTACTTGTGACACTCGATCGAGTAAGGGGCACTCGATCGCGTAAGTCACTTACTCGATCGCGTTAGTCACTTACTCGATCGAGTAAGTCACTTACTCGATCAAGTAAGTGTGTTTTTAAGGGTTATTTGCTAGGTTTTGATAGCAACGCGAGAAGGTTATAAAAAAATATTTCGCCATTTCTTTTTCACTCTTACCTCATTATAAGTTTCACAAAAGAGAAAACAAGGTTATGTAGCTCTCTTTTCTCACATTTCTATCAAATCCTAAGGGCTAGAGTCGTCGGATCGTTGAGTTCTTTATGCCGTTGAGACCGTCGCATTGTGGGTAAGATCCTAGTATAGTTTTTATATCGTTTCATTGATTTTAGTTGAAACCCTAATCGGGTAATTTGGGGGTTTTGGGGAGTATTGTTGATGTTAGATTGTAATTGTATGATTGTGTGTTTATAGGAGGTGATTTGGGTAATTTGGGGGTTTTGGGGAGTATTGTTGATGTTAGATTGTAATTGTATGATTGTGGGTTTATAGGAGGTGATTTCGTTGAAGAACGATTATGCTTAACTGATTGTGACGATCTTGGTGATTGCTTTCCAGGTAGGGTTTCCCTACTCAGTATTGATTACATAATGTTGTTGATGGTTGATAATTGTTGTTGGTTTGTATCGTATTGGAATTGATAATTGGTGATTGTGTTGTATATTGTGATTGTCTGTGATTTTTTGTCTGTGGTTCTCGAGGTGCTCCCTCGGCTGAGTGGAGTCACTTGCGGGAGTGGCTTCACGTCCTTGATTCTTCCTCTGTGGAACCTGCCACAGAGGGGATGTGCACATTAATGAACATGGGTTTATCGCTCGGATGAGATGAGCGGGGCTTAGGTGGGAACGGCTGCGGCCCCCCACTGGCAGCGAGGATTACCTGTTGTGATGGGTAATATGGCAGGGCTACACACTTTAGTGTGTAGTCAGGTGTGTGGTGATGTGATGGAGTTTGGGTTGATTGAATTGGTTGTGGTATTATTTTATTGCAGCTGTTTATTTTGTGTAATCAGTACTGACTCCGTTTAAATGTTTTAAAAACTGTGGTAATCCATTCGAGGGTGGTGAGCAGTTGTCTAGCAGGTATATTATGGATGCGCGGGGGATTAGCTGGGGATGGAGTTGTCATGAGTCCGATAGTAGTCTTCCGCTGTGTTATTTTTATACTTTTGTTACTTCAGTTGTACTTTTCTTTACAGTTGGTTTTATTATGTAATCACTTAAACTTATTTATTAAAGTATGTTTCTTTATTGTCTATTTGATATACATTATCCCGGGTAACCGAGATGGTAGCATTCCCATGCCTTAAGTGGTCCTGGTAAGGCACTTGGAGTATAGGGGTGTCACAAAGTGGTATCAGAGCGGCGATTTTGGAACCTGTAACTAATGAACCCAATGAACTTAGGGAGTCAAAATAAAATGAATCCGGGTAGGAGTTGTAGGAGCTAATGCAAAGACTTGGGAGACGTCCTAAAGTCGCGAACTTGCCCTACAACTTTAAACCGGTCACTATGGGGTGTCATGAGATCACTATGTGTTTACTAATGTTCTATTGCGTATGTTGGATGATGTGTTGTATAGAAATGTTGGAAAATGATTGTGGTGGAATGGGGAATATGGTAAATGACAAAGTGTTGTGAATAAACATGTTGCATGATAGTTGGTTTACAATGTTGTTTGGAATTGTTGGAAAAGTATAGGAGAATGATGAATGATATGGTAGAAAAAAGAAGTAGTTCCTATATGACAATATATGATGAATAATGATGTTGCAGGATGGATGATTTACAATGTGGCTATACTAGTAACATGTGATTAGGGGATGTGATATGATTATGCATAATTTTGTTTGCGTAAAGTTATATAATAAATTCATATACTTGTCTATTGTTGTATCATATGCACTTATTGGATGAAGAATGTGGTTGAAATGGGAAGAATGATTGGAAAAGATGGAGTGTCAATTGCATAAGAATATGAATTTTGTGATTAAGAATATGTTTAGGTGACGAAGTGGATTTGTAATATTATTGTATTAGTAACATGGAAATAGGATTTGTAAGGTATGAGTATGTTTTGTTTTACGAAAAGTTATAAAGTTAAAGCCTGTGGGTAGTTGTGGACATGGGCCCACAGGGGCGCTTGGGAACAAGCGTTTGCATTTGTGGAGTCGCCACCAATTTTTATGGGAAATTGGAACCGTTCGAATACTTCGCGTCATGTCAAGACACAAAGTAATGACATAGAAACTAAGAAATCGTTACCCTTAGCATTCTATGTCTAGAATGACTCTCGCGGATGCCAATGAACACGGATGTTCACAGAGATCTGGAGTAAGGGGTGAGGGTACGTATTAGGAAGCTCTTTTGATCGAACACCTAATCCCGCCCGCCTCGATAGCGGCCTCTACTAATGATTAGGGAAATCATCTATACTTGATATGTTGTCGATTATATGCATGCAATGCAACATCCATCGTTTTAAACCTAACATGTGAGAATTAACTAAGTCGGTGAACATGTAATTTAGCATACATTTGGGTCAAAGTAAGGATTTAAGGTTGATTACATGTGAAAGCAGACAAACGATAATAAACAGTACAATAAATAAAATAAAAATAATAAAAAATTACAATAATTACATTGATTTAATGATTTACGTCGAAAATACGTTTAAAACGGATAATTTTAGAAAAGAAAAGGAAAATAATTAAGGTTAGAAAACGGAAGTGGTGATATTACGATTAATAGTCGATTAATACATAAGCTAACAAACTAGGTCAAAGCAGAAACGGAAGTCCAAAGACAGAAATCACCCCGGAACAGGCGCAGCAGTGCTGCGTCCCTTGGAAGAGGTGCAGTGGTCACTGCGTCTGTTCCTGAGGTGAGTTCTGGCTGTGAAGCCGGAACAGCATATTGTTAATGTTCGTTGGTGAATCTAATGATCGATTATTAATGTTCGACTCAAGTAGAAGTGATTTAACGGATTAGTTACATGTGAATTGGTCATAAAAGCGATAAAGAACGAACTTAAATTAATTAGAACGAATTAAAGTGAATTATAGACTAATCACAAATTAGGTTTATTAATACAAATTAATTAGGTTTGCTATGTTAAACTATTGATGAGGATGGGGACAAACAGATGAAAGATATACAAAAGGCGAATTCCAGAGACTTGATATGAACAAATCGAATCTCTAAAATCCGGTTTTGATTTTAATTACGAAAACCCGCAAATATTGATTACTTGGGATTTAAGTCGGAAATTAAAGGGGTGATAAATAGTTATGAATTATGTATTATAATTGTGAAGAAAATATGAAGAACATAAGGAAAGACGAAATAAAAGAGACGAATCAACAAAGAACAAAGGAAGAAGAAGAAAGGCAGAAACTGCG
This sequence comes from Silene latifolia, assembly GCF_048544455.1. Lineage (NCBI taxonomy): Eukaryota > Viridiplantae > Streptophyta > Magnoliopsida > Caryophyllales > Caryophyllaceae > Silene > Silene latifolia. The sequence goes on from NC_133536.1 coordinate 45,266,554, forward strand.
GCAGCCTCAGGAAGAGGCGCAGCAGATGCTGCGACTCTTCGAAGAGGCACAGTAGTTGCTGCGTTTCTTCTCGACGTCTGTCCTCTGTTAGTTCGTGAAAATAGGTTTGATAAAGGTTTTATAAATCGGTTTTAAACATATTTTCGACGTAAACCTTACAATAATTTATACAATAAAAAGTACAATAATAAAACATGGGATTTACACCCTCAGACTTACATGATTGACGAAACGAGATTAACTAAGTTAACGATTAGTGATTGCTCGACTCGAATGTATGATGAAAGTGCCCTCCTAAGAGTAATTAAATTAAATTATTTTGATTAATTGAGTGGAGTTGGTCAAATTGGTCAGCCATGCAAAACGAGACTGGTACTCAGAAGGATCCGAGCTTACGTGGTCGAAAGTTCAAGCACGTAGACGTCAATATGCAAAGAGCGCGGTCTTAGAATGCAAAGGGAGAAGAGAAGGGCGGATACTCGCGTGAGAAATATGAGGAACGAAGGTCCCTATTTATACTAATCAGACGGAGGAATTAGGATTACGGTAAAAATTTGGAAATAAATCTCGAAAAGATTTGAAAATACGCAGAAAAGGGCTGGGGAAGAGGCGCAGGAACCACTGCGGCCCTTGGAAGAGGCGCAGCAGGTGCTGCGTCCTTTCCCAAGAGGTTTCCTCCCGCGGAAGAAAGATTTTCCACATTTCTGTTATGGAATTGCGGTAGATCTCAACTTCCTTATTGTTTAAAATATGATTTCGGGATATATTTTGCCAAAAGATGAAAAGATTAAAATTATGGAATAGAAATATCCGGAATATTATATTCCAGAACATTCTGACTCGGCATTTTAAACGGTTTATTAAAAAATGAAGACGGTTTTTGACCAGGACTCCAAATGAACTCTAATTACTGTCAAAACGACCGTAATGGCGCGTAGATGACGACCAAGGGGTAGACACAAGTATTTGAGCTATCACTTGACGATAAACTTACGAACTGTCATAAATTGTTCCGTGTACCAAACATGCGGCCCAATCATCACCGGGTGGTTTGCGGGAGGTGCAGAAATGAGGTATCTAAAGAGCCCCCACTTTGACTGAGGCTTGGACAAGGCAAAAGTAAAAGTATAGCCATCAGGTCAATCGAAGATTACAACCTGACGACTATGGCGACGTGAGGCGGCTCAAGGGGTCTGAGCCAAAGACCTGTCGTCGGGAACATTTTACAGTCTGTCGACTATCGGGGAGGGTCGTTTAAAGTCCATTAGACTACGTAAGGAAGTTCGCGAGCCATAAGAAGAGACCATACCTGTGACTTCTTTCTCGAGCTGCTTCCAGAGGTGCGTAGGAGCTAAGGTTAAGACCTAAAGGATATGTAAAGGTTGTGCTAAGGGTGTGGGACCCTAAAGGAAAACATCGGCGAGAAGGCAGCCTAAGGGTAAACATGGTTTTGGGCGTATGAACCCGCAAAAGGCGATTTCAAGGAGTGTGATCCTATTGGTGAAGGCTAAGTGTAGGAACATGGGTAGTCTGGGAACCTACGAGATAGTTGGCATGAGAACAAAGTATAATATAATATCGAAAGCAGCAGGACGTCGGTAGAAACTGCTGGAGGAATCTTCTTGCGTCGGTCTCAAATGAACTCCATATCTTGAGAAGTACAATCGGCTGTCATGAACTCTCGCTGGGGGAATGATTGAGGCGTGTCGAAACACCGTCAGAGAAAACCCGCTCGTCGTTGCAAGCGAAGTCTTGATAAAGTACTGCGATAATTCACAGTCTGCTCGAAAATACGGGTCCGGACAAAGAATAAATATCAAACGGACCAAATATACGATATATGGTGTTGGAGAAGAGGCGCACCAAAGATGGGCCCACGAATAACGAACTTGTAACGAACTTTTGAAAATTGAATTGGAGGGAAGCCGAGGAAGAGGCGCAGCAAGAGCTGCGACTCTTGAAAGTGGCGCAGCACCTGCTGCGTCCTTTCCTGGGTTCGTCCCTGTCTGAGTAAAAACTCGACAGAACCCGTGTTTATTCATTATAACAAAACACAAATTCTCTTAAAACTCTCCCAAATTCCAACGATTTTCCGTTAAAACTTGATCAATATCTTGCATTAATCATGAATAATCGAGGTATGTGTCTTATTCTTGCTTAAACATCCGCATTTTGCTTAATCTGGATCGAAAAAATTAGGGTTTTCAACCCAATTTATTCGAAAATTTGGGGCTTTTCCACCAAATGAATTTGTCTTGTGAAATTGATATTATAAATGGATAATAGGTAGTGTAAGGAACACAACCATGTATTATTTTCGAATTTTCATTGAGTATTGAGCATTTGAGTAGAATTGAGACGGTTTCTCACTTGTTTTGTAAATTGTTTTGAAAATGGCCTTAGGATTGCCCATTTGTGTTGAAACTTGGTATTTGGGATCCTTGTGTGTTGGTTAAACTTCCTACCATCTCGGATTTTTGATTTGTGATGGCTTTTTCAAGACACTTTTCTACGGCATAATCACCGTTATAACGAAATGCTGCCGAAATTTCGACTCAAACCCATTACTAGGCTCGAACTTAGACTTGACTTGACCCATTTTACCACATGAGCGATCGGGTTTCGAAAGAAATGGCCAAAGATGGCGGGAAAAGGCCATATTCGGAGCTTGAAAGGCTCGGAATTCACTTTCACCGAGGCTCGTCGTCACTTGACGCGACCTAATTTGCTCTAATTTTGCAGGTGACATGGCTTCTACGTCGGGGAGAGCTCCCATGGACGTGGACACTGACTTCGACCCTTATCCGACTTTTGAGGAGGTGTTAGAGGAGGCGTTTGCTGAGCAGGTTGCTGAGGAGGAGGCCCCGAGGCGGGCTAACGTCGGACGAGGCGGTCGCCAGCTAGCGAGGGCACCTGAGTGGGCTGAGAAATGGGATGGTCACCATCTCATCTGGGCAGCGGAGAGTCACCTGTCTTACAGGACGGTGAAGAGTTTGGCAAGTCTCGAGCTTGTCATTCTCTCATCATCTTTCTTTATTTGTTTGCCGTTTCATTTCTCCTTCACTTTGAGCTAAAGATAGCTTTGCGTCGAATCGATACAGGAGGCTGGGAACTTGAGGTCCTTTTATGGCTACACGACGATGATAGAGGCCTACGGGAGACTGTCGGAGGAGGAGCAGGCCATCATCGAGCTAGGAGCTTTCGGAGCCTTGGTGGGAGTGTGGAGGTAGATCAAGGAAAGAAAGCTTCGGGCTAACCTTTTCCTGATTCGAGCCTTCCTTGATCGGTACTGGGACACGACCTCGACCTTTCATATGCCTTTTGGTAAGGTCGGGGTCACGTTGGAGGACTACGGCATGATTTCTGGTCTGCCGTGTGGAGAGGAGGCTGTGGTGTGGCCGTCGACGGCCATGAGGGTGGACTCGGCCGAGGCCAGGAGGCTGATCTGCTGGAACTTGGTGGCAAGTGCTGCTACAGTTCCCGGGTTAGTGCCGAGCTCTTACGACAGGGATTATTTTGCGGGTAAGACCCCGGCGTTGGTGACGATGGATGGGAGGGAGGTGGCTCCTCCTCCTTGTACTGCAGAGCAGAGGGCTCGTCTGTGGCTCTGGTGGTTCTTGTCTTCACTCTACCTTGGAGACAAGGGGGGAGAGGCTGTCGACGAAGCTTCATCCCTTCCTTTCTGACCTGAGTGACCAAGGTCATTGGGACTGGGTCACTCCTGGCTTTGCGGTCGTCACGCGCTACATGAGGGCCATGGTTCGTCCTGAGCTGCTGGAGAAGAGTACTTCTCCTGCTACTGTCGGCCATGGACTGTTGTTGGAGGTATGAACCTTCATTTTGTATCATGAAAATCATTGCTTCTTCTTTTGAATCGAATCGTGAAAGATCGTCATCGATTGTCTTACTTTGCAGGCGTGGGTGTACTCCTACTTTTCGGGCTTCATGCCCAAGGGGATGGAGCCTGGGCCGAGAGCTTACCCCATAGTGAGCTTACCCTAGTTCTTTCGTGTGATTAGTATAAATAGAGACCTTCAGTCTCACATATTTCTCACACGAGTGTCTGCCCTTCTCTTCTCCCTTTGCATTCTAGACCACGTTCTTACTTTTTGGAGTCTACGTGCTTGAACTTTCGACCACGTAAGCTCAGATCTTTCTGAGTACCAGCCTCGTTTTGCATGACCTACCAATTTTACCAACTCCACATCAATCAACATTAATCAATCTTATTCGTTTTCCTCCTAGAGGGCACTTTCGTCGTACATTCGAGTCGAGCATCACTAAACGTTAACTTAGTTCATCTCGTTTCGTCAAACATGTAAGTCTAAGTGTGTAAATCGTTCTTTTGTTTATTGTTCTTTATTATCGTAATTAATATTGTAAGATTTATGTCGAAAGTATTCTTAAAACCGATTTGTAAAACCTTGTTTAAAAACCCTTTTTACGGATTATCAAAAGACAACCGTCGAGAAAGGACGCAGCACCTGCTGCGCCTCTTCGTGAGGCTGCCGCAGTTCCTGCTTCCTTTCGTCTTCCTTCGTCTTTTGTTCGTCCGTTTGTTTCTTTTTGTTTCGTTTTCAATTCTTCATTAACTCGATAATTTGAATATGATAATTTTAACCTGTAATTTATTAATAATTCTTCATAATTAATTCATCTTTTAAATCCGGACTTAAATCCCCTATAATTCATATTTGCGGGTTTTCGTCATTAAAATCAATTCTGGTTTTAGAGATTCGATTTACCCATATTGGATCTCTGGAATTCATCTTTGATATATTTGTATCTATTATTTACCGTCACTGTCATTAATTCATCATTAATAACTTGTTTAACCTAATTAATTTTATTAGTTTGTTAATTTGTAAATAATCTTATAAATCTTGTAAATATTCGTTCTAATCAGTTTCATTCATGTTTTATCGTTTTTATGACCTCATTCACATGTAAATAATATGTTAATCACTTTCATCCCAGTCAAATACCATTAATCGACCATTAAATTCACCAATGAACATTAACGAGATGCGGTTCCGGCATCACAGCCAGAACTCAACCCGAACAGGCGCGCGCGCGATCGCGCGCTCTTTCCAAGGGACGCAGCTCTGTTGCGCCTGTTCTCGGTTGATTTCTGTCCCTGAACTCCCGTTTCTGCCTTGACCTAGTTTATTAATTATGTATTTAATTAACTATTAACCGTATTATCATCCATAATTTATTTATTTATTTATTTATTTATTTATTTATTTATTCTTTCTTTTTTAAAACCGTCCGTTTTAAATGTATTTTCGACATAAATCAATTAAATCCGATGTAATTATTGTAATTTTCTTTATTGTTTTTTTTATTGTATTTCTTTTATCGTATTGCTTGTATGCTAGCACATGTAATTAATCTAAATCTCGATTCGACATTATTGCATGTTAAATTACGTGTTAACCGACTTAGTTAATTCTCACATGCTAGGATCAATTTATTGGATGTTGCATTGCATGCATATAAACCGTCAACATATCGAGTATAGACAATTTCCCTAATCATTAGTAGAGGCCGCTATCGAGGCGGGCGGGATTAGGTGTTCGATCAAAAGAGCTTCCTAATACGTACCCTCACCCCTTACTCCAGATATCTGTGAACATCCGTATTCATTGGCATCCACGAGAGTCATTCTATACATAGAATGTTAAGGGTAACGAGTGCTTAGTGTTCATGTCATTACTTTGTGTCTTGACATGACACGAGGTATTCGAACGGTTTCCAATTTTCCACAATAAATTGGTGGCGACTCCACAAATGCAAAACAAACAAAGAGGAAAAGCTTGCTTCGCTTTTCGCCCCCATGGGCCCGCGTCCACAGTTTGGCGACTCCGCTGGGGATAATACACTTACGTGTAGCCAAAAGGGTGAAAAACTTGAACAAGGTTAGGGAATAGTTTGTACAAGACAATTGTCGGTTTTCATAACTCGGTCTTCCTAGATCGTTTCATTCGGCCTTCCTAGGCCCAACCCAACCCGTTCGACCAATCGTCCCGTCTAAACGGTCCTAATTCTTATTTGGGCCTAAGGATGGATAGCGATTGACGTCATCCATACCATGGTACTTACTCTTGTTTGTATCAAGGACTTTCACTACTTAAGGAAATGGACTAGGAATCGGCTTTACTCTTGTTTGTTACGAGCCTCTCCACAGACCTCGGGTTTGATTGTTCGGTATAGCAACCCACCCTTTAAAACAAAAACCCTTCTAAATGCACTCAACATCCCGTTATAATGCTTGTATAATGTTTGTACCATATGTGATCACCATTTCTAAACAAAACCATGACGATTTTTGTAAAATCAAAATCCCTTTTAAAATGTAAAAATTTTCGAAACATAGGCCTAATATTAGCGCAAAACCAGTCGAAACTCTGTCCAATTATCGAGTCAAAATTCGGGCCTCAAAACCCATTTCAAAATCTCACTTCGAGTCCACTCCTATAACTACACTAAAGTTGACTAGGACCAACATTTTCAAACTTTGTCTTTTTCTCAAGACCCACTTGACACAAGTGGCACACTCCCACTTCACGAGTCCAAACATTTCTTTTTTCGAGTAAGTGTGCTAGAATGGTCGATCGTGTTTTGATTCGTCATCGATCTCTTATCCAGTTTCCAAGATGCCTGAAACAAGCGACGTGAGCCACAACCAACCCCAGAATGGTAATGATCAAATCCTAGCCGCACTAGCTCGTCTCCAAGTCACTCAAGACCAAGTGTATGATCGCCTTGACACAATCGAGGGCCGAATATATGCCGTGGAAACGAGGATGCCTGCTCGAGAAAGTGAAGTGTCTGATGAATTTGTGAATAACTTCGGGGACGAAAACCCTCCCATAGGTATGAGTACAGCTGAGAAACGACTCCAATACTTGGAGGAACAATTGATGTATCTCAAAAGGGATGACATTTATAGGGAAAATAATCGCAAATATGAAGCCGTGAGTTCCAAGTTGCCAACCAACTTCAGCATGACGGATATCCCTAAATTTAAGGGGCATGAAAACCCTTTAACCATATCCGTGCTTTCAAGGATTACATGTCTATCAAGGGCATTAAACCCGAGATGTTATTAAGGATCTTTCCTTTATCTCTTGACACCATCCAAAGACAATGGTTCTATTCTCTAGAGCACAAGAAAATTGCTACTTGGGACGATGCTGCAATTGAGTTCACCAAGCAATATGCGGATAATGCTGAAATCCAAGTCAACATGCGCACTTTAGAGGTTCTTACCCAAAATGACAAAGAAGGTTTCACCGACTTCCTAAGTAGGTGGAGGAAGACTAGTACTCAACTTGTTGAACGTCCAGATGAAGCTACCCTCATGGAGAAATTCGTGGACAACCTACAGCCCATCTATGCAAGTCATTTGAGGTACCAAAACATTAAGACCTTCAAAGACTTAACCATACTAGGAACAAGGATCGAAGATGACATCCGTAAAGGGCTCTTGTCCAAAACGGTAGGTCGTGGATATCAAGGCTCAACAAGTCGTTCTTACGGCTCTACTAGCAAAACTGCTGAAGTTAACCATCTCGAGCCATCTAAGAAGAGTACCCCACCAAGGAAATTCACAAATATTGGGGACACATATTCCAATGCTCTAAAAAGGTTGATGAAACTGGGTAAACTTCAACCCATAGGCCCTACACCCGAACCAGAAAAGAAATCCAAGTTCTGGGATGAGAATTCGTACTACGAATGCCATAGAGGTAAGGGACATGATACAGAGAAATGCTACAAACTTGAAAATGTACTTCAAGACATGATTGAAGACGGTCGCCTAGCAATACCACCTGGAGGTATGCCTAACAGCACCCAGAATCCTCTTGGAATTCTAGTGATTACAAGTGAAGAATCTACCATAGATTGTTCACACCTCATTTCTCCAGTCGAAGATGAAATTCATGCGATAGAGAATGAATGGAACTACTCTACCATTTTTCTAACCGTCACCGATTTCATTGCATGGGCAAAAAGTGTGAATAGGCAAGTCATGGAACTAGAGAGTGCAGTGGCAACCCTACGTGATCCCAACGCAACACCTAAAGAACGTGCACCACTAGTCTTCTCTCAAAACACTACGATGCAAGTAGTAGCCATGGTTGATGAACTAGTCGACCAAATTATCCAATTGGAGGCCGAAATCATAAGAATGAGGGAACTTGATACTGTCAATGGAATATGGGCCGATGATGATGAAGATGAGTATCTCACCGAACACTACTTAGTCAAAATCAGTGAGCAAATAGTCCAAAATTGTGAAGATCAAGATGTAGACCACCTTACTCGTTCGGGACGCCCATACCAAAACACTTCTCAAAATGGTCCCATAGTGAATGGTCCAACCAATGTGGTCACACCAAATGATAATGAAGATGACTCTACCGACCATTTACTAAGGCAACTACAGAAGACAAAGGCTGATCTTTCAGTCTGGCAACTAGTGGCAAGGTCATTCCCACATCGCCAAGCTTTACTGCAAGCCTTGGCCAAACTAAATGTGGCACATAACTCCACACCCGATGACGTAGTCAACTTGGTCTTCTAAGAATCACCAAAGCTAAGTAATCCTATTACTTTCTCGGATGAAGATTTGCCACCCTTTGGCGCTAATCACAACTTCGCTCTTTATATCACTGTCATTTGCTTAAAGAAGAATGTGCCAATGACTTTGGTAGATGATGGCTCCACAGTCAATGTCATACCCTTGAAAACGGCATACAAATTGGGCATGAAAGAGTCGGATTGGACCCCTACCAACCAAGGTGTTCGCACATATGATGGTACACGACGAAAGGTAGTAGGACTTGTTCACCTAACCATAGCCACAGGGCCGATTGAGCGAAAGGTTAACTTCCAAATAGTAGACATTGAAGCATCCTTTGACATACTTCTGGGAAGACCTTGGATTCACGCTTCCAAAGCGGTAACATCCACCCTCCACCAGAAGATCAAGATCCCACTAGATGGTAAAGTGGTGACAATCACCTCATCACCCATCAAGGCAGTAATAGAAAAGAAGTCAAGTAACCAAGTACTCGCATATCCAGTGCATGAACTTGGGGGCTTCCATAGCATATACGTCATAGAAAGCGAGTTGGCACCTTTATACTTCAATCCCTACTCCAATTTGGTGGTCAACCACATACTCAAATTCCAGGGATACTTCCAAGGAATGCCTTTGAATCCTATCCGAAGAAATACCTTTGCACCTTACAAAGAAGGCAACTCACAAAGAATACCACTTGGACTAGGATACAAACCCACTAAAGAGGAAGTTCTTGAGATGCTCGCTCAAGTTCAAAACCGTAAGAATGTGGGAATCCAAATCCGACCCTACCTCCCTACCCTAAATGGATACTTCGTTAGGGAAGGAATTCAAGATATCTTTCACGAATTTCCCGAACCTTGGCACTATCTTGAAAGGAAGCTAGCCGGAATCGATATCTTTCACGATTGCTACTTCATTCTTCCAGAAACGGTTCCTACCGTCAAGACTCGTCAAGCACCTTGCTTAGACAAACCAGCTGTTAGTCTACTATTTGGAGAAGATCGATTTGTTAGAGCCGCACAGGATGAGATCATTACCATGATACTTCAAGACGATCACTTCAAACCTATCGCGTTAATCACAGAAACCAACACCAATCAGCAGAAAGGATGGAGAAAGTCGATCAAGTGGACAAACAATCAAGGAAGACTCTTCAAGCTCACCACTGGAGAAGGAGAGATGTTCAAAGGAGAACCAGAAGACAATGAATTTGAGTCAGAGTCAGAGTCGGAGTCAGAGTCGGACTCTAGAGAAGTTCCTAGAGAGTCTCCTCCTGTCGTCATTCCCACTCCCCTTGTTTCTCCTAGCTTAGTATCAAATAGTAACAGTAGTTTAGGAAATGTCCCAACGACTGTCCCTTTACCGCCACTGACTACAGATCAGATGGCTTCTTTGTTTCAACTTTTCTCAAACTTTAATATGAATAAATCAGGTTCTGCTTACTCTTCGTGTTATTCTGTGAATGCAATTCTGTTTACGATGATAATGAGGATGACCCAAACCCAGACTCGATCGAGATACCTCCCTACATAGCCAAAGAAATACTACAAGAGGGGGAAGGGGGACCAGTAATAGAAAACACTGAACCCATCAACGTAGGAACCGAACTAGAACCCCAAGAACTTAGGATAGGGACGACCTTGAGCTCTACCGAAAGGGCCCGTTTTATAGACCTCCTACACGAGTTCAAAGACGTTTTTGCTTGGTCCTACAAAGACGTGCCAGGGATCGACAGGGACATCGCAGAGCATATAATCCCAATCAAAGCGGGTTTCAAACCCGTGAAACAGAAGCTTCGTCGAATGAGGACAGAATGGGCTCTCAAGATCAAAGAAGAAGTCGATAAACAGTTCAAAGCCGGGTTCATCAAATTTTCCGAGTACTCAGACTGGGTAGCTAACATTGTACCCGTACCCAAAAAGGATGGGAGAATCCGTGTTTGTGTTGATTTTAGAGACTTAAACAAAGCGAGTCCTAAGTATGACTTTCCTCTACCACATATCGACATATTGGTGGACAATACAGCAGATCACGCATTACTATCCTTCATGGATGGATACGCAGGATATAACCAGATCAAGATGGCCGTAGAAGATATGCATAAGACCGCCTTCGTCACTCAATGGGGAACCTATTGCTACACGGTTATGCCATTTGGGCTAATCAATGCCGGAGCTACATACCAAAGCACCGCAACTATGCTCTTACATGACATGATGCATAAAGAAGTTGAGGTATACGTAGATGACATGATTGTCAAGTCCAAGGATAGAGAGGGGCACATTGAGACCCTTCGCAAATTCTTCTCAAGGCTACAGAAGTACAACATGAGGCTCAATCCTCAGAAATGCGCATTTGGAGTAACATCTGGTAAACTCCTGGGATACGTTGTTAGCCAACGAGGAATAGAAATAGACCCTTCTAAGATCAAAGCTCTAATCGAAATGCCGCAACCTCAAACGGAGAAAGAAGTTAGAGGATTCCTAGGCAAGGTGCAATACATAAGTCAATTCATATCGAAACTCACCATGATCTGCGAACCTATCTTCAAGAAGTTAAAGAAAACAGATCACACCATGTGCGATGATGACTGTCAGAAGGCTTTCAACCGAATCAAGGAAATACTAGCCAAACCACCAGTGGTCATGCCACCTCAACGAGATCAACCTCTTGGTTTATATCTCACGGTAACTGAAATGGCCATGGGCGCCATGCTAGCTCAAACCGTAAAAAAAGAAGAAAGAGCTATCCTACTACCTTAGTAAGAAGTTCTTGGAGTACGAGTGCAAATACACACCACTCGTGAAGACATGCCTCGCTCTCGTGTGGGCAACGAAGAAGCTACGCCATTACATGCTTAGCTACTCTGTCAAAATATACTCCAAAATGGATCCTGTCAAATACCTATTCGAGAAACCCGTTCTCAATGGACGCTTAGCAAGATGGACTTTAACGCTCTCAGAGTTCGATCTCAAGTATGTACCTCTGAAAGTTATAAAGGGGCGCGCTGTTGTCGAATTCTTCGCAGAAAATCCCATTAATGATACACAAACGATAGACACCTGGTCGTTTCCGGATGAGGAAATACTCCAAACCGATGTAGACTCATGGGACCTTTATTTTGATGGAGCATCGAATTTAAGTGGATTTGGAATAAGAGTGTTGCTCATTTCTCCTGAAGGCGAGCATACACCAATCTCTGTCAAACTCGACTTCGAGGTGACAAATAACGCTGCAGAATACGAGGCTTGTCTCATTGGATTACAAGCAGCAGTAGGTTTAGGCATTAAGAATATTCGAGTGCATGGGGATTCATCTTTGATCATCAACCAAATTACGGGATCTTGGAAAATCCGAAGTGAAAGCTTAGCACCTTATCAAGCCAGAATAGACCAAATTGCCCAATTCTTCGATCAAGTAACCTACCTACACCTACCTCGAGAGGGGAATCAATTTGCAGATGCTCTTGCAAAACTTGCATCTTTGATTAATATGCCGGATAGCATGGTAGAAATGCCTTTATGCATCGAACGACGGTCAGAGCCAGCTTATGTGCACCAAATAACCGATGAAGAGGAAATCACAGAGGAACCTTGGTTCCAAGCGATCCTAAACTTCAAACTCAATGGCACCTATCCACCAGGTATGGACAAAAGGGGACAACGTGCTATACGCTTACTAGCTTCCCAATACGTCCTCATGCAAGGAGAATTATACAAAAGAACGCCTCTTGTTGTAATCCTACGCTGTCTTGATCATTCACAGGCACGAAAAGTGATAGAAGAAGTCCTTGATGGAGAATGGGGCCCTCACATGAGTGGACCCATGATGGCAAAGAAAATCACACGTTTGGGGTATTATTGGACCACAATGGAATCCGATTGCATCAAATATGTAAGACATTGCCACAATTGCCAAATCTTCGGGAATGTGCAACATGTCCCTCCTTCATTGCTTTACACCATGACATCTCCCTGGCCATTTTATGCTTGGGGAATTTACATCATCGGCAAGATCACTCCAGCCGGAACAGGAGGTCACTGTTTCATCCTAGTAGCAATCGATTATTTCACCAAGTGGGTAGAAGCGGCTTCCTACACCAGTCTTACAGCCAAGAACGTGGCAAAGTTCATACAAACCAACATCATCTGTCGATACGGTTGCCCACATGAGATCATCAGTGACAATGGATCAAATTTCCAAGCTGAGACTGAGCAATTGCTAGCCAAGTACAAAATCAAACATTAACACTCCTCGCCATATAGACCACAAACTAATGGCGCGGTAGAGGCGGCAAACAAAAACGTTGTCACAATTCTCAAGAAAATGATTGACAACTGTCGAGATTGGCCAAGCAAGATACCTTTTGCTTTATGGGGATACCGTACATCTGTTAGGACGCCCACTGGGGCCACCTCTTTCTATTTGTCCTACGGTATGGAAGCTGTACAAACAGTCGAGCTAGAAATACCATCCTTGCGTATTTTACTCGAAAGTCAAATCCCAGAAGCCGATTGGAAGAGGGATAGATATGAAGAACTCATTCTCCTGGATGAACGAAGATTGCGTGCATGACATAATGTGCAAACATATCAGGCACATATCAAACGAGCCTTCAACAAAAGGGTTAAGCCAAGGAACATCAAAGAAGGAGACTTGGTCCTCAAATCAATTAGAGCTCTTTTACCTGCCGATCCACGAGGAAAATTAAAACCCAATTGGGCCGGGCCATTTCTAGTCAAGTCCATACTTCCAGGGGGTGCGGTTAGGATCACAGACTTAGATGGGAATGAATTTGCCAACCCGACAAACTGTTGGGATTCATTAATCTCATTTGTTTACATATTGAATATGTGATAAATTAATTTAGTCATAAAATTAATTCTAGATCTTATGCATGCAAAACAAAATACAAGAGTGAAGAAAATCGGTTCCTTACTTATGTATTTTCGGCTATTAGGGCACTAGTAAGGTCTGCTACCTTACTTAGTTCTTGAGCTTTCCTAATTGATGAACAAGATTCAATTATAGAATCTCTCCTCAAGTATTGTACCAAGGAAATCCTTCTTAATACAAATATTAATTTAGTTACTAGAAATTAATATTTGTTCCCTTAAAATTACTAATATTATATGTATACTACTTCTAGTATTAAGAGAATAATATTAGAGATTCATTTGATTTTATGGAATTTGTTCAACAACAAAAACTACAGAGATGTATTTTTATCTTAAGTTCTAAAAAAAACTAATAAGAATGAATTAGTCACCCAAGAAAATACACTAGTTGAGTGTATTATGGAGGACGCCACGGTTTTCATGGCATGGGTAGAGTGCCCAATGCTTTTTCTTGTTGCTCTTCACAAGAGAGTAGGTTTGCATGCCTATCATTTGTAGGTTATGATTATGCTTCCCACTAATTATAATAATAAGGCACAACACCTCCTTTCCCTTCCATTTACACGGTCCAAATGTGTAATATGGATCCATTTTAACTTTGTCAATTTGTCAACTTGTATTGTGTGACATATTGGACATGTTACTAGACATGTCATTTAAATAATGCATTTTTAACAAATTAAAAATCATTATATAAACAAAATAAATCACATACAAAAATTAACTAGTAATTCACAATTACCATTACTTAAAATGGGTGATATAATTATAAATTACAACTACTTGTATTTATAATAAACAATTCATTCTTATTACAATTGTTTCATAAACAATAAATAAACCTCAAGTAATAAAACAATGTAATTACTTAGAACGAATCTTATTTAATCAAATTACAATAAGATACGTATAATCACTCACAAAAATCATTTGTTCAATTTTAAGGAATTAATTAACTTGTATCGTCATACAATTAATTAATTAATCAATTAAGAATGTTTCCCTAGAGGTATGACCTTAAGGGATCAACTGATCACCACCGTCGCACGACAGTAATGTCAAACTCTAGTTATCCAATCATTACCGATTAATGTGGATCAGTTGACAATAAAATGTTACATTCCCTTATGTATTCTTAATATGAGATTTAAACATGTGATCGCATTATTGTCGAGGACACATACTCCAACAATCTCCCACTTGTCCACGACAAGTGTGCGTCACCAATTCTCTTGTCCTATTACTATCTCCCACTCAATGCAAGGTGTCTTGCAGGTCGTACTTGCATTTGATCATATCGTGAGTGGTTTCCTCGATCTGGAGAATAACTGTCTGACCGGATTTATCTACCATAGATACTTTCCGAGCGTGGCCACGTATTTCGAGTTCATTGCTCCTCGAGTGGCCCTGAGATATAAGATAACCCTGACGGGGATGGACAATTCCTGTTGCACTCTTCCCTTCGACTAGCCACAGCCCATCATGACCCAAAACATGCCCATTATTCCCCAATTACGAAGGTCGCCGGACATAAATCAAAGTCACTCTGAAACTGTGCCATCTTAGGCGAACAGTCATTAGTCAAAGAATCGACTCATAAGAATACCATAGTAGCTCTCGCCACGACCAGGCTATAAAAATTGCCAGAACTCTATAAGCGGTCATAAGCCCAACAGAGTGTCCCTCATAGTCTGCCTATGTGATTGACTAGTCATCTCTTATGACTCTATGGCACTTGAACTTGCCATCAATCGCATCACACTCTAGTCACTTCGAGACGTCACCTCATACAAGTGACTATGGGCGAATACTATGTTAATCCTCGTTCACTTTAATGGGGTTCAATCATTGTCTCTACAACCCATTTGGATGTAACAAAGTAATAAGAGAGTTTTTTTAAAGTAAAAACTCGAACGACAAATGTGATTATCACATATGAATAGTCAATACCTGATTACTACTTCATATTCTTATAATCCAATTTGATCATGTATGTAGTTGTTCATCTCAATCCAATTGAAATAACATGACTCATCATGTTAAGCCTATGAGAAGGCTTTGGTTAGTAGGTTTTATAAACTTCTTGTACCTGACCTAACCTTACTACATACTCGTTTTCCTTTATAATGTATACATTTGCATTACAAACTTTTCTGAGTACGTGTCAAGATCCAATCTAGACATAAGCTCTCTAGTCTTAGAATAGCTCCCACTGTTTTCACAGTGTGCGGGACCCATCCCTCTCGCACATCTCATGATAGCAAGTGTACTCAATTTCCGTTGTAAGAATCTCTCATTGTTCTTTATTGCCTAGAACGATTCTAACAAATCCATTTCTTAAATAACATAGCCACAATGGTTCCTTAACCATCTTTAGGTGTTTTGAATACGGTTTTTGTTCGAAACCTTATACAATCTCAACAATCATTAGTGTAAGCCCTTACACAAATTAGTGAATTGCATAAAAAACACTTAACTTTACATCCTTAATGCTTCCTCAAGCACTTAAGGATAATCTATATGACTACTAGGTAACTATTACTTAAATTCGATTTGAAACAATCCATCATACTCAAAGTATATGAAGTGTTATACATCATTCTCATTTAATTGATCCGGCAGCGGAAGGAATCAATCAAATATGTTCAACTTTATTGAACTAGTCATGAATCTTATCAACATAAGACTTCTTATTTGACGCTAATATCATGTGGATTGATCTCCATAAATCCGGATATTAAAGATGTATTATAATACTCCAAAAGTCTCAAATCATTCTCAATGATCAATATGTCATCCACATATAAGACTAATTAAAATTTCCGTAACTCCCACTAAACTTCATGTATAAACACAACTTCTCAACCTATCGAGAAATGTTTTATAACATGATTAAAATGTTGACTCCAACTCATTGATGTCCTACTTAAGACTATCTCTTAAGTTTCACATTGTCTTTGGATTGTAAGAATCTACAAAACTCATAACATGTATCGAATACATTCCTTCTATGAAGAAGTGGGTTTTAGATTCACTCGCTATATATCTCATCATAATGAAATACAATCCCTAAGAAGATCCGAATAGTGTACAACACTTTGCAACTAATCAAGCTTTGATATCTCTCTTTGATATCCAACAATTCCACTTGGAATTTATTTCGGATTTTCATAGGTCTAAGCCTTGTATTGAGTTGTGACTTAAACACTCTCATGTAAGTCATATATTCATTACTTTCCAGAAGTAACCTGAATCAAACAATTTCTTTGTAAGTTGTAAGCTCTTTACTTTCTTAAAAGTAACATGAACTCATCATCTTCAACAAGTGATGAGTTCAACCTCCTAGGTTTCGAAGAAACAACGTCATGTAGCCAAGAAAATACAATTTCTTGCGACATACAATTTCATACAATTTTTGACACAATTCTTTTGTGGCTCTTGAATATTTTCTCCCACTCTGTCTTTTAGAATTAAACTTGTATTCTAGAAAGACAGCTTCACGAGCCACAATCCCGTTGTACTCGTGATTATTGTAAGGAAAAATGAGCATTTGTTTCTTGTGAAAACTTACAAGCATGGTACCCTACCATTTCATATCTCATATGAATCGTTTTAGATTTAGTGGAAAAATAATTTAGATAATATGATAAAATCCCCAAAAAGATCAAGTAACTCAAAGTAACTTGATTAAAGTCCAAACCATATCGAATAGCGTTTGATTTCTTTATCCAACCAGCCACACATTATCCCATAATGTGTACTAAGAGAGATTAACTTGCGATACTATATCACATTTCATTTGGCTTATATCAAAGTCTTCACTTAGATAATCCCATCACGACTAAATCGTGATTCCTGGAACTCTTTGAACTTCTTCAAAGATTTCTCTTTTTACCTTATTAAGTGAGCACATTAGTGTCAACTTAAATCGTTGGTAAAAGAAAATGATCAACCTATTCTGAATCAATGATTTACATCATCGATTTCCTTTTCAACCAAAAAGCACGAGACATCTTGCTTTGAATACAAGATATGCATATACCATAAGATTAAAAATCTAATGGTTCTAAGAGTACTCGCTAACTCTTTGCGTTCATCATTCCAGAATTTAAAGTTTAATCTTGGGTTAGCAATTTGAGTCTTGCATCATCTACATGATATATCATTCTAGTTTGGTTTAGAATATAATCACCTTGATAATGGGCTAGCCATACATCAAATCGTGGTGTATAGGGTCACAAAAGTGAAACCTCTTTTGTACCTTAACAAGATTATATTCTTATTCAGAGTTTATGCACTTAATAGTCATAATTAAGTACAACTTTAAACCCAAAAAACTAGATTGAGTACACAATGACTCTATCTCTCAACATTATTTGATGCTAGTCGTCATATTATAATCATCTTATGTATCGAATACAATGATGAAAACCACCACCGGTTTCTAATATTGACGAAGTAGTACTAGCAAAATTTATGTCAATCAAATAAACATTTAAAGAAGAAAGTCCCATTTAGATGTCTCACAACTAACTTGTTGATTCTTCGATAATTTGGGGTAGTTTCCTTCCAGTGTCCAACACTTCCAAAATGGAAACTTTATCGGTTGGGATTGATAGGTTTAGTATCGTTATTCTCAATAACTTTACCTTTATCATTACCTTGTATCAATTCCATTTTAATTTTACTTCTTTAAACCTCATCCTTTTCTTAACGGTTTAAGAGAATGCTCCCACTCATTTCAATGAGTCTTTGATAAGAGAAGCAAAATTGAAATTCAAGAAGACTACTCTTCAATTTATTCGTTTAGTCTTAAAACTTTTATTGAAGTGTTTGCGGTATTTTGGTCAATTACGATTTCTAACAAATCTAGTCACCAAAATGATTTAACGTTTCAAAGTACTTAACTCAATTAAGCACATGAGAAACAATTTATTGTAAGTAGATATGTTAGTCAAAAATCAAAAACCCTTTTGATCACGAATAACTTTTATCTATACTCTTCACAAGAGATCCTTGTAATGGATAATACGAGGTTTTTAGAAGAAAATTCTAATTTGTCTTTAGTTACGTTGTTTTAATGGAGATTTGAACTAAAATCGAAATGATATCGTATATAATTTGAGGTAAAGAATTAGAACAATATGATTAACGGAATAATGAAAACAAAACATTTATCGTTATAATAATAATTTTAAATAATTTAACAAGTAAAGCATTTACATAGTGACCTCTACCCAACTATGATAAATGATCCCGAGATCCAAATTCATATTAACTCGGGCACGGTGAGCCGATTCATCCCTTATTAATATAACTCGGTGGATTAACTCTTTAATCGATTCTATTTTTAAAACTCTCGGTCGATAAATTTACACTAATATTTATCTTTAGCTCGGAACACATGCGACTACGGTCACGAATACTTCCGTTGAGCTCAATCCAAATTTCGATGTAATAACATTTTACTACCCCACTTCGCCAACGTAACAAGGTTTGTATTACGGTGAAGTCGGCATAACTCCCTTATGAAATTGGTACTTCATGGGTTCTACTATTTGGTAAGGCTATATCTCAATTATTAATTTAGCGAGAGGTCATGTCAATTTATTATATATCACGTTTTAAGTGAACTAAAGCGGTGAACTACGATAATTATAATTGACACGGTCGATGATTCGATTAATTAAAATGCATGTTTAGTTATGGCGATTTAGCGATGCATGCAAACATATAAAGAAAATGCAAAGCATAAATATAAAGTCCTAGTATGGCCTTCCTAAAATAGTAAATCAAATAAACGATTTACAAATTCGGAAACCAACTCCTTTGGTCCCTTGAACTTCGGTCTTGGCGCGCATCTCGAGGTAACACCGTCTTCA
Source organism: Silene latifolia (assembly GCF_048544455.1). Taxonomy (NCBI): domain Eukaryota; kingdom Viridiplantae; phylum Streptophyta; class Magnoliopsida; order Caryophyllales; family Caryophyllaceae; genus Silene; species Silene latifolia. The sequence goes on from NC_133536.1 coordinate 45,285,930, forward strand.
TGAAAACTCCGGGAAATGACAAATAATAAATAAAAATTACATAATTTCCTATTATACATTTGTAATAAAAATAAATCTATTAAATTACAAAACGGTGATACGAGATCACAATAATTACAACCGAATCGATATTCCCATGCATTTCGGGTAATACCAATTAAAACTAAGGCCATACTAAGTAAAATTACATAATTTAAAAAATATATAAAATAAAAAATATGACAATCATAAATAAAATGCAGCATTATAATATGTATGAACATGCTTAATTTTATGCTAAATCGCCTTTTAAGAGTCAATATCGTATATTTTATCGGTTTTTATGGATTTGCGTGATTATAAACTTGTTAAAATCACAAAGTGTTACATAAATTCATATTTATGTTCAAGTTAATTACCCTAACCATATTAGGACTTAAAACTTAGTCTTCACTAATATTTTGACAATAATTCAACTTGATTTCTTAATATTGTTCATTATGGACCAAAAATTACAATATTATACTATAAACTCCAAATTCAATTATAAAAATTTCAAATAATTTCAAATTTTGAAATTCAAACTCATGAACATTCTGGAAAAATACCATGACACTCATAATGTTCAAAACTTAGGTTAAAAATTTCGAAATTTTTTCGAGAAAAACATCGTTGCGGTTTATCGGTTTTAACAACCATGACCATTAAAATATGAGAAATATAATTTTAATCAACATTTCACTTTTAGAGCTGAAATGTGGGATAAAAAATGCAACATATGATGTTTTTCTATAGTCATGAAATATGTTTTAGCATTATAGGCTAATTTAAGTCACTACTTATTGAATTTTTACTCAAAAATTCATAAATCATGCATAAGAAGTACAATACGTCTAAGATTTTTACACACACTGAGTTAAAATGCATGTGACAACATATAAAATTTCCATGACTAGATTCAAAATTTAACTCATATTAACCTAATAAACCCTTTAAATTCAATTTAAGTTTATAAAATCCATATTTTATGCAAAATAAATTAGTTATTAACGAGATTTAACATGCCAACAGTAGATAATATATGTAAAAACATATCAAAAAACCACTGAAAAATTCGAAGTTTAGCTATTTTTCGTCCAAAAATGACATTTTTCTCATAAAAATCACATTTTAATGCCAATAATATATAAAATGAACAATAAAAATCCATAAATCATCCCATATGACCTAAAATCCATTTAGGACCAGAAACGTTTAACATGCAAAATTATTTCATGATTTATCTTCATAAATCCTAAATAACAAGTTTTATTTGTTAACAAATTAACTCGGAAAAACTAACCCAATTTTGCATGCAACAACCGTGTTGCTCTTATACCACTTGTTGGGATTCATTAATATCATTTGTTTACATATTGAATATGTGATAAATTAATTTAGTCATAAAATTAATTCTAGATCTTATGCATGCAAAACAAAATACAAGTGTGAAGAAAATCGGTTCCTTACTTATGTATTTTCGGCTATTAGGGCACTGGTAAGGTCTCCTACCTTACTTAGTTCTTGAGCTTTCCTAATGGATGAACAAGATTCAATTATAGAATCTCTCCTCAAGGATTGTACCAAGGAAATCATTCTTAATACAAATATTAATTTAGTTACTAGAAATTAATATTTGTTCCCTTAAAATTACTAATACTATATGTATACTACTTCTAGTATTAAGAGAATAATATTAGAGATTCATGTGAGTTTATGGAATTTGTTCAACAACAAAAACTAGAGAGATGTATTTTTATCTCAAGTTCTAAAAAAAAACTAATAAGAATGAATTAGTCACCCAAGAAAATACACTACTTGAGTGTATTATGGAGGAGGCCATGGTTTTCATGGCATGGGTAGAGTGTCCAATGCTTTTTCTTGTTTCTCTTCACAAGAGAGTAGGTTTGCATGCCTATCATTTGTAGGTTATGATTATGCTTCCCACTAATTAGAATAATAAAGCACAACACCTCCTTTCCCTTCCATTTAAACGGTCCAAATGTGTAATATGGATCCATTTTAACTTTGTCAATTTGTCAATTTGTATTGTGTGACATATTGGACATGTTACTAGACAGGTCATTTAAATAATGCATTTTTAACAAATTAAAAATCATTATATAAACAAAATAAATCACATACAAAAATTAACTAGTAATTCACAATTACCATTACTTAAAATGGGTCATATAATTATAAATTACAACTACTTGTATTTATAATAAACAATTCATTCTTATTACAATTGTTTCATAAACAATAAATAAACCTCAAGTAATAAAACAATTTAATTACTTAGAACGAATCTTATTTAATCAAATTACAATAAGATACGTATAATCACTCACAAAAATCATTTGTTCAATTTTAAGGAATTAATTAACTTGTATCGTCATACAATTAATTAATTAATCAATCAAGAATGTTTCCCTAGAGGTATGACCTTAAGGGATCAACTGATCACCACCGTCGCACGACAGTAATGTCAAACTCTAGTCAGCCAATCATTACCGATTAATGTGGATCAATTGACAATAAAATGTTACATTCCCTTATGTATATGAGATTTAAACATGTGATCGCATTATTGTCGAGGACACACAGTCCAACACAAACCTCGACCAACTGAAACATTACTATGCCTAGAATAGGAGCAAAAACGCGCCTCGCGTAACCTCACGTGTCGCTCTTGTGGCACGAAATCAACGGCCCTTGGCCAAGCTGAAATAAGCTAATGTCATCTTGCTCTTGCATTGTGACAATTTGTCATCCTCATATCATCAAATAAACTGAAATGCATTTTAGGAGTAAGTGAAAGCTCATGCTTATTTTCTAAGTTCATTACAAGCTCTTGCTTAGAACAATTATTCTTTTACATTTACTTGAACTACGCGCAAGGGTTTGATTTCATTTTTTAAATGAATACGTAGGCAATCCTTAACAGGATACAACCCATTAATTATTTTAAATGTAAATAGAAGGATATTTGCAAATGCATTTGGAATTTGACAAGAATAATGATAGAAAATCGTAACGGTTTCATAACTAATCAAACTCTTTTATTCCATGCCTTTTAAATAATAATATGCCACATAATATAAAAAAATAAAAATAGGCTAGGATTCTAAAAACCCCACCTTCTTATTACAATAATAATAATAATAATAAATAATAATAAAGACTCAGGCTATTCTTCCATTTTTCCTTTGCCTTTGTCATTTTTATCAAATATCTTGTCTCGACCTCGAGCCGGACGCTCTTGCGCCACTTCAGACCTAATCACCAACGGTCTCTCTCGTGTTCTAGCCTTGCCATTCTTGTCAACCACCATCTCGACGGCAGGAGAAGTCTTCGGTTTCTTCGAAGGATGAACAACTCGAAACCCGGCCTCTTCCTCTCCCTCAGTCAGATGCTTCTCTTTCTCCTTTTCTACATCACGAACCTTGTAGTCAACAGGCTCGCGTTTCCTCAATCTCTCGCGCTCCTCCGGAGTAGTAGCTCTCCTCCACCGCAAGTAGGAATCGGATACCCATAAAGCACTAACAGAAGAATTCAAGAACCACATGTTCCTTTGAGCCCATTTGATGGCCCATTCTCTTCGGCTCTCAGTGGTAAGGGCCATGGCGGTCTGAGGGACGGTTTCAAGCTTCAGAATCATCTGCTTCAATTCAACCTGCCTCATCAACCTCTCCGGGAAGATGCATATCATAAACTCCAAGCCAGGAATGCGCACAGACCGGGTAGGATCCAAGGATGATACTCCAATGACAGATTTAAGATGCCACCACGGTACGATCCATCTAAACAAGGGGCCATCGTCACTCTTCAATTTGCTTTCCCAATAGTTGCAGACTCGAGTGAAGTTCACCATGTAGAGTCTAGTCCTCATCGCGATTGAGCGAGCATGATAAGCAGGAACATTAACTAGGGGCTCGATCAATCGAAGATGCTCCATAAGCCAGACCTGCCAAAAGCAGGTATTAAAAACGAAGAAAAAAAAAAAAAAAAAAAGCGAAAACAAAAGAGGAGGATTTTTTTATTCTTTTACCTGCAAAATAATGGGACTTCCCAGATAAGGAAGGTCACAGTTGGCTTTCCTGTTATCTAACCCCAAAAGGATCTCTCCTAGACATAAGCAAGCTGGGCTCCTGCGCAGCTCCATTTGCTCAATCAGGCTCAAATAACGAGGATCACCTCTCAAATCCTCATCAACATGCCCCTGAAGGACATATACATGTAGTAGGCAAAACCCGAATGCCCTTCGCCTGCCAACATAAGAGATAGTAGGATCTGCCCTATTGATGAATCGATCAATGAAGTCCAACATTCGCACTCCCTTTGAGGTCACAAGACGGTCCACCTCAGCTCTTGTCAACCCAAGCAAATCCCTAAACTTGTTCTTATATCCTTGAGAAGTAGAGGGAATAGCAGGCAAATGTTCCGGGTCCCAACCCCAAATCGCAGCAATTTCTTCGGGAAATGGGCAAATGTCGCCTCCGGGGAAGGCAAATACGTGACAATTCGGGTCCCAATAATCAAGACAAGCATCTAGGAACGGTTTGACTACCTTGATCAACTTCAAGCTCAAAAGTGATCCAAAATTATAAGCACCCATGTCGTGTTTCTCCATATTGGAGAACTCATTTGTCCATTCTTTTAGACGAATTTCGAGAGTATTCATGATGTATGCTTATTTTGAGAGCTTTATGTAATAAGACGAAGGAAAGACGGAAGAATTATGTGAATAAAACCTCCCTCGACGTCTCTATTTATACTAAAAGGTGTTTCCTAAAATCCGTCAGGACGGATACACTGGGGAACAGGCGCAACACTTGCTACGCCTCTTCATAGGGACGCAGCTCCTGCTGCGCCTCTTCCTCAGCCTTCTTTCTGTGTTTTTCCGCGTTGGATCTTTCCTAATTCCTCAAATAATAATTTCCTATTCATACGGGTTATTATTTTGGTAAATCCGTCAAATTGCCATGTTTCGTGCTTCCTAATTCCACGGGCACGCATTTCGAGGCGATATCGACATTTTCGTCATCTTAGCATGCTTATCCATTTCCTTTTTTTTAATTTTCTTTTGAGGAATCATTTCACCAATTTAATTTATTCATTTTCAAACTTATACATTTCTTTTTAATTTTCTTTTTGGGGTGTTTCTTTTTTTTTTTCCTTTTTTTAGGGGGTAGCCCTCCCTACCGTCCGGTCATTTTCGGCAAATTTTTTGCATTTTTTGTTTTGCGCTAATTTAGGTCATGTGTACAAATGTATGTTCTATGTGATTTCTGTGTAAATTTCGGCAGCATGACGGCATGAACCGTCATCTACCAAACCAGTTCAAAGCTAACCTGCAGGTACAAACAAAGCAACCCAGCAGCAAAGGCACTCAGGCCATCATATATACAACCAAGAGGGGATATGTACACCAAACTGGGGGCTCGAGCCCCAAAACAAAGTCCGAATGTCCAAAATATAGGTCCTAAAAACGTAAAAAATGTGCAAAATATAGCCGAAGACAAAAAAACAACAAGCAAACTACTGCTGGTCGCCGCCTAGCTCAGCAACTCTCGCCTCGAGAGCAGCAACCTCGGCGTCACGGACCTCGAGCTCCCTCAGCAGACGAGCTGTCACCTCCCGAGACTGGGCAAGCTCTCGCTCCAGCTCACGCTCCCTCTGCAAACGATAAGAATTGGCTCATGTCAATCATCTCAAACAATAAGGAAAGTTAGAAAATTTGAAAATGAAGTAAACGGAAGGTTCATACCCGACGTCCTCGACCGCCAACAAGTGCCTCGACGGCAGTAGGCCGCAGCCGGTTGGCTACCCTCCACAAAGCCACGAACCGGGATGGCGCAACCTGCATTTCAAAAGAAGAGATTCTTAAACGATTGGACAAACTCAAGCAAATGTGTTCTTACACAAAATTATAGAAGTTAGGGGACTCACCCTCCGAATCAGATGCTGCCACTCGTCCAAGCCAGTATCTCTCACCGCCGCATCAAAGTCGCGAATCTCGGAGATCGTCGTCATCCCCGTCGCGTCAGTGTACTCAAGGGTCTCGGGGTACTCTTGGGGCTCGATTGTAACACCCCATACTCCAAGTGCCTTACCGGGACCACTCAGGTATAAAGATGCTGCCATCTCGGTTGCCCGAGGCAATGATAATCATAAGACAATAACGAAACAACATTTAAATAGTATAACTTCAGTGAAAGGTTACAATCCAAAACCAAATGCCAAAATACGAATACAAGTTCTCAAAACCAACTGTCTACTCAGCTAAAAGAAATGTTTAAGAAAACTATCATGCTACAGCGGAAGACTCTATCATCAGACGGTGGCACATCCCAGCTATCCCATGTAACTCGACTTATACCTGCTCAACAACTGCTCACCATCCCCGAAAGGATCACCACAGTTTTTAAAACCATAAACGGGGTCAGTACTAATCACACAATTTACATAAACCAATAACACAGTGAACAAACAGCTCAATCATCACAGATAAACTCCGAACTCCAATCCCAACTCCACAATCCTGACTACACACTAAAGTGTGTAGCCCTGCCAGAGTGCCCATCGCAACAGGTCACTCCACGCCGCCAGTGGGGGACCGCAGCCGTACCCACCAAATCCCCGCTCATCTCTGTCGAGCGATAAACCCAAATTCCTTAATGTGCACATCCCTTCTGTGGCGGGTTCCACAGAAGGCGAATAATGGGCGTGAAGCCACTCCCGCAAGTGACTCCACTCAGCCAGGGACGCGCAACGAAGAACACAGACAGATACAATCAATCACAACAGCTATCAACAACCAAATCCAGCAATCGTCACAATACGAGTAAGATAATATTCAACAACCACAAAACACCAACAACACATTATGGGACTAATACTGAGTAGGGAAACCCTACCTGGAAAGCAACACAGTCAGACGGTCTCAACAGCTGATATCAAAAGGCTTCTTCTACGAATCCTCCTCCTAATATACAATCATATAATTACTACCAAACAATAAACACAACAAAACCCCCAAATCCCCAAATTAGGGTTTAACTAACTTTAACGAAATACTATAAAAACGGTACGTAGATCATACCCTCGACGCAAGGATCACAAAGGTATAAAGAAACAGGAATTCCGACCTTCCTAGCTCCGGGATTTGCCAACAATGCGATTGATGCGAAGAACGTAGTTTATTTTCTCTTTTGAAAGTGATTAGGTTATAAAAGTGTTTAAAGAAAGTGACGGAAGTAATTATATACTAAATCGCATTATTAACAAAACCCGACAAATCATCCCCCCGTAAACCGGCTACTCGATCGAGTAGCTGAGATACTCGATCGAGTGCCCCCTACTCGATCGAGTATCAAGGTTACTCGATCGAGTACCCAGGTTAGAAACAATTTTAAAACGCAACACACCCTTACTCGACAGAGTAATGCCCACTCGATAGAGTACCCAGAGACTCATAAAACCGTAGTATTACAGTCTTCCCTCCTTAAAAAGAACTTCGTCCCCGAAGTTCAAGCCACAACAAAACAAAGACACACACTACTACACTCCCGACTCAACAACCCAAAACAAAACTCAACATTAAACATGTTACTAACCCAAACTCAACCCGACTCTACCACAACAGACATACCGACACAACATAAAAAGGTATAAAAAGCTCTTAAAAACTCTTCGCGATCATCTCCTACCCCCCTAAAAGAAACAAGGTTACGTCCCCGTAACCATACATACCTGATCAAAAAGGAAAGCGTAACGCTCTCTCATCGCCTCCTCTGCCTCCCATGTAGCTTCCTCAGACTCGTGGTTAGACCAAAGGATCTTAAGTAAAACTGTCTCACCACTCCTAGTCTTCCTAACCTTCCGGTCAAGAATCTGCTTAGGTACCTCAAGATATGACAAAGACTCATCTAGCTCTAAGCTCTCTGCCTCTAACACATATGACGGGTCACTCACATACTTCCGCAGCTGAGATACATGAAACACATTATGCACTCTCTCTAACGCAGCTGGTAAAGCCAGACGATATGCAACCTCTCCAACCCGCTCTAAGATCTCATAAGGCCCTATGAACTTCTGACTCAGCTTGCCTTTCTTCCCAAATCTCATAACCCCACGCATAGGAGACACTTTCAGAAGAACCTTGTCCCCAACCTGAAACTCTATATCCCGGCGATGTAGATCTGCATAGCTCTTTTGCCTATCCTGAGCTGCTCTCATCCGTTCCCTGATCATCTTAATCTGCTCAACCATCTCATGTACCATCTCTGGTCCTAGAACCACTGCCTCAGCACTGTCGTCCCAACAAATCGGACTCCTACATCTCCTCCCATATAAGGCCTCGAACGGTGCCATACCAATACTAGTGTGATAGCTGTTGTTGTAAGAAAACTCTATCAAATCCAACCTCTGTTCCCAGCTACCACCTAAGTCCATCACACAAGCTCGTAACATATCCTCAAGAGTCTTGATCGTTCTCTCAGTCTGACCGTCTGTCGCAGGGTGAAACGATGTACTCATCTTCAAAGTTGTTCCCAAAGATTCCTGCAACTCTTTCCAAAACCTTGAGATAAATCTCGCATCTGTGTCAGATACTATGTCCTTAGGGACTCCATGTAACTTAAGCACATTCTTCCGATAAGCCATAGCTAATTGTGCCTTAGTCCACGTATCTTTCATTGGCACAAAGTGAGCTGACTTGGTCAGTCGATCCACTATTACCTATATCATGTAGTTACCCTGTTGACTCTTTGGCAAACCCACGATAAAATCCATAGAAATGGATTCCCACTTCCACTCAGGTACCTCTAAAGACTGAATCTTACCTTGTGGTCGTCGCTGTTCCCCTTTAACTCTCTGGCATGTCAAACAACGGGCCACAAACTCAGCTGTTTCTTTCTTCATCCCAGAACACCAAAACGTGTTCTTTAAATCCTTGTACAACTTGTCACCACCTGGATGTACTGAATACGGTGTACAATGTGCCTCTGTCATGATTGTCTTTTTCAGCTCCTCATCATTAGGGACACACCACCTACCATCAAACCTCAAACTACCATCTGTATGAATAGAGAACCGATACACTGTCCCTTTCTCTACTCTAGCTCTCCACTCAACCATCTTAGGATCCAACGCCTGTTTACCTCGAATATCATCATAAAGATCAGGCTGCACTGTCAAATCTCCCATGGCATCCCCTCTCTGCATCATATGTATCCCAAACCTCCCCACCTCATCTCTCAATCTCATCAAAGATAGAGCTGTACACAGAGAATGTACACTCTTCCTACTCAAAGCATCTGCAACAACATTGGCTTTCCCTTCATGGTAGATAATATCCATGTCATAATCGGCAATCAGCTCCATCCACCTCCTCTGTCTCATGTTCAACTCCTTTTGAGTGAAGATGTACTTGAGACTCTTGTGATCCGAAAATACCTTAAAGGTCGCCCCATAAAGGTAATGTCTCCATATCTTGAGAGCAAACACCACTGCACCCAACTCCAGATCATGAGTAGGATAGTTCTCCTCATAAGGCTTCAATTGCCTAGAAGCATAGGCAATCACCTTACCGTTCTGCATCAATACACATCCCATCCCATTCTTTGAGGCATCTGTATACACCTCAAAGTTCTCGATCCCTTAAGGCAATGCTAAGATAGGAGCTATGGTCAAACGCTCCTTTAATGTTTGGAACGCCGTCTCACAACTCTCATCCCAACGAAACCTGTTCTCTTTCCTCATCAACGCTGTCATAGGTCTAGCAATCTTGGTGAAATCTTTCACGAACCGTCTGTAGTATCCAGCTAAACCCAAGAAACTCCTGATCTCAGCAACGTTCGTTGGTGCTTCCCACTTGGTCACTGCCTCAATCTTTGCCGGATCCACAGCTACCCCATCCTTAGAGATCACATGCCCCAGAAAAGCAACTTTCTCTAACCAGAACTCACACTTGGACAAACAGCATATAACTCATGCTCCCTCAAAGTCTGCAACACAATCCTCGGATGCTCCTCATGCTCCTCCTTAGTCTTGGAGTAGACTAAGATGTCATCGATAAACACCACCACAAACTTGTCCAAAAACTGTCTGAAGATTCTGTTCATCAAATCCATAAACACAGCCGGTGCATTAGATAACCCAAACGGCATCACCACATACTCATAATGGCCATACCCCGACGTGAAAGTTGTCTTTGGTATGTCCACCTCTCTAATCTTCACCTGATGGTACCCCGACCTCAAATCAATCTTGGAAAAGACTGATGCACCACTCAACTGATCAAATAGGTCATCTATCATTGGCAAAGGATACTTGTTCTTCACCGTCACTCGGTTCAGCTCCCTGTAGTCTATGCACAACCTCAAACTCCCATCTTTCTTCTTCACGAAAAGAACTAGTGCTCCCCACGGCGATACACTAGGTCTAATGTATCCCTTCTCTACCAGATCATCTAACTGCTTCCTGAGCTCCTACATCTCTTTAGGACCCATCCGGTACGGTGCCTTAGAGATCGGCCCCGTCCTCGGTTTCAACTAAACTGTGAAATCTATCTCCCTCTTCGGTGGCAACCCCGGAATCTCCTCTGGATAAACATCTACAAACTCTCCCACCACTGGTATCTGATCAACTGTCGGACTCTCTATCCAGTCATCTCTTACATGGCACAAGATCAAAGGGCATCCCTTCCTCAGATAAGACTTCAAGGTAACAGCTGCAATCAACTTAACTTTGGGTTTGACCAAAAATCCACGATAAGACACGCTAACACCCTTAGGACCTCTCAAAGACACTTTCTTTTGATGACAGTCTATCTTAGCTTTATACTTTCCCAACCAATCTATCCCGAATATCATCTCAAAACCGTCAAAAGGAAACTCTAGCAAGTCTACAGGTAGATCAACTTGCCCAACTATCATAGACACATCTCTATACAACCTCCCACATGATACAGACTCACCCAAAGGTATAAAAACTTTCTCACTTACAGACTCATATACCCTCAAACCCAACCGTTTAACATGACTCGAAGATACAAACGACTGAGACGCCCCCGAATCAAACAAAACAAAGGTATGAATACCGTTAACAAGAAAAGTACCAGTGATAACATGTGCATCATCCTCAGCTGCTTTCTTGTCCATCATGAACAACTTTCCATCGGTCTTCCGTCCACCTCCCCGGACAAGATCTTGGTGATGTGGTCGGCTTAGCACCCGACTCCGATTGTTGTTGTTGTTCGTAGCTGGTTTCGATAAGAATTACCGCCATTGCGGTTACCTCCATCCTGATAGCTCTGACTTCCCCGGTTAGACCATGACCCAGACGGTCTATTGCTCGCATAACTCTGTGCCGGCCCCTGAGAATAGCTCCCCTGAGCCGATCTCTGAAAAGCTTCAGGTAAACTCGTAGACTCATGTCTCTTGTGACCCACACCGCTACAGCCATAACAGGTCATCCCCCAACTACCACTACCACTCGCACGGCCACGCCCAAAGGAAGCCCCAGCACTGAACACTGACCCAGAAGAAAACGCTCTAGCCTGGTTGTGGTTGCCTTTCTTGTAACTAGATTGGCCACCACCTTCACTCTCAGCCTTTCTTTTCTCAACTGCCTTCTCCTGAGCCATCTCCACCAACCTCTCAGCTCTCCCAGCCCTCTCATAAGCTTCCTTAACATCGGTAAGGACTCCCACAGGTAACTTATCTATGATCTTAGGGGTCAACCCCCTCTCAAACCTCAGCGCTAGGGTCTCTTCACTCAAACCCATGTCCTCAGCATACCTAGACTTCTCATTAAACTGCTTGTAGTACTCAGCCACGGACATGTCAGATGTCATCCTAAACCCATCAAACTCCTCCCTCAGCTTACTCCTCACATGCTCAAGGTACAAACTCCTTCCTCAAAGCTCTCCGAAACTCTTCCCAAGGTATAGCAGGTAAGCCCTGCTTCGTGTACATCTCCCTAGCACTCACCTTCACCTTATCCCACCACTCACCAGCTGCTTCCCTCAGGTAGAACGCAGCTTGTTCTACTCTCATCTCATAAGGACAGTGTACCAGGTCCAGTATGTTCTCCATCTCACGATGCCAGTTGTCAAGAAGATTAGGCTCCCCGGTCCCCTTGTACTCTTTTGGGTTGAACCTCGCTATATAAAGGCTGATCTTGGAGTGGTCAAACTCCTTATCCTTTCCCACTCTCTTTAGGGCCTCAGTAAGAGCATCTTGGTGCTCCAACATCTTAACTACATCGTCGATGTTCATGCTCTCAGCTCTCGCATACAAGGCGATTCTCTTGGGCGGCATCTTGAAACTATATAAGAAAGGGTAGATATAAACATACGCACTAAAACCTCAAAACACGAAAGCAGACTGCCCAGAACATACTCGATCGAGTGCCTAAACCTACTCGATCGAGTAGAGGCTACTCGATCGAGTGCCCACTATACTCGATCGAGTGCCTCGACATCAGACCCAAAACAGACCTTCTGATCTCTAACATACTCGACCGAGTAGCACATCGAGTGACCCCCTACTCGATCGAGTGCCCTATGTACTCGATCGAGTGCCCAAAAACACGATTCTAGTTATAAAAACGTCAAATACCCACTCGATCGAGTCAAACCCACTCGACCGAGTACTTCACCTACTCGATCGAGTACCCCCTACTCGATCGAGTCATGCTGACTCGTTTACACTACCCGCATGTTATCTCTCATATCCCAACACATTATACAGCTTTATAAACTCAACATTATAACATAGCTAAGCATGCAATTCTACACATCTCGTCATATGATCAACAAAACAACTATTTCATGTTATCAAATGCCACATAATAAACATCCAACATGCTTCTTATTCAAACAACATTTTTATATACTTCACCAACCTTTCATTCACAATCTCAACCTTCTACTCCAAACATCCAACAATTCACAACATATATCATCACATTACATACAAACTAGCAAGCATCACATACGACTTTGACATATACCCCCCATGTGACCGGTTCAAAATTGTAGGGCGAGTTCGCGACTTTAGGACGTCTCCCAAGTCTTTGCATTAGCTCCTACAACCTTTACCCCGGGTTCATTTTAATTGACTCCCTATGTTCATTAGATTAATTGGTTACAGGTTTCAGGATCGTCGCTCTGATACCATTTTGTAACACCCCCATACTCCAAGTGCCTTACCAGGACCACTCAGGTATAAAGATGCTACCATCTGGGTTGCCCGAGGCAATGATAATCATAAGACAATAACGAAACAACATTTAAATAGTATAACTTCAGTGAAAGGTTACAATCCAAAACCAAATGCAAAAATATGAATACAAGTTCTTAAAACCAACTGTCTACTCAGCTAAAAGAAATGTTTAAGAAACTATCATGCTACAGCGGAAGACTCTATCATCAGACGGTGGCACATCCCAGCTATCCCATGTAACTCGACTCATACCTGCTCAACAACTGCTCACCATCCCCGAATGGATCACCATAGTTTTTAAAACCATAAACGGGGTCAGTACTAATCACACAATTTACATAAACCAATAACCCAGTGAACAAACAGCTCAATCATCACAGATAAACTCCGAACTCCAATCCCAACTCCACAATCCTGACTACACACTAAAGTGTGTAGCCCTGCCAGAGTGCCCATCGCAACAGGTCACTCCACGCCGCCAGTGGGGGACCGCAGCCGTACCCACCAAATCCCCGCTCATCTCCGTCGAGCGATAAACCCAAATTCCTTAATGTGCACATCCCTTCTGTGGCGGGTTCCACAGAAGGCGAATAATAGGCGTGAAGCCACTCCCGCAAGTGACTCCACTCAGCCAGGGACGCGCCCCGAAGAACACAGACAGATACAATCAATCACAACAGCTATCAACAACCAAATCCAGCAATCGTCACAATACGAGTAAGATAATATTCAACAATCACAAAACACCAACAACACATTATGGGACTAATACTGAGTAGGGAAACCCTACCTGGAAAGCAACACAGTCAGACGGTCTCAACAGCTGATATCAAAAGGCTTCTTCTACGAATCCTCCTCCTAATATACAATCATATAATTACTACCAATCAATAAACACAACAAAACCCCCAAATCCCCAAATTAGGGTTTAACTAACTTTAACGAAATACTATAAAAACGGTACGTAGATCTTACCCTCGACGCAAGGATCACAAAGGTATAAAGAAACACGAATTCCGACCTTCCTAGCTCCGGGATTTGCCAACAATGCGATTGATGCGAAGAACGTAGTTTATTTTCTCTTTTGAAAGTGATTAGGTTATAAAAGTGTTTAAAGAAAGTGACGGAAGTAATTATATACTAAATCGCATTATTAAAATAAACCCGACAAATCATCCCCCCCATAAACCGGCTACTCGATCGAGTAGCTGAGATACTCGATCGAGTGCCCCCTACTCGATCGAGTATCAAGGTTACTCGATCGAGTACCCAACAGGTCAGAAACAATTTTAAAACGCAACACACCCTTACTCGACAAAGTATGGCCCACTCGATAGAGTACCCAGAGACTCATAAAACCGTAGTATTACATCGATGCCCGCCGCCTCGACCTCCTGCAAAGTCAAATGATTTCCATTAACGATGATCATTCATCGTGTTCTCAAAATGATCAAAAGTAAGAGTAACACACTTACCACGACCGGCCAGTACGCCAACCTTCCGTAGAGGAACGCCGAGTAGTCATCGACCGGAAGAAGGAGGACGTCACCACCAACGCCAGCTAAGTCAGCCTCCCTCTCAGCATCGGAAGGCTCCCTGAACATCGTCCGAGGAGGATCGATGGGAACCGTCAAGACGTCCCAAGAGCACTGACGAGCCAAACGCTCACCCAAGTACCACACAGGACCCATCGACATCCTAAGCAGCAACCGGCTCGAGCTCTTAGGTCGAAGGACCTCAGCCACAAAGGGAGGAGCGCCAGCGTAGTCCACCCAAGGCCTGGGCACCCACTAAGAAAATCAAACGAAGGGTCATTCTTATGATCAGTTCTAAAAAGTAAAGAAGAAAGACAATTAACGCAAGGTGAAGTACTCACTCCGTCCAACTGAAGAGCGTTCACCTCCCGTCGACAGACGTCATGAAAGGAACGCCGGCTCCTCGTACGGCACATCACCCAATCCCTCACAACGGGATAGGCCCTCTCCACCGGCTCCGTCCGCTTGGGCGCGAGGCTCGGAAAGTAGGAGTACACCCACGCCTGTAAAACAAGATAGTCAACAACGATCTTTCGTGATTCGATAAGAAAAGGAAATGATCTTTCATGAAATAAAATGAAGGTTCGTACCTCCAACAACAGTCCAAGGCCGACAGCGGCAGGAGGAGTCCCCTTCTCCATCAACTCCGGACGAACCATGGCCCTCATAAAGCGAATAAGGACCGCAAAACTAGCAGTGACCCAGTCCCAACGGCCTAGGTCGCTCATATCAGAAAGAAAGGGAAGGAGCTTCGTCGATTGCCTCTCTCCCTTGTCTCCGATATAGATTGAAGACAGGAACCACCAGAGACACAAGCGGACTCTCTGCTCTGCAGTACAGGGAGGAGGAGCCGTCTCCCTCCCCTCTATCACCACTGACGTCGGGGTCTTCCCCGCAAAATAGTCCCGGACGTAAGAACTAAGCACCAATCTGGGGACCGCGGCAGCCCTCGGCATCAAGTTCCAGCCGATCAATCTCCTAGCCTCAGCCGAGTCTACCCTCATGGCTGTCTCCGGCCACTCCACCACCTCAGTCCCACACGGCAAACCAAAAATCATGCCGTAATCCTCCAACGTGACCCCCACCTCGCCAAAAGGCATGTGAAATGTGGAGATCGTATCCCAAAATCGATCCAAGAAAGCTCGGACCAGGCTAAGGTTAGCCCAAAGCTTCCTCCTCGTGATATCCTTCCAAGCCTGCACCAAAGCACCGAACGCTCCCCGCTCGATGATGGCTCGCTCCTCAGCCGACAGCCTCTCGTAGCACCCCATCGCCGTCGTGTAGCCCGAGAACGATCTGATGTTTTCGACCTCCTATTTGGATTTGAAACAAAAGCTATCTTTAGTTTGAATGAAGAAGAAAAGGAATAACAAAAAGAAATGAAAGAAGATGAGTGAAGAGTGATGAGTTCGATTTACCAAGCTCTTCACCGTCCTGTAGGACAGGTGACCCTCTGAAGCCCAAAGTAGGTGCCTGCTGTCCCAAGTCTCAGCCTACACAAGTGCTCCCCTCAGCTGGCGACCACCCCTTCCAATGTTGGCCCATCTCGGGGCCTCCTCCTCCTCAAGAATCTCCTCCTCAAGGACCTCGTCCTCAGCAGCCGTCACCGCGGCGGTAAAAGCCTGCTATAACGCCTTCTTAAGCGAATGAGAAGGGTCAATAGCATTATCCACGTCCATGGGAGCTCTCCCTGACGTAGAAGCCTCATCACCTGCAAAATTAAAGTGAATTTAGGCCGCGTCAGGTGACGACAAGCCTTAATTAGGGGATTTTCGAGCCTTTAAAGCTCCGAAATCGCTCTTTTCTCGCCATCTTTGGCAATTTTCCCACAAACCCGTCCACTCATGTTGTAATTTGGGTCAAGTCAAGCCTAAGTTGAAGCCTAGTAATGGGTTCGAGTCGGAATTTCGACGGCATTTCGTTATAACGGCGATTATGCCCTAGAAAAGTGGCCTGAAAAAGCCGTCACAAATCAAAATTACGAGATGATAGGAAGTTTACCCATCATACAAGGATTCCAAATATCAAGTGTCATCACAAATGGGTAATCCTAAGGCTATTTTCGAAGCGATTTACGGTTTAGCTGTGAGACCGTCACAATTTCACTCAAATGCTCAAAACGCAACGAAAATTTGAAACAAATACATGGTTATGATCCTTATACTACCAATTAGCCATTTACAAGGTCAATTTGCAAGGCAAAATCATTTGGGGGAAAAGCCCAAAATTTTCGATATAATTAGGGTTGAAAACCCTAATTTGTCGGTCCAATTTGATCAATTATAGAAGATTAATACAAAAATAATACACATACCTCGATTAGCCATTGCAAATGCAAGCTTTTCATCAAATTTTGACGAGAAATGGTTGGAATTTGAGAGAGAAAATATGATTTTGTGTTTCGAAATAATGAAAAAAAACCCCTGTTTCATCGGGTTTTTACTCAGGAATGGCACGCCCAGGAAAAGACGCAGCAGGTGCTGCGCCTCTTCCAAGGAATGCAGCTCTTGCTGCGCCTCTTCCTCAGTTTCCCTCCATATGAATTTACGAAGATTCGTTATGATGCGTGTCCTAAATATGTTGTTTTACGTCCTATTTTACACGCATTTCAGAGCTCATTTATGTAGTTTATGCTACTATTTGCCCCATTTCGTCTACTTTCGTATTTTTATGTAATATTGCAGATTTATGTGGAAATAAATAGAAATCAAGCTAAATCCGTCCCCGAGTGCCTTGCATTGCATTTGACGTGAAGTATTTACTCAAGGAACGAGCTTGGTGCGCATTTCGAGGCCCGAAAGACAAATCCACGGGAATGTAGAAGTCAACTATCAGCTACTTCAGTCGATCGACTGGCCTTTTTGGTCGATCGACCAGAGCACGAGTTCCAGAGGGTACTGTTCAATGCAGGCCAGTCGATCGACCGGTTCCAGTGGTCGATCGACCAAGCCGCTACTCTGACGCAAATAAAAAGATCGAGAATAAGGAAGCCCAAGGTATTTTAGGTTTTAAGAACAATGTTACGTTATATTCCTATATAACGTAACCTGACATTAAGATATAATCATCAAGTTTTCATTCGGTTTTTATCAGTTTTAGAATACCAAAATTATTAGGGTTTTGAAGTTTATTTCGCTTTCAATACCATTAAGCTACTTTTGCATTCGGTTTTTGGATTCTTTCTCTGCAATTCCGTTCGGTATTCTCCTGCTTTTATTTCAGTTTAATCGCTTTATTGTTGTTCGTAGTATAGAAATTGCTAGATTAGTTTCCCGAAGCCAAAATTATCGTTTTATGTTATTTGTTTGTTCAATTATTTTAAGCATGAATTCAGTAGTTTATTTCGTTAATATTATTGTTATTTTCGCCATAGCCATGAGTAGCTAAATACCCTGTGCTAGGATGTAGGGAATCTGTAGAATTAGGCGGCAGTAGAATAGTACGACCTGAGTCGCGCCACGGTCGATCGACCGCACACCCTGGTCGATCGACTGGCCACGTGAGGTTTTCCTTCGCTTTAATTAATTTAATTGATATGCTTGACGAATCGAGTGCACGCGACTAGTTGAATGTTTACTAAATGACTGATCCATTAGATCGAAAGATAGGGAAAGTTGTTAGACCACCAACTAAAATGACTAAACTATGCTAAGATCAAAAGATAGGTAAAGTTTAGGTTTTTAGTCACTTTTCAGGACGAAAGTCATTAATAGTGACATTAGGGACCTGTAGCGAGATCGAAAGATGCTACCTGTTAGGACTGGACCGAGAGGACTTCTTATTTTCCCGTCTCACGTGATTGTTTTAGACTTACTTAGTATGCTGCCGCCGAAACTACAGTGAACCGACCATCTTAGTACCCCTTTTTATTATTTGATTTAATCTATTTCTTTTATTAGCTCGTTTATTTGCCATTAGTTATAGACCAATTCAAAACAACCCCCACACACTGTTACCTTAAGACTAAAATTAGACAGCTAATTATTACATTCGCCTCTCTGTGGTTCGACCTTGCTACCGCTATCTATAGTTGTAGTTGGAAATATAAATATTATTTTTGTGCTTACAACGACAGACATCAAATTTTGGCGCCGTTGCCGGGGAGGCAATTGTTCTAATTTTTAGTTGTTTATTTTAGTCTGTTTCTTAGTTTAAGGGACATTCGTTCCTTAAACTATTCTCATATTCTTTTTGTAGTTTCTTTATGCGCAGGTCACAGGGTGCTGAATTATTACCGTTCAATTCTGAGATTGAGAAGACCTTGCGCGAGTTGAGACGATCATCTAGGATATTGCCGACAGAGGAAGAGCTGAGTACTCTGTCCAGTTACTACGAGAACGAGCTGTTTGAGGAGGATCCACATTCATCCCCTGTTTCCACTTCATCAGCTGAGACCGTCACTTCTCCAGATTTTCTAGAGATGGCTGAAGAAGCGAGTATAGCAAGTCACTCTGAGCCGACAGCTGCAAATCTATATAAGGGATTCGAATTACCGGGAGCAGATAGAAAATTCGAACCGAAGCCTTCTTATATTAACTTGGTTGAGAGGAACCAATTCGGGGGAGTTGTAAATGAAGATGCAGCCAAGCATATGGAGATATTTATTGATTATTGCTGTTCCATACCCCCACCGACCGGTGTGACCCAGGACCAGGTGAAGGAGACAATGTTTATATTCTCTCTTCGTGATGCTGCAAGGGAGTGGTATAGAGACCTGGATCGAGCTGCTAATGGGATCACTGACTGGAATTCTTTGGCCCTAGCATTCTACAAGAAGTATTTCTCTGCCTCGAAGACGAATGCCATTAGAGCTCAGATCACGAGCTTTAAACAGGGTCCTGACGAGAACTTTCATGAGGCATGGGTTCGTTTCAAGAAGCTGGTGCGAACCATTCCGCACCATGGGTTTGAGAAGTGGAGCCTATGCAATCAATTTTATAATGGGCTTTATGACGATCAGAGGGCTATCCTGGATGCAGCAGCTAGTGGCAGATTCCAGGAGAATATGGGAGAGACTAAGGGGTGGAAAATTATTGATGATTTGGCCACCCATAAAGCTGAGTATGGAAATTCAAGGGGAAATCAAAGGAGAGCTGCTGAATCTCCTTCTGTAGCTGCATTAGAGGCTCTTACGGCGATATTTGATAAGTACGAGTTGGGAGGAGCTTCAAAGGGAGGGATCTATCATGTGAATGCTGTTTCAGACGGTCCTTTCGTCTGCAAAAGATGTGGAGGAGAAGGACATGTTTCAGACAACTGTCCTAATCCCTTTGAGTCCTCTGCTGCCTTTCAACATTATAGGCAGACAAATACTTACTTTGAGCCGAATGTCCACCCGAATTTGAGATGGAGTAGCCAAAATGTCTTGAATCCGACTCCACAACAGCATCAGCAGCAGAATTATGTGCCTCCACATAAGCAACAACAACAGTTCCAAAAGCCTCCATATGTTCCTCAGCAGCAGCAGCAGTCCCAAGGTTCCGAATTCGCCGAATTGAAAAACTTGTTGCTGAAAGAGTCTCAAGCTAGAGAGGCCGGGATGAAGATGTTGAAGAGCCAAATTGCTCAATTAGCAAGCAAGAGTACAACTCGAGCTCCGGGACATTTACCAACGCAGACGGATCAAAAGGAGACCTTAAATGCCATTACTTTGAGGAGTGGGTCTACCCTTGATGGGCCGCTATGGTCGAGGACATTGCTGAAAAAGATGAGGCGGAACCGAGTAAGAAGAAGGCTGGAACGAACAGTGGAAAGAAAAAGACGATTACCAGGTATGTCAGTCGAACGACTGACATACCCAGTCGATCGACCAGTCCGCGAGAAACAGTAGCTTATGGTCCTGTAGAAGCCAGTCGATCGACTGACCAACCTGGTCGATCCACTGACCACGCTGCTAATACTGCACCCTTTCGTCCCCCAATGCCTAACAACTTGAGGGACCACTTATTTCGGGGTACGACGACTCCGAATATATTGAGGGAAGACCCGAGTGCTGATGGGTCAGTCTCGGTTCCGAAATATGACCCGATGTCGATCAATGGTTCATATTTGAGACGGTCTGAAGAAGGGTCAAGCTACAACAAGGAGAAGGTAGTGGATTTTCAGCCTAAATCCACCGATGCCGGCATGAGAGACCTAGAGGAGAGGGCTAAGTTACTTCTTACAGCCCCTTATCCAGAGAGATTAGTGCCGACAGAGGAACATGTATCATTTAATAAATTTGAAAATGTTATCCGTAGCTTAAATGTACAAGTTCCTTTTCTTGAGTTAGTTAATCAAGTGCCTGCTTACATGAAATTTATGAAGCAACTTTTATCTAAAAAGAAGTCACTTGAAACTGTGCATACTGTTGCACTAACTGAGGAGTCATGCTCTTATTTGACCCATACTGCACCCCATAAGCTAGAAGACCCAGGTAGCTTTTCCGTTCCTTATAATATTGGTACCTTCTCAATTGAGAAGGCCTTATTTGACCTAGGAGCCAGCATTAGTGTAATGCCCTTGAGTCTTGCTAGGAAGTTAAAATTGACTAGGTTTGCAGTTACCAACATGACAGTACAGATGGCTGATCGTTCTGCGGTCCAGCCTATTGGAGTCTTAGAGGACATTCCTGTGCAAATAGGAAAGTTTTTCTTCCCTGTTGACTTCGTTGTACTAGATATGCCCGAGGATGCCCACATTCCTATCATATTTGGTAGACCATTTCTGCACACTGCTGGTGCAGTTATAGATGTTGGTTCAGGGACTTTGACCTTCAAAGTGGGGAAACATTCCATTGTCTTTGCCCAGACAGCTAAGAAGAAGGATCCTATGTGGCCAGTCACTTGTAATACGGTTTCTGAAAAGAAATCCTATTTTGTGCTTCCTGATATGCCTGTCTCTATGCCTGTTTCTGGTATAACCCCTCCGCCCCAGATTGGGAGCGAATTGGAGGAAGATTCGTCTGTTTTAGATATTGCAGGAGCTGGTTTGGGGAAGGAAGAGCCGCATGTTGCTCCAGCTGTGCAGGAGCCAATTATTTCACGAGGCGGCTTAGGATGTCTTAGCTATGGCACTGATGAGGAGCTTGATGATGAGCCAGTCAAAGTGAGGGAGTCCGACTTGGACTTTGATGAGCCAGATGAAGTCATTGCTTGGGAAGATGTTGAAGCTGTTGATCCGTTGAGTCCTGCGGATGTTGAAGTTGAGAAGAGTGCAGCTGAGAAGATGAGCACTATTGAGGCTACTTCTTGTAGCCAGAAGCCGAGCAAGTGGGCTATTCCGTGGCCGTTCTTGATCAACTACTAGTTGACCAAATGCTTTATAAACCAAACATTTTATTTGCTTTCGTTAAACTCTCTATTTATTGCTTTTTGTGTGTGCGAGACTTCGCTCTTTTAAGTTTGTTTAGGATTTTTAAGACCTTTAGACTTTACATTTAGGTTTTGCGCAATGTTGGGTGCGTTATTATGTGCTTTTGCAGGTTTATAGACCATATTAGCTCAAGTTATTGAGCTAATTCGAAGAAATCAGAAAGTTACAGCAGGTTTTCCAGTCGATCGACTGCCTCCTATGGTCGATTGACTGGGTTGCGAATTCCAGAAGCTCCTGTTGCTGTTCACCTTGGTCGATCGACTGGGTGATGTGGTCGATCGACCACCCAACGCTGCTGTACTTGTTCTCGATCATTCCCCTGCCGTGTTTGATCGATTTGCGGAATTGAGGGAGTTTATTCTCCACCCTATTTTCCGATTAATTTCTGATTTCCTCCGTTTTCTCATTTTTACACATAATGTTGCGTTTCAATAATTGTTTTCTCGGATTTACGCGTGGTATTGTTTGTCTTTTCAGGTACTTATTGGTAGCACTGCTGGCTACTGAAACCTCCTAGCTCACGCTGGTTTGGGGAGGTTTCCTTTTTGCTGCGCTTAAAATCTTGTGAGTTTCCGAGTCCTTACCTCATGTATTATTTAATTAATTTTATTTTGCAAATCCCAATTTCCTTTGCTTCTTTATACATGATTTTGCACAATGGGGACATTGTGCGATTTGGTTTGGGGAAGGGTTTTGCGTTGCATTTCATTTGCTTGCATTCACGTTTATATTTTTGTCTTGCATTGTTGTTTATTTTCCCTTATATATACAAAAATTCAAAAAAATTGAAAAATTTCAAAATTTTCAAAAAAATGCATGTTTATTTTAGCATATAGGTCGAGTCGGAACGGTAGTATTTCAATGATGACATTGCATTTTCAGCTGTTTACGCCTAAGCCTTGCTAATTGACATGTTATTAGTAGAATCGTATATGCATAGTCTACGAGTTTTCGTTAAATTTCTTGCTGAACTTGAGACTTGACTTTGAATTTTGTCAAACTACTTGTATTTCTGAGATTTAGAGCCTATAACTGGTGTCATTCATGACCAGTTTATCTAGGATGTGAGTAGTTACTTCTTATGAGACATGTTACATAAATTTGCATAAATATGAACTTGATCTGCTTAATACCTGTATGCATTCGGTTTGTGGTTTGTTGACACATGTGGTAGAGGTCTCCTTTATTCATTTTATCCATAAGCTCCACACTGCCAAAAATAGCCTTTTTGTCCCGTTACTACATCCTACATTTAGCCTGCCCTTGTCAAGCTAGTAGTTTATGTTCTTGGGATTGTTACTACATTTTTGGTGGCATATGCTCATTTTTGAGATGTTGTTGGGAAGATGAAAAGAAGGAAAGAAAAAATAGAATTGAAAAAGAAAGAAAAAGGAAGAAAAATGATTCGAAAAAAAAAGGAAAAAATGCGTGCTGTACTGTTAAGGACGGTCGATCGACTGGACTCATTGGTCGATCGACTGCAGCCCGAGAAACAAAATCAATTCGCATAGTTCAAAGTCCTTATTAAATGGCGATTTTTGCTCTCATGTTGCATTTCTATCTTATGGGGAGTTGATTAATTATTATGGAGATTGCGAGATTTGTGCTTCTAATTAGCACCGGGTGTTATTGTTGATTATGAGCAAGAAGTTGGATGCTGTCATATGGCTTTGTTTAGGTACTAGCTTGATCACCTGTACCTCCACACTCCCATAATTATCTTTGCCACTTCTTACCCATTACCTCAGATATCCATATATACCTCGGCATGTGTCATGGTCATTCGATTGGTTGGAATGCATATGTACGGTTGTAGAGATCATTTTCATGTTAGATTGCAGGCATGTTCTTATAGGTCGTAGTTAGGTGAGTGTCACTACAAAATGAATTCTTTCTATCTTATATATATATTCACCTTGTGCTTATTTGAGTGATTTGAGCAACCCGTGAGAGTCCAATTTGATAAGTCTCTATAGTCGACGGTTCAGCAGTTTTTAACGACTCCATAACTCGTTTGCATGATTCATGTTACTAATTGATTGTTAGTTGTTGCATTAAATTGGTTTAGGCTTTACAGTTTGCATTTCGCTCTGAGATTGAACTCGTTCCATTAGGTTTTAGGATCGAGTCTAGTTCTTACTTGCGGACAAGCAAGGGTTTGGTTTGGGGAAGTTTGATGCGTGTCCTAAATATGTTGTTTTACGTCCTATTTTACACGCATTTCAGAGCTCATTTATGTAGTTTATGCTACTATTTGCCCCATTTCGTCTACTTTCGTATTTTTATGTAATATTGCAGATTTATGCGGAAATAAGTAGAAATCAAGCTAAATCCGTCCCCGAGTGCCTTGCATTGCATTTGACGTGAAGTATTTACTCAAGGAACGAGCTTGGTGTGCATTTCGAGGCCTGAAAGACAAATCCACGGGAATGTAGAACTCAACTATCAGCTACTTCAGTCGATCGACTGGCCTTTTTGGTCGATCGACCAGAGCACGAGTTCCAGAGGGTACTGTTCAATGCAGGCCAGTCGATCGACCGGTTCCAGTGGTCGATCGACCAAGCCGCTACTCTGACGCAAATAAAAAGATCGAGAATAAGGAAGCCCAAGGTGTTTTAGGTTTTGAGAACAATGTTACGTTATATTCCTATATAACGTAACCTGACATTAAGATATAATCATCAAGCTTTCATTCGGTTTTTATCAATTTTAGAATACCAAAATTATTAGGGTTTTGAAGTTTATTTCGCTTTCAATACCATTAAGCTACTTTTGCATTCGGTTTTTGGATTCTTTCTCTGCAATTCCGTTCGGTATTCTCCTGCTTTTATTTCAGTTTAATCGCTTTATTGTTGTTCGTAGTATAGAAATTGCTAGATTAGTTTCCCGAAGCAAAAATTATCGTTTTATGTTATTTGTTTGTTCAATTATTTTAAGCATGAATTCAGTAGTTTATTTCGTTAATATTATTGTTATTTTCGCCATAGCCATGAGTAGCTAAATACCCTGTGCTAGGATGTAGGGAATATGTAGAATTAGGCGGCAGTAGAATAGTACGACCTGAGTCGCGCCACGGTCGATCGACCGCACACCCTGGTCGATCGACTGGCCACGTGAGGTTTTCCTTCGTTTTAATTAATTTAATTGATATGCTTGACGAATCGAGTGAACACGACTAGTTGAATGTTTAGTAAATGACTGACCTATTAGATCGAAAGATAGGGAAAGTTGTTAGACCACCAATTAAAATGACTAAACTATGCTAAGATCGAAAGATAGGTAAAGTTTAGGTTTTTAGTCACTTTTCAGGACGAAAGTCAGTATTAGTGACATTAGGGACCTGTAGCGAGATCGAAAGATGCTACCTGTTAGGACTGGACCGAGAGGACTTCTTATGTTCCCGTCTCACGTGATTGTTTTAGACTTACTTAGTATGCTGCCGCCGAAACTACAGTGAACCGACCATCTTAGTACCCCTTTTTATTATTTGATTTAATCTATTTCTTTTATTAGCTCGTTTATTTGCCATTAGTTATAGACCAATTCAAAACAACCCCCACACACTGTTACCTTAAGACTAAAATCAGATAGCTAATTATTACATTCGCCTCTCTGTGGTTCGACCCTCCTACCGCTATCTATAGTTGTAGTTGGAAATATAAATATTATTTTTGGTGCTTACAACGACAGGCATCACGTTATAAGTTAGTTATTTTGTGGGCCCATCTTTGGTGCGCCTCTTCCTTAATGTCATATCACATATTTGGTCCGTTTGACATTTATTCTTCGCCCGGACCCGTATTTCCAAGCCAACTGCAAACTGTCGCCATATTTTTTACCAAGACCTTGCTTGTCACAACGAGCGAATATTCTCTAACAGGTGTTTCAACACACATTTATTATGTTCCCCCAGCGAGAGTTCACGACAGACAATCGTCCCTCTCGAGACATGGAGATAAGTTCCCGATTATGTTCCCCCAGCGAGAGTTCACGGACAGGAAATCGTCCCTCCCGAGACATGGAGATTAACATCGACCCCAAGCTCTTCCGAAGTTTGTTTGAAGCCGACCCAAGCAGATTTCTCCCAGCAGTTCCTGACTACGTCCTGCTGCCTCCTCCAAATATCGCGTTTTATTTTCCCTGGAGTTTCAAGGAATTTCAGGTATGGTCTGTTCTTAAGGCTGGAGAGCCTCCTTACGTAGTCTAATGGACTTTAAACGACCTTCCCCGATAGTCGACAGACTCTAAAATGTTCCCGACGACAGGTCCTTGGCTCATACCCCTTGAGCCGCCTCGCGTCGCCATAGTCGTCAGGTTGTAATCTTCGATTGACCTGATGGCTATACTTTGACTTTCGCCTTGTCCAAGCCTCAGTCAAAGTGGGGGTTCTGTAGATACCTCATTTATGCACCTCCCGCAAACCACCCGGTGATGATTGGGCCGCATGTTTGGTATACGGAACGATTTGTGACAGTTCGTAAGTTTATCGTCAAGTGATCGCTCAAACACTTGTGTCTACCTCTTAATTGTCATCTACGTGCCGATATGGTCGTTTTGGCAGTAATTAGAGTACATTTGGAGTCCCAGTAAAAAAAACCGTCTTCATTTTCTAATAACCGAGTCAGAATGTTCTGGAATGTTCCGGATATTTCTATTCCATATTTTCCAATCTTTTGATCTTTGGTAAAATATCTCCCATAATATTCACACAAAATATTAAGGAAACGAGATTAATCCGCTATTTCATAATAGAAACACGGAAATCTTTCTACCGCAGGAGGAAACCACTGAGGAAAAGACGAAGCAGGTGCTGCGCCTCTTCCAAGAGACGCAGTGCTTGCTGCGCCTCTTCCTCAGTCCTTTTCTGCGATTTTTTCGTATCTTTTCGAGATTCACTTCCAAAGTTTCTCCGGAAACCCTAGTTCTTTCGTGTGATTAGTATAAATAGAGACCTTCGGTCTCACATATTTCTCACGCGAGTGTCCGCCCTTCTCTTCTCCCTTTGCATTCTAGACCACGTTCTTACTTTTTGGCGTCTACGTGCTTGAACTTTCGACCACGTAAGCTCGGATCTTTCTGAGTACCAGCCTTGTTTTGCATGACCTACCAATTTGACCAACTTCACATCAATCAACATTAATCAATCTTATTCGTTTTCCTCCTAGAGGGCACTTTCGTCGTACATTCGAGTCGAGCATCACTAAACGTTAACTTAGATCATCTCGTTTTGTCAAACATGTAAGTCTGAGGGTGTAAATCCTTCTTTTGTTTATTGTTCTTTATTATCGTAATTAATATTGTAAGATTTATGTCGAAAGTATTCTTAAAACCGATTTGTAAAACCTTGTTTACAAACCCTTTTTACAGATTATCAGAAGACAACCGTCGAGAAAGAACGCAGCAACTGCTGCGCCTCTTCGAAGGGACACAGCACCTGCTGCGCCTCTTCGTGAGGCTGCCGCAGTTTCTGCTTCCTTTCTTCTTCCTTCGTATTTTGTTCGTCCGTTTGTTTCTTTTTGTTTCGTTATCAATTGTTCATTAACACGATAATTTGAATATGATAGTTTTAATCTGTAATTTATTAATAATTCTTCATAATTAATTCATATTTTAAATCCCGACTTAAATCCCCTATAATTCATATTTGCGGGTTTTCGTCATTAAAATCAATTCGGGTTTTAGAGATTCGATTTACCCATATTGGATCTCTGGAATTCATCTTTGATATATTTGTATCTGTTATTTACCGTTACCGTCATTAATTCATCATTAATAACTTGTTTAACCTAATTAATTTGATTAGTTTGTTAATTTGTAAATAATCTTATAAATCTTGTAAATATTCGTTCTAATCAGTTTCATTCATGTTTTATCGTTTTTATGACCTCATTCACATGTAAATAATATGTTAATCACTTTCATCCGAGTCAAATACCATTAATCGGCCATTAAATTCACCAATGAACATTAACGAGATGCGATTCCGGCTTCACAGCCAGAACTCAACCCAGGAACAGACGCAGCGACTGCTGCACCTCTTCCAAGGGACGCAGCTCTGCTGCGCCTGTTCTCGGTTGATTTATGTCCCTGAACTCCCGTTTCTGCCTTGACCTAGTTTATTAATTACGTATTTAATTAACTATTAACCGTATTATCATCCATAATTTGTTTGTTTATTTATTTATTCTTTCTTTTCTAAAACCATCCGTTTTAAATGTATTTTCGACATAAATCAATTAAATCCGATGTAATTATTGTAATTTTCTTTATTGTTTTTTTATTGTATTTTTTTTATCGTATTGCTTGTATGCTCTCACATGTAATTAATCTAAATCTCGATTCGACATTATTACATGTTAAATTACGTGTTAACCGACTTAGTTAATTCTCACATGCTAGGATCAATTTATTGTATGTTGCATTGCATGCATATAAACCGTCAACATATCGAGTATAGACAATTTCCCTAATCATTAGTAGAGGCTGCTATCGAGGCGGGCGAGATTAGGTGTTCGATCAAAAGAGCTTCCTAATACGTACCCTCGCCCCTTACTCCAGATCTCTGTGAACATCCGTATTCATTGGCATCCACGAGAGTCATTCTAGATATAGAATGCTAAGGGTAATGAGTGCTTAGTGTTCATGTCATTACTTTGTGTCTTGACATGACACGAGGTATTCGAACGGTTTCCCATTTTCCACAATAAATTGGTGGCGACCCCACAAATGCAAAACAAACAAAGAGGAAAAGCTTGCTTCGCTTTTCGCTCCCGTGGGGACCCGCGTCCACACTCGTCAGTGCTCTTGTGATGCCTTCACGGTTCCCATCGATCCTCCTCGGATGATGTTTAGGGAGCCTTCTGACGCTGAGAGGGAGGCTGACTTGGCAGACGTTGGTGGCGATGCTCTTCTTCTTCCTGGTGAGGAGTACTCTCTGTTCGCTCGCCAGAGACTGGCGTACTGGCCGGTCGTGGTAAGTGCTTCATTTTCCTCTTTTTAATTGACTTGACAAAATGATTAATGATCGTCGAATAAAGACTTCATTTGAATTTTGCAGGAGGTTGAGGAGGCGGGCGTCGAGCCCCCAGCGTACCGCGAGACCCTTGAGTACACTGACGCGGCGGGGATGACGACGATCTCCAAGCTCCGCGACTTCGGCGAGGCGGTGACAGATGCTGGCCTGGAGGAGTGGCAGCACTTGGTTAGAAGGGTAAGCCTCCGATTCAGCTGACTTTTCAGCTAATATTTGCTGTTGTATAAGAATACACTTGTCCACTTCATTGAAAATCTTTGTTTATTGAAATACAGGTGGCACCGTCCCGCTACGTGGCGTTGTGGAGGGTGGCCAACCGGCTAGGGATTACAGCCATCGAGGCACTTGCTGGCGGCCGAGGACGACAGGTGTGAACCTTTCATTTACTTTATTTCGAATTCTGTTGTAATTTTCTCGCATTTTGTTTGAAGTGATTGAAATGAGGCATTTCTTTGTCATTTGCAGAGGGAGCGCGACCTGGAGCGGGAGCTGGCACAGTCCCAGGAGGAGACGGCTCGCCTATTGAGGGAGTTGGAGGTCAGAGACGCCGAGATTGCTGCTCTCTAGGCGAGGTTCACCGAGCGAGGTGGCGGCCAGGAGTAGTTGTCTTTCCTTGTGTTGTCGTCGGCTGTGTTGTATACAGTTTGTACATTTAGGACTTCATTTTGGATTTTTGGACTTGTTTTGGGCAGGAGCCCCCAGTTTGATGTACATATAGCATTTTGATTGTATATGTGATGGCCTGAGTGCCTTTGCTGCTAGGTTGTTTGTTTGTTCATGCAGGTTAGCTTAGAACAAGTTTGGTAGATGACGGTTTACGCCGTCATGCTGCCGAAATTTACATAGAATTACACGTAAACACCTATTGTACGTATGGGTTAAACTAGCGCAAAATGAGGAAAAGACCTAAAAAATTCAAAAAAAATTGCCCAGAAATGAGCGGAAAAAATTGCCAAAAAATGACCGGACGGTAGGGAGGGGTACCCCCTTAAAAAAACGAAAAAAAGAAATGTATAAGTTTGAAATGAAATGTGAAACGAGGAGTGAAATGATTCCCCCAAATAAAATAAAATGCGTAAGTGTGCTTATTTGGCGAAAATGTCGATTTCGTCTCGAAAATCGTGCCTGGAAAATTAGGAAACATAAAATATGGTAATTTAATGGAATTACCAAAATAATACCCTATAAGAATAGGAAATTATAAGCAAAAAGGAATTAGGAAAGATCCAATGCGGAAAAATCACAGAAATCCTCTGAGGAAGAGGCGATGCACGAGCTGCGACCCTTCGAAGAGGCGCAGCAGGTGCTGCGCCATTTCCTCAGTTGGTCAGTTCTGACGGAATTTAGGAAACAACTTTTAGTATAAATATTGACGTCGAGGGAGCTTTTATTCACATAATTCTCCCATCTTTCTTCCGTCTATTATATAAAAATCTCCTATTACATAGAAAAAAAAGTTACAAATCATGGATGCCTTGGAAAACCGTCTCAAGGAGTGGACAAATAAATTTACAAACGTTGAGAAGCATGATATGGGTGCTTTCAATTTGAGGTCGATTTTGAGTCTCAAACTGGTGAAGGTTCTGAACCCTTTCTTGGATGCTTGTCTCGAATATTGGGACCCTAACTTCCATGTATTTGCCTTCCCTGGAGGCGACATCTGCCCTTTTCCTGAGGAGATCGCTGCAATTGGAGGATGGGACCCAGAAAATATGCCAGCCATACCCTCTAGCTCTCAAGGGTATAAAAGCAAATTTAGAGATTTGCTTGGACTGACTAAAGCTGAGGTTGACCGTCTTGTGACCTCAAAAGGAGTCCGTATGCTTGACTTTATTGATCGATTTATAAATAGGGAAGACCCTTCTATCTCTTATGTAGCGAAGCGTATGGCATTCGTGTAACACCCGCGAATTTTCCATTTTGACATTTATAATTTAATTAACCATCTACTGTCTTATTTATATTTTAAATTATTTAATTTAAATTAATTTCATTATTAAACATGATTTTTATAAATATTATATTTCTAAAGCTTAAGTTATATAAAAATAAATATTTTGGTCGGAAAATAATAATAATAATAATAATAATAATAATAATAATAATAATAATAATAATAATAATAATAATAATAATAATAATAATAATGTTCCGGGTGTAATTCCAGAGCAGTTATATGTTACCACCCGTGCTTGTAGAATGACGTCTTTAGTTGAATCCTCCTTGCGGTCTCCTGAAACGATGAACGAACTGAGGGCTCGGCTTTGGGCCGAGCGAACTCACTCCGACGCTCAAGTCAGTAACTTAGAGAGGTAAGTTGTTGTTACTTGGCAAAGTACGTATTGCAGAGAGATAAAGAAGATATTACCAGGTGAATAGTGATTCTTAGGTTAAATTGTGGATTAATTGGATCCTTTCCTCAATGAGAGTTGAGGAGTATTTATAGACTTTCACCTTTTGTCACGTAGTGGCCAAGTGGCCAAGTGGCGGAGCAGGTGGAAAGTCTGTTCTACCCTCGGCCGAGGGACCCATGGCAGGCCGGCGGGCCCTGTTGACTCGCCGCCGAGGGTTCTTGGATATGAGTTCGCGGATATGTGCCTCGGGCCTGTCGGCCGCCGTGGCGAGGCACAAGAGACAGCCGACAGTGCGTCGGTTAGGCTGTCCAAGTTGTTGATTTGTGGATATCTTTGACCTTGCTCAATATGTTGATCGTCGGCGGGTGCGAAATATGCCCCATCAATTTGCCCCAGCGTAGTCTATGCCGTGGTATGGGCTCCGATGTGTGTTGAGCGTATATTCTGCGCAAGTAAAAATTTTCTGCCCCGGCTTCTTCTTCCCCGGCATGGCTCTGCTTAGGCCGTACCATATCCCCCTCCACATGGATGTGTAATGGACATCCGATGTGGAAAAGAGAGAGACGTTGGCCGAGACCAGGGCTGAGAGTAGACCGTTTGGCAAGTAGATACCAAGTAGCGTGTTGAAGAAGATACGTCGATTGGCATTCTGTCAAGGAGCGTGTCCCAACCGCCGCTGTAAACATGTTAGCGTATCGGTCGTTGTGGCCCCGCTGCTTCCCGGCCTTGACCGAGGGAATCGGGGTTACGGCGCGACAAATTCGTATCTATAGACCATTATTGATCGTGTCCTCGTTCACGCTCGGTCTTAATTCGCCGAGGTGTCGATTGCGTCTCAACGGTACTTATACATTCTTAAGCTCGGTCTTAATTAGCCGAGGGCAAGTCGTGGTTCCCTCGTCACTCTCGGTCTTAGTTAGCCGAGGTGATCGAGTTTACGTTCTGACTGCCGTTGTAAATATCTAGGCATATCGGCTTGTTCCCCTGTCGCCCTCGGTTTTAATTAGCCGAGGTGATCGAGGTTTTGCTCGATTGCATTTACCGCTTGTTCCCCGTCACTCCCGGCTTTGGCCGAGGTGATCGAGGTTTTGGCTCGATTGCATCTTTCGGCTCGTTCCCCCGTCACTCCCGGCTTTGGCCGAGGTGATCGAGGTTTTGGCTCGATTGCATCTTTCGGCTCGTTCCCCCGTCACTCCCGGCTTTAGCCGAGGTGATCGAGGTTTTGGCTCGATTGCATTTACCGGCTCGTTCCCCCGTCACTCCCGGCTTTAGCCGAGGTGATCGAGGTTTTGGCTCGATTGCATTTACCGGCTCGTTCCCCCGTCACTCCCGGCTTTAGCCGAGGTGATCGAGGTTTTGGCTCGATTGCATTTACCGGCTCGTTCCCCCGTCACTCCCGGCTTTGGCCGAGGTGATCGAGGTTTTGGCTCGATTGCATCTTTCGGCTCGTTCCCCCGTCACTCCCGGCTTTGGCCGAGGTGATCGAGGTTTTGGCTCGATTGCATTTACCGGCTCGTTCCCCCGTCACTCCCGGCTTTAGCCGATGTGATCGAGGTTTTGACTCGATTGCGTCTTTCGGCTTTGGTCGCTTGGGTCACCTTCTCCTTTGTATGATGTGGGCGGCAACTTTAGCTTAGTCGGCACCGGGACGTCAAGGACATAGTCATTGAGGGGCTGTCTGACCACGTGTCGAACGACACGCGGCGATCGGCTCCTTGTATCCTTAATCCGGCTCCCCTCCCCGTGGCGGGTCGGGCTTCTTCTCCGAATCTGGTGAGTCGGGCTTCTTCTCCGACTCTGATGAGTCGAGCTTCTTCTCCGACTCTGGTGAGTCGGACTTCTTTCACTCCTCTGGGGCATGCCTCGTCGGTGCTGCGGTGACGACGTCCTCCCGCGAGTGCGGGAAGGACTAAGGTCTACCACTAACCTAGAATTCGTTTTCCACCAACACCTTCTCTGGTTGTTTCGACATCTTCTTTAGCTTTTTGGGTGGGTTTTTGTTTTGAGTTTTGTTTTTGTTTGGGAATGAATGTGACTAGCTTCTAGTATCTTTCCCCACAGACGGCGCCAATTGTTCCGGGTGTAATTCCAGAGCAGTTATATGTTACCACCCGTGCTTGTAGAATGACGTCTTTAGTTGAATCCTCCTTGCGGTCTCCTGAAACGATGAACGAACTGAGGGCTCGGCTTTGGGCCGAGCGAACTCACTCCGACGCTCAAGTCAGTAAACTTAGAGGGATAAGTTGTTATTACTTGGCTAAGGATATATTGTAGAGAGATAAGGAAGATATTACCAGGTGAATAGTGATTCTTAGGTTAAATTGTGGATTAATTGGATCCTTTCCTCAATGAGAGTTGAGGAGTATTTATAGACTTTCACCTTTTGTCACGTAGTGGCCAAGTGGCCAAGTGGCGGAGCAGGTGGAAAGTCTGTTCTACCCTCGGCCGAGGGACCCATGGCAGGCCGGCAGGCCCTGTTGACTCGCCGCCGAGGGTTCTTGGATATGAGTTCGCGGATATGTGCCTCGGCTGGTGGGGCCGTCCCGTGGCCGAGGCACAAGAGACAGCCGACAGTCGCGTCGGTTAGGGTCAGTCCAAGTTGTTGATTTCTGTGGATATCTTTGACCTTGCTCAATATGTTGACTGGTCAGCGGGTGCAGAATATGCCCCATCAAATAATAATAATAATAATAATAATAATAATAATAATAATAATAATAATAATAATAATAATAATAATAATAATAATAATAATAATAATAATAATAATAATAATAATAATAATAATAATAATAATAATAATAATAATAATAATAATAATAATAATAATAATAATAATAATAATAATAATAATAATATTTTCCGTCTTGAGTTGTAGTGGGCTTGAGACGTAAATTCTTGTGTGTATCGACTCAATCTTGCATTTTGGGCCTAGTATGACTAATGGGCTCACATACTGCTCCTTCCTCCTCATAAAAATCATGAAGGGAACCCTATAGCCACTTCTTCTTCCTCAAAATTTCAGCACACCTTCAACAACCACCACCATTGTTACACATCTCTCTTACAAATCTTCAAAACACCATAACTTGCTCAATTCTTATCCGAATCAAGTGATTTTCGCGTCTATCTCTCCCTCTCATCGCCCTCCATCTTTCTAGGTAAGAAATATACCGACTTTCCTCCATTAATGGGGCTGTCGACCGATTTTACACTTGGTAACCTTTTTCTAGTTTCGATTGTATTGAGTACTTGATATGATGGGATGACGCTGTAGTTGAGTGTAGTTCTGCTTTTGGGAATCCGTAATAAGTAACGGGAGATTAGGACTCGATATCCTATTGATTTTTCAAACTTGGGTGATTATGCATCTTTCTCAAAAGAATGTGTAGTAGGATGAACTTTCATGAAAGAAGACTTTGAGTTGACATGTTACTACCTTGCCTTATAGGAGAACCTTGTGGAATAATTGAGGAACCCTCTCTGGGAATTTAGAGATTGGAATTAGGACCCTTGATTGAGGATTTTACTATTTTGAGAAACTCATGGTTGACACTAGTTGGATATGAGTATAGCTTTGTTGGAAATTTTGACTTTGATCTTATGGAATTTGTTTGTGGATGTTTGAAGATTTGGAGTGATGAGATTACACTCATAGTGGAGTGCCTTGTTTCATGGAATTGCTTAGGGTGAGTAACATAAGCGATTTGAGGAAATCCTTGGGAGTGTTGTGGTTATGAGTTTGTTGTTAGAAAGTTTTCGGGACCGTTTAGGATGATGTTGTTGTTTGAGGTTTGAGTACCTGGCGTTTCCTTGTTGTCTAATTCCCCTTCTTCTTTGACCATAAGTATTAGCGTTCATACCTCTCTTCCTTGCTTCGTCGTGCTCCTCCTTTAAATCTGATGTTGGTAACCTATGAAATTCATCATAACTCTCTTGTTGGTTAAGTTTGAACTCTCTTAACGTACTTTGTTTTTATACTAGCTAAGTTACCTTCCTTTTTGTACAACTTCTAAATTTTCAAGCTACCAGTTTTGATTCGTTGTTAGAAGTTTATGTTACTTTTGCAAACCTTACCTATTCTAAAATTTTGAAAAAAAAATGCAAATTTGATTCAATTCCCTATTTGTTCTTTGAGTATAGACTTCCTTATCGTGATTTCGAGTTGCTAACCTGTGATTTCTTTAAATTTTATCCAATTTCGGTGAACTTTGATCTATTTATGAGCTTTTGTCAAAGTTTAATATTACATTTTCAGAAATTTGACTCCCTTTCGAGTTTAAAAGTGGAACCTCTATCTCTATTTTGGCTTTTGCAAAAGAAAATTTGAGTGAATTACCTTTTTTCTTTCGATTTTGACGTTGATCGGATGTTAGAATTCGTTATTAATTAGAGACGTTTAATAACTTGTTCTACGCTTATCGGCGAATGATTTGTGTTTTAAATTTGTCTTTGACTTGGAAAGTTAGCGTTCTTGTGTGCACGACAAGAGCAATTCCGTTCCATGAATGAGACTTATACTTTTGAAAACTCTTCATTAATATTTTTGAAAGTACTTTGATTTTCGATTTATACAAATGATTTGCTTTTGACCATATCTTCGATTTGGAATGTGATGTTTTTGAATGCGCAACGAGAGCACTTCCGTTCCTTTGATGAGAAACTGGTCCTGTCGGAAAATTTTATTTGAAACTTTTGAAGGGATTTTGATTCTTACGATAAGTAACCTTTTAATGTTTTGGTTACCGATTTCAAAATTCCGGTTTTATTTTTATATGACATTTCATTTCTATTTTCAAGTTTCGAGGACAAAACTTTTTAAAAGGTGGGGTGATTGTAACACCCGCGAATTTTCCATTTTGACATTTATAATTTAATTAACCATCTACTGTCTTATTTATATTTTAAATTATTTAATTTAAATTAATTTCATTATTAAACATGATTTTTATAAATATTATATTTCTAAAGCTTAAGTTATATAAAAAATAAATATTTTGGTCGGATAATAATAATAATAATAATAATAATAATAATAATAATAATAATAATAATAATAATAATAATAATAATAATAATAATAATAATAATAATAATAATAATAATAATAATAATAATAATAATAATAATAATAATAATAATAATAATAATAATAATAATAATAATAATAATAATAATAATAATAATATTTTCCGTCTTGAGTTGTAGTGGGCTTGAGACGTAAATTCTTGTGTGTATCGACTCAACCTTGCACTTTGAGCCTAGTATGACTAATGGGCTCACATACTACTTCTTCCTCCTCATAAAAATCATGAGGGAACCCTAACCACTTCTTCTTCCTCAAAATTTCAGCACACCTTCAACAACCACCACCATTGTTACACACCTCTCTTACAAATCTTCAAAACACCATAACTTGCTCAATTCTTATCTGAATCAAGTGATTTTCGCGTCTATCTCTCCCTCTCATCGCCCTCCATCTTTCTAGGTAAGAAAGATACCGACTTTCCTCCATTAATGGGGCTGTCGACCCATTTTACACTTCGTAATCTTTTTCTAGTTTCGATTCTTAGTCTTAATTTGTGTTTTCTTATGTTTAGAGGAAAGATTAGTTGACCCGGAAGTTGATTCTTTAAAGGTAGATGATTCTATTGTGGATTAAAGAGCTAGAAAGGTAACGGTGATGGGTTACTCGATATTATGTCCAATTTGTGTGTTTATATGTTGTAGTTTGTTCATATGTATGTTAAAGATTGAATCTTTTCTTGTTTCACATGTTTGTTGCTGAATGAGTTTGTGTGAGAAACCATCTCATGGTTGGTTGAAGAAATTTTCAATATTTAGGGTTACATGAGTGTTTACATGGATGAATTAGTAAAGAAACCGTCTTATTCATGCTTAGTAATTGTGTTTAATTATGTCATGAAATTGTTAGTTTGGAATTGTTTGAATTTGAATCGAATCTTGTGTTTTAATCCCTCTTTTATGCTTTGATTTCACCCTTAATACTTGTATAAAGTTACTTGGGTAATATATGGTGCAATTAAGATGGTAATGGCATGATAAAAAATATGATTTGGGGATGAAGATGAATTTGTTGTGTCGTGCAAATCAGCGATTTGCGCAGGCTGCGCACCTCGGCGCAGGCTGTGCCACAGCCTGGACCAGTTTTCGTAAAATGGCCATAACTTCTTCATTACTTGTTTGTTTGAGGCTTATGACCTACTTTTAGAACCGTAAGAGGATAAGCTATCACCTCCAACTGGTTTCACCTCTTTATCATGTTTAGAACTCGAGTTATTACCGTTTGAAGTTGACCCTTGTTGTAGTCGAGTACTAAACTTCTTGTTATAGATTGGGGTTTATGTTTCTTATTGTGTATGCATCTCAAACTTGTTTCTAATGCTTGTGTATAGTGTGTTGACACTCTTTCATCATGGGAGCACTTGATATATGTTATACTCTCATACTTATGCATGGTTCACATGAATTGTTTACGTCACGTTTATATAATCATTGTTACTCGTATTTGTGACCCGAGTGTGACGGTTTACATTGTGTGACGACTTGAAATTCCTTATTTTACCCTTTTGGACCTTTGGTCACGAGTGTGAGCCATGTTTCCGGATGGGGTTATGTTCTCCCTTTCGGACCTTTGGTCCCGAGTGTGAGCCAAGTTTCCAAACTAGGGTATCCTCCCGCCTTTCTTCGGACCTTTGGTCACGAGTGTGAGCCATTTTTCCGGATTGGGTTATGTTTTCCCTTTTGGACCTTTGGTCACGAGTGTGAGTCATGTTTCCGATTAGAGGTTACTCGATCTTTGGATACGAGTGCGTGCTATGTTCCGAGTCTTGGATACGATTTGGTATCGTATGCCGAATCGGGTGTCGCCCATCCCGAGAATCTGGATCCAGGTTTAGACTAGGACTGTATTATTATCGTCGTCCTACCAAGAGGTTGGAGTCTAGGTGTTTGTCTTGTTTGAGTCCATACTACGTAAATGTCTTGCTTGACTATGGTCATTGGCGTGTCCTTATATACGAGAGTTCACGTCTTATATGACTGTTTGTGAGAGTCTTGGTCCTATCGGACACTAGTGGTGGGATACAAGCCCCTAGTTGCGATATGATCGCTGGGATCGATGTTCTCATCCGTTCTTATGGTGAGATGCAAGCTATAAGTATGAATGCGATATTAGTAGCCACGTCCCGTGCTATGGTTGTTAAGAAGTTTTCAAAGTAATGGCTATGGTGTCCATCCATGTATTTTCTATTTAATTGATCCGTTGTTTACCTTCTTCATATGATTCGATGTTTAATCCCATATCCATGTTTTGTTTCCTTGAATGCATGTTTAATATAATGTACCATGCCTATCTCATTAAGAATGCAGTATGCCTATATCGTTATGATTATCGTTATATTCCCTTGCTCATTATTATTCAAGTATGATGTATGATCAATATGTTTGATTAAGTTCTTGCTTACTTGTATTTTGACATATTGTGGCTGGTAGAACCCTGAGTTACTCCCCACTGACTGTGGCGTTCATGTTTACATGAATGACAGGTCCGTGATGCAGACTATGTGGGGAAGACGTGTGAGCTAGCGAGAACGTTGACCCTTAGACTTTAGTTGTCGTTTTCTTAGACTCACCTATCTTTAGACTTGCGCTTATTCATGGGATATCTTTTCCCCAACGCACTTTGTTTTTAATTGTAAAACTTAATTATCTTTCTTTTCATTTTCGTTTGATCACTTATGGTGGTTTCCGCACTTTAAACTTTTAAAGGTTTTAAAAATATCGTATTTTTCGCTTAGATTTAATAGTTCTTTTGATGCCTCATCGAGGGGTGTCACAATTCGGGTTTTGCCTACTGCATGGTTATGTCCTCCAAGGGCATGTTGATAAGGAAATGGGAGGACATCCTCGTTATTTGAGCTTGATTGAGCAAATGGAGCTGCGCAGGAGCCCAGCTTGTGTGTGTCTTGGAGAGATCATTTTGGAGCTGGATAATAGGAAACCAACCGTGAGCTTCCGTATTTGGGAAGTCCTGTCATTTTGCAGGTAAGAACCTTCATGTAAAATACCAACCGTTTTTTTTTCTTTTTTCTTTCTTTTTTTTTTCTTTTTTTTTTCGGTGGGATACTAATTCCCATCTTTGGTAAGTCTGGCTCATGGAGCGTCTGCGGTTGATCGAGTCCCCAACTATTATTCTAAGATATCATGCTAGGTCGATTGCAATGAGGACCGGGCTCTATATGGTGGACTTCACTCGGGTTTGCAACTATTGGGACAATAAGTTGAAAAATGAAGGTGGCCCTTTGATCAGATGGGTTGTGCCATGGTGGCATCTTAAGTCAGTCACTGGAGTGTCATCCTTAGATCCTACTCGGTCAGTACGCATTCCTGGCTTGGAATTCATGGTATGCATCTTCCCAGAGAGATTGATAAGGCAGGTGGGCCTGAAACAGAAGATTCCCAAGCTTGATACCGTTTCTCAGACTGCAGTGGCACATACTACCGAGAGTCGTAGAGAGTGGGCCCTCAAGTGCGCTCAGAGGAACATGTGGTTCCTACATTCTTCTGTTAGTTCATTGTGGGTATCAGATTCATATTTGCAATGGAGGAAGGCTACTACTCCCGAGGAGCACGAGAAATTGAGGAAGCGCGAGCCCGTTGACTACAAGATTCGTGAGGTAGCAAAGGAGAACCAAAAGTATTTGACTGAGGGGGAGGAAGAAGCCGGATTCCGAGTTGTTCATCCGTCGAAGAAACCGAAGACTTCTCCTGCCGCAGAGATGGTGGTTGATCAAAATGGTAAAGCTAGACCGCGAGAGAGTCCTTTGGTGATTAGGTATGAGATAACGCAGGAGCGCCCGGCTGGTGGTCGAGATAAAAAGTATGATAAAAATGACAAAGGCAAGGGAAAGATGGAAGAGTAGCCTAAGTCGTAGCATTATTTATTATTATTATTATTATTAGATGGTGGGGTTTTTAGAATCCTAGCCTATTTATTTTCAGTATTTTTATATTATGTGGCGTATTATTATTTTTATGGAAGAAATGAATAAAAGATTAATTAGTTATGAAACTATTGTGAATTTCTTTCTTTTATTATTCTTGTCGAATTTCAAATGCAAATAAAAATGTTCTTCTATTTACATTTAAATAGTGGGTTGTATCCTGTGAAGGATTGCCTACGTATTCATTTGAAAAAATAAAATCAAACCCTTGCGCGTAGTTCGAGTAAATGTAAAAGAATAATTGTTCTAAGCAAGAGCTTGTAGCAAACTAGAAAATGAGCATGAGCTTTACTTACTCATAGAATACAATTCAATTTATTTGATGATACGAGGATGACGAATTGTCAAAATGCAAGAGCAAGGTGACATAAGCTTTATTTCAGCATGCTAGGGGCCGTTTTTATTTCTGTCGCATGAGCGGCACGTGGGTGTTACGCGAGGCGCGTTTCTGTCCTATTCTAGGCATAATATCGTTTTAGTTGGTCGAGGTTAGTTGGGTTGGAAAATTCATTCCCATCTAGGTCTGTGATTCTAACCGCACCCCCCGGGAGTATGGACTTGACCAAGAATGGTCCGGCCAAGTTGGGTTTGAACTTTCCTCGTGGATCGACAGGTAGAAGTGCTCTAACTGATTTGAGGACTAAGTCTCCTTCTTTGATGTTTCTAGGCTTAACCCTTTTGTTAAAGGCTCGTTTGATACGTGCCTGATATGCTTGCACATAATGTAATGCGCGCAACCTACGTTCATCCAAGAGGATGAGTTCTTCATATCTATCTCCTTTCCAATCGGCTTCTGGGATTTGGCTTTCGAGTAGGATGTGTAAGGATGGGATCTCTAGTTCAACTGGTTGCACAGCTTCCATGCTGTAAGTCAAATAGAAAGGAGTAGCCCCAGTGGGCGTCCTAACGGATGTGCCATATCCCCATAAGGCGAACGGTATCTTATTGGGCCAATCTCGATAATTATCGATCATTTTCTTGAGGATTGTGACGACATTCTTATTGGCTGCCTCCACCGTGCCATTAGTTTGTGGTCTGTATGGCGAAGATTGGTGGTGTTTGATTTTGTACTTGGCTAGCAATTGTTCAGTCTCAGCCTGGAAATGTGATCCATTGTCACTGATGATTTCTTGTGGGCAACCATATCGACAGATGATATTGGTTTGTATGAACTTTGCCATGTTCTTGGCTGTGAGACTAGTGTAAGATGTCGCTTCTACCCATTTGGTGTAATAATCAATCGCCACCAAAATAAAACAGTGACCTCCTGTTCCGGCTGGGGTGATCTTCCCGATGATGTCGATTCCCCAAGCATAAAATGGCCAGGGAGATGTCATGGTGTAGAGTAGTGAAGGAGGGACATGTTGCACATTCCCGAAGATTTGGCAGTTGTGACAATG
Source organism: Silene latifolia (assembly GCF_048544455.1). Classification (NCBI taxonomy): domain Eukaryota; kingdom Viridiplantae; phylum Streptophyta; class Magnoliopsida; order Caryophyllales; family Caryophyllaceae; genus Silene; species Silene latifolia. The sequence continues at coordinate 45,327,881 of NC_133536.1, forward strand.
TCTGACATATTTGATGCAATGGGACTCCATTGTAGTCCAGTAATATCCCAGACGCGTGATTTTCTTTGCCATCATTGGTCCACTCATGTGAGGGCCACATTCTCCATCATGGACTTCTTCCATCACTTTCTGTGCCTGTGAATGATCAAGGCAACGTAAAACTACACCAAGAGGTGTCCTTTTGTACAATTCTCCTTGCATGAGGAGATATTGAGAGGCGAGTAGGCGTATAGCACGTTGTCCTCTCTTATCCATATCTGGCGGATATGTACCATTGAGCTTGAAGTTTAGAATGGCTTGAAACCAAGGCTCCCCTGGGTTTTCTTCTTCATCTGTAATTTGGTGCACATAGGCTGGTTCTGACCGTTGTTCGATGCATAAAGAAATTTCTACCATATCGTCTGGCATGTTAATTAGAGATGTAAGTTTTGTAAGATCGTCTGCAAACTGATTTTCTTCTCGAGGTAGATGTAGATAAGTCACTTGATCGAAGAATTGGGCAACTTGGTCTATCCTGGGCTGATAGGGTGCTAGACTTTCACTTCAAATTTTCCAAGATCCCGTAATTTGGTTGATGATCAAGGATGAATCTCCGTGAACCTGGAGATTTTTGATGCCTAAACCTACTGCTGCTTATAGTCCAATAAGGCAAGCTTCATATTCTGCTGCGTTATTTGTCACCTCGAAGTCGAGTTTGACAGATAGGGGTATATGTTCACCTTCAGAAGAAATGATCAATACTCCTATTCCAAACCATCTTAGATTCGATGCTCCATCGAAATAAAGGTCCCAAGAGTCTACGTTGGTTTGTAGTATATCCTCGTCTGGGAATGACCATGTGTCTACTGCCTGGTTGTCGTTGATGGGATTATCTGCGAAGAACTCGGCGACGGCACACCCTTTTATAACCTTCAGAGGTATGTATTTGAGATCGAACTCTGAGAGCATTAATGTCCACCTTGCCAAGCGTCCATTGAGAACGGGTTTTTCGAAGAGGTATTTGACAGGATCCATTTTGGAGTACACTTTGACGGAATATCTAAGCATGTAATGGCATAGCTTCTTTGTTGCCCACACGAGAGCGAGGCATGTCTTTTCGAGTGGTGTATACTTGCATTAATACTCCAAGAACTTCTTACTAAGGTAGTAGATAGCTCTTTCTTCTTTTCCGACGGTTTGTGCTAGCATAGCCCCCATGGCTGTTTCGGTCACTGTGAGATATAAACCAAGAGGTTGATCTCGTTGAGGAGGTATGAGCACTGGTGGTTTGGCTAGTATCTCCTTAATTTTGTCAAACGCCTTTTGACAATCATCATCCCATATGGTATGATCTGTTTTCTTTAGCTTTTTGAAGATGGGTTCACAGATCATGGTAAGTTTCAATATGAATCGACTTATGTATTGCACCTTGCCTAAAAATCCCCTAACCTCCTTCTCTGTCTGAGATTGTGGCATTTCGATTAGAGCCTTGATTTTGGAAGGGTCGATTTCTATTCCCCGTTGACTGACGACATATCCCAGAAGCTTGCCTGACGTTACTTCGAATGCGCATTTCTGAGGATTGAGCCTCATGTTGTACTTTCGTAGTCTTAGGAAGAATTTGCTAAGGTTATCAATGTGCCCCTTTCTATCTTTGGACTTGACAATCATATCATCCACGTACACCTCGACTTCTTTATGCATCATGTCATGTAGGAGTGTGGTTGCAGTGCGTTGATACGTAGCTCCAGCATTGATTAACCCGAATGGCATAACAGTATAGCAATAGGTGCCCCATTGAGTAACAAAGGCGGTCTTATGCATGTCTTCTATGGCCATCTTTGTAACACCCCCATACTCCAAGTGCCTTACCAGGACCACTTAAGGCATGAAAGTACTACCATCTCGGTTACCCGAGGCAATGATAATCAAATGACAATAACGAAACATAATTTAAATAACAATATAGCTTAAAGTGATTACATGATCAAAACCAAAACTGTTAAACTGAAATACAAGATTCTCAGACGGTCTACTGCTAAAACTATCAAAGCTATAAAACATCGTCTGACACAGCGGAAGACTTCTAACTGCCATGTGAGGACTCATCCCAGCTATCCCATACGCGTCATATCATACCTGCTCAATAACTACTCACCACCCCCGAATGGATCACCACAGTTTTTAAAACAATAAACGGGGTCAGTACTAATCACACAATTTACATAACTCAACAAACAACACACAACACAGCTCAATCGTCACAGATATACTCCGAACTCCATCACCAACCCCACAATACTGACTACACACTAAAGTGTGTAACCCTGCAAGAGTGCCCATCGCAACAGGTCACTCCACGCCGCCAGTGGGGGACCGCAGCCGTACCCACCAAATCCCTGCTCATCTCCGTCGAGCGATAAACCCAAATTCCTTAATGTGCACATCCCTTCTGTGGCGGGTTCCACAGAAGGCAAATAATGGGCGTGAAGCCACTCCCGCAAGTGACTCCACTCAGCCAGGGACGCGCCCCGAAGAACACAGACAGATACAAACAATCACAACTACTATCAACAACCAAATCCAACAATCGTCACAATACGATTATGATAATATTCAACAACCACAAAACACCAACAACACATTATGGGACTAATACTGAGTAGGAAAACCCTACCTGGAATGCAATGCAATCAGACGATCTCAACAACTGTTATCAAAAGGCCTCTTCTACGAATCCTCCTCCTAACATACAATCATACAATTACTACCAATCAAGAAACACAACAAAACCCCCAAATCCCCAAATTAGGGTTTAACTAACTTTAACGAAATACTATAAAAACAGTACGTAGATCTTACCCTCGACGCAAGGATCACAAAGGTATAAAGAAAGGTGAAATCCGACCTTCCAAGCTCCGGGATTTGCCAATAATGCGATTGATGCAAAGAACGTAGTTTGTTTTCTCTTTTGAAAGCAATTAGGTTTGTAAAAGTGTTTAAAGAAAGTGACCGGAGTAATTATATATTAAATCGCATTATTAACAAAACCCGAAAAATCATCTCCCCGTAAACCGGCTACTCGATCGAGTAGCTGACATACTCGATCGAGTGCCCCCCTACTCGATCGAGTATCAAGGTTACTCGATCGAGTACCCAACAGGTCAGAAACTGTTTTAAAACGCAACACACCCTTACTCGACAGAGTAAGGCCCACTCGATGGAGTACCCAGAGACTCATAAAACCGTAGTATTACAGTCTTCCCTCCTTAAAAAGAACTTCGTCCCCGAAGTTCAAGCCATAACAAAACAAAGACACACAGTACTACACTCCCGACTCAACAACCAAAAAAACCTCCACATAAAACATGTTACTAACCCAAACTCAACCCGACTCGACCACAACAAACATACCGACACAACATAAAAAGGTATAAAAAGCTCCTAAAAACTCTTCGCGATCATCTCCTACACCCTAAAAGAAACAAGGTTACGTCCCCGTAACCATACATACCTGATCAAAAAGGAAAGGGTAACGCTCTCTCATGGCCTCCTCTGCCTCCCATGTAGCTTCCTCAGACTCGTGGTTAGACCAAAGGATCTTAAGAAAAACTGTCTCACCACTCCTAGTCTTCCTAACCTTCCGGTCAAGAACCTGCTTAGGCACCTCAAGATATGACAAAGACTCATCTAGCTCTAAGCTCTCTGCCTCTAACACATGTGACGGATCACTCACATACTTCCACAGCTGAGATACATGAAACACATTATGCACTCTCTCTAACGCAGCTGGTAAAGCCAGACGATATGCAACCTCTCCAACCCGCTCTAAGATCTCATAAGGCCCGATGAACTTCTGACTCAGCTTGCCTTTCTTCCCAAATCTCATAACCCCACGCATAGGAGACACTTTCAGAAGAACCTTGTCCCCAACCTGAAACTCTATATCCCGGCGATGTAGATCTGCATAACTCTTTTGCCTATCCTGAGCTGCTCTCATCCGTTCCCTGATCATCTTAATCTGCTCAACCATCTCATGCACCATCTCTGGTCCTAGAACCAATGCCTCAGCACTGTCTTCCCAACAAATCGGACTCCTACATCTCCTCCCATATAAGGCCTCGAACGGTGCCATACCAAATCCCCGCTCATCTCCGTCGAGCGATAAACCCAAATTCCTTAATGTGCACATCCCTTCTGTGGCGGGTTCCACAGAAGGCGAATAATGGGCGTGAAGCCACTCCCGCAAGTGACTCCACTCAGCCAGGGACGCGCCCCGAAGAACACAGACAGATACAAACAATCGCAACTACTATCAACAACCAAATCCAACAATCGTCACAATATGAGTATGATGATATTCAACAACCACAAAACACCAACACCACATTATGGGACTAATACTGAGTAGGGAAACCTTACCTTGAATGCAATACAATCAGACGATCTCAACAGCTGTTATCAAAAGGCCTCTTCTACGAATCATTCTCCTAACATACAATCATACAATTACTACCAATCAAGAAACACAACAAAACCCCCAAATCCCCAAATTAGGGTTTAACTAACTTTAACGAAATACTATAAAAACAGTACGTAGATCTTACCCTCGACGCAAGGATCACAAAGGTAAAAACAAAGGTGAAATCCGACCTTCCAAGCTCCGGGATTTGCCAATAATACGATTGATGCGAAGAACGTAGTTTGTTTTCTGTTTTGAAAGCAATTAGGTTTGTAAAAGTGTTTAAAGGAAGTGGCGGGAGTAATTATATATTTAATCACATTATTAACAAAACCCGACAAATCATCTCCCCGTAAACCGGCTACTCGATCGAGTAGCTGACATACTCGATCGAGTGCCCCCCTACTCGATCGAGTATCAAGGTTACTCGATCGAGTACCCAACAGGTCAGAAACTGTTTTAAAACGCAACACACCCTTACTCGACAGAGTAAGGCCCACTCGATGGAGTACCCAGAGACTCATAAAACCGTAGTATTACAATCTTGATCTGATTATATCCTGCATATCTATCCATGAAGGACGATAACACGTGATCCGTTGTATTGTCTACCAATATGTCAATATGTGGTAGAGGAAAGTCGTCCTTGGGTATCGCTTTGTTTAAGTCTCTGAAATCAACACAAACACGGATTCGCCCATCCTTTTTTAGTACGGGTACTATGTTGGCCACCCAGTCTGAATACTCAGAAACTTTGATGAACCCGGCTTTTAATTGTTTATCAACTTCTTCTTTGATCTTAAGAGCCCATTCTGTCCTCATTCGACGAAGCTTCTGCTTTACAGGTTTGAAACCTGGTTTGATTGGAATTCTGTGTTCTGCAATATCCCTATCGATCTCTGGCATGTCTTTGTAGGACCAAGCAAAAATGTCTTTGAACTCGTGTAGGAGGTCTATGAAACTAGCCCTTTCGGTTGAGCTTAAGGTTGTCCCTATCCTAAGTTCCTAGGGTTCTAGTTCGGTTCCTACGTTGATGGATTTAGTATTTTGTATAACTAGTGCCCCTTCCCCCTCTTGTAATATTTCTTTAGCTATGTAGGGAGGTAGTTCGATTGAGTGTGGGTCTGGATCATCCTCATTATCATCGTAAATAGAATTGCATTCAGAATAACAGAGAGAGTAAGCAGAATCTGATTTATTCATATTAAATTTTGAAAATAGTTGAAACAAAGAAGCCATATGTTCAGTAGTCAGTGGCGGTAGAGGGATAGCTGTTGGGACATTTCCCAAATTACTGTTACTACTTGATACTATGCTGGGAGAAACAATGGGATTGGGAGTGACGACAGGAGGAGACTCTCTAGGGACTTCTCTAGACTTCGACTCTGATTCCGACTCCGACTCCGACTCTGACTCAAATTCATTGTCTTCGTGTTCTCCTTTGAACATCTCTCCTTCTCCAGTGGTGAGTTTGAAGAGTCTTCCTTGGTTGTTTGTCCAATTGATCGACTTTCTCCATCCTTTTTGCTGATTCGAACTGGTTTCGGTGATTAACGCGACAGGGTTGAAATGGTCATCTTGAAGTATCATGGTAATGATCTCGTCCTGCGCAGCTCTAATGAATCGGTCTTCTCCAAACAGAAGGCTAATAGCCTGTTCTTCTAAGCATGGTGCTTGACGAGTCTTGACGGTAGGAACCGTTTCTGAAGGAATGAAATAGCAATCGTGAAAGATCTCGATTCCAGCTAGTTGCCTTCCTCTGTAGTGCCAAGGTTCGGGAAACCCATGAAAATATTCGTGATTCCCTTCTCTAACAAAGTATCCATTTAGGGTAGGGAGGTAGGGTCGCATTTGGCTTCCTACATTCTTGCGGTTTTGAAACTGTGTGAGCATCTCTAGAGCTTCTTCTTTCGTGGGTTTGTATCCCAATCCTAATGGTATCCTTTGAGAGTTTCCTTCCTTATAAGGTGCAAAGGTATTTCTTCGGACATTATTCAGTGGCATTCCCGGGAAGTATCCCTGAGACTTGAGCATGTGGCTGACCACTAAATTGGAATATGGATTGAAGTATAAGGGTGCCAGTTCGCTTTCTAAGAGGTTTATGCTATGGAAGCCCCCAAGCTCGTATACTGGATCCGTAACCACTTGGTTGTTTGACATCTTTTCTATCACTGCCTTGATAGGTGACGAAGTGATCCTCACTACTTTGCCATCTAGTGGAATCTTGATTTTCTGGTGGAAGGTGGATGTTACCGCTTTGGAAGCGTGAATTCAAGGCCTTCCCAGAAGTATGTTGAACGATGCTTCGATATCCACTATTTGAAAGTTATCCTTTTGCTTAATCGACCCTGTGGCTATGGTGAGGTTGATTAGTCCTACTACTTTACGTCGCGTACTGTCGTATGCACGAACGCCTTGGTTAGTAGGGGTCCAATCCGACTCTTTTATGCCCAACTTATATGCCGTTTTTAATGGTATGACGTTGATTGTAGAGCCATTATCTACCAAAGTCATTGGTACATTCTTCTTTAATCAAATGACAGTAATGTATAGAGCCAAGTTGTGACTAGCGCCGAAAGGTGGTAAATCCTCATCTGAGAAAGTAACCGGGTTACTTAGCTTAGTTGAATCTTGGAAGACCAAGTTGACTACGTCATCAGGTGTAGAGTTATGTGCCACGTTTAATTTAGCCAAGGCTTGTAGTAGAGCTTGGCGATGAGGGAATGAGCTTGCAACTAGTTGCTAGACTGAAAGATCAGCCTTTGTCTTCTGTAATTGTTTTAACAAGTGATCAGTAGATGTATCTTCGCCATCATTTGGTGTGACGAAGTTGGTGTTAGTAAATGGACCATTAGCTATGGGACCATTTTGAGAAACATTTTGATATGGACGGCCCGAACGAGTAAGGTGGTCTATATCTTGGTCTTCACTATTTTTGACTATGTCCTCACTAATCTTGACTAGGTAGTGTTCGGTGAGGTATTCGTCTTCATCGTCATCGGCCCATACGCCATTGAGTTTAGCAAGTTCTCTCAACCTGATGATTTCAGCTTCTAAGTGGATTATTTGATCGATTAGGCCATCAACCATGGTTACCACTTCTTGCATTGTAGAATTTTGAGAGATGTTTAGTGGCATGTTCTCCTTAGACATGGTGTTTGGATTGCGGAGGGATGCTACTACATCTTCCAGTTCTGAGACTTATCTATTCACACTCCTTGCCCTTGCAATAAAGTCGGCGATGGTAGGGGAGATGGTGGAATAACTCCCTTCATCTTCTAATGCATGGATCTCATCTTCGATTGGAGAAATGAGGTGTGAACAATCTAAGGTAGATTCTTCATTTATAATCATCAGAACTCCAAGAGGATTCTGAGTATTGTTAGGCTTACCTCCAGGAGGTATGGGTAGGCGACCGTCTTCGATCATATCTTAAAGGACATGCTTTAGCTTGTAACACTTCTCTGTATCTTGTCCCTTACCTCTATGATATTCGCAGTATGAATTTTCGTCCCAGAACTTGGACTTCTTTTCTGGATCAGGTGTAGGCCCTATGGGTTGGAGCTTACCTTGTTTCATCAACATCTTCAAAGCATTGGAGTACGTGTCACCAATGTTTGTGAACTTCCTTTGGAGGTTATTCGTCTTTGATGATTCGAGAAGATTAACCTCATCAGTCTTGCTAGTAGAGCCATAAGAACGACTCGTCGAGCCTTGATATCCACGACCCACCGTTTTGGACAAGAGTCCTTTACGGATGTCATCTTCCATTCTTGTCCCTAGCATAGTTAAGTCCTTGAAGGTCTTAATGTTTTGGTATCTTAAGTGATTTGCATAGATGGGTCTTAAGTTATCCACGAATTTTTCCACGAGGGTAGCTTCATCTGGACGCTCGACAAGTTGTGTACTAGTCTTCCTCCACCTACTTAGAATGTCGATGAAGCCTTCTTTCTCATTTTGGGTAAGAACCTCTAAAGTGCGCATATTGACTTGGATTTCAGCATTATCCGTGTATTGTTTAGCGAACTCGATTGCGGTGTCATCCCAGGTGGCAATCTTATTGTGCTTTAGATAATAGAACAATTGCTTAGGAATGGTGTCGAGAGATGAAGGAAAGATCCTTAAGAACATCTCGGGTTTGATGCCTTTGATAGACATGTAGTCTTTGAAAGCACGAAAGTGGTTCAAAGGGTTTTCATGTCCCTTGAACTTTGGGATGTCAGTCATGTTGAAGTTGGTTGGTAATTGGCACTCACGGCCTCATACTTGCGATTGGTTTCCCTATAGATATCGTCTCCTTTGAGGTATATTAGTTGCTCCTCCAAGTAATGGAGTCGCTTTTCGGTTTCAGTAAGACCTACTGGAGGGTTGATTTCTCGTTGTCCAACATAGGGGGTAGGTTATCATTCACTAGGAACTTTATCTTCTGCAGGAGGTAGTCTAGTTTATACGGCAACAATCCGGCTTTCAATAGCATTAAGGCGTTCATAAGCTTGTTCTTGACTCGTTTGGAGATGAGCGAGCGCGGCTAGGATTAGATCATTACCATTTTGGGGTTGTCCATTGACACTTGCGTGACTAGTTCCAGACATCTTGGAAACTGGATAATAGATCGACGACGGATCAAAACACAATCGACCACTCTAGCACACTTACTCAAAGAAAAGACTCGAATTGTGAAGTGGGAGTGTGCCACTTGTGTCAAGTGAGGTTTGGAAATGGCAACGTTTTGAAATGTTTGTCCTAATCAACTGTAGTGTAGTCGTAGGAGTGTTGACTTGAAGTGAGCTTTTGAAAGGGGTTTTGAGGTCCGAATTTTGACTCGATATTTGGACAGGGTTTCGACTCATTTTGCGCTAATTTGGGCCATTCTTCGAAAATATTTACAAAATTCGTCATGGTTTTGTTTAGAAAATGGTGATCACATATGATACAAGCGTTAAAGCAGGCATTATAACGGTATGCTGAGTGCATTTAAAGGGTTTTGACTTAAAAGGGTGGGTTGCCATACCGAGCAATCAAACCCGGGTCTGTGGAGAGGTCCGCGCCAAACAAGAGTAAGGTCGGTTCCTAGTCCATTCCCTCGAGTAGTGAAAGCCCTTGATACAAACATGAGTAAGCATCGTGGTATGGTTGACATCAATCGTTATCCATCCTTAGGCCCAGATAAGAATTTGGACCGTCCAGGCGGGACGATTGGTCGAATCGGTTGGGTTGGGCCTAGGAAGGCCGAATAAAAAGATCTAAGAAGATCGAGTAATGAAACCCGACAACTGTCTCATATAAACTATTCCCTAACCTTGTTCAAGTTTCACCCTTGGCAACACGTAAGTGTATTAATCCCCAGCGGAGTCGCCAAACTGTGGACATGGGCCTACGGGGGCGCTTGGGAACAAGTGTTTGCATTTGTGGAGTCGCCACCAATTTTTATGGGAAATTGGAACCGTTCAAATACTTCGCGTCATGTCAAGACACAAAGTAATGACATAGACGCTAAGAACTCGTTACCCTTAGCATTCTATGTCTAGAATGACTCTCGTGGATGCCAATGAACACGGATGTTCACAGAGATCTGGAGTAAGGGGTGAGGGTACGTATTAGGAAGCTTTTTTGATCGAACACCTAATCCCGCCCGCCTCGATAGTGGCCTTTACTAATGATTAGGGAAATCATCTATACTTGATATGTTGTCGATTATATGCATGCAATGCAACATCCATCATTTTAAACCTAACATGTGAGAATTAACTAAGTCGGTGAACATGTAATTTAGCATACATTTGGGTCAAAGTAAGGATTTAAGGTTGATTACATGTGCAAGCAGACAAAAGATAATAAAGAGTGTAATAAATAAAATAAACAATAATAAAAATTACAATAATTACATTGGTTTAATGATTTACGTCGAAAATACGTTTAAACCGGATAATTTTAGAAAAGAAAAGGAAAATAATTAAGGTTATAAAACGGAAGTGGTGATATTATGATTAATAGTCGATTAATACATAAGCTAACAAACTAGGTCAAAGTAGAAACGGAAGTCCAGAGACAGAAATCACCCTGGAACAGGCGGAGCAATGTTGCGTCCCTTGGAAGAGGCGCAGTGGTCACTGCGTCTATTCATGAGGTGAGTTCTGGCTGTGAAGCCGGAACTGCATATTGTTAATGTTCGTTGGTGAATCTAATGATCGATTATTAATGTTCGACTCAAGTAGAAGTGATTTAACGGATTAGTTACATGTGAATTGGTCATAAAAGCGATAAAGAACGAACTTAAATTAATTAGAACGAATTAAAGTGAATTATAGACTAATCACAAATTAGGTTTATTAATACAAATTAATTAGGTTTGTTATGTTAAACTATTGATGAGGATGGTGATAAACAGATGAAAGATATACAAAAGGCGAATTCCAGAGACTTGATATGAACAAATCGAATCTCTAAAATCCGGGTTTGATTTTAATGACGAAAACCCGCAAATATTGATTACTTGGGATTTAAGTCGGAAATTAAAGGGGTGATAAATAATTATGAATTATGTATTATAATTATGCAGAAAATATGAAGAAAATAAGGAAAGACGAAACAAAAGAGACGAATCAACAAAGAACAAAGGAAGAAGAAGAAAGGCGAAAACTGAGTCAGCCTCAGGAAGAGGCGCAGCAGATGCTGCGACTCTTCGAAGAGGCGCAGGAGTTGCTCCGTTTCTTCTCGACTTCTGTCCTCTGTTAGTTCGTGAAAATAGGTTTGATAAAGGTTTTATAAATCGGTTTTAAACATGTTTTCGACGTAAACCTTACAATAATTTATACAAAAAAAAGTACAATAATAAAACGTGGGATTTACACCCTCAGACTTACATGTTTGACGAAACGAGATTAACTAAGTTAACGATTAGTGATTGCTCGACTCGAATGTATGATGAAAGTGCCCTCGTAAGAGGAGTTAAATTAAATTGTTTTGATTAATTGAGTGGAGTTGGTCAAATTGGTCGGTCATGCAAAACGAGACAGGTACTCAGAAGGATCCGAGCTTACGTGGTCGAAAGTTCAAACACGTAGACGTCAATAAGCAAAGAGCGCGGTCTTAGAATGCAAAGGGAGAAGAGAAGGGCGGACACTCGTGTGAGAAATATGAGGAACCAAGGTCCCTATTTATACTAATCACACGGAGGAATTAGGGTTACGGTAAAACTTTGGAAATAAATCTCGAAAAGATTTGAAAATACGCAGAAATGGGCTGCGGAAGAGGCGCAGCAACCACTGCGGCCCTTGGAAGAGGCGCAACAGGTGCTGCGTCCTTTCCCCAGAGGTTTCCTCCTGCGGAAGAAAGATTTTCCGCGTTTCTGTTATGGAATTGCGGTAGATCTCAACTTCCTTATTGTTTAAAATATGATTTCGGGATATATTTTGCCAAAAGATGAAAAGATTAAAATTATGGAATAGAAATATCTGGAATATTCCAGAACATTCTGACTCGGCATTTTAAACGGTTTATTAAAAAATGAAGATGGTTTTTGACCCGGACTCCAAATGAACTCTAATTACTGTCAAAACGACCGTAATAGCGCGTAGATGACGACCAAGGGGTAGACACAAGTATTTGAGCTATCACTCGAAGATAAACTTACGAACTGTCATAAATTGTTCCGTGTACCAAACATGCGGCCCAATCATCACCGGGTGGTTTGCGGGAGGTGCAGAAATGAGGTATCTACAGTAGTACATGATTGATAAGTTGAATGTTGTATGAGCATGATAGATGTTATTGTTTGGCTTTTAGTATATAGTAACATGTGGTTAGGGATAGTGTTTTTATAAGTATCGAGTCGCTTTTATTCACTTTGTTGATGTTTAAGTTGTTTGAAAGAGAAAATCAAATAGTTATGTCGTCCGATTACAGCAAAGTGGTCTTTAAACTGTTATAACTTGTGATGTATAAATGATTTTGATGTGATTCCAATTGCAGGTGATAGCTTGTCTTTTTAAGATTCTAACGATAAGTCACATGCCCAAAATGACCAAGAAACGAGTGAGATATGACCGTTTTACGAAAATTGGACAGTGCTGAGAAATGCGTAAGGTACTCGATCGAGTGGGCCTTACTCGATCGAGTGCACCTCTTGTTACTCGATCGAGTAACTTTTACTCGATCGAGTAGCCCTGGTAATTTATTATATGTGTTTCTGACCTTCACCTACTCGATCGAGTAGGCTACACTCGATCTAGTGACCCCTGTTTTGGGTCATATGCTTATCTTTTGACTTCGTTGCATATTATGTTTAATTCAAAGATGTTATTTTGCTCCTTTATGCATTGTTTTACACGTGTGTCGGTCTTGATGCATAAGTTACCCAATCTTATGATGTAGTGAGTGGCACCTTATGGTGGGTATGAGTTCGGTGGGGAGGACATGAGTTATATGTGGTTGTGATGGATAGTGGAAAAAGAAAAGGAACATTGATGAGCTGGTTGAGGCATGGTGCAAGTTTTGTGAGACGTGGTGAGTGATATAATTGCGAATTTGAGTAATTTAAAGGTGAGTGTATATGAGCAAGGAGTGATGTAAGTGTAAGGAACGTGAGCATGAAAAGGGTGAAAGGAAGGATGTGGATAGCAGCAACTTGAGATGTGTAAGGAATTATGGAGGGAGATGGTTAGATTGTGTTGGTTAAGAATATATGTAATGAAAGTTCGTTGTAGGAGGATGGAGAAGAGTGGTATATAGTGAACTTAGATGGAGTCATGAAGCGACGTGAATTTGTAGATAGTGAGTGAGTTTGGGAGATTTGGTTTATTAAGAGGTAAAACTAGTGTATGATTTTCTTGGGCAATTAACGGTATGAAACGAGTTTTGGTTTGTGAGTGATAGCATGATGAGAGAAGATCCATGGTAAGAAAGATTGAGATGGTACTGATATGAAATAATGGAATTTGACTTTTGGAGCAACGAAAAGGAAACTGAATTACTAGAGAGTTAGGTACAAGGAGTAAGGAGATGAACTATTAATTGGTATTGTTGAGTGTAAAGAGAAAAGAAGGATAAAATTAAGCTGGGAAAAATATTGACCGGAGTTATGTGATATAGAAGTAAGGAATCGTCGAGATGTATGATACTATCATGAGGATGTGAGTTAATGGTTATATAAGAGTTTCAGGACAACATGATTAGTCATGAGTTTCGAGGAATTAAGGGAGTAAGAAGTTGGTTGAGTATTTGCACGATATGAGATTTTGGAGGTGAGTCAGGTGGCGATACAATTAAAGGCAAAAAAATAAAAAATTGGGACGAATGTTCAGGTAAATTTTGTGGATGGGTTTGATGTTCGTCATTTGGATTGTTAACCGAGTTGGGAAAGAACCGTGATATTTATAGGTGAGTGTAAGAGATTTGTTATACGAACAGTGGTGGTGTTGTAGTGTTGTCACTAGTGGTTAAGGGTGGTGATTAGTAGGAAAGGTAGCCATTCTAAAGGGGTTGATTTTGTAGAGGCCGGATTGGTATGTATGGTTGTGAGGGGGTATACGATATGATTATAGGAGGCGGTGGCTAGTACTTGGGTACTAATGGTATGGTTACATTTGACAGGAGGTGATAGTTATGCGAATGGGAGAATGTGTTATGAAGGGCATGCGAGTTAAGCTCGGGCGAGAGGTAACCTTTATCATGTGGTAACTTACGTGATCAGGATTGACTAGTTGGGTGTGATTATGGGTCTATGATGTGTATAAACGTTTGCGTGAGGTTCTGACCTCACGAGAAGTGGTATGGTGTGATAGTTATAAAGTTGTTATTTGAATGTTCTGTAATGCATGTTGGGTACGGTAGCCTAATGGAATGATATTCAAAAGTGATAGTTTGGTTGATCTGGCATGGCTAGTTATACTTGTATTTGTATTGGTGATACATTTTTATTCCGTGAAATGGTAGGGATGATGTTCATGAGGTTCTTGTCAGTTTATTCTGTGTAATATGTTGCGTTGTGACCTAGTAAAGCGGTTTTTGTTGGAATGAGTGTCCTCCGACAATAATGCGATCACAACTGTTGATCATAATGATCACATGTTCAAATCTCATTTTAAGAATACATGTGGAATGTAATATTTTACAGTCAACTGGTCCACACATATCGGTAATGATTGACTGACTAAAGTTTCACATTACTCTCGTGCGACGGCGGTGATCAGTTGATCCCCTTAGGTCATACCTAAAGGGTAACACTCTTAATTGAATATTTAATTGATCGTATGACGATACGAGTTAATTAAATTACTTAAAATTGACGGACGATTTTGGAAGTAATATTTACGTGTCTCACTGTAATTTGATTAAATAAGATACGGTCTAAGTAATCGAATTGTTTTATTACTTAGATGAAATTATTGTTTACGGAAACAATTGAGACGGAATGAATAATTTATTATAAATGCAAGATGTTGTGATTTATAAATTGGTAAACCATTTTGGTACAAGTAATTGTGAATTACTATGTTAATTTTTATAAGTGACATATTTTATTAATATGTTGATTTTTAATGGTTAAAAATACATTTTATAAATAAGATGTCATGAAATGTGTCACATGTGACATATTGACAAAATCACAAATAAAATGGACTCATCCATTTTATGTGTGTATACCGAAATGGAGGGAGTATTAGGATAAAATTGTGTTGATTATTTGTAAGTGGAAAACATAATTATAATACCTACATCTAGCCTTGCATGCATAGCTTTCTCTTGGGAAGAAAAGGAGAGCATGTATTGGGTCTTCTCCCTTCCCCATTTCCGGTTTTACCATAAGAAAAAGAGCAAAAGTTTTTGCTTTATTTTTTCACTCCAACACTACATGCAAAACTAGTGTGTGTATTATTCATTCAACACAATCTAAAACAAATGTATTTTAGAGAGATAAAAATTACTCCATTATTCCTCCTCTTGACCGAAACTCCAAGAGGACAAAACAATATTTTTGGGTCAATTTTTAGTAAGATTATTATTATTCTAGATCTAATAATATTAATCTATTAAGGGGTTATCTTGGGTATATGCTTTTGGGAGAGGTTCTAATTTGAACCTTGTTCATCCAATTTTTTTTTGGAAGCTCAAGAACAAGTAAGAAGGAGACCTTACTTGTGCCCAATAATCCAAAATCTTCAATGTAAGATGATGATTTCTTCCTTATTCTTTTATTGTTTGCATGCATAAGATCTAATTAATTTTATGACTTAATTATTTTTGGAACATATAAGAATATGTTGTATAATGAGATATAGATTTCCAACAAGCGGTATCATGAGCCTTGGTTGTTTGCATGCAAATCGGTTATAGTTTTTCCGAGTTATACGATTAACATATAAAACTTGTAAATTTGTGTTATTATGAAATATCATGAAATAAATTATGCATGTTAAAGTTTCTGATCCTAAAATGTATTTAGGATATTTTGGTTAATTTATGGATTTTTATTGTTTATCTTATATAATAATGGCATTAAAAATGTGATTTTATGATTAAAATGTCATTTTCGGACTAAAATTAGCTAAACTTCGAATTTTCTAGTGATTTTTGGATATGTTATCACATGTTTTATTTTGAGATGACCTGTAAATTTTCAGAATTTTTGGAGTTCTTATGCTCGAAATATGGATTTTTAATGATAAAAATCGGATTTAGATGAAAAATAAGTTAATATGAGATAAATTTCGAATCTGGTCATAGAAATTTAGTATGTTGTCACATGCAATTTTACAAGATGTGTGTAAAATAATAGGCTATGTTGAAGTCATTATGCATGATTTATGAATTTTTGATGAAAAATAGCATAAATAGTGACTTAATTAGTGAATAATTGCTAAAACATACTCCATGACTAAGGAAAAACGTCATATGTTGCATTTTATTATCTTTTTCAGATCTAAAATTGAAAAGTTGATGAATATAATTTTTCTCATGTTTTTATGATTATTATTGATAAATCCGATAAACCGCAACATAGTTTTTCCGATAAATATTTCGAAATTTTAACCTAAGTTTTTGAACATTATGAGTGTCATGGTATTTTTCCAGAATGTTCATGAGTTTAAATTTCAAAATTTTGAATTTATTTGAATTTATTTGAAATTTTTGTGATTTATTTGCAGTTTATAGCATTTTATTGTAATTTTGGGTCTATTAATGAACAATTTTAAGAAATATAAGTTAATTACAGTCAAATAGTTAGTGGAGACTAATTTTGAGTCCTAAGAAGTTAGGGTAATTAACTTGTGCATAAATATGAATTTATGTAATTTATTGTGATTTTAAAAGGTTGAATCACGCAAATCCGTAAAAACCGTTTAATATACGATATTGGCTCCTTAAAGGCGATTTAGCATAAAATTTGGCATGTTCATACATATTATAATGCTGCATTTTATTTATGATTGTCATAATTTTATTTTATGTAATTTTTGAATTATGTAATTTTTACTTAGTATGGCCTTAGTTTTTAATTGGTATTACCCGAAATGTATGGGAATATCGATTGGGTTGTAATTTATTGTGATCTCGTATCACCGTTTTGTAATTTAATAGATTTATTTCTTTTTTTTATTACAAATGTATAATAGGAAATTATGTAATTTGTTATGTAATTTATTTATTTCGGAGTTCCTTGGAGACGGTGTCACTCAAGAAGGCGATACATAAAGACGGTGTTACCTCGAGATGCGTGCCATAACCGAAGTTCAAGGGACCAATGGAGTTGGTTTCCGAATATGTAATAGTTAATTAGATTTTCTATTTCAGGAAGGCCATACTAGGATTTAATTTATGCTTTGCATTTTATTTATATGTCGCATGCATCGCTAAATCACCATAACTAAAACATGCATTATCATTTTAATCGAGTTTATCGACCGTGTCAATTACAATTATCGTAGTTCACCGCTTTAGTTCACTTAAAACGTGATAGATAATAAATTGACATGACCTCTCGCTAAAAATAAACAATTGAGACATAGCCTTACCAAAAAGTAGAAACCATGAAAACCTATTTCGTGAGGGAGTGCACTCGGCCACACTGGGGCACAAACCTTGTTACGTAGGGGAAGTGGGTGATAAATGTCTATACACCAAATTTATATTAATGAGGGGTATTTCGGCACACCGTGCCCTAAGTTGATATGAGTTTGGATCATGGACACATTTATTCGAAATTTGGGTTGAACTCAACGAAAGTATTCACGACCATTTCCGGATGTGTTTCGGGCTAAAGATAAATATTAATGTAAATTTATCGACCAAGAGTTCTAAAAGTAGAATCGATTAAAGAGTTAATCCACCGAGTTATATTAATAAAGGGTATTTCGGCACACCGTGCCCCAAGTTAATATGAATTTGGATCTTGGAATCATTTATCATAGTTGGGTGGAGGTCACTATGTAAATGCTTTACTTGTTATTTACAAGTATTATTATAACGATGAATGTTTTGTTTTTCATTATTCCGTTATCATATTTTTCTATTTCTTTACCACAATTCATATACGATATCATTTCGATTTTTGATTCAAATCTCCATTAAAACATCGTAACTAAAGACAAATATGAATTTGCTTCTAAAACCTCAAATGAACCATTGCTAAGGATCTCTTGTAAAGAGTATAGATTAAAGTTATTCATTATCAAACAGGTTTTTGATTCTTGACTAAACACATCTACTTACAATGGATTGTTTTTCATATACTTAATTGAATTAAGTACCTTGAAATGATAAATTATTTTGGTAATTAGATTTGTTAGAAATCTTAGTTGACCAAAATACCGCAACCACTTCAATGAAAATTTTAAGACTAAACGAACGAATGAAGAGTAGTCTTCATGAAATTCAATTTTGCTTCTCTAAGCAAAGATTCATTGAAATGAGTGGGAGCATTCTCTTAAACCGTTAAGAAATTGATGAGGTTCAAAGAAGTAAAATTAGAATGGAATTGATACAAGGTAATGTTAAAAGTAAAGTTATTGAGAATAACGAAACTAAACCTATCAATCCCGACCGATAAAGTTTCCATTGTCTTAAATGTTAGACACTAGAAAGGAAACTACCCCAAGTTGTTAAAGAATAAGCAAGTTAGTTGTTGGACATCTAATAGGACTTAGTTCTTTATTTATTTGATTGACATAAATTTTGTTAGTACTACTTTGTCAATATTAGAAACCAGTGGAGGTTTTCATCATTGTGTTTGATACATAGGATGATTAGAATATGACGACTAGCAACATATGATGAAGAGAGATAGAGTCATTGTGCAATCAATCTAGTTTTGGGTTTATAGTTGTACTTAATTATGACTATTAAGTACATAAACTCTAAATAAGAATATATACTTGTTAAGATACAAAAGAGGTTTCACTTTTGTGACCCTATACACCACGATTTGATGTATGGCTAGCCCATTATCAAGGTGAGTATATTCTAAACCAAACTAGAATGATATATCATGTAGTTGATGCAAGACTCAAATTGGTAACCCAAGATTAAACCTTAGATTCTCGAATGATGAACGCAAAGAGTTATTGATTACTCTTGAAACCATTAGATTGTTAATGGTATATGTGTATCTTGTATTCAAAACAAGATGTCTCGTGCCTTTTGGTTAAAAGGAGATCGAGGTTGTAAATCATTGATCCAAAATAGGTTGATCATTATCTTTTACCAACGATTTAAGTTGACGCTAATATGTTCACTTAATAAGGTAAATAGAGAAATCTTTGAAGAAGTTCAAAGAGTTCAAAGAATCACGCTTTAGCCGTGATGGGATTATCAAAGTGAAGACTTTGATATAAGTCAAAGGAAAAGTGATATAGTATGACAAATTAATCTCTCTTAGCACGCATTATGGGATAATGTGTGGTTGGATAAAGAATTCAAACTCCATTCGATATGGTTTGGACCTTAATCAAGTTACTTTGAGTTACTTGATCCTTTTGGGGATTTTATCATTTTGTCTAAATTATTTTTCCACTAAATCTAAAACGAATCATATGAGATATGAAATGGTAGGGTACCATGTTTGTAAGTTCTTCAAAAGAAACAAATGCTAACGGGTTTGTGGCTCGTAAAACTGTCTTTCTAGAATACAAGTTTATTTCTAGAAGACAGAGTGGGAGAAATTATTCAAAGAGCCACAAGGAATGTTATGTCGCAAGAAACTGGTCTTTCTTAGCTACATGAGACGTTTTGGACGTTGTTTCTTCAAAACCTAGGAGGTTAAAGTCATCACTTGTTGAAGACGATGAATTAGTGTTACTTTTAGAAAGTAAAGAGCTTGCAACTTACAAAGAAATTGTTTGATTCAAGTTGATTACTTCTGGAAAGTAATGAACATTTGACTTACATGAGAGTGTTTAAGTCACAACTCAATACAAAGCTTAGAGCCATGAAAATCCGAAATTAATTCCAAGTGAATTATTATATATCAAAGCTTGATTGGTTGCAAAGGATTTTGCACTGGTTGAAATGCTTAATTCTATTTGGATCTTCTTAGGGATTGTGTTCTATTATGATGATATACATATAGCAAGTGAATCTAAAACCCACTTCTTCAATTAGAAGAAATGTATTCAATACATGTCTTGAGTTTTGTAGATTCTTGCCATCCTAAGATAATGTGAAACTTAAGAGAGGATCTTAAGTAGGACATCAATGAGTTGGAATCAATGTTTTGATCATGTGATAAAACTTTTCTCAATAGGTTGAGAAGTTGTGTTTATACATGAAGTTTAGTGGGAGTTACGGTAATTTTAATAAGTCTTATATGTGGATGACATATTGATCGTTGGGAATGATTTACGACTTTTGGAGTATTATAATACATCTTTAATATTCGGATTTATGGAAATAAATCTACGTGATATTAATGTCAAATAAGAAGTCTTATGTTGATAAGATTCATGACTAGTTCAATCGAATTGAACATATTTGATTGATTCCATTTGCTTCCGCTGCCGAATCAATTAAATAAGTAATGATGTATAACACTTCATATGCTTGAGTATGATGAATTGTTTTAAAATCGAATTTATGTAATAAGTTACCAAGTAAGCCATAAAGATTACCCTTAAGTGCTTGCAAAAGCATTAAGGATATAATGCAAAGTGTTTTTGATGCAATTTTGTGTAAGGGTGTTACACAAGTGACAATTGACAATTGAGATTGTGCATGGTTTCCGACAAAACCATAATCAAAACACATTAGGATGGTTAAGATACCATTGTGGCTATGTTATTTAAGAAATAGATTTTCTAGAATCGTTCTAGGCAAAAAAGAACCATGAGAAATATTTACAACGGAAATTGAGTACACTTGCAATCATGAGATGTGCAAGAAGGATGAGTCCCGCACACTTTGAAAACAGTGGGAGCTATTCTAAGGCTAGAGGGACTATGTCTTGATTGGATCTCGACATGTACTCAGAAAGTTTTGTAATGCAAATGTATACATTACAAAGGAAAACGAGTATGTAGTAAGGTTAAGTAAGGTACAAGAAGTTGATAAAACCTACTAACCAAAGCCTTATTATAGGCTTAACATGATGAGTCATGTCATTTCAATTGAATTGAGATTAATAACTACATAAAAGATCAAATTAGATTATAGAATATGAAATAGTAATCAGGTATTGACTATTCATATGTGATAATCACATTTGTCGTTCGAGTTTTTAAGCTGAAAGACTCCTTTTATACTTTGTTACATCCAAACGGGTTGTAGAGACAATATTGAACCCCGTTAAAGTGAACCCGGATTAACATGGTATTCGCCTATACTCACTTGTATGAGGTGACATATCGAAGTGACTAGAGTGTGATGCGATTGATGGCAAGTTCAGTACCATACAGTCATATGAGATGACTAGTCGATCACATAGGTAGACTGTTAGGAACACTTTGTCGGGCCTTATGACCGCTTATAGAGTTCTGGTAAATTTATATAGCCTGGTCGTGGCGAGAGCTACTATAGTATTCTAATGAGTCGATTCTTTTGACTAAAGACTATTCGCCTAAGATGGCACAGTTTCAGATTAACTTTGATTTGTGTTACTACGACCTTCGTAAATGGGGTCAAATGGGCATATTTTGGGTTATGATGGATGTAGCTAG
Source organism: Silene latifolia (assembly GCF_048544455.1). NCBI lineage: Eukaryota > Viridiplantae > Streptophyta > Magnoliopsida > Caryophyllales > Caryophyllaceae > Silene > Silene latifolia. Next base: position 45,349,469 of record NC_133536.1, read on the forward strand.
TCGAAGGGAATGAGTGCGATAGGAATTGTCCACCCCCTTGTCAGGGTTAAAACAATACCTCAGGGCCACTCGAGGAGTAATGAACTGGAAATGCGTGGCCACGCTCGGAAGGTATCTATGGTAGATAATTCCGTCAATCGCTTATTCTCCGGATCGAGGAAACCACTCTAGATATGATCACTTGCAAGTACGACCCGAAAGACACCTTGCATTGAGTGGGAGATAGTAATAGGACAAGAGAATTGGTGACGCACACTTGTCGAGGACAAGTGGGAGATTGTTGGAATGAGTGTCCTCCGACAATAATGCGATCACAACTGTTGATCATAATGATCACATGTTTAAATCTCATTTTAAGAATACATGTGGGATGTAATATTTTACAGTCAACTGGTCCACACATATCGGTAATGATTGGCTGACTAGAGTTTGACATTAGTGTCGTGCGACGGTGGTGATCAGTTGATCCCCTTACGTCATACCTAAAGGGTAACACTCTTAATTGAATATTTAATTGATCGTATGACAATACGAGTTAATTAAATTACTTAAAATTGACGGAAGATTTTGGAAGTAATATTTACGTGTCTCACTGTAATTTGATTAAATAAGATACGGTCTAAGTAATCGAATTGTTTTATTACTTAGATGAAATTATTGTTTACGGAAACAATTGAAACAGAATGAATAATTTATTATAAATGCAAGATGTTGTGATTTATAAATTGGTAAACCATTTTGGTACAAGTAATTGTGAATTACTATGTTAATTTTTATAAGTGACATATTTTATTAATATGTTGATTTTTAATGGTTAAAAATACATTTTATAAATAAGATGTCATGAAATGTGTCACATGTGACATATTGACAAAATCACAAATAAAATGGACTCATCCATTTTATGTGTGTATACCGAAATGGAGGGAGTATTAGGATAAAATTGTGTTGATTATTTGTAAGTGGAAAACATAATTATAATACCTACATCTAGCCTTGCATGCACAGCTTTCTCTTGGGAAGAAAAGGAGAGCATGCATTGGGTCTTCTCCCTTCCCCATTTCCGGTTTTACCATAAGAAAAAGAGCAAAAGTTTTTGCTTAATTTTTTCACTCCAACACTACATGCAAAACTAGTGTGTGTATTATTCATTCAACACAATCTAAAACAAATGTATTTTAAAGAGATAAAAATTACTCCATTATTCCTTCTCTTGACGCGAAACTCCAAGAGGACAAAACAATATTTTTGGGTCAATTTTTAGTAAGATTATTATTATTCTAGATCTAATAATATTAATCTATTAAGGGGTTATCTTGGGTATATGCTTTTGGGAGAGGTTCTAATTTGAACCTTGTTCATCCAATTTTTTTTTGGAAGCTCAAGAACAAGTAAGAAGGAGATCTTACTTGTGCCCAATAATCCGAAATATTCAATGTAAGATGATGATTTCTTCCTTATTCTTTTATTGTTTGCATGCATAAGATCTAATTAATTTTATGACTAAATTATTTTTGGAACATATAAGAATATCTTGTATAATGAGATATAGATTTCCAACAGTTTTGAGTGGTTTTCTTGTCCGGAAAGTTATACTGAGTCGGTGTTTATGGGATTTGTGTAAGTTGCGATGACTATCGATATGGCTGTTGTGCCTCGGGTGGTGATCCGGGCACGGTATTTCGTGTTGTGATGCAGGTATTTTCGCGCTGCGGTGCGGCTGTTGATGGCGGTGTTGCGATGCCATTATCGGTTGTGGTGGAGTAGGTGGGATGAGTACGTTTTCGAATGAGCATACCAATCATATAGATTGTTGTTTTGTTTACAGCTGTTTCTTGTGAGTTTCGTTTGGACATATAGACTGTTGTTTTGTTTATTGATGTTTCTTACCAGCTTCAGCTTGGGCGTGAGGGTAGAGTATGATATGGAAGAGAGTTGTGTATGTCTCCGTTGTTGTCGTGGTATAGTGATATCCTGTTGATGGGACACACTTGCGAGAGGTTGTTGGAGTACTTGTGATATTCTTTTAGAGGAGGCATTGGTTGACATAGTAATGGCAAGTGATTTGGGGAAACATGTGTTGTATTGATCTGGAAGCTCAGGTGGTTCATAATCTTTTATTGAGACTGTGAGTATATGGTGTTGGGAATTAGTATCATGTTAAGTTATGGATGAGTTTTGCGGTAATGAAAGAAAAGAACTTGAGGATCTAGTGTGAGTGTGCGTAATAAGTGTGGATCGTGAGTTATTCTTTTGGAGATAGGTGCTTTGTATAAAGGAGTATGTCGTTCTAAAGTAATATGGAAGAAGTGGAATATTGGTTATGCTAAGGTTTTGTGGTGGAGGTTACGTGGTGTACCGAATGAATTAAGGTATGAGAACTGTTAAGTAAGAGAGCCCTGGAAATAGGAATGGTTATAGGTGTTGAGGTTATAGGCGGTTATCTGTGACATGTGGTGGTGATGAGGATAATGAGAAGATACAACTAAGGATCTAGTATTAGTGCGTTACGAGGACGTAACATTTATCTTAAGAGGAGTAAGATGCGACAAAGAGAGTTTAATGGTTGTACAGGTTATAGAAGATTTGGAAGTTTGAGTCTTGATAGAGAATAAGGAATGGATTTTTATTGTGGTGTATATTGTTAAAAAGGTCATGGCCGTGCTTGTAGTAGTGTGATGTCTAGGAGTGTGAGAATACTTCGATAGTGTCAACAGTTGGGTGATGATGTTTATGAGTTCGATAGTGTTGACAGTTGGATGATGATGTTATGAATGGGAATAAACTTCGAGGACGAAGTTCCTTTTAAGGGTGGTAGAATGTAACATTCCATTTGATGTTTATGAGTGTCTTGATATTGGATTTTCTAGTAAATAATGTGCTACGGAGCTAGCGATTTGTGGATGGTAGTCGGTAGTGTATGGAGTTAGTGTCGAGAGAGACTATAATGTAATTGATACGATATCGCGAGCCGTGTTGTGGAGGTAGGCATAGTTGATGGAGTTAGTGTTAAGAGTCCATGTTTTATAGGTTGGGGTTTTGTTTTGAGTTCTTAGTTGCGTTGTTGTGTCTTAATCGAGTTAGTATATTTCTTTTGTGTATAGGTTGAACTTCGGGGACGAAGTTCTTTTTAAGGAGGGAAGACTGTAATACTACGGTTTTCTATGTCTATGGGTACTCTATCGAGTGAGGATTACTCTGTCGAGTAAGTATGTTTTTACTCAAAACAGTAGCTGATCTGATGGGTACTCGATCGAGTACGTGTGGCACTCGATCGAGTAAGTGTGTTTTTAAGGGTTATTTGCCGGGTTTTGATAGCAACGCGAGAAGGTTATAAAAACATATTTCGTCATTTCTTTTTCACTCTTACCTCATTATAAGTTTCACAAAAGAGAAAACAAGGTTACGTAGCTCTCCTCTCTCACATTGCTATCAAATCCTAAGGGCTAGAGTCGTCGGATCGTTGAGTTCTTTACGCCATTGAGACCGTCGCATTGTGGGTAAGATCCTAGTATAGTTTTTATATTGTTTCATTGATTTTAGTTGAAACCCTAATTTGGTAATTTGGGGGTTTTGGGGAGTATTGTTGATGTTAGATTGTGATTGTATGATTGTGTGTTTATAGGAGGTGATTTCGTTGAAGAACGATTATGCTTAGATGATTGTGACGATCTTGGTGATTGCTTTCCAGATAGGTTTTCCCTACTCAGTATTAATTACATAATGTTGTTGATGGTTGATAATTGTTGTTGGTTTGTATCGTATTGGAATTGATAATTAGTGATTGTGTTGTATATTGTGATTGGCTGTGATTGTTTGTCTGTGGTTCTCAAGGTGCGTCCTCGACTGAGTGAAGTCACTTGCGGGAGTGGCTTCACGCCCTTGATTCGCCCTCTGTGGAACCCGCCACAGAGGGGATGTGCACATTAATGAACATGGGTTTATCGCTCGGATGAGATGAGCGGGGCTTAGGTGGGAATGGCTGCGGTCCCCCACTGGCGGCGAGGATTACCTGTTGCGATGGGTAATCTGGCAGGGCTACACACTTTAGTGAGTAGTCAGGTGTGTGGTGATGTGATGGAGTTTGGATTGATTGAATTGGTTGTGGTATTTTTTTATTGCAGCTGTTTGTTTTGTGTAATCATTACTGACCCCGTTTAAATGTTTTAAAAACTGTGGTGATCCATTCGGGGGTGGTGAGCAGTTTTCTAGCAGGTATACTATGGATGCGTGCGGGATTAGCTGGGAATGGAGATGTCACGAGTCTGATAGTAGTCTTCCGCTGTGTTGTCTTTATACTTTTGTTACTTCAGTTGTACTTTTCTTTACAGTTGGTTTTGTTATGTAATCACTTATACTTATTTATTAAAGTATGTTTCTTTATTGTCTATTTGATATACATTGCCTCGAGTAACCGAGATGGTAGCATTCCCATGCTTAAGTGGTCCTGGTAAGGCACTTGGAGTATGGGGGTGTCACAATAACATCATTGCTTTACCATCATGGCGCCCGTAATCCTAGCAACACGGGATTTAGCTACGCATATTCATGATGAAACTAATAACGATAGAAGTAATTATAATAAACATAGTATTAAACTGAATAAGAATAAATTGCATAAACAGAAATTATTTGCTAATAATGATTAAGAGACAAGAGACTAAATTGCGCAAAGGAATTAAATTGAATAAAGAAGAGTTAAGAGAGATTACAAATGTTTAAGATCCGGCAAAAGAACAACGTCGTACAGTAGAAATGAAATCTGAATGATTAAGAGTAAAGTATGAGATAATGAAGTGTGCTTAAACCTAATTAAGTCCCTCCTTTATATAGGCGAGATACCTATTTAACCTAAAAACGAAACTAGGATATTAAGTAAATAAGATTACACGAGAAAATCTCGCATCAGATAGCAAAGTGCTCGATCGAGTACTTTCAGACTCCTCGATCGAATACTCTTCCAGCAAAACCTCTCGATCGAGTACTTAATATACTCGATCGAGGACCTCCAAAATACCACCTCTCGATCGAGAACAGCAGAGTCTCGATCGAGGTCTTCTCTGCATCCATAAGTACACGATCGAACATATAGGTCAGCAAAACCTCTCGATCGAGTATATTGCTACTGAAGTCAGCTTTGACCCGTTGATTTGGCATACAAAACATCTTCACGCTTCCCGAGGCAAAGGCAATCTTGCTCTAATTCTTCCATCTCCAAAAATACAAGCTAAAGGGACAGTAAAAGGCATGATTCTGCCTTATTTGGTACATTCCTGCCATAAAAGCCAAACAAACCAAATTAGACTATTCGGGGGACATTTGTAGCATAATACTACGTAAATTACATAGAAATGCGTGCAAATAGGGCTTAGAAAGACTATATAAAATGCACGCATCAGTTGCTTATTTTCCAAAGTTGCGGTGGAATCTAATTTCACTTAATCAACTAGACTCTGAAGGTTATGGGTGTAAAGCTCATGTGAGAGTAATGAAAGTTATAAAGGCTTCTATGGTCCTCATGAAGGGGGAGCTACGTCGTGGTTTATACCATCTGGATGGATATGTAATAAAAACCTCACAGAATAGCTGGAAACGGAAAAGTCGTGCACGTGTTTTGTTTGCGGAAGAGGCAACGAAGGTAGATTGTTTTCATGTTTCAGACTGACGCAAAGGTAAAATTCCTACTGGAAGGAAGGTGGAGAGCAAGACGTTTCTCTCCAGGGTCAAGTAACGTCATTGACTTGGTTTAGGCTGTACACGGTGCATTAACCGTGATAGTGAGTTAAGTTGAAGACCGGATACTAACTCGGGTGTGCAGCTGGTGATTTCAAATAGCCAATGATTGTTTCCTTGGTAATGTTCTTTTGTGTTGGAGGGGGTGATTTGTTGGGTAACATCCAACATAAGGTTTTAATAAGGATTGTTACAATGCACATGTAACAATTGATGATGTTAAATGAATGTTAATTCATTATTTAACATTAAGTGAAAGTTGCTCAAACTTTTGGTGAAAAACGAGTGAATTATTTAATTCATTTGTTTGTATAACGTAAGGCGATTTATGATGGTATATCACGACGCATTTTTACATGACTATGTAAAGGATGACAAATCCTTTTGAAAATGTATCTCACAAAATGACTAAAAATCAGGTTTGAGGATGTGGAGTACAACGGGTGTTTTTTATACAATAATTTAAGAGGTTACTTTAGGGGTAATATTGGTGGCATTACTAATATTACTGGAGGGATAGAGGTTGTTATCTTATATTATTGTGGGTTTCGAATTGGTATTAATTCGGAACGGATAAGTTGTACTGTACTATATTATTTATTATTATAGTGGATTCTAGTCGATTTGGCTAGTGAGTTTTACTTCAGGTTTGAACGATTTTGCCCTGGGTTTGACCCTAAAATATCGTCTCATCTTAATATTACTTACATTTATTTACTTTTACGGTTTAATTGTCGATTAGTTGCTTCTGTTGCGCATAGAAGATTGACGTTAATTTCCCAACATTTTCTCTCTCTATATAAACTCTTCTTAAGTCCAAGTTTTTGGATGGTGAGTTGTAATCGCACAAGTGCATAACAGAATGCTTTTTTTTATTGTAATTTAGGGTATATGGAGAAGAATGTCTAAAGCACAAGGGTATTATGGAAAATGTTCGGACTTTTATTTTTATTTCGTATTTTTTAATATGTTTTAATTACTAATTATTTTCACGTCATCAAAACTTAACGTCTCCTAAACGGTCATTAAGTTAGGGGGTTACATGGGCAAAAAATTGAAATCTCAAAAATACCCTAGACAGATTTTTAAAAGTAGGAATACCTTAATTAAGAAATATGATAAAATTAAGGTTTACCATCAGAATTTTTTGTATAAATAATGATGCACTTATGATTATGATTTATTGATTTATCATTTGGACTATCCAATATTTACATTTGATTGTTATAGTTAGAGTTCATATTGAGGAATATACTGAGTAATACGTGATATTCTTTTCGTCCATATTACTTAGTCTATGCTTTAGGTTGTCTACTAGTACTTCTCTTTATTCGTTGTTCCACTAATTTGAGTAATTGATTAGGTATTAGTCGCGGTAAAAGTTGTGATTTCTTAAGGTGGTGTTGACAAAATTCAAGTATAATGACATGGTGACTACTACAATCCATATGATTTTAAGTACTAGGACGTTTGCAATTAAGGTCAAACTCGTGCTCTTTTGCACTAATCAATAGATATCAGATCTTGTTAATTAAAGTTTGGCATAACTTTTAAATGTCAAAACATTAAAATTCCTGACCAAAACATTTCTTAATTCAGTTGCTAATTGTGTATCGCTGCTGGAAGATAGGAGGAAAGGCATCAGAAATTTCATTATGGATTGGCTTTATTATTTAGTCTCTCTTTTTTTGGGCTTAATTTTTAATTCATTTCAATTCAGTTTAGTTCAACTTCATTCTGTTGAGAACATCTCTTTACAAATTAACTCTTATTTTATTTCAGTTCAAGTCTATTAAATTCACCCCATTTCAGCTATATTAAGTTAAGTTCAGTTAAATTCAGCTGAAAAGAATAACATCTTAGTCTTTTTTCCTTTTTTTTTTCCATTAAAAACCCATAAAGGGTTTACTATTTTCTCATATCAGAAAGAGCAATACAAGTAATGTTTTGAAATTATTCACCCGACCAAAAATGCCTACCTACGACCCAAGAACTAGAATGCGCCAATTCGTGAGCTACCCATTAAAAGACCTATGAACGAATGAAAATGAAATAGACTCAAATCAATTATATAAAGAAAAATATCATTGAAACTAAAAAGATATCGATTTTCACTTGTTTTCTTTCTTCAAGTTTTCAATCACAGCTTAGCATGCATAGAATGATATATATAGTATAATATGCTTCTGTTAGGCTGTGCTGATTGTAATAGTTATCTTTGCTGTATCGACTAAACGCACCGCCACAAGCAATGTAGTTGTCCCATATGACCATATATGTACCTACATCTCGTTAATAGAGTTATAGGATCAACCATTATGTTCCAATGTTTGGTACTACGTACATGCATTCGTAAAAGATGGAGTACACCCACAAGCTTCCGCAAGACTTGATCCGACAAGTCATTTTCCTACGCTAATGTTTCAATGTAACCCATCCATTATTTTAGGCTGATTTAGCACTTGCATTTTTTTGGGAATCTACACTGTTGGTTCCCTCTCTTTGGAACCAAATTAAAGGACCATTTAAGGCGGCTGGTGGCTTATAGTAATATACACTCAATCTAGCAGTCTCAAAGTCCAATCTTTGTATATAGTTTGAATTATAATAGTCTTCTTAGTGACATAGCCAAAAAGTTTAAAGTATAAGGTCTTAAATTAGAAAATTAAAACATTTTGATCGACAAATCTAAATAAGACATTTTACAATCACGTATTTCAATTTTGTTATTTTCTCCTACGTACATTTATAATATTTTAACGTATTATTGAGAGACGTGGAGACCGATTTTAGGGGTGTGCAAAATCCGGTTATTTTCTCACATATTACAAATTTGTTATTTTCTTCAACAGTTTTTAAGATTCCGGTTTTTACCGGTCCAGACCAAAAAGACCGAAACTATTGTTATTTTTTTTCATAAAGATATTAATTAAAAAAACAACGTAGGTGGGCGTATTTAATCCGGTTGATTGTTGTCTAGATTTTTTGACCGGAATTTGAAATTGGGTATCTAACAAATTCCAGTCCAACTGGTCAGGTCCGGTTTTGGACTAGATTGTTCCCGGGCTTGTCCCGGCCCCAGAATTTTCTAATCCGGTCCGATTCCGGTCTGAGTTTTTTGTTGATTCCGGTGCCGATCCGGGTTTGAACCGGTACATAGCTCTACTCGCTCTTTCGTTAAAAATCCGTACATATTTATTTATTATTAACATTTGTAATACAGAGTATATGTTACCGTCTCTCAATATGTTTCTCCTATTCGTCTATTGATATAATGTCACAGTTTCAGTGGTGGACGAGAAATTCAAAAATTTTAGTTTTCCGAAATTTTTCAAGTACGTATCTTATATCATTACGAATTCGTCTCTCTAAGTTTGAATTATGACTTCGCCATAATTTGTATACATTTTTTAAACTATTGTTAATAAGTCAAACCGGTTCTAAAAAAAGAGACACGTAGAAACCAAAGAGGCTAATATTTTCCATATTGTCACCTTTACTAAAAGTCTAAGAAACTAAGCAAATCTTGGTTGCTGATTCCAAACACTATATAATCCCATAAGAGTAAACAATATTTTCATAAACATTAATGCACGTAGCACAACTACAAGCATAAGCTTTTTGCCTTGAACAACACACAATCTACATACATTGTCCTTATAAAAATACCAAATTCACAAGCAACTAATAACATATTATCCTTCTTGATTATACAAATTTCAATCATAGAATTAGCATAGATGACAAAAACTATTACATTCCTCTTCATTTTCTATCTTATTTTTTGCTCTTTTTCGTCAAAGGTGGACGCAACTCGGCTGCTCAACAACAATGTGAAGCTTGTAGATTTGAACTCGATGAAGAGCTCAGGACCGAGTAGAGGAGGTGCAGGACATCGGCTCAGGCACCTACAAATATTTAATGTAAACCCCGAGTCTGGTCCTAGTGGTCCTGGTGTCGGACACAACCATATTATGGGTGTGAAAAACTAGTTACGCAGTTTTCCTTACACTACTTTTTGTTGTTTCGAAGGGTAATATATTCCGGTATTAGGAACTATTTTAGTGCATACTCCACGTATTTTATTAGGTTCTTTTATTGTTGTATGTCATCCATAATGATTCATGACTCATAAGATAGGAAATACGGTATAAAAACAATGCATATTCTTTGTTCCATTTCGTGTCATATATCGTGTCTCATTACCTATAAATTATAAATCACTTTTATGACGTTTTTAATACCATCATACTAGTTTAAGTTTTTGTATCAATAATGTAGTATTAGCACCGGACCTATAGAATCCTATGTGCTTTATGTAAAAACTTGTCAAAAAAAAAAAAAAAAACACATGTATTATCATATTCACCTTTACGTTCTTCTAATTTTTATGGTATGAATTCTAGTTACACTATACATCACCTGTAATTGTTGTTTTCTTCATCACTTACGCTGGCATAATACTTAAGTTCCATGGAATAGTACAACAAACAACATGTTTTCAGTTTTCGAGGAAGAAATTAGTCGTAATTATTATCAACAAGGCAATACGTAATTTCAGTACACGCCTTCGCACATGTATTCTCAACATGGTTCTCCCTCTATACACGGAGTCTAGCACATATATATAGTAAGTCTCCCTTACTTGTGACGGTTATATCCGTAACAAGCTTATGACGGGTCAAATATCACCTAAATGGATAGATAAAGCGAAAATAAAGTGTCTAAGTTACAAATCATTTGCTTTTATCTATCCATGTGGGTTTCATTTAACTCGTGCGTCTCAAATTTGTGACATATAATTAACGTGAAAAGGAAGTCCTGAACTTCATACAAATCCGGCCCCTACTCCTATTATTAGTTTACTATAAGCAATGATGAGTCACTGATAACTGCTTCATTTTGTATGCATGTTGTAAACTCGCCAAGTAGTTGCGTACCAGAGGAAATCGCCAAAGAAGCGTAATAGATTAGTTAGGATATTCTTGAGAAGAAGACTGCCCATATCCTCGAGAAATATTATATTCCCTTTATGTTGCATTGTCATTCTATTACCGTTGAAAACTTGCATACTGCTCCATCTATTTTAGTTATTTCGTTGTGGTGTTAGTCCAGTGATAACCGAGTTAAACCTTAAAACTTGTAGAATTGCTGGAGTTGAGAGGTCCCGCGTTCAACTAGAAGTGAATTTGCAAAAGGTAGTTTGTTCTGAAATACCAATAACATATTTATACGAGGAGATATTAATTAATAAAATCTTCACAAAATAAGTATAGATAAAATATTCAAAGATATAGAAATATCATATATCCTCTTTTATCTTATATCTTTTTATTTGTTAAAGATATTTGACTTATTTTAATGATATATCCTTCTTGTTGTTCAGGTAAATTTTTAAAGAGAATAATGAAGGAAATTCATCAGAATAATCACGTTCAAGATTAATATGATCATAAAAGATATTTTCAAAAATATTCAAAAAATAACTTTATCGTGCCTTATGAACTTGCTCTGAACTGAACAGTGTTCGGGACTGTTTAGTTCAGATGAATCAAGCAGAACTTAAGCTTTTCACCTTTACATATAGCTAGACATCAAAAACAAGAACTTGATCATGCTTCAAGCTTTTTCCATGTTAAATGGCAATCCTTGTAAACCTGCCATAACTCATATCTAGTCAATACACATTAGGAGGCAAAGAATGATTAAGGATTTGACATCATCAACAAATATTGTCCAACAAAATACACGATATTTTTAGTTTAATTTTCTACGAAATAATATAATATAAAATATAAAAGTTCTATAATTTTATCACCATTATGACATTACTAAAGGAATTACTCAAATCATAATAAGAAGAATTCTTTTTTTTTGGATGAAATGTTAGTAGTTGTATAAAATGAAATCTGTAACAATGTTAAGATAGGAAGGCCCATCCTTGTACATCACATACCAGCCCAAAAAGATGGATCGGTCCAAACTTGCAACAAAAATAAATTCAACAAAAACAGGTGTGTCTACTCCATTCCGTTTCCAACACAATCTCAGTTCCCCCAAAATCGTGAGAAGAATTCAATTAAAGATAGCTTAGGAGTATATGGATCATATAAGGTCTCCTACTAAATTTGAATTATGCAGTGTGAAATAGAAGCGATCAAATTTCAATATATTTTGCAACGCAAATGAAATTCAAAAACACTTAAACACAATAACAAAGTTATAATTTACATGAGAATATGTTATAATAACATTAACTCAGTGTACCAATGTAGCGGGGACTTTAACAAAGTTGATTATCAAGAAGATAAATGGGGAGGTAGTAAGGGTCGAATTCCGGGAGCTGCTCTGTTTAATAAAGGGAAAGCTGAGCATCTTTTGATGGATATTCCGTATAAGGGGCCAAGATTTACTTGGTGCAATAAGAGAGAATATCATAGTGTAGTGTTGGAACGACTTGATAAGGGATATGGATCGTAGGATTGGAATGATATTTTTCCGAATTCTGATTTAATTTCTTGTAATGGTAGAAGACCTTATCGTATGGAGGCTTGGAACCTGGATTATGAGGAATGTATTCGCTTGGTACATAACGAATGGACTGAGCCTGTCTTAGGCTCTGCCACCGTTAGAATGATATGTAAGTTATCAAGAGCTAGAAATTGTATGCGTCTTTGCTCTATTTCCAAGAGGAAAGAATGGAATAAGAAATGGAGTGATTTTGATGACAATTTGGTCGAAGGGCTCCACGAAATTGAGACGAAGGGAGTGACTCGAACTTTCACCACTGCATATGCTAGTCAAGTGGAGTATGCTAAAGTCTCGGCTAAATATTGGAAACAAAGGGCCAAGATGAAATGGAACACCGAGGGAGATACATGCTCCAAGTATTTTTTTAATTGGGTTAAGGGTAGGGCAGACAGGAATTACATTGCTGGGATTAAAATAGATAATGGGGAGTGGAATTTTGACAGTGAGGGTATTAGGGGTTTATTTGTCCAATTCTACTCTAGACTCTTTTAGGAAGGAGCAAATCAGATCAGTTTTGAGGAGTACCGCCTTACTGTGAATTTTTTTTTCAGTATTAATAAAGAGTTCCTTTCTCCTAATGATAGAGATGCACTTGGCATTCGCTTTACCCCTAAGGAGGTTCGTACGGCTGTGTTTCAACTTGGTCCGTTAAAATCTCCGGGACCTGATGGTATTCCTGCTATCTTCTTCCATAAGTGTTGGCATTTTATTAAGCATGATGTTGTTGGGACTGTCTTGGCTATCCTCAAAGGTAATAGCTCACCATAATTTCTGAATAAGACTTTCTTAGTTCTTATCCCGAAATCTAGTGCCCCTGAAACAGTTGATAACTTCCGACCGATTAGGTTATGCAATGTTATAATAAAAGTCATTACTAGATGTATCACTAACCGATTGAAAAAGTACATGGGAAAACTAGTGGGTGACTTTCAAAATGCTTTTGTTCCTGGGAGGAATATTGGTGATAATATTTTAATTACAAATGAAATATTACACAAAATTTCTTCATCTAGAAGTGGTAGGATGGGTAGGATGGCCTTTAAAGCTGACATGAGTAAAGCCTATGATCGGTTGGATTGGAACTTTATCAGAAGTACGCTTCTCTTGATGGGATTCCCTCCTAATTTCATTCAGCTGATTATGAAGTGTATCACGACGGTGTCTTATGAAATTCTGGTAAATGGAATTCCTTCAAGACGTATCCACCCGAGTTGCGGCCTTCCTCAGGGCGATCCTCTTTCCCCTTATATTTTTGTTATGTGCACGGAAATTCTCTCGTTAAACATTCTACGCATGGAGAAAGAGGGGATTATACGAGGAATAAAGATCAGCAGAAATAGTATACCTATCTCCCATATGCTTTTTGCGGATGATTCTATGTTTTTTATTGAAGGTAATTCTAAGAGTTGCGAAAGCCTTGACAAAGTTATTAAGGATTATTGTCATGCCTCCGGCAAGGTTATTAATGATAATAAGTCATCTATGATGTTAAGTTTGAGCTCTAGTCCGTCCTTTGCTCGAAATTGCTTGAAAACCTTCAATATACCGTGTGGCACTAATTTGGGATCCTACTTGGGTATTCCTACGGACGTGGGACTCTCAGGTGGGAATAAAAGTAAAAGGGAAATTTTTGAGTTTATCATTGATAAGGTTAGGAAGCGATTATCTTCATGGAATTGCATTCTTCTATCGCCGGCGGGTAGATTGGCTTTGATTTCTTCTGTCTTGTCCTCCCTCTCGGTTTACTTTCTATCAGTATTCAAAATACCGGTAAGTGTGACAAAAAGATTAGATGCTATTTTGTCACATTTTTCGGGGGCGGGCCATAAGAAATCTCCCTCTATTAGTTGGTGTAGTAGGCTTTTCCTATGTCAACCCAAAAGGAATGGTGGTCTCGGTATTAGACGTATGAAGGAGTTCAATCAAGCACTTCTAGCAAAGATTGGATGGAGAATGATCACCCACCTAGATTCTATTCTCTGTAAGTCTATTGGTGCTAAATATGGCCTAAAGTGGTGTGAAGGTGATCTGCTCTTTAACGATGGCAAGAGTAATTCTTCGTGGGGATGGAAAGGTATAGTTTGGGGCCTTCAACTCATCAAACCCCATTTAGCGTGGAACTTCATCCCATTGTCTGACCTTGGTGTTTGGAATACTAAATGGGTTCATGGAACGGTGCCGAGACCACGATGTGTTGAGCTTCTTACTGATTCACCCAACTTGTGTAATTTGAGAATCAAAGAACTTATTTGTGACAACAACAGGTGGGACCACAGACTTGTGTCTATGTCTTTTGACGAAACTTCCAATAAGGACATTCTTGCTATTCAAATTCGATGCTCTGAAGGCAGCGACACTTTCTACTGGTCTGCCTCGTCATCTGGGAATTACTCAGTTAAGATTGGCTATCACATTGCTCTTCAAAATCACTGGAACACTTCAGCTTCCCCGAAGGACCGATCAAGAGTTCCTGCTGCATATATGGGTGTCTTTCAAAAAAATCCTTTGGAACCTACCAGGGTCGAAAAGCTGGATCATTCTCTTATGGAAACTTCTCACGGAATCGTTGCCCACTGGGGAAGGATTCCTAAGGAGGGGCTTTGATGGTCCTTTTACTTGCGTGCTTTCTGATTCACAAGAAACGGAATCACCGGAACACCTGTTCCGGGACTGTTCTTTTGGTAACAGAGTTTGGGCTGGAAGTCTCCTGGGGATTAAGGCATAATCAGGGGATAATTTGAGTCTCCGGTCTTGGGTTTGCAATTGGCTCTCTATTCTTTTTAAGGCTGATAATAAGCTTGAGGCTTGTCTCTCCTTTTTGTGTACCTTTTGGACTATTTGGGTGGTAAGGTGCGAAGGATTTTTGACAGTACCGAGTGCTCCCCTATTGGTGCTATCTTTCTTTATCAAGACTCCCTTAACTTAGCTCTTTCTGCTGAAGATGAGAAACCGGGGTCCATAGCTCCCCAAACACTGATGGAGGAGGACTTGACTAATCTTAGGAATGGAGAACCCTTTCCTCTGATTCAAAGTTATGTGAGTTGCTCTCGGTCTCATATTTATGTGGATGCGGCGTGGTCTAAGGAGTTTGCTGCTGGGTTTGGCGGATGCATCCTTTTTGATAATGATATTGTTTCTGAATTCTGTATCAAAGGAATGGCGGAGAATGCTGAACAAGCGGAAGCTTTGGCAATTAGGGAAGCCTTAAAGTGGGCGCTCTCGCGCAACATCCTCCATATTAACATTTTCTCTGATTGTCTACAGGTTCTTGCCCAAGTCCTACGGCTCTCTCAACTCAAACATTGGACAAGGAACACTATTGACGATATTACCGATCTAGCGGCAAACTTTTATTGTGTTACTTTTGCTTATGTTCCTAGAATTTGTAATAAAGCCGCTCATAGGATAGCTAAGCGTGCTTTTAATATGTAGGTCTCGTTAACCCGATTGTCAAAAAAAAAAAACCTCAGTGCACCGAAAAAATACCCTTGATTAAGATTTTGCATTAATTGATGTATTTAAATACAAACAAAAAAGTATTGGAGTTTAAATCGAGAAAATAGAACAATAGAAACACGGTACATTTAATTAGAGTTATAAGTGTTATTATGTGATAATATAATAAAGGAAAATGAAAGGGCGCCACCGGGTGACACCCAATTTGGGCGCCACCCTCTCACATGAGGTGAGTGGGGACCCCTTCAATTAAAAATGGTTGTGAGAGGGTGACACCCAATTTGAGCGTCACCCGGTGGCGTCCTATCACTATCAATAAATCTCCTCAGCTCCTTAATTGATGTTCCATTCAATGTATTACATCTTCCCAATTTGCAGACCGTTATTTACAAATACTAGAAACAGAGATGATTTTTTTTTTTGTAAAATGTAAGTATATATCAAAAATAGAATGATCACATACAAATAGGAGATGGAGTCAATACAATGGAATTAACAAACTTAGACTCGCTCCTACACAAATCAATTCGGCTCGGTTATTAGCCCAAATTTATCCGGACATTACATTCAACCGAAAAACAACAAACACTATGCCAAATTTGGCAATCAATAAGAAGCGTATCACAACGGTTTAATGCATTTAATAACGACACTTAGATTACCGTTTTTCAAATATTGGCGGAAACCTAGACCGTGCTAATAGGAATAACGGTTCCCTCAAAAACTGTTGTTATTATAATTTGACAATGGCTGCTTAACAAACCGTTGTCAAAAACTTTTAACGGTTTCCAAAAACACGTTATAGAATCACTCTTATCAATGGTTGTTAGAAAACCGTTACGAGTTTAAGATATCGGCATTTCGAAAACCGCTACTAAATTAACACCAGCAACGGTTTTTGTTACCCGTTGTTATGTTATAGCTACGGATTTTTTGTAACCATTATTATTTTCTATTATGAGATAACGGTTTTTCAATTCAACCGTTGTCATTATTTGATTAGATTTTTCAATTTGATTACTGCATTCAAAACTAAACTTTACTAAATATTCAATTTGACCAATAATATTCAATAAATATGTCTTCATAATGTTTTAGGTCAAATTCTAAATTATCAAACATTTACTCTTTAATTTCTTTCTAAATTTCTCTCTAAAAAAAGTATGGCTGGTGTATCGGAGCTACAATCACATTCTCATTACGCACAGCCTTTTACTTGCATTCTCCATAATCTCCCTAATTTTGGGTGGTTGACGAAAATGCTTCATAGCTCCGGTTTCACCGCGGTTAAAAAAGTGTACCTTGTGTCTACAAACAAGCAAGGTTTTGTAGTCGTCATTTTTATCGTGTTT
The DNA here is from genome assembly GCF_048544455.1 of Silene latifolia. NCBI lineage: Eukaryota > Viridiplantae > Streptophyta > Magnoliopsida > Caryophyllales > Caryophyllaceae > Silene > Silene latifolia. Next base: position 45,366,541 of record NC_133536.1, read on the forward strand.
GACGAAGCCATGTGCCATGATAGTTTTCGCCAGACAAGAAAATTAGGGGCTAGATTTGCGGGGAAGATGCGGGGAAAGAGAACTTCTATTCAGATGATAAACAACAAGGCCCTTATCTATGGGTTGCGTCCCATTGATGTATCACTTTTATATATAAACTTTTATAACTGCTTTCATAACATTTTACATATCGTTTTCGTGCCTTTATGTCGTTTATATGCCCTTTTATAGTGAATTGTCGATACTGCCATTGTTTTATGTTTTAATGCAGAAATGACGCATTATGAGGTGAATCGAGATAAGATGAGCATTGCGGTTATGGCATAGTGGAATACAAGAAGCATGGCACGAGAAACGAGGGAACTTGAAGATAAGAAGGGAAGGGAAGAAGAGAACGAGCTGGAATGCTGGTTTCTCGATCGAGTGCAATGAGGCTCGATCGAGTAATCGTCCTCGATCGAGTAACGTGAGGCTCGATTGAGGATCTTATTTGACGGATTAATTTCCGTAATTTCCTAAAACACGTATTATTGTAATATAAATTTTAAACTCGTAGAATTTATTAGGTTACGTTTTTGATTACTTTTGGACAGCTGGAAACTTGCTTTAGCTTTCATACTTTGTTCTTAATCTTTCCTTGTTGATTATTACGGTACTAATCATTCCTCATTAATCAATTCATTCAAGTTTTATGCTTTCAATTACTTGTTATTGTTTCATATCTTTAATCATCTTTTTGTTGGGAAATGTGTCCTCAACAATAGTGCGATCACATGATTTAAATATCATTATTAAATCTCATTTTAAAGAATACAATTGGGAAGTATTTTTACTGTCAACTGGTCAACATATATCGGTAATGATTGGCTGACTAGAGTTTGACATTACTGTCGTGCGACGGTGGTGATCAGTTGACCCCCTAGGTCATACCTATAGGGCAACACTCTTAATTGATCATTTAATTAATCGTATAATGTTACGAGTTAATTAAATTACTTGAAAAATTGACGGACGATTTTGGAAGTAAAATTTACGTATCACATTGAAATGTGATTAAATGAGATACGGTCTGAGTAATCGAATTGTATCATTACTCGGATGAAATTATTGTTTAAAGAAACAATTGAAATTGAATGAATTATTATAATTACAATATGTTGTGATTTATAATTGGTAAAATATTTTGGTACAAGTAATTATGAAATTACTAAGTCAATTTATGTATGTGACGTATTTTTAATAATACGTTGATTTTTAATATGTTAAAAATACACAACAAATTTATGCAACATATGACATGTGACATATTGACAATTGACAAAAATAATATGGAATCCATATTATCAAAAGTGCCGAAATTAAGGGGAGATTTAAGCAAATATTGTGTTTGTTTAAATTAGTGGTAAACATTATGATAACTTACTTTAGTAGCCATGCAACCCTAGTTTACCTTGTGAAGGCAAACAAGAGCATGCATTGGGTCTTTTTCTTCCTCCTCTTCCCTCCTACACGGTTTGACAAAAAGGAAAAGGCAAAGGGTTTTGTCTTATATTTTTTTTGATACACTACATGCATGATAGTGTAAGATATTCATTCATTCTTACTTATCAAAATATAAAGTTTTAGAAAGAGAAATCACTTCCTCTCCCATTCACTCCCAACCGGTTTTGGGGATCAAAATACCAAATTATTTTGGGTCAATTTTTCTACTAAATTAATATTGTACTAGATCTTATGATATTAATTTTAATTAAGAGTAAGCCTTGGGTATAAAGCTTAGGGAGAGATCCTACACTTGGATCTTAGTTCCTCCAAAAGGAAAGCTCAAGAACAAGAGAGAAAGGTGATCTCTCTTGTGCCCATAAACCGAAATCACCAATGTAAGAACATGATTTCTCCTCTATTTTATCATTTGTTTGCATGCATAAAATCCATATTTAATTTTATGACAAATTAATTTATAACATATATGAGTATGTTTATGTATAAAGATCTACATTTTCTTCAATCGGTATCAAGAGCCACGGTTTTTTGCATGCAAATCGGTTAAAAGTTTTTCCGAATTATAAGAATAACATATAAAACTTGTAAAATTTGTGTTATTATGAGATATCACGAAATTAATCCATGCATGTTAATATTTCTGGTCCTAAAATATTTTAGGATATTTTGGTTAATTTTACGGATTTTTATTGTTCATATTATACATTAATGGCATTTAAATATGATTTTATGAGTAAAAATGTCATTTTCGGTCTAAAATTAGCTATACTTCGAATTTTTCATTGATTTTTGGATATGTTGTCACATATTTTATTTTTAGATAACCTGTAAATTTTCATAATTTTTGGACTTGTTATGCTCGAAAAATGGATTTTTCATTATTAAATTCGGATTTAAGTGAAAAATAGGTTAATATGAGTTAAATTTCGAATCTGGTCATAGAAAATTAATATGTTGTCACATGAAATTTTACAAGATGTTTGTAAAATAATTGGCTATAAAGAAGTCTTTTTGCATGATTTATGGATTTTTGAAGAAAAATAGCATAAATAGTGACATTATTGGTGAAAAATTAATAAAACATAATCTATGACTTAGGAAAAACGTCTAATGTTGCATTTTATTATCTTTTTCAGATCTAAAATTGAAAAGTTAGTGAATAAAATTTTTCCATGTTTTTATGATTATTTTATTAAAAATCGATAAACCGCAACATTGTTTTTCCGGAAAAATTTCGAAATTTTTAACCTAAGATTTTGATTATTATGAGTGTCATGGTATTTTTCCAGAATGTTCATGAGTTTAAATTTCAAATTTTGAATTTATTTGAAATTTTGTGATTTATTTGAAGTTTATAGCCTATTTTTTGTAATTTTTGGTCCATTTATGAACAATTTTATAAAATATGGGTTAATTATGGTCAAATTATTAGTGAAGACTAAATTTTGAGTCCTAAGAGGTTAGGGTAATTAACTTATGCATAAATATGAGTTTATGTATTTTTGTGATTATAAAAATGTTGAAATCACGCAAATTCGTAAAAACCGAGTAATATACGATATTGGCTAATTAAAGGCGATTTAGCATAAAATTGGGCATGTTCATACATATTATAATGCTGCATTTTTCTTTATGATTGTCATAATTTTAATTTATGTAATTTTTACTTAGTATGGCCTTAGTTTTGATTGGTATTTCCCGAAATGTATGAGAATATCGATTCGGTTGTAATTTATTGTGATCTCGTATCACCGTTATGTAATTTAATAGATTTATTTTATTTTAGTTACAAATGTATAATAGGAAATTATGTAATTTATTATGTAATTTTATTTATCTCGGAGTTCCCAAAGACGGATTTCTTCAAGATGTTGATACATATAGACGGTGTTACCTCGAGATGCGTGCCACAACCGAAGTTCAAGGGACCAATGGAGTTGGTTTCCGAATATGTAATAGTTAAATAGTTTTTTCTATTTTAGGAAAGGCCATACTAGGATTTGTTTATTTTTATGCTTGCATTTTATTTTATGTCGCATGCATCGCTAAATCGCCATAACTAAAACATGCATTATCTTCTTATCGAGTTCGTCGACCGTGTCAAAAATAATTATCGTAGTTCACCGCTTTAGTTCACTTAAAACGTGATAGATAATAAATTGACATGACCTCTCGCTAAAACAATTAATTGAGACATAGCCTTACCAAAGAGTAGAAACCATGAAAACCTATTTCGTGAGGGAGTGCACTCGGCCACACCGGGGTACAAACCTTGTTACGTAGGGGAAGTGGGTGATAAATGTCTATCCACCGAATTCATATTGATAAGGGTTTCATCGGCCACACCGTGCCCAAGTTAATGTGGGTTTGGATCATGGACACATTTATTCGAAATTTGGATTGAACTCAACAAAAGTTTTTCGATAAGGGTTTCATCGGCCACACCGTCCCCTTGTTGAATGTGTTTTGGGCTAAAGATAAATGTTAATGTAATATTATCGACCAAGAGTTCTAAAAGTAGAATCGATTAAAGCGTTAATCCACCGAGTTATATTAATAAGGGTTTTATCGGCCACACCGTGCCCAAGTTAATATGAATTTGGGTCTTGGAATCATTTATCATAGTTGGGTAGAGGTCACTATGTAAATGCTTTACTTGTTATTTACAAGTATTAATAAAACGATAAATGTCAAGTTTTCCATTATTCCGTTTTTTTATATTGTTCTATTTCTTTACCACAATTCATATACGATATCATTTCGATTTTGATACAAATCTCCATTAAAACATCGTAACTAAAGACAAATATGAATTTGCTTCTAAAACCTCATATGAACCATTGCTAAAGATCTCTTGTAAAGAGTATAGATTAAAGTTAGTCATTATCAAACAGGTTTTTGATTCTAGACTAACACATCTACTTACAATGGATTGTTTTTCATGTACTTAAATGAATTAAGTACCTTGAAACGATAAATTGTTTTGGTAATTAGTTTTGTCGAAATTAATTAATTGACCAAAATAACGCAACCACTTCAATGAAAGTTTTAAGACTAAAACGATTGAATTGAAGAGTAATCTTTATAAGAATCACCTTTGCTTCTCTAAGTAAAGACTCATTGAAATGAGTGGGAGCATTCTCTTAAACCGTTAAGATGAGGACGAGGTTAAAGAAGTAAAATTAGAATGGAATTGATACAAGGTTATGTTAAAGGTAAAGTTGTTGAGAATGACGATACTAAACCTATCAATCCCGACCGATAAAGTTTCCATTGTCTTAAATGTTAGACACGAGAAAGGAAACTACCCCAAATTATTAAAGAATCAACAAGTTAGTTGTGGGACATCTAATGGGACCTTCTTCGTTAAATGTTTATTTGATTAAACATAAATTTTGCTAGTATTACTTCAAATATATAGAAACCGGTGGTGGTTTTCATCATTATGTTTGATACATAGGATGATTAGAATATGACGACTAGCAACAATGAAGTCAAGAGATAGAGTCATTGTGTACTAAATCTAGTTTTTCGGGTTTGGAGTTGTACTTAATTGTGACTATTAAGTACATAAACTCTAAATAAGAATACAATTTGTTAAAGATACAAAAGAGGTTTCACTTTTGTGACCCTATACACCATGATTTGATGTATGGCTAGCCCATCATCAAGGTGATTATATTCTAAACCAAACTAGAATAATATATCATGAAGATGATGCAAGACTCAAATTGGTAACCCAAGATTAAACCTTAAAATTTTGGAATGATGAACGCAGAGAGTTATCGAGTACTCTTGAAACCATTAGATTGTTAATGGTATATGCGTATCTTGTATTCAAAGCAAGATGTCTCGTACCTTTTGGTTGAAAAGGAGATCGAGGTTATAAATCATTGATCCATAATAGGTTGATCATTCTCTTTTACCAACGATTTAAGTTGACGCTAATGTGTTAACTTAATAAGGTAAATAGAAAATCTTTAAAGAAGTTTAAAGAGTTAAAGAAATCACGATTTAGTCGTGATGGGATTATCAAAGTGAAGACTTTGATATAAGCCAATGGAAATGTGATCTAATATCACAAGTTAATCTCTCTTAGCACGCATTATGAAATAATGTGTGATTGGATAAGAAATCAAACGCTATTCGATATAGTTTGGACTTCAATCAAGTTACTTTGAGTTACTTGATCCTTTTGGGGATTTTATCATTTTTGTCTAAATTATTTTTCCACTAAATCGAATCATATGAGATATGAAATGGTAAGGGTACCATGTTTGTAAGTTTTCACAAGAAACAAATGCTCATTTTTCCTTTTTCAATTATCACGAGTACACCGGGTTTGTGGCTCGTGAAGCTGTCTTTCTAAAATGTAAGTTTATTTCTAGAAGACAGAGTGGGAGAAAATTATTCAAGAGCCACAAAGAATGTTATGTCGCAAGAAACTGGTATTTCTTGGCTACATGAGACGTTTTGTGTAAAAAATTGTTTCTTTAAAACCTAGGAGGTTAAATTCGTCACCTGTTAAAAATGATGAATTCATGCTACTTTTAAGAAAGAAAAGAGCTTATAACTTACAAAAGAAATTGTTTGATTCAAGTTGATTACTTCTAAAAAGTAATGAACATATGACTTACATAAGAGTGTTTAAGTCACAACTCAATACAAGGCTTAGAGTCATGAAAATCCGAATCAAAAGGGCTTGATTAGTGACAAAGGGTTTTGCACTAATAAAGAGATATTTCAAAGCAAAATTGGTTGCAAAGGGTTTTGCACTAATTGAAATAATTAAGTCTATTTGGATCTTCTTAGGGATTGTGTTTCATTATGAGGTTATGAAATACATAGCGAGTGAATCTAAAACCCACTTCTTCAATAGAAGGAATGTATTCAATACATGTCTTGAGTTTAGTAGATTCTTGCAATCCTAAGATAATGTGAAACTTAAGAGAGGGTCTTAAGTAGGACATCAATGAGTTAGAATCAACATTTTGATCATGTGATAAAACATTTCTCGATAAGTCGAGAAGTTGTGTTTATACATGGAGTTTAGTGGGAGTTACGGATTTTTAATTAGTCCGATATGTGGATGACATATTGATCATTGAGAATGATTTAAGACTTTTGGAGTATTATAATACATCTTTAATATACGGATTTATGAAGATAAATCCACGTGATATTAGCGTCAATAAGAAGTCTTATGTTGATAAGATTCATGACCAGTTCAATTAAATTGAACATATTTGATTGGTTTCATTTGCTTCCGCTGCCAGATCAATTAAATGAGTAATGATGTATAACACTTCATATACTTCGAGTATGATGAATTATTTTCAAAATCGAATTTAAGTAATCTTTGCCAAGTAAGCCATAAAGATTACCCTTAAGTGCTTGCAGAAGCATTAAGGCTATGATGCAAAGTGTTTATGATGCAATTTTGTGTAAGGGTGTTACACAAGTGACAATTGACAATTGAGATTGCACATGGTTTCCGACAAAACCATAATCAAAACACATTAGGATGGTTAAGATACCATTGTGGCAATGTTAATTAAGAAGTAGATTTTCTAGAATCGTTCTAGGCAATAAAGAACAATGAGAGATATTTATAACGGAAATTGAGTACACTTGTAATCATGAGATGTGCAAAAGGATGAGTCCCGCACACTATGAAAACAATGGGAGCTATTCTTAGCTAGAGGGCCTATGTCTTGATTGGATCTCGACACGTACTCAGAAAGTTTTGTGATGCAAATGTATACATTACAAAGGAAAACGAGTATGTAGTAGGGTTGAGTAAGGTACAAGAAATTGATAAAACCTACTAACCAAAGCCTTCTTATAGGCTTAACATGATAAGTCATGTCATTTCAATTGAATTGAAATGAACAACTACATACAAGATTAAATTAGATTATAGAATATGAAATAGTAATCAGGCATTGACTATTCATATGTGTTAATCGCATTTGTCGTTCGAGTTTTTCTTTAAAAACTCCTTTTATACTTTGTTACATCCAAACGGGTTGTAGTGACAATTGAACCCCGTTAAAGTGAACACGGATTAACATTGTATTCGCCCATAGTCACTTGTATGAGGTGACGTCTCGAAGTGACTAGAGTGTGATGCGATTGATGGCAAGTTCAAGTGCCATAGAGTCATGTGAGATGACTAGTCGATCACATAGGCAGACTGTTAGGAACATTTTGCCGGGCCTAATGACCGCTTATAGAGTTCTGGCAAATTTATATAGCCTGGTCGTGGCGAGAGCTGCTATAGTATTCTAATGAGTCGATTCTTTTGACTAAAGACTATTCACCTAAGATGGCACAGTTTCAGATTATATAACTTTGATTTGTGCAACTACGACCTTCGTAAATGGGGTCAAATGGGCATATTTTGGGTTATGATGGCTGTGGCTAGTCGAAGGGAATGAGTGCGATAGGAATTGTCCATCCCCTTGTCAGGGTTAAAACAATATCTCAGGGCCACTCGAGGAGTAATGAACTGGAAATGCGTGGCCACGCTCGGAAGGTATCCAGAGTGGATAAATCCGGTCAATCAGTTATTCTCCAGATCGAGGAAACCATTCTTGATATGATCACTTGCAAGTACGACCTGAAAGACACCTTGCATTGAGTGGGAGATAGTAATAGGACAAGAGAATTGGTGACGCACACTTGTCGAGGACAAGTGGGAGATTGTTGGGAAATGTTTCCTCAACAATAGTGCGATCACATGATTTAAATATCATTATTAAATCTCATTTTAAAGAATACAATTGGGAAGTATTTTTACTGTCAACTGGTCAACATATATCGGTAATGATTGGCTAACTAGAGTTTGACATTACGTCGTGCGCGACGGTGGTGATCGATTGACCCCTAGGTCATACCTATAGGGCAACACTCTTAATTGATCATTTAATTAATCGTATAATGTTACGAGTTAATTAAATTACTTGAAAAATTGACGGACGATTTTGGAAGTAAAATTTACGTATCACATTGAAATGTGATTAAATGAGATACAGTCTGAGTAATCGAATTGTATCATTACTCGGATGAAATTATTATTTAAAGAAACAATTGAAATTGAATGAATTATTATAAATACAATCTGTTGTGATTTATAATTGGTAAAATATTTTGGTACAAGTAATTATGAAATTACTAAGTCAATTTATGTATGTGACGTATTTTTAATAATACGTTGATTTTTAATATGTTAAAAATACACAACAAATTTATACAACATATGACATGTGACATATTGACAATTGACAAAAATAATATGGAATCCATATTATCAAAAGTGCCGAAATTAAGGGGAGATTTAAGCAAATATTGTGTTTGTTTAAATTAGTGGTAAACATTATGATAACTTACTTTAGTAGCCATGTAACCCTAGTTTACCTTGTGAAGGCAAACAAGAGCATGCATTGGGTCTTTTTCTTCCTCCTCTTCCCTCCTACACGGTTTGACAAAAAGGAAAAGGCAAAGGGTTTTGTCTTATATTTTTTTGATACACTACATGCATGATAGTGTAAGATATTCATTCATTCTTACTTATCAAAATATAAAGTTTTAGAAAGAGAAATCACTTCCTCTCCCATTCACTCCCAACCGGTTTTGGGGATCAAAATACCAAATTATTTTGGGTCAATTTTTCTACTAAATTAATATTGTACTAGATCTTATGATATTAATTTTAATTAAGAGTAAGCCTTGGGTATAAAGCTTAGGGAGAGATCCTACACTTGGATCTTAGTTCCTCCAAAAGGAAAGCTCAAGAACAAGAGAGAAAGGTGATCTCTCTTGTGCCCATAAACCGAAATCACCAATGTAAGAACATGATTTCTCCTCTATTTTATCATTTGTTTGCATGCATAAAATCCATATTTAATTTTATGACAAATTAATTTATAACACATATGAGTATGTTTATGTATAAAGATCTACATTTCCTTCACTTTTTAATCATAGTAATTGTTATTGTTAGATTCAACATGAGTAGCTAAATTCCTCATCTAGGACGAAGGGAATCTTGGTTAATTAGAAAGGGGAATATTAATTGATTGCTAGTAATATCGCATGAATTATCGTTTGATTATTTTTCTTATTCTAATTAATTGATTTAGGCCTGAATTGATAATTAGTGTAGCGAATTAATACTTTCACCGACAGGGTTAGAATTAATATAGGCTACGATAATCAAATAGACTGTGTCTAATAATAGCGATTGCATGTTAGATTTGATCTAAAGGACATAATAGAATTAATTAATCTTGTGACGTTAGATAATTCAATTGACCTAGCAATTGATTAAGAAACCCCATATAATTGACCTAGTGAACCGAAAATCCTAGGCCTTTAATATTATTGTTATACACCTTTATATTTACTTGCTATTTAGTTAATAGTTAACAAACAAACCAAAACCCCCAAGAAAACGGTTACCTTCAAACGATCGAAATATTAGCAAACTGATTATTACCGCCTCTCTGTGGATTCGATACCTCTCTTACCGCTAGCTATTTTGTTAGTACTGAGATAGATTTATTTTGATATTGGTGATACGACTTTAGCCCTATTAAATTTGGCGCCGTTGCCAGGGACGCAACAATTGTCTTGTTTGTTTCTGTTTATTTTGTCTTTTTGTCTCAGGGAACCTAGTTCCTTGAGACTGTTCTCACACTTATTTTGTTAGTTTCGTGTATGCCCAGGTCAACTAGGTCCGATATTCTTCCCATAGATCCCGAACCAGAGAAGACTTTTCGCTACAGACGGAAGTTTCAGCAAGAAGTGGGTCAAGTAGAAGACTTGAGTATACTTGACGTCGAGACGGAGCACTCTATTATTTCGGAAAATTAGTCCTGCGACTAGGACACCCTTTCTGATCTTGAAATTCCAGTTGAAGTTCATATTCTTAAGATTACCATCATGCTTACTCTAGCCAGTCACTCCAAGCCTACCTTGGCTTCTACCCCAAAAGGATTTAAGCTTCCTACTACTGATAATGGCACCTTCGAAATTCGTCCATCTTACATCAATTTGGTGGAGCAAAATTTATTTGGAGGGACAACTGCTGAGGATCCTGCGACACATATGGAGAAATTTGTTACTTATTGCTATTCTATCCCTTTAACAGCTGGAGTGACACAAGATTAGGTAAAGCAGGTGCTGTTTCCCTTTTCTCTGAAGGATGGAGGTGCAGAATGGTTGAGAGACTTGGATATGGCTGATCAGGGAGTAACCGACTGGAATACTCTAGCTCTTAATTTCTATAAGAGGTACTTTCCACCATAGAAGACCAATGCTTTGAGAAATTAGATTACTAGCTTCAAACTGACGGCCATAGAAGATTTGAATGAATCGTGGGTTTGCTTCAAGAGATTAGTGCGTTCGGTCCCCCATCATGGTTTTGAGAAGTGGTTTCTTTGTAACCAATTTTATAATGGGTTATATGATGATCACCGTGCTTTATTAGATTCTTCAGCTAATGGGAGATTTCAGGACAATACTACATCTGATGGCGCATGGAAATTAATTGATCAGATTTCTACTCATACCGCAAAGTATGGAAATCCAAGGGGAAGTGTCCGTGGAAGTGGGGGGAGATATTGGTATTGCATCACAGTTGGAGGATCTTTCTACCCAAATTGCTGAGATGAAGACTACCCAATCCTTAGGTAGTAGGGAGAGAGTTCATGCTATGAGTCAACAACAAGAGGAGTCTTGTGCTAGATGTGGATTAGACGGTCACAATGCAGCTGAGTGTTTGAGCACATTGGAGCAGGTTAATGCTTTTCAGTCTTACAGACAAGGTACACGAGGCAAACCTTTCTCCAACTTTTATAATGAAGGAACGAAGGAGCACCCTTTCCTTCAATGGTCTAGTCAAAATGTGCAAAATCCGCAGTAGCAACAACCACAAAAGAATACTTATATACCTCCTAACAATCGTGGTAATCAACCACAAGGAGGATATCAAAGGCAGAATCAAGGAGGTCAGCAGTTTAAAATAATCAATATCAACAACCTCCTCAACAAACTCTTCAACAAGCTCCAAACAATGAGATGACAGAGTTGCACAATCTTTTGCAACAAACTTTGTCAATGCAGCAAAAGCAGACGGCTCAAATTTCTAAGTTGATTGCCCCATAATAAGATGTTGGATACTCAGGTAGCTCAAATGGCAATTCAAAATCCCTCAAAACAGCCCGGAGGTCTTCCTCCTCAAGGTAAGCAAGCTCACGAGTAAGCTAATGTCATTCAATTGAGGAGCGGTATAACTTATCAAAATCCGGAGTTGCCAAGCCATGATGATGAATTGCCCACTAATGATAATGAGGTACCTTATATGCATCCTAAGGGATTGGGCAATTTGGAGCTAAGTGATGATGAAAAAGAAGTTGACAAAGTTGAAACACGAGCTGAGAATAAAAGCAAAGAAAATCGAAAAAACGAATCTACCAAGGTTCCTTGATCGAGTAGCCCCAGGCTCGATCGAGGAACTTCCGTACTCGATCGAGTGTCATTAAGACTCAATCGAGGATCCTCCCTGGCCGATGACGGTGTTTCAAAAAATAATTCTAAAGCGAAGGAAGCCGAGCCGATTACTATTGCACTACCTTTTCCTCATCGTCAACAAAAGTCTAAGCTGGATAAGCAGTTTGGTAAGTTTATGGAGGTAGTGAAGAACTTACAGGTAAGTGTCCCTTTTACTGAGTTAATCACTCAAGTGCCGGCTTACGCGAAGTTCATGAAAGAAATTTTGACAAGGAAGCGATCCTTTGATACGGTGGAAACATTGCTTATACTCAAAAGTGCAGCGCCGTGTTGCAAGCTAATTCACCACCTAAGCTAAAGGATCCAGGGAGTTTTTCTATCCCTTGTCATATTGGTCATCTTGCTACTAGTAAAACTCTTTGTGATTTAGGAGTTAACGTTAGTGTCATGCCTTATTCTATTTGTAAGAAATTAAATATGGGTCAAATGGCTGTTACTAATATGACTTTGCAGATGGCTGATAGATCTGTTAAACACCCATTTGGGGGTGTTGGAGGATGTTCCCGTTCGAATTGGGAAATTCTTCATTCCCGTAGATTTTGTTATCTTAGACATGGCTGAGGGCAACCAAATTCCTATCATTTTGGGTAGACCATTTCTTCACACAGCGGGGCGGTTATAGATGTTAGGCAAGGGAGACTGACTTTAGCTGTGGGGGATGATACTATTGTTTTTAATTTGGAAAAAGCGTTAACACATCCCATGATAGAAAAAACTTGTCATAGTATTGATGTTGTTGATTTTACTATTGATGAGTGTCTTTCTATGTGTTTAAACAGGGATCCTCTGGAGATTACCCTTGTTTCTGATTCAGCTGCTCAGACGGGTTCATGGAGTTCAGAAGTTCAAGAGATTGAGAAATTGTTAACCGGAGTGGAATGCCCATACCAAAAGGTATACAGTTTAGGTGTCTCATCTAAGGTAACTGAGGTAAAGAAACCTGAACTAAAACCCCTTCCCTCTCATCTTAAGTATGAATTTCTTGATGACTGTGAAATAAACCCAGTAATTGTCAATGCTAGCCTAACTGTAGGTCAACTTTCTGCTTTGTTGACTGTTTTCAGAACTCAAAAAAAGGTCATCGGGTATAATATTGATGATTTACAGGGTATTAGTCCTGACTTTATTATGCATCGTATTCACTTGGAAGTGGCCACAAGCCTAGTGCACAGGGTCAGAGACGACTAAATCCTCCAATGTAGGAGGTGGTAAGGAAAGAGGTACTGTGGACCTGGTCCACCTGCACGCCCAGCCGATCTGTGGACTTACAGCGGTCTTTTGAAAGCCACGCTCCACGGCGTAAAAATGCTTTCGACCGGATCGTTTTAGATCGGTTGGTTTCGTCTCGGTAAGGGTCTCGAAATGATTAGAGATGTTCGGAGTCGCCACCAAGCATTTGTGGGATGCTTGGAACCCGTTCGAAATCCACTTTATACCTCAGTCATATCGAAGCACAAAGCAGCGTTTGACATAGGTACTAAAGATAAGGAAATCGTCCCTCTTTAGCATCCTATCTCTAGAATGAGTCTCGTACGCCCTGGATAAGGTCGTCCACTATCCAAAGTTTCTGAGTAAGAGGTGAAGGTACGTATTGGGAAGCCCTTTAATCAGACACCAATCCCGCCCGCGGTAGCGGCCTTTACTGATCGATCTTGGTCGGTTGAATGCAAAAGTTGATAAAACGGTTTAAATGCTTGAAAGCGCATCCAATAATTTAAACCTAACATGTGAGAGCTTTCTAAGTCGGTTGATTTAATCCAAGTATCAAGTATAAGATGTCGAGTTGGATTAATGATTGATTTGCATGCAAGACGAAATTTAAACATCCATTTACCAAATTAGGTTTAGGGTGCATAACGTGATCCATTTGTTTTGGTAAAGCATTTTGCAAGTATGATTTTGAATAAGCAAATAGTCATCTGATCCGTCCTATATCCAGGCCAACTGGACTCGGGATCGTCCTAGACGAGTGCTGGGAAGGGAACAGGTCCTGTACCAGATGGCTACATTAGGCGCGAGCCAGCCGATGATACAAGGGGCCTCCCTTGGTTTTGAAAATGAGAAAGAAAAGGTCTGCTTGAGGCGCGGGTCAACGTACGGTTATATGCCGTATTCTGGCCATTTAGAAAACGTTGTAAAACGTGTTGAAAAATGGGTATTTGAACCCGATTTGATTTGAAAGGGTCGTTTAGACCGCATTTGTTGATTTGAGGAACGAGAGTCGAATAATCATCATTATTTTGTCGATATTCAGTGTCGGGTTCGACTTGACGAGCTTGACATGAATAATTTTGGAAATTATTATGAACTAATTGTTTTAAGTTCATTTGGATGTAATTAGTCGATACTCATCATCATACCCGGGTTAAAATCCGGCATGGTATGTAGAACCAAGGATGACTTTGTGTTGGTGACTAATATGCTTGTTTTGAAAATGTAAAGAAATGATGAAAGGCTTTAAAATACCTCCCAAAAATAAAATAAAAGGCTTTAAAATACCTTTTAAATGTTATTAACCAAATATTATCACCGAAACACGGATTTAACCGTCATGGTATAAGGAACCAAGGGTGAAAAATGTTTTATGGTTAAAACACATAAAATAAAATGAAAAGGTTCGAAAATATTTGAAATGGTAAAAACCGATTACAAATATGAAAATGAATTAAAGGGGAAAGACGAGAACAAACACGGTTGAGTTCTGACCTGGACACCCCATTTAGGCGCGGGCAAGCTGGCGAACCAAGGGACTTCTGTCTCAGGTCAAAAATCAGTTTTGCCTTGTTTATAACATGTTTTGGTTCATGTTATGCATGTTTTATCATGTTGTAGTCATGAAACAAATAAAAACATGATAAAAGAAGGATTTTTACACCCTCATACTTACATGTTTGGTTATGGCGAGAAACCGACGTAAGTGTAACAACTCGTTTGGTCGGAAAAGACTCGGTTTAAAACCGTTTTGGTAAGTAAAAAGAGTGTTTTAAGATTAGTGACGGTGTAGTG
This sequence comes from Silene latifolia, assembly GCF_048544455.1. Taxonomy (NCBI): domain Eukaryota; kingdom Viridiplantae; phylum Streptophyta; class Magnoliopsida; order Caryophyllales; family Caryophyllaceae; genus Silene; species Silene latifolia. The sequence goes on from NC_133536.1 coordinate 45,381,625, forward strand.
GTCGGTCAAGTGATTTAATGCACGATGACGGTACCAAAAAATGTGTAAGGTTTGTATTTACGATCGATAGGTCGTAAATACGCGTCGGGTTGTGACTTAAGAAGTTGAGTCGAGAATTTTAAGGGAGAAAAGAGGGGGCGGACACTCGCGTAACTCTCAAATGGAGGCATTTGAAGGGTATTTATAGGAAAATGAGTGGTTGTGTGAGTTTTGAGCGACGTGGCCACCTGGGCTGCTCAAAGAGGCGCGAGCCACGTCGCGGGTCTTCGAGTTGTTTTGTCGCTTTCAAACAAGAGCAATCATGATTTGTTCTATCCTAGGATTTGTAGTCATATGTTTGGTACTTGAACAAACATAAATCCGGGAAATCTTAGCATAGAAGGTTTTGAAAGTTTTGTTTTTTGTGGTTGACTCGGTTTGACTCGTTGTTGGAGTCGGGATTTGAATTTTTGAGTCGGTTTTTGGTCCGGTGTCGATTTTGACTCTAGTTTGTGTCATTGCGACCCCATCATCGTGCATTAAACTCTCCAGGTATTTTTGAAATGTTTTGAAATATTTTATTTTCGAAATCGTTTTAAGTTTTCCGACGTAAAGTTGTACACAAACTGTCGATCAAACGCCGCGATTCCAAAGCATGTTATAGTCCGATAATCATCGGGTGTTTGTTGGAGTCTCAGCAGATACTGGTTATCTACAGATCCCCCACTTTGACTGATGCTTGGACAGGGCGAAAGTCAAAGTAGAGCCCCCAGGTAAATCGAAGATTACAACCTGGAGACCCAAGCGACGTCGAGGCGGCTCGAGAGGATTCGAGCCAAGGACCTGCCGTCGAGAAGGGCGACGCCAAGGCGACTCGAGGGTACGAGCCAAGGACCTGTCGTCGGGAACAGTTTAGAGTCTGTCGACTATCCGTGCGGGTCGTTTAAAGTCCGTTAGACTACGTTTAAAGGCTCGCCAGCCACAAGAAGGAGTCATACCTGAGGCATCTTCGGATACGTCCTTGCATGTTTGCGGATAAAGGCACACCAGCTGTGGTGCGTTGTAAGGCTCGCAAGCTATGGTGCGTAGTAAGGCTAGCCAGCCATGGCGCGGTCGGTTAATGGACCGTGAGAATAGCCGCGTCAAATGGGCTTGTTTTGACAGTAACGAACTCATGATGCCGCCGTGGAAATAGTGAATTCGAATTTTCACTATCACTGTTTTTTTTTTTTTTTTTTGAAATGAACGAGTTCCGCGAGGAAGCCCCCCCTATTGGTATTTGAAGGAATACTGGATTTGGAATATTCACCATTCGTTTTTCTCTTTGAAGTTGAAGGAAATAGCAAATTTTAAATTTTGCTATCATGTTTTTTTTTTTGAGTGACGGTTTATGTGCCGCCGTTTGACATGTGTAGGAAATAGCGAATTTGGAATCTTCACTATCAATTTGAGTGACGGTTTATGTGCCGCCGTTGAAATTTGTAGGAAATAGCGAATTTGAATTTTCACTATTAATTTTGAAAGTTTTTGAAGGAAAATAGTGAATTTTGATTTCACTATTATTTTTGAAATTGACGGTTTTAATTGCCGTCGTTCGAATTTTGAGGAAATAGTGAATATTGATTTCACTATTATTTTGAAAATTTGAAGAAATAGTGAATTTTGGAATCTCACTATTTGTTTTTGTATTTGAAAAATGACGGTCCTTAATGTCGTCAACGAAAACTCGAAGTTTACTATGGAAAATTGGGCTAAAGCCCAAATTTCGGTGAAAAAGCAAGGGGAGGCTTGATTGAGGCGCGCGCCACCTTGCGAACCAAAGGGGCTTCCCTATTTTTGTGTAAAAGACGCGAGGTCTGGCTGCATCCCATTCCTCATTCATCTTCAACCTTCGAAAATTCCTCAAAAATCGCCATTGTTGGACCTTTGCTCACTTCCATTCGTGCTATCAACTGTAATGTCATCTCAAGGTATGTATTTCCTCTTGAATCCATTTGAATTTGTTGGTCTTTAGCTTTAATTGAATTAGGGTGAAATTTTACCCTAGAAAATCGATTTGGGGGTTTTTGATTGAGCCCATTTCGAGTGAAATTGATGATTGCATTAAGTTAGAAACCTGGTTAGGAGTATAGGGGTGCTTTTTGTTTGCATTTTGGTCTCCGTTCCCGCTCCCTATGCTCGAAAAAAGTGAGTAAGGTGAGAAACCGTCTCATCTTGCAATGCCAAGTTTATTTGCTTGGGTAGTGGGCCCCACTAGATTGCATTGTAGTCGGGAAAGACCATATTTGCCATTGTGGACCTTTGTTGGGTATTGTAGGCAAAATTGGAAATTTTGCCTTTTGTGACGGTCTTATGTCTGACAAAATAAGCGCCTGTTTGGGCTTGAATTGAGTCAGTTTGCCTTGAAATGGACCTTATTGGTAGTTTAGGTCGCCTCGGGGTGTGATAAAATCACATCTGCCTTTTTGCGGTCGTTTTTGAATTTTTGACCGGTTTGTGCTCAAATTGGCGTATAAATTGCCTTTCTGAGCCGTAGAAAAATTCCTCACTGCATTGGGAATGTATTTTTGGTTGTTGGCGGACCTTGTATGGGTCATGAGATGCCATTTTGGTTTGTTGTTTTGACTCGTCTTTTGCTTGAAAAGAAGGGCGAGTCGTTTTTTGTGCGTTTTTTGTGAATTGTTTTTGTTTTTGTCTTGTTGGGTTTGGGCGAGATTGCCCTTGTTTTGCTTTGCAGGTTTTTTTTTTTTTTTTTTTTTTTTGGATTTGTCCATTTTATGCCGTCATGATGCCGAAATTTCGGCTGACGTTTTTTGTTTATTCTTTTGATCGTAGGGTACCGTTTGGGACCTACGGGATCTGTTGTGGAGGCCTTGGAGGAGAAGGATGATCCCGGAGGAGCTGCAGTGACCGAGGAGAATGTCGGATTTGAGGTGGTGGTGGGGCATGCTTCCGTAGAGGAGGAGAGGCGGCTGATGTGGTCGGCTTGTCCTTTTCATTGTGGCTCATAGACAGGATGGCTGATGATTGGGGGTCAGCACCGGGGTGGTGCATCGCATCATGGTTCTTGGCCTCCTTATCATCCGAAGTCTGCCAGACATTGTCTTCATTTTTGTCGTGGAGCAGGAACGAGGTATTACCATAATGGTAATCACCTCTGCTTCCGTTGCTTCTCCTCTGTTTCTTGTGTTGCTCCCTTTCTTTTCTGTTTGAGAGGATAGAGAGTGCTTAGTTCGGTAGGTGGCGGATAGCCCCCAGTTCGTTGTCTTAGGCCAGTGTCTGTATGATAGATGGTTGTTTTATGCCAGTGTCTGTATGATAGATGGTTGTTTTAGGCCAGTGTCTGTATGATAGATGTCTGTACTGGATCCTGTTTGTACGGTCGGTTGTCCGTATCAAACGTGTGTCGATGTATTTTGCGTGAGGCGGTTTGTATATATATGTTTTTGGATTGTAGCTTATTTTGTTATTTTTGGCTTTTTTGTGTTGTGTTTCGGAGGAGCGTTGTTGGCTGTCGATTCTCCTTTTGCTTTGCACCGGTTCCTGCATCATTAGTGTAGTAAACAAGCAACAGATAGCACATATGCATAAACATAAACACGTAAAAGCATTTGAACAAAATTTAACCAAGATGACTCGATGTTAAAATTGAGTTTTGAAAATTGAAATGAATTTTGAAAAATTCCGCGACAAGTCGTCACGTTTTGAATTCAAAAGGAATTAATTTGAAAATTGAGCAATTAACTCGTGTCTTGAATTAAATTGCATCGTGAATTATTGAAATTGATTTGTGACTCAAAAAATTTCAAGCTCAAACCGTCACGGATAAATTTTAGAAGACAAATTTTACGAGTGTATTTGTTTTTTAAGGTCAAGACTCGAATTTGTGAGTGCTTGAAATTTGAGGAAAATCGACGTCGTGTTATCAATTTTCGATTTTATTTTGATGGAAAATTGTGAAAAAGTGAAATTTTTTTCAGAATTTCGGCTGACATGGAAACGATCCGTCGCGGATCGGGGCGACCAACCCTTCCCCCCTTAAAAAAAGAAAAAAAAAAAGAAAAATCTGTATGTTTAAAGCTGCGTCATGGAAACCGTGTCGGATTTCGTAAAACGCGAAAGCAAGGAAATGTGAGTGTGAGGAAACACCATGTTTTCCTTTTCCCGAAAGGGGAAATTTGTCCTCTTGCCGAAGAAGTTGGAGCCATTGGTGGGTGGCCGGGTTGTGTTCCAGTGCTTCCTCCGACTCGGTTGCGCTACAAGGAGAAATTCCGTTCTATGTTGGGTTTGTCGACAAGTCAAGTCAACTTTCTTCTTGCTCCACATGGTGTGTATATGTTGGCTCTTATCAACATCTTTTCAAACCGATTAGATGTCAATGTTTCGGAGGTGGCTAGGAGAAGGGCACCTGCCTTTTGCCTTGTCCATGTGTACCTCTTTGTTGATGCTTTGAAGAAGGAGGGGCCGAATTGCTATGGTAGTATGACCCTTATCCACGTGGTTGAGCAAATGGAGCATGGTAGAGATCCATCGTGGTTGGTGCGTGGAGAAATCATCCAAGCTTTGGACAAAGAAGTCTCTTGTGGAGAAGCTCCCTCGTTTGGATCCCCAAGGATCCTTCAAGTGTGGCTATTGGAGAGGCTGAGATATGTAGAGCCTCCGGTTGATTCTTCTTCTTATTCCTTTCGTCACCTTCCCATGAGGAAGAAGTTGTACCCGGATAGTTTTGTTTCTACCGAGGTTTATTGGGCCGCAAGATTGGCGGAGGAGGGTGGTCCTCACATCCGTTGGGTGGTGCCATGGTGGCACTTGAGGTCCTTTACGAGGTTGCCCGCTTCGGGTGCTAGTCCTCGTTCTTTGATGGTGGTGGGTTTGAAGGTTGCTTCCTTCATTTATCCCGAAAGGCTCATGAGGCAAATGGGGCGTCAACAAAAGGTGACCGTTCAAGATACTCTTGTCCAAGAGAACGTTTTCCGAAACTCCGAGCTTGTGGAGTTCTTCGAAAGGTGGTGGGCCACTCGGCCGCTTTGGGAGGTACCAAACCCCGTTGCCACGACATGGGTGACTCCTGCTTATGTCAAGTGGTCACGTGCTCCGTCCTTGGAAGAGAGATCCAAATTCCGTAAGGACGAGGTTGTCGACTTGAAGTATCGAGAGGTTGGCAAAGCCAACCATGCCTTCTTTGAGGAGTATGTTGATGGAGCTACCCCTGGCGTGATAAGACCACCGAAGAGGAGAAGCTCGGGTCCCAAGAGCATGGTGGGCCGTGCATTGGCTCGTTTTGGGTCGAACATGGGGTCTTGTGCTAGACCGGAGGCCGTTGCCGTTGTAGAGCCGTTGAGGATCCGTTCCGAGGGGGAAATCCATGCTAGGCGGGCTAACAAGAAGAACAAGGGGAAGATGTACCCCGAGGGAAAAGGAAAGGGTAGAATGGAAGAATAAAGACCTCCATTACCCACTTTATTATTATGTTGTATTATTGTTGTGAGTTTTTATTATGTTGTACTAGCTATGTATTGTGTGTTTTGTGCTAGTTTTATTATGTGAGGTGTTTTAGTTGACACCTTAGCTTTGACAAGTTGTAGACTCGTCGAGCTTTATTTGTTGAAGTTGTAATCCTTCTCATTATTAATTAAATAAGAGGATTGCTTGTGTCAAAATTGTGAACGTTTGTTTCTTCCATCCCTTTTGTAAGGGCAATTCGACTTGAATCGTCCTAAACGTTTGCACTTGGGAAAGTGGGATTTCTGTAGGAAGGGAGAAAGGCTTATTTCAGTATTTTTGTGGGAAAGGGAATGGTTTTCTCTTTTCTCTTTTTTTTTTTGATGGGGATGTTTTTTTGTATGTGGGGGTTTTTGTCGTATGGGGATGGTTGTTTTTTTTTTATTGTGGGGATGGTTGTATCCTTCTTGTGTAAGAAAGGACTGCCTTCGTATTCACCTAAATAGGTGAAATCAAACCATGATCGTAGTTCGAAATGCTTTGTAAATTTTTGATTGGGGTTTGTGGTTGTATCCCTCAGGTATAAGAGGGACTGCCTACGTATCCACCTGAATAGGTGAAATCAAACCATGCTCGTAGTTCAGGGGTTTTTTTTGTTTTAGTGCAAATGGATGTTGCCTTTGACCGATCAATCGACATTCGAAACGGGCAAGGTGCCGCAACTTAGAATCGATAAAACATGCAATATCAAATCAGAACGCGTTGAGGAACTTGACTTGAGGAGGGTGCTAGTGGTAGAACTAGGCTTGGGTTGTTGGTTGCTATGGTTCAAGGGTAGTATCTCTTGAGTTGGTCTAGGTTGGTCGGGTTTGTAAAATCCTCCCCATCTAGGTCACTCAGTCTCACTGCGCCCCCCGAAAGCATTTTCTTGACCAGGTACGGCCCGACCCAATTAGGCTTGAATTTTCCCCTCGGATCGACGGGCAATGGTGCTCAGACTGACTTGAGGACCAAGTCGCCCTCCTTGATGTTCCTGGGTTTGACGTTCTTGTTGAATGCCCGTTGTATACGTCATTGGTATAGCTGGATGTTGTGCAAGGCGTTGAGTCGTCGTTCATCTAGAAGAGTGAGTTGCTTGTACCTTCGACGGGTCCATTCCGCCTCAGGGACTTGACTCTCCAGTAGGATGCGTAGAGAAGGGACCTCTAACTCTACCGGTTAAACCGTCTCCATACCATATGCTAGGTAGAAGGGTATGGCGCCTGTCGGTGTTCGAATGGAGGTTCGGTACCCCCAGAGCGCGAATGGGAGCTTGCTCGGCCAGTTGAGGTTCTTGATAATGTTGACAAGAGTTTTGTTAGCTGCCTCCACCGCTCCGTTAGTTTGGGGACGGTAGGGGGATAATCGATGTCGTTTGATCTTGTATTTGTCCAGCAAGGTCTGAGTTTCCGCCCGGAAGTGAGAGCCTTGATCGCTGATGATTTCATGGGGTACCCCATACCGGCAGATGATGTTGTTTTGGATGAACTTGGCCACTTTTTTGGCGGTCAAGACTGCATATGACTGTGCCTCTACCCATTGGGTGAAGTAGTCGATGGCGACGAGGACGAAGCAATTCCTCTTGGTGCCTACCGGGTTGACTTTCCCGATGATGTCGATGCCCCAGGTTGAGAAAGGCCAGGGTGAGGTCATTGTGTATAAAACGGATGGTGGTATGTGTTGTATGTTGTCGAAGATTTGGCAATTGTGGCAATGTTTGACGTAGTTACGGCAATCGGCTTCCATGGTGGTCCAGTAGTAACCTAGCCGTGTGATTTTTCGAGTAAGCATCATTGCGCTCATGTGAGGGCCGCATTCTCCATCGTGGACCTCTCCTATGACTTTTTTGGCTTTGTGATGGTCAATGCAAAGGAGTAAAATTCCTTGGAGTGTTCTTTTGTAGAGTTGATTTTGGTTTATCACGAATTGTGATGCAAGTAAACGGATGGCTCTTTGACCTCTTTGATCAGAGTTGGGAGGGAATTCATTTTTGGTTTTGTAGTTGAGGATGCCTTGGTACCAAGGCTCATCATGGCTTTCCTCGTCGTCGTTGATGGCACAAATGTGGGCTGGCTCGCTCCTTCTCTCGACACATAGGGGCATCGATGTCATGTCGTCAGTTAGGTTGACGAGCGCGGCAAGTTTTGCCAGGGCATCAGCAAATTGATTTTCCTCTCGTGGCAAGTGGAAATAGTCGATTTGGTGGAAGAACTCGGCCTCTTGATTGACCTTTGCTCGGTAGGGAGCTAAACTGTCAGATCGGATTTTCCATGATTCGGACACCTGATTGATGATGAGTGAGGAATCGTCGTGGACCGTCAGTCTCTTGATGACAAGTGTGATGGCTGCTTGTAGGCCGATGAGGCATGCTTCATATTCAGCGGCATTGTTGGTGACGGCGAAGTCTAGTTTGACCGAGAGCGGAACATGCTCTCCCTATGGTGATATTAGAAGGATTCCTACCCCAAAGCCTCTCAGATTAGATGCACTGTCGAAGTATAAGTCCCATGCGTCGGAATCGGCACAAAGGATGTCTTCGTCAGGAAGTGACCATCTATCAGTCGTTGGATCCTCGTTGACGGGATTTTCTGCTAGGAAATCGGCAACTGCTCTTCCCTTGATAACCTTGAGGGGTACAAACTTGAGATCAAATTCGGACAGCATGAGTGTCTACCTAGACAGCCTTCCGTTTAGTACGGGTTTTTCGAAGATGTATTTGACCGGGTCCATCTTGGAGTAGATGTGGACCGTGTAGCTGAGCATATAATGCCGCAGCTTCTTTGTTGACCATACTAGGACAAGGCATGTCTTTTCCAGTTGGGTGTACCTTGTCTCGTACTCAATGAACTTTTTGCTAATGTAGTAGATGGCTCGTTCTTCGCCGTCGACTGTTTGTGCTAGCATAGCTCCCATGGCTGTGTTGGTAACAGTCAGGTAAAGGGATAAAGGAATCCCCGGTTGAGGTGGCATGAGGACAGGAGGCTTGGATAAGATTTCCTTTATACTGTCGAAGGCCTTTTAACAGTCATCGTCCCAATCGATGTGATCGGAGGCGCGAAGCTTCTTGAATATCAGTTCACAAATCATGGTGAGCTTGGCAATGAAGCGACTGATGTATTGGACCTGACCGAGAAATCCTCGAATCTCCTTCTCGTTCCTAGGGCGAGGCATTTGTTGAAGGGCTTTGATTTTGGTTGGATCAATCTCAATGCCTCTTTTGCTGACGACATGTCCCTAGAGTTTTCCGGAGGTGACCCCGAATGCACACTTCTGAGGATTTAGTCTCATGTTGTACTTTTGCAGACGAGCGAAGAATTTCCGAAGGGCGTTGATGTGGCCGTTCCGTTCTCTTGATTTGACGATCATGTCATCGATATATACCTCTACCTCCTTGTGTATCATATCATGTAGGAGAGTGGTAGCGGTTCTTTGATAGGTTGCTCCGGCGTTGATGAGACCGAAGGGCATGACTGTGTAGCAATATGTACCCCACTGTGTAGTGAAAGCAGTCTTGTGTATATCTTCCACAACCATTTTAATCTGGTTGTACCCAGTATACCCGTCCATAAATGATAGGAGAGCATGTTCAGCAGTGTTGTCTACCAGAATGTCAACATGTGGCAAAGGGAAGTCGTCCTTTGGAATCGCCTTGTTCAGATCCCTGAAATCGACGCAGACCCGAATTCTTCCGTCTTTCTTTGCTACGAGCACAATGTTGGCCACCCAGTCGGAGTATTCAGACACTTTGATGAACCCAACCTTGAACTGTTTCTCCACTTCTTCCTTGATTTTTAGGGCCCATTCGGGATGCATCCGGTGTAGCTTTTGTTTCACGGGGTTGGCTCTGGGCTTAATGGGTATCCTGTGCTCTGCAATTTCCCTGTCAATCCCGGGCATGTCTCTATAGGACCAGGCGAATACGTCCTTGTATTCGTGGAGGAGGTCAATGAACTATTGTCTTTCCGAGGGGTCCAGGGTTGTCCCTATCCTATGTTCTTGAGGTGTGTTGTCGGTTCCTACGTTAATAGGTTCGGTCTCCTCAATGACAGGGGTTCTGGTTTCCAATTTGTCAAGTTCTTTGGCTAGGTGAGGTGGATAGTCACTCAAGTCAAATTCCTCATAGTCATTCAGAGTTGAATTGCAGTTAAATTGAGACGAGTCATAAGCAAACTTAGCGTTCATTAAGTTGACACGAGCGAAAAGCTCGGAGAGGACAGACATCTCATGGTCGGTTAAAGGCGACGTAGCAGAGGAGGTGGCCCCTGGAACAGGCTCCAGGTTGTCACCTTTCGCGGGAGTGGGGATGACCCTTGTAGACTCAGCCTCTGAATCAACCACGACCTTGTGAAAAAATAGTGGGAAAGGGACCTTGACTGCGACATCAGGAGTGTTAGGAGCTATGACAGACTCTGACTCCGACTTAGACTCAGATTCTTCTTCACTTTCCTCCTTGAACATAGGGCCATCTCCAGTTGTGATCTTGAGAATGCGGCCTTGGCGATCGGTCCACTTGACGGTCTTCCTCCACCCCTGTGTAGCTTTCTCCGGGTCAGTGTCGGAGATTAAAACAGTTGGGTCAAACTGATTGTCCTTCAGGGCGATGTCGAAGATGTCCTTTATAGTCTAGGTGCTTGATGTTATCTTCTCCAAGGAGGAGAGTGACAGCTTGCCCGTCGAGGCATGACGACGGCTTGGACTCGGTTGAAGCAGCTTCGGTGTTGTCGGGGATGAAGTAGCAGTCCTGGAAGATTTCCACACCCGGGTACCTGGCCTTGGCTATAGAGTCATAGATCGGCTCCGTAAAGCCATGGTAGAGCTCTGATTCTCCCTCGGGGACAAAGTATCCGTTGAGGGTCAGATGATAGGGACGGAGGATAACCCCGTGCTTCTTGCGTTTTCGAACTAGGAGGTTCATCTCCTGGATATCTTCATCGGTAGGCTCATATCCCAGTCCGAAGGGAATGTTGGGGACCTTAGCCTGTTTCAAGGGAGGTAAGGTGCTCTTAAGTGGGTTGAGGGGTAAACCCGGGAAGTAACCCTAACGCATCATGATACGGTTGACTGTGAGGTTGGCAAACGGGTCACAATCAAAGGGTGTTGGTTCATCAGTTATGGCATTCACAGCTTGGAATCCCCACATTTCATTGTCATCCTCCTCGATGGCTTGGGAGGCTATTCCCTTTCTCATGACGGCTTTGATCGGGGAAGCAGGAATTGTGATTGTTTTCTCGTCGAAGGGGACCCTGATCTTCTGGTGGAGAGTTGAGGTAACTGCTTTGACGGCGTGAATCCATGGACATCCCAGGAGCATATTGAAAGAGGCGTCGATGTCGACCACCTGAAAACTGGTTTGCCTTTCCAGTGGTCCGATTGCGATAGTCAGAGTGATAAGCCCCGCGACTTTGCGATGAGTGCCGTCGTAGGCGCATACTCCTTGATTGGTTGGGACCAAATCAGCTTCCTTATTACCCAGCTTGTGAGCAGTCTTGAGGGGAATGACATTCACCGCGGATCCATCATCCACGAGGACCATGGGTACATTCTTCTTGAGACATTGTACGGTAATGTACAAGGCAAGGTTATTGTTGGCTCCGAAGGGAGGGATATCTTCGTCGGAGAAGACGACTGGTTTGTTCAAATCAGGGGTGTCCCTCGTCATGTGCGCCACTATTTCTTCAGGGGAAGAGGTTGAGGGCACAGTAATTTTTCCCAAGGCCTGTAGCAAAACCTGTCGATGCTCTAAAGATGTCGCGATCAGTTGCCAGATCGAGATCTCGGCTTTTGCCTTCTTGAGCTATTTGAGGATTGAATTCTTACGAGCCTTTGGTTGAGTGTCTACGTCCGGGACGGCTTGGTCGTTCGTTGTTGGGACGACCGTTGGATTATTCGGGGTCTGATAGGGGCCTCCGGACCGGGTAAGGTGACCGATCTCTTTCGCCCGTTTCTCTTTCTTTGGGACAAGGTAGACATCTTCAACATCATCTCTCCAGATGCCATTGATTTCAGGATCTCGAAGGCACCTTAGAGGGGTATTCCTTGGTGGGCAGTTTTTGTGAGGGATATTTTTGTGAGGGTAATTATTATGAGGGTAGTTTTTATGGGTTTGATTATTGTGAGGGTGATTATTGTGAGGTGCATGCCAGAATGGTCGCGGGAGCAATCCGTCCGGGTGAGGGTAGTTTTGGGCGCTCGGGGGACTCTCCCTCGGGTGTGGTGGCGGAGGATTGAAGATAAGTCAACGGTAGGCATCGTCAAGTCGGGTGATCCTTTCGGAGAGACTGGCTATGGCTTCCTCAACCTGTTGGAACATAGTGAGCATAGTGGCGGCACTAAACACAAACACCTCGTCTGATGGATCCTTTTCCAAGGCGTTCACCTCGTGATCAACTGGCAGGATGAGGTGAGAGCAGTCCAGAGTTGGCTCATCGTTGGAGATGGCGTAGATTCCCAGAGGATTTGTTTTGTTGTTTGGCTTAGTCGGCGGAGGTAAAGGCAAATCCCCTTTCTCAATCATGTCTTGGATGATGTGTTTGAGTTTGAAGCAGGTTTCTGTATCATGCCCTTTCCCTTGATGATACTGACAATAGGCATTGGGGTTCTAGAAGCGGGATTTCTTAGCATCGGTAGGATCCGGGGTGGGTCCGATTGGTTGTAGCTTTCCCTGGTCCATGAGCCTTTTCAGGGCACTTGCATAAGTTGTCCCTATATTAGTGAACACTCTCTGGGGGCGCTCAGCTCTCTTAGCAGATGGTTTAACGAGGTTGACCTCATCAATTTTGATCGTTTGGCCGTAAGGGCGAGACCCAGTTGAGGTGGATCCTTGGTAGCCTCTGCCAGTGGTCTTGGCTAGGACACCCTTTCGGAGGTCATATTCAATGCGTGTCCCCAGAATTTGAAGATCCTGGAAGGTCTTAATATTTTGGTACCTTAGTAAGTTGGCGTACACTGGGCGGAGATTGTTGACGAACTTTTCCACCAAAGTTGATTCACTCGGCTTACTGACCAACTGAGTACTCACCCTCCTCCAACGGGTTAAGAACTCGGTGAATCCCTCCTTGTCGTTCTGGGTTAGAACCTCGAGAGTACGGGTATTGGCTTGGATTTCAACATTGTCAGCATATTGTTTGGCGAATTCAACTGCGACCTCATCCCAAGTAGTAAGGTTTTTCGGGTCGAGGGAGTAGTACCACTGGCGAGGGATTGGTTCCAAGGAGGACGGAAAGATCCGGGTGAAAAGTTCTTGTTTGACCCCTTTAATGGCCATGTAGTCTTTGACGTCACGGATATGATTGAGCGGGTCCTCCACTCCTTTGAACTTAGGTACATCAGTTAGGGTAAAGTTGTCAGGCAATTGATCCCCAATAGGTTCGAACCTTCGGTTGTTCTCAAGATGGATGTTGTTACCCCGGGCTAGGAGCTGTTCTTCTAAGAGCTTTAGCCTCTTCTCAGATTTAGTCAGAGGTGTAGCATTATGTTCTCCAGTTTCCTTATTTTCCAGGGCGTCGATACGGGTCTCGACACGATCCAGGGTGACCTTAAGAGCGGTGAGCAGGCTGGCTAGCTGATCAGTCGTGACATCTCTGTTGTTATCATTGTTGTTGTTGTTGTTGTTGTTGTTGACAGATTAAGTTGAAGACTGGGCCATGACTCTGTGGCAGAAAAACGGCTCACATTACAACTCAATCCGACACGGTTCAAAGAGTGAATGCAGACAACACAAAGGACGAGACAAATACCAGACTCAACAAGACGAGGGTGACCGTGTGTGGTTCCTCGGTGCTGACTCGATTTATGACGTGACGTTGTTGACCGAACTTTTAACACGAGTCCAATGTAACGGTGTGATGCCATTGGACAGGTCTCGCGGTGAGACGACTCATAAGTAAAGACCCATAAGTATGTTTGCTTCGAATCGATAGACACGAGGCGGAATCGGAATGGTGGACTGAAGTTTTCGAAAATAGGAATTTTCAAAAAGATTCATTTGTCACTTTGTGGATGGCTTCCGAAGATAGAGATCTCCGCAAGTCGATCAGTTGAAAGGGTTGTCTTAAGTTTATTTGCAAAAGACGGTTTGAGTTTGAGTCGGCTCGGAAAACAGTGTATCGTTCCCCAAGACGGTTTTTGAAATTCAAAATTGTATGTTTTGGAAATCGGGTTTGAAATGTTTGAAGAGGTCTCGGGGATGGTGCATGGTCCTGGGGAACTCGAAGGTGTCTCGAGAAAAGGGTGTGTGTTTTCTCGGGTTTTGAAAGAGCCATTGTCGGCGCGAAACGGGTTGAAATCCGTGTCTACACGCGGCGATTATAACGGCGTAAAAAGGTGATTTGAAATGGTTGTAGAAAAACCGGGTTTGAAGATCGTCATTATGACGGCCTAGAAAGGCGTGTTGAAATGGTTATAAAAAACGGGATTTGAAAATCGTCATTACGACGGCCTAGAAAGGCGTGCAACGGTCGGTGAAAGGCCGAGGTTTGAAACGGCCATTATAACGGCGCAAAAGGGTGTTTTTTTGAAAGTTTTGAAAATGACACGGAAGGACTTATGATCAAGTAGCACATAAGCACTCACAGTTTCATTATATTATGTATTATGCTGACACGAGTTTTGGCTTAGAAGGGTGGGTTACACACCAAGCAATCAAACCCCGATTTGCGAGAGGGATACCAATCCAAACAAAATGTGTAAGGAGGGTGCCCTAGCCTCGTGCTCGAAAGTGATGAAAGCTCTTTGACGAAACAGAAATGTGTAACGACAATGGTATGCTTGACTCAATCGGGATTCAAAACGCGGGGATGAGAAAACTCACGTCGACGAGACGAGCCAATTGGTCGAAAAGGGTTAGGTTGTGGGCCCGGACAAGGAACCCGACCGTGACCGTTATATCAATTAATGCATTCCAACCAAGACCACGTTCGAGTCTCACCATCTAGGGATCACAAAGACGTAAGTGTCCTAATTTTCCCCAGCGGAGTCGCCAATCTGTGGACATGGCCCCCCTGCACGCCCAGCCGATCTGTGGACATACAACAGTCTTTTGGATGCCACGCTCGGCGGCGTAAAAATGCTTTCGACCGGATTGTTTTAGATCGGTCGGTTTCATCTCGGTAAGGGTCTCCAAACGATTAGAGATGTTCGGAGTCGCAACCAAGCATTTGTGGGATTCTTGGAACCCGTTCGAAATCCACTTTATACCTCCGTCAAATCGAAGCACAAAACAACGTTTGACATAGGTACTAAAGATAAGGAAATCGTCCCTCTTTAGCATCCTATCTCTAGAATGACTCTCGTACGCCCTGGATAAGGTCGTCCACTATCCAAAGTTTATGAGTAAGAGGTGAAGGTACGTATTGGGAAGCCCTTTAATCAGACACCCAATCCCGCCCGCAGTAGCGGCCTCTACTGATCGATCTTGGTCGGTTGAATGCAAAAGTTGATAAAACGGTTTAAATGCATGAATGCGCATCCAATAATTTAAACCTAACATGTGAGAGCTTTCTAAATCGGTTGATTTCATCCATGTATCAAGTATAAGATGTCGAGTTGGATTAATGATTGATTTGCATGCAAGACGGAAATTAAACATCCATTTACCAAATTAGGTTTAGGGTGCATAACGTGATCCATTTGTGTTGGTAAAGCATTTTGCAAGTATGATTTTGAATAAGGAAATAGTCATCTGATCCGTCCTATATCCGGGCCAACCGGAGTCGGGATCATCCTAGACGAGTGCTGGGAAGGGAACAGGTCTTGTACCAGACGGCTACATGAGGCGCGAGCCAGCTGGCGATACAAGGGGCCTCCCTTGGTTTTGAAAATGAGAAAGAAAAGGCCTGCTTGAGGCACGGGTCAACCTACGGTTATATGCCGTATTCTGGCCATTTAGAAAACGTTGTAAAACGTGTTGAAAAATGAGTATTTGAAACCGATTTGATTTGAAAGGGTCGTTTAGACCGCATTTGTTGATTTGAGGAACGAGACTCGAATAATCATCATTATTTTGACGATATTCGGTGTCGGGTTCGACTTGACGAGCTTGACATGAATAATTTTGGAAATGATTATGAACTATGTTTTAAGTTCATTTGGATGTAATTAGTCGATACTCATCATCGTACCCGGGTTAAAATCCGGCATGGTATGTAGAACCAAGGATGACTTTGTGTTGGTGACTAATATGCTTGTTTTGAAAATGTAAAGAAATGATGAAAGGCTTTAAAATACCTCCCAAAAATAAAATAAAACGCTTTAAAATACCTTTTAAATGTTATTAACCAAATATTATCACCGAAACACGGATTTAACCGTCATGGTATGAGGAACCAAGGGTGAAAAATGTTTTATGGTTAAAACACATAAAATAAAATGAAAAGGTTCGAAAATATTTGAAATGGTAAAAACCGATTAAAAATATGAAAATGAATTAAAGGGGAAAGACGAGAACAAACACGGTTGAGTTCTGACCTGGACACCCCATTTAGGCGCGGGCAAGCCGGCTAACCAAGGGGCTTCTGTCTCTGGCCAAAAATCAGTTTTGGCTCGTTTATCCCATGTTTTGGTTCATGTTATGCATGTTTTAGCATGTTGTAGTCATGAAACAAATAAAAACATGATAAAAGAAGGATTTTTACACCCTCATACTTACATGTTTGGTTATGGCGAGAAACCGACGTAAGTGTAACAACTCGTTTGGTTAGAAAAGACTCGGTTTAAAACCGTTTTGGTAAGTAAAAAGAGTGTTTTAAGATTAGTGACGGTGTAGTGGTCGAAGTGGTCGGTCAAGTGATTTAATGCATGATGACGGTACCAAACAATGTGTAAGGCTTGTATTTATGATCGGTAGGTCGTAAATACGCGTCGGGTTGTGACTTAAGAAGTCGAGTCGAGAATTTTAAGGGAGAAAAGAGGGGGCAGACACTCGTGTAACTCTCAAATGGGGCCATTTGAGGGGTATTTTTAGGAAAATGAGTGGTTGTGTGAGTTTTGAGCGACGTAGCCACCTGGGCTGCTCAAAGAGGCGCGAGCGACTTCGCGGGTCTTCGAGTTGTCTTGTCGCTTTCACACAAGAGCAATCATGATTTGTTCTATCTTAGGATTTGTAGTCATATGTTTGCTACTTGACCAAACGTAAATCCGGGAAATCTTAGCATAGAAGGTTTTGAAAGTTTTGGTTTTTGTGGTTGACTCAGTTTGACTCGTTGTTGGAGTCGGGATTTGAATTTTTGAGTCGGGTTTTGGTCCGGTGTCGGTTTTGACTCTAGTTAGTGTCATTGCGACCCCGTTGTCGTGCATTAAACACTCTAGGTATTTTGGAAATGATTTGAAATATTTTATTTTCGAAATCGTTTTAAGTTTTCCAACGTAAAGTTGTACACAAACCGTCGATCAAACGCCGCGATTCCAAAGCATGTTATAGTTCGATAATCATCGGTTGTTTGTTGGAGTCTCAGCAGATACTGGGTATCTACAGGTACATAAATTACTAGATGCTGGCATTATTTTCTCTATATCTGATTCTAAGTGGGTTAGTCCTGTCCAAGTTGCACCTAAGAAGGGAGGTACTACAGTAGTAAAGAATGATATAAATGAATTAATTGCTACTAGACTTGTTACAGGTTGGAGGATGTGTATTGATTATAGGAAGTTGAACACAGCTACTAAGAAAGACCATTTTCCACTTCCTTATATTGACCAAATGTTAGAGAGATTAGCATGCCATAGTTATTTCTGTTACCTAGATGGCTACTCCGGTTTCTTTTAAATACCCATTCATCCTGACGATCAGGAAAAGACTACTTTCACATGTCCTTATGGTTTATTTGCTTATAGGAGGATGCCCTTTGGTTTATGTAATGCCCCAGCTACCTTTCAGCGCTGTATGATGGTCATATTTTCTGATTACATAGAGTCTATTATGGAAGTCTTTATGGATGATTTCAGTGTTTATGGTACTGATTTTGATGTTTGCTTGAGAAACTTGACTAAAGTTTTGCAGCGCTGTGAGGAAAGCAATCTTGTGCTTAATTGGGAGAAGTGCCACTTCATGGTTACTGAAGGGGTGGTACTCGGTCATTTGGTGTCAGGTAAAGGTATCCAAGTTGATAAACCTAAGGTTGAGTTAATTGAGCAACTCCCGTACCCGGTTAATGTTAAGAGTGTGCTTAGCTTTCTTGGTCATGCAGGGTTCTATCCCCGCTTTATTAAGGATTTTTCAAAAATTGCTCAACCTCTAACCCGACTGCTTCATAAAGATACACCTTTTGTGTTTACTGATGAGTGTGTTAAGTCTTTTGACAGGATTAAACAAGCTTTTATTTCAGTTCCTATAATCCGATCTCCGGATTGGAGCCTTCCTTTTGTGATTATGTGTGATGCTAGTGAATATGCAGTTGGAGCTGTTTTGGGGCAAGGAAAAGATAAGGTGTTGCATGCTATTTATTATGCAAGTAAGACTCTCGATGATGCGTAGATCAACTATGCTACTACGGAGAAGGAGCTTCTTGCAGTTGTCTATTCTTTAGACAAATTTAGAGCATATCTTGTTGGTTCTAAAGTTATTGTTCATACTGACCATGCAGCATTAAAGTATCTTTTAACTAAACAAGAAGCTAAACCACGACTTATTAGATGGATTTTATTATTGCAAGAATTTGATTTAGAAATTCGTGATAAGTCTGGTGCTAAGAATGTTGTTTCAGATCACTTGTCTAGATTGTGATTTGCAGGAAGAGAGATTATGCCTATTGATGACTCTTTTCCAGATGACCATCTTCTACCCGTAGCTGCGAAAACCCCATGGTTTGCAGATTACGCCAATTACTTGGTAGGAGGTATTTTTCGTCTTGACTTGTCTTATCAGCAGAAGAAGAGATTTATGCATGATGTGAAGCGGTATTTCTGGGATGATCCATACTTTTTCCGAGAGTGTGCAGACGGTATTTACAGACGATATATTCCAGAGGGTGAGGTACATGCCATCCTTTCTCATTGTCACTCTTCTTCTTATGGTGGTCATCATGGTCCTTCTAGGACATTTGCTAACGTAATGCAATCGGGTTTCTTTTGGCCTACTATCTTGAAAGATGCTACTACTTTTGTCCGTTCTTGTGATGCGTGTCAAAGAACATATAATATTTCGCAAAGGCATGAGATGCCTCAAACTGGAATCTCAGAGGTGGAAATTTTTGATGTTTGGGGCATTGATTACCAAGGGCCATTCCCTACTTCTCATGGGAATCAATATATATTGGTAGCTGTAGATTATGTTTCTAAATGGGTGGAGGCAATTGCCACCCCCACTTGTGATGCTAAATCTGTTGTTAAGCTGTTTCAGAAGATCATCTTTCCACGGTTTGGGGTGCCTCGCACGGTGATTAGTGATGGAGGAAAGCATTTTAATGATCGCCATCTTAATTCTTTACTGAAGAAATATGGCGTTACGCACCGTAGAGGATTTGCATACTATCCTCAAACTAGTGGACAAGTGGAGATTTCCAACAGAGAGTTGAAACAAATCTTGGAGAAGGTAGTGAGCAGTAATAGAAAAGATTGGAGTCGGACGCTTGATGACAACTTATGGGCTTACCGTACTGCATACAAGACGCCGACTGGAGCATCACCTTACCGTTTAGTCTATGGCAAATCTTGCCATTTACCTGTGGAGCTTGAGTACAAGGCTATGTGGGCCATAAAAGAGCTAAATATGGATCCCTCACTGGCGGGTGAGAAAAGATTGATGCAGTTGAATGAGCTTGATGAGTTTCGACTGCATGCCTATGATAGTGCTCAAGTATACAAAGAACGAATGAAGAAATGGCATGACAAACATATTTTGCAAAGGGAATTTCATGTTGGTGAAAAGGTATTGCTCTTTAACGCCTGTTTGCATTTGTTCCCAGGTAAGCTAAGGAGTAGATGGTCTGGGCCGTTCACTGTTGTTGAAGTGAACAAATTTGGGTCAGTTACACTGCAAAATGACAAACGTGAGACTTTCAAAGTGAATGGGCAACGATTGAAGATTTACTATGAAGGTGCTCATATTGGGGTAATAGAGAACATTGACCTCTTTGCCATTGATTCCTCTTACTGATGAGGTAATACGGTCGTGCGGGACCGCTTAAACAAGCGCTACCGAGAGGCAACTCGGAATTTGTAATGTAATATTTTGTAATTTAGGATTTTAATTTAATTATCGTATTTTAATTAAGCTTTTTTTCATGTGTATTGAGAGATGTGAGGGTGGGAATTTAATGTGTTTCAAGTATTTTGTAGCGAATGACGGATTTTCAAGCTATACATTATCATTTAACGAAAAAAGAGGATGCCAATTAGTTCCTTGATCGAGTGCATGTAGGCTCGATCGAGGAACCAACATGCTCGATCGAGTGTCGTCAAGACTCGATTGAGGAACCAAGGGAGTAAATAAAATCTTTAAATGTCGAAAGTTGGCTTGTTTTAAAATTGGTGCCTCGATCGAGTGAGGTTAAGCTCGATCGAGGAACCATTGTTGAACCGGGTTCCGTGTTTTGGACCGGTGGTTTCTCCCCCTCTTTTCTCATATTATTTCTTATTCATTCTTCATTCGGTCACTTTTGCTTGTTCATTCTACCACTATTCTTCATTCACCTCTCTCAAATACGTCATCATCATCATTAAATCTTCATTATAATTTGTGTTAAGTTTTTTGCTAGTTATTTAAATCACTCCTTTGTGCTTATTTGTGAATCTCATTGCTCTTATTTGCTCAAGTAAGTTTCATTTTTTTCCCCTATTTGGTCCGAAAATTTGTGTTTTTCTTTCTTAAATCTTGTGTTTATTGCCTTGAATCTTCCATTGCTCATATACAATTGCTATTTCCTTGCTTATTAGCCCTTTATTTGATGAATTAAAAACCTAATTTGCTAATTTGGGAATTAGGGTTCATAAATTCTGGGTTTAATTTTAGAATCAAATTGGTTAGAAATTGTGTTCTTATGCTTGGAATCTTCACTTTTTGTTATATAATTGCAGTTCCCTTGCCTTTTAGATGGTTTATGTGTGATTTTTGGCCTCAAAATCTAATTTTCCGACTCATATGGTCTTAAAAACGTGAACTGTTTTGGGCAATTAAATCGGTTTGTGATTGTATACTTGTCTTTATGCAGGTATGTCAACTAGTGGACAAGGTCATAAAAGGTCACGGGAGAGGCGCGCTCCCGTTCTTCAGCAGGAGGTAGTGGTGACTTCTGAGGAGGAAGATGATGAATTACTAATTCGAAAATTGCGAGAAAAAGAAAGGAAAAAGAAAGAAGAAGAAAAAATTGCTTCATCGGTTTTATTAGGAGATCATAAGTGGTAGAGTCTAATGCACTTTTGGAGAGTCTTTACATTCTCTCATATGTTGTCAAAGTTGAGATGATTTCTCTAGTTGGATGGTTGTAATATTTATTATTAGATTTGGTTATTGGTTTAGCGTTGTGACTACCGTCTTAGCCTCATATATCCATATGTGCTTTTGCACAAACCACTTCTATACCCATGCCCATTTACCACCTTTTTGTCCTTGATACATGTACTTGGTCTATGTTGTAAATGCGTGCTAGGTGGAGAAATTACTATCACATTAGATTGCATGCATGTTTCATAAGTTGTGTGAGTGTCTTTATTCTTTGTATCTTACATATATCTCACCCCTTATGAGTGTATGAGTGAAACCGCGAGAATCCATTCAATGAAAGTTGTCGAGTCCCCATTCAATAAATGTTTTCGGGCTGAAAGCCCATTCAATCAAAGTTATCGGGTCGAAGGCCCATCCAATCAAGGTTTTAGGGTCGAAGGCCCATTCAAAGAAAGTTTTCGGGCTAAAAGCCCATTCAATCAAAATTTTTCAAGTGTCACGAGAATTTATGTGTTATTGATTTATTATGATATATGCATGTATGCTCCAACTGGGGGCTCTAAAGTCGAAGACTTTAGAACCCATTGTAACTGGGGGTTGGTCCGGTTTAAAACTCGTCGTCAAAAGTTACCAACCAAAACAATATTTATAACTTTACAAACTACTCTTTGCAAAGAGGCAAGTAAAGGTCGGATTCCAAGGGACGGGTATTGATGTAGGATTCTCAACTGGAAATGGTTGTGTCTTAGGGTGTCACACTTTGGGTTGAGGTAGGAGATACACTAAACTAATCAACAAGATGAAAGTAAATTAATGAAAACAAAGAAAGGTAATTAAAAGGAGACGTAGGCAATTGATTAAAAGCACTAGGGTGTCATGGGTTCATAGGGGATTCATGGGAGTTGATCACACAAACATGTTCTCAATTATATGCAAAGCACTTATTGTTGTGATGGGATCGGGTTGGTGTATAAGCTTAAAATCCCTAAGAAGGTTTGGGTCCCAGAGCCGAATCGATTAGATTGTACAACACCTACAAGTCGACTTAATACTTCCTATTCAACTTTATGCATGGTCTAATGAGGCTTGAGTTGGATTATATGCTTACAAGCCTCATTGAAAAGATAGGTGATGGATAAAAAAATGCAAGGATTCATAGGCTCGCATTTCACCAAACATAACATATGCATAAGTTGAAATCAAAACAAGCAAGCAAATTAATTATGAAAATATATTACATTAAGCATAAATCATTCCCCATGTTTGTTTCCCCTAATTCCTAATTAACCCTAGCTAAAAGACCACTCATTCATTACCAAGTTCAACATGCTAATAAGATTGTCAATCAAACTAACAAAGCTAAACATGATGAATAAACGAAAATGATTAACAATAATTAAAGCAAGGGTAAAAGGAATTATACCTATGAAGTTGATTCCAAATAATAAAGCAAAGAATAATAGAAGTACTTGATGATTGATGGAAGGTTGTCAATCTCCCAAATAAACCCAAATGATCTTCTAATTACCCAAAATATAATGACGAACAATAGATAAATTAAGAGATGATTAATATTGATAAATTGTATTACAACTAATTTGAGAGTATTAAGAAGTAATTAAGAGATGATTAAAGATGGATTAAAATATGATTAACGATTGATTAAGGGTTCATTAAGGGTGCATGCTAATCTAGGTAGTACAAAGGGGTATTTATACTAAATATTAGGTACAAAGATTAGGGTTACTAAGGGCTTAATTGACTAATAAGACCCTAAGAAAAGTTGAGTAAATGCTCATCTCGAAGGAAATGAGCGGATCCCCATTGCTAGTCTTGCCACGATCCGCCCGTCCTGTGCTATGGCACGGGCTCTTCTGTCTTAGGATCCGCTCGGATCCATGGGAAGACGCTCGGCTCCTTGAGTTGCAAGCCGCTCGTCTTGGGCACAAGACGCCCGGATCTTACTGTTGGGAGACGCCCGGATCGTGCATGATCCGCTCGGATTCCTAGACAGATAGCTTCTCTTCTTTTCCTCCCCAAAAATCCGCAAGGATCGTGTTGGGGATGCAAGGATCCTTTCGTCATTGCCCATTTCACTTTATTATCTACTTAGGCCTCTAGTGTTGGTCTTCTCTTTGATGCTTGGTCATTAGATGTGATCAATTTAGCTCCATTTCGCCTTGTAAATGCACGGTTAGCAATCCTTTCCTACCAAGGAGACAAAACCTCAAAGAATATGCAAAATGGGAAACTAAAGATAGTAAATGACCCAATTATGCACTATAAAGCATGGGAACGAGGTTAATTCGGGGACTAAATGTGCTCAAATATGAGTCACATCAAACATCCCCAAACCGAACCTTTGGTCGTCCCGAGTAAAGAGGTGACTAAAACTAGGACCTTTATTTAAACTAACCTACTAATATATCCGATATGAGACAATTAGCGGGTCTCACTCCGCCCCTTAAACTCACAACAAGACAACCATGAGGTAGGATGCCTTCTTGCAAGGCAAGGTGAGGCTTGCCAAAATGGCGATACATCCAAGCATTAAGCACAGAAAAGCAAGTAATGGATGGATCTACAAAAAGTAATATCCACTTTCCTCATCTAAGTGGCGGAAATTATCTACAAGGGAAACAATCTAAGGGTACACACTCCATTATAGATACGGTTTCTTCAAGCTGCTAAGCCTAGGAGGATACCAATAAATCCCCTCCAAGTTGTGTCAAGCTAGGGTACCTTTGTCCTCAATCGTCAAATTCTTTTGTCAAGAGTAGGCTCCTTATGGTGTTAGAAACACTGGAGGATCGCGGAATTCCCCATCTTGCCTAGACAAGAAGAAGGGTCGTCCCTTCTCCACCATGCATAAAAGTGGGTTCAATGGATAAAGGGATCATATGTTTTGAGTTTCATATGGGAGTTTGCTTTTGATGTTGTTATTACCCCCAATTTCTTGTGGCATTTTTATATTTGAGAACAATTTCGTTTTGCCATTTCGTTGATGTTTGGCATTTGTTACTTGACAATTTCAACTTTTTACATTTTTTTGCACATTTTTAAAGTCACCCTAATTTGTAAGGATGGTGCTTATATTTGAAGCACAGGAGTCTAGCTCCTCTATTTTTTGATGCATTTTGCAAACTTTTTGATTTTTCATTTCAATGCTTGAACTCGAATTTGAACAATGTTTGTGTCCATTCCCTTTTGTATACAAAATGTCGTAGAATGTGGAAGATGGTTGCATGGCTTCAAAGGCCACCTTACAATAAATGGTAGCCAAAGAGTTATCACACCACAAGGTACTCTTGACTAGGCCTTAATACATGGGCCAAAGGATGCTAGCATGACACATCCTATGGTGTTTTAGAAGCATTCTAGTGAGGAAAGTTTCAAGAAGAAAAAGTATCTACAAGGGCCTTATATACACTTGTCAAGTTTCCCAAATAGATGTTTTCACAAAATTTTTCTAAAATGCAACTATATGCCATGATGCAACTAACATCTATACAACCTAATGCATATGCTTCTACCAACTAATATGTCATATAAGCTAAATGCAATTCCTACAATCACATTGGTTCATACCGCATCAACCCAAATAAAAGCCACATAGTCATTTACATAAAGAGGAAAAATGAGATTGGACAGATCATAACATGTGGTCTTCATAATACTCATGTCTCGGATGTGGCGTAGTCGATCAATGTGAAAGAAGGATAAACAAAAAAACAAATATATACAAGATATACAATTCTATACTATAAAGGAATGAACATGTTTTTGGTTTTTCAAATTTTTCAAGTTTTTATGGTTTTTGTTTTTGTGAAAAAGATAGAACATATTTTTGAATTTTTCAAATTTTTTCAAATTTTATTATTTTTAATTTAAAAGTCAAGTTAGAATTTCCCATCCCACACTAGTATGGGCATTGTCTTCAATGGCCAATACGATAGGAAATTATGGGAATGCATGATTTCTGCACTAATATGCAAACTATATGATATATACACAAGTGATGCGTTCTAAACTACACTATATGATGCATGAATTTATTGGTTGGAGAGCGCAA
The DNA here is from genome assembly GCF_048544455.1 of Silene latifolia. Taxonomy (NCBI): domain Eukaryota; kingdom Viridiplantae; phylum Streptophyta; class Magnoliopsida; order Caryophyllales; family Caryophyllaceae; genus Silene; species Silene latifolia. The sequence continues at coordinate 45,406,533 of NC_133536.1, forward strand.
TTTGAATTGACTCCAAATACTTGTGCTTGAACTTCCCCAAACCAAGTAAGACACTATTGCTAGTGTAAAAGTGGGGAGTTCATGCACAAAAATGCAATGTATGTAACTAATTTGTCATTTTGGATTTTTAAAAGTGGAAACAATAAGACACCTTAATGGAACCGAGGTGGGAGTCCTTTGAGTGTTTCTAGGACTCAAAACTAATGATCAAGATTAAAAATTTTAAATAAGAGACATAAACAAAGCTAAGAGGAGGTGTAGGAAACTCACAATGGATCGTGGCATCCTCCAAAAGCTTGTCAATCCTCAATTGTCTCTCATTGCAACATCCTCATCACTATCATCATTATCATCATCTTCCTCATTATCATCATCATCATCATCATCTACCTCCATGGACCCGGAGGCTTCACCATCTTCATCATCACTCGAACTTGGCACTTCTTCCTCTTCTTTCTCATGGTAAGAGTCACTACCTTCCCTATCATCAACAACAATCTCCTTCCCCTTAGCAACTTCACTATCCATGTTGGAATCTCTAGGAGAATTTGGGAGGAATACCTCCCTATCCGCCCAACTAGGCAAAGGACAAGTAGGATCAAGGAGTCCTTGCCTAGCTAGATGAAGGAGGGGCAGATATTGAGCTCGGTAGGCATTGACCCGATCTTCATAAGCTTGCTTATGCATGTGTTGCAATAATTGAGTCAAGTAGTCTTTGCCTACCACAACATTTGTGTCACTTGGTGTGAATTTTTGGTAGGTGATTGGATAAGGTGGAGTCACAATAAAGGAGAAGGAGGGCTTGGCATGCGATTCCCTATGTTGCTTCATAATCATCTCGGCTTCATCGGAGACGGGGAGTAGGTAGCTTGGACTTCGGACATTGATGCGGCATATCTTGCTCGGCAAAATGAAGGACTTAACTTCTTTAGTGAGCCACTCAAATTTGTTGTCAAGATTATCATTCTTGACCCAATGGAAGCCTGTTGATCATAGTGGCCATATCAAGAAGGTTGCCACCCTTAACCGGTTTGTATGTCTTGTCTTTGTTAAAATCCGGGTTAAAGTGTTTGGCCAACCATGTTACTAAGCCTCCGTTGACAATAAAAGCCGCTCCATCTCTACCATTATCAACCTCAAGCCATCGATCAATTAAGAGTTGAAGTATGTTGTATTCCTTGGTGAACTTTTTGTTGATATTCATGGTGGATTCTAGGTAGACAAAGTCGAGCTCGGTGAAGTGATTAGTGCCTTTTCTTGCGATTAAAGTGTTGCCCACAACCTTATGCCACACTCTTATGCCCGGATGGTGGACATAAAGAACATGACACTCATGGAAGGACTCAAATTTTCTCCCGTTGATTGCTTTCCATAGAGGTGCGGGATCATATTTCAAAGGCTTCTTCACATAATGATAATGCTCTACAAGACCAAACACTTGGCCAAACTCTTCTATCGACATTCGTCTATCCTTATTTTTGTAGGAAATATCGGTATACTTCCCTTGAAATTTATTAGGATTATAACGAAATTATAATCTATGAAAACTAGTCATAAATGAATCGCATAAACAAAATAGAATTGATCAAGAAATACCCTTTGGTCCTAGCAAAATTGGCCTAAGAACAATATCAAAATGATATTCGCCTAATCATTACACCCAAGATGCTCCGAGAAATTGTTGGAATATGTGTCCTTCGACAATAATGCGATCACAACTGTCGATCATGATGATCGCATGTTTAAGTCTCATTTTAAGAATACATGTGGGAAGTAATATTTTACTGTCAACTGGTCCACACATATCGGTAATGATTGGCTGACTAGAGTTTGACATTACTGTCGTGCGACGGTGGTGATCAGTTGATCCCCTTAGGTCATACCTAAAGGGTAACACTCTTAATTGATTATTTAATTGATCGTATGACGATACGGGTTAATTAAATTACTTAAAATTGACGGACGATGTTGGAAGTAATATTTACGTATCTCATTATAATTTGATTAAATAAGATACGGTCCAAGTGATCGAATTGTTTTATTACTTAGATGAAATTATTGTTTACGGAAACAATTAAATTTGAATGAATAATTTATTATAAATACAAGATGTTGTGATTTATAATTGGTAAATCATTTTGGTACGAGTAATTATGAATTATTAAGTCGATTTTGTACATGACGTATTTTTATTAATACGTTGACTTTTAATATGTTAAAAATGCATAACAATTTTACATGACTTGTGACATGTGACATATTGACAAATTGACAAAGATAAAATGGAATCCATTTTATCTTAAATGGACCGAAATAGAGGGTGTATTAGGCTAAATATTTTGTTGATTAATTTTATGTGGAAAGCATAATCATTTACCTAATTGCTAGCCATGCATACCTAGTTACTCTTGTGAAGAGCACCTTGATCATGCATTGGCCCCTTTACCCTCCCCCTACCCGGTTTTCCTAGTGAAAAGGCCAAAGGGTTTTTCTCCTAATTTACCTAATATACACTACATGCATACTAGTGCATATTCATTTTCATTCTAACATCTAAAAATAAAGAGTTTTTAGAGAGATTATTACTCCTTCTTCTCCCTTCTCTTAACCGAAAATTAAGAGACTAAATTCAATATTTTTGGGTCAATTTTATTTAGATTAATGTTGTTCTAGTATTAATAATATTAATCTTATTAAGGGGTTACTTTGGGTATTCATCTTTGGGAGAGATTCTACCCTTGAATCTTTGTTCATCCATATTAGGAGAGCTCAAGAACAAGTGAGTAGGAGAACTCATTTGTGCCCAATAATCCGAAATTTCTATTGTAAGAATGACGATTTCTTCTTTATCTTTATTCATGTTTGCATGCATAAGATCTAATTTAATTTTATGATTAAATTAAATTGTAACATAAAAGAATATGTTGAGTAGTATGAGATATAGATTTCTAACAAGCGGTATCATGAGCCTTAGGTTGTTTGCATGCAAATCGGTTATAGTTTTTCCGAGTTATACGATTAACAAATAAAACTTATAAATTTGTGTTTATTATGATATATGACGAAATCAATTATGCATGTTAAAGTTTCTGGTCCTAAAATGTATTTAGGATATTTTGGTTAATTTATGGATTTTTTTATTGTTCATTTTATATTATAATGGCATTAAAATGTGATTTTATGATAAAAATGACATTTTTTGACTAAAATTAGGTAAACTTCGTTTTTTCCAGTGGTTTTTGGATATTTTTTCACATATATTATCTTTTGATGACCTGAAAGTTTCATAATTTTTTGAGTTCTTATGCTCGAAATATGGATTTTTCATGATAAAATCGAATTTAAATGGAAAAATAGGTTAATATGAGTAATATTTCGAATATGGTCATATAAATTTAGTATGTTGTCACATGAAATTTTACAATATGTATGTAAAATAATTGGCTATAATGAAGTCCTTATGCATGATTTAGGAATTTTTGATGAAAAATAACATAAATAGTGACTTTAATTAGTGAAAAATTGCTAAAACATACTTCATGACTAAGAAAAAATGTCACATGTTAAATTTTATCACCTATTTCAGATATAAAAGTGAAAAGTAAATTAAAATAATTTTTCTCATATTTTTATGATAATATTTGATAAATCCGATAAACCGGAACATTGTTTTTCTCGATAAATTTCGAAATTTTTAACCTAAGTTTTTTGAACATTATGAGTGTCATGGTATTTTTCCAGAATGTCCATGAGTTTAAAATTTCAAATTTCAAATTTATTTGAAATTTTTATGATTTATTTGAAGTTTATGGCATTATATTGTAATTTTAAGACCTTTTATGAACAATATTAAGAAATATATAAGTTAATTATTGTCAAATGTTAGTGGAGACTAATTTTGATTCCTAAGATGGTTAGGGTAATTAACTAGTACATAAATATGATTTGATGTAATTGTTGTGATTTTAAAAGGTTAAATCACGCAAATCCGTAAAAACCGATTAATATACGATATTGGCTTTTTAAAGGCGATTTAGCATAAAATTGAACATGTTCATACATATTATAATGCTGCATTTTAATTTATGATTGTCATAATTTTATTTTATGTAATTTTTGAATTATGTAATTTTACTTAGTATGGTCTTAGTTTTTAATTGATATTACCCGAAATGTATGGGAATATCGATTCGGTTGTAATTTATTGTGATCTCGTATCACTGTTTTGTAGTTTAATAGATTTTTTTTTATTTTAATTACAAATGTATAATAGGAAATTATGTAATTTGTTATGTAATTTATTTATTCCGGAGTTCCTTGAAGACGATGCCACTCAAGAAGGCGATCCATTAAAGACGGTGTTACCTCGAGATGCGTGTCAAGACCGAAGTTTAAGGGACCAATGGAGTTTGTTTCCGAATTTGTAATAGTTTATTGGATTTACTATTTTAGGAAGGCCATACTAGGATTTATTTTTATGCTTTGCATTTTATTTATATGTTGCATGAATCGCTAAATCGCCATAACTAAAACATGCATTATCATTTTAATCGAGTATATCGACCGTGTCAATTACAATTATCGTAGTTCACCGCTTTAGTTCACTTAAAACGTGATAGATAATAAATTGACATGACCTCTCGCTAAAATAAACAATTGAGACTTAGCCTTACCAAAAAGTAGAAACCATGAAAACCTATTTCGGGAGGGAGTGCACTCGGCCCTACCGGAGTACAAACCTTGTTACGTAAGGGAAGTGGGTGATAAATGTCTATCTACCGAATTCATATTGATAAGGGATGAATCGGCCCTACCGTGCCCAAGTTGATGTGGATTTGGATCATGGACACATTTATTCGAAATTTGGATTGAGCTCAACGGAAGTATTCGTGACCGTAGTCGCATGTGTTCCGGGCTAAAGATAAATGTTAATGTAATTTTATCGACCAAGAGTTCTAAAAGTAGAATCGATTAAAGCGTTAATCCACCGAGTTATATTGATAAGGGATGAATCGGCCCTACCGTGCCCAAGTTAATATGAATTTGGGTCTTGGAATCATTTATCAAGATGGGTAGAGGTCACTAGATAAATGCAATAAAACTTCTTTAAATTAAATTTTTACGAGTATTATTATTTTGAAAACGACATATGTTTTATTCCTTCTATTTTTGTTTTGTAGACCGCTTTTATTTCTCATAACATATGGCCACTCCAAACACCAATGCCACACTTCTCACTAATGCTTCATGGCTCCGATCCTTCATGGATCGTTGTAAACGTGAAAAGAATGGGTCAAATTTCTCGGATTGGGATGCCCAACTCAAATTAGCCGCCCAAGGTGACGACAAGCTTCGTTACCTTACCGAGGCCTCTCCACCCGAACCTAATGCTAGGTCAAGTGCCGCCACTAGGGAAGCATATGAGGCTTACCACAAGGAGTCCACCGCAATGAAAAATGTGTTGATTTTGCGATGGAGGCGGATCTCCAAAGGAGAGCCTTTAAAATGGGCACCGCTAATGAAATCTATTCCAAGCTTGTGACAATGTTTTCACAAACTCCGAGGATCATCCAATATGAGGCGGCCGCGGCATTCTTTGATCTCGACTTTAAGGAGGGCCAAAAGGTTAGCCCTCACGTGCTCAAATTAATGGAGCTAGTCCAGACTTTGAAGATTCAAAAAGTTGAAATCTGATGTGACCATAATTAGTGCATATTTAGCCCCCGAATTAGCCTTGTTCCCATGCTTTTTAGTGCATATTTGGGTCATTTATTGTCTTTAGTTCTTTGTTTTGCATATTCTTTGAGATTTTGATCCCTTGGTAGGAAAGGAGTGCAAATCTTGCATTTTCATGGCAAAACGAGACTAAATTGATTGAATTTAATGACCAAGCATCAAGGAGAGACAAGATTAGAAGCCCTTTGTACATATGATAGTAGATGAGCAATGTTGAGAAAGGATCCTTGCATCCCCGAGGAAATCCCCAAGGATTTTATGAAGAAAAAGGAAGAAAAGAAGAAGAAATAGCGCCGAGCTACAATCCGAGCGGATTGTCCTGAATCCGCCCGTCCTCCACAAGCACGATCCGTGCGTCTTCCTTCAAAGACGCCCGGGTTAGCAGCCCCCAGAATCCGCCCGGATTCCCCTGAAAACGCCCGTCTTCCCCTGCCTGAATCCGCCCGTCCCGACTCCAACACGCACGGATTCCAGTACAGCGAAATTTCGTCTTCTCCAAGCTACAAAGAAAGAAGCTCTTCCTTCGAAAAATACCGGCTCCTCCCTGCTCAATCTAAAAAGTGTAATTACTAGTTTAGCCCTTAGTTAACCCTAATGCATCCACCTAATTTCCACTATAAATACCCCATTAGTCTAATTAGAAGAGTATGTTCTTCTTATCAATATTTAGAGTAGTTAATATCAATCAAATCTCTCTTTAGTATTATAATCAATAATTAATCAAGTTCTAATACAAGTTTTATTTACTTAATCTCTCTTTTGTTCATCCTTTATTTTGGGTAATTGAAGATTATTTGGGTTATTATTGGGAGATTAACAACCTCTCAATCAAGCATCAAGTACTTCTTTTATTCTTTGCTTTATTATTAGAATCATTAGTAGGTATAATTCTCTTAATCCCTTTTTAATTATTGTTAATTACTTTCATTTATTCATCATGTTTCCTTTTGTTGGTATGATTGACAACCTTGCTAGCATGATCAACATGATAATGAGTGAGTAGTGACCTAGCTAGGGTTAATGGGTAATTAGGGGAAACCAACATGGGGAATGATTCATGCTTAAATTAATATGCTTTCATGGTTTATTTGCTTGCTTGTTTTGATTTCAACTCATGCACATGTTATGTTTGATGAAATGTGAGCCTATGAATCCTTGCATTTTTTACCCATCACCTATCTTTTCAATGAGACTTGTAAGACATAAACCAACTCGAGTCTCATTAGACCATGCATGTTGTTGAGTAGGGAAGACTAAGTCGACTTGTAGGTGTTGTACAATCTAATCGATTCGGCTCCGGGACCCAAACTTTCCTAGGATTGTAAGATATAACCCAACTCAATCCATCACAACAATAATTGCTTGCTTATAATTTGAGAACATATTTGTATGATCGATTCCCATGATTCCCCTATGACCCCATGACACCCTAGTGCTTTTTATCAATTGTTTACAACCCTTTTATTTCATCTTGCTTATTTACTTTCATTGCTATTTAGTTAGTGACCTTCTACATCAACCCAAATTGTGACACCCCTAAGACACCACTAGTTTCAATAGAAATCTCATCTCAATTCCCGTCCCTTGGGATCCGACCTTTACTTTCCTCTTTACTAATTGTAGAGTTGTTTGTGAAGCTATAAATTGTGTTTTGATTCGGACGTGACCCAACGACAACATCTATTAAATTGTGAACACGAAACGGACCGATCAAAAAGGGTGCCATTGCCGGGGACGGTGTTAACTTGATTTATATTTTCTTATATTGTTATTAGTTGTGTCTTTCTTTGCCTTGGGGAAGTAAAACTCCTCAAGGTTTTTTCTAATTCTTTTCGAGTTGTTTGATATTTTGCATGTCTAGAAGGTCACAAGGTGATTTGTTACCTTTTGACCGTGAAATTGAAAGAACCTTGACAAACAATAGGAGATTTGCTAGGAGGAATTTGAGAGGTATTAGTGAGGTAGTGGATATTCAACCAACTATTGAGTTCATCAACCCTTTTTCAAGAGAAGGTAAGGAGAACCCAACACAAAATACCTCACAAAATCAACCTACAATGCCTAAATTTTCATCACATTCCGTACCCACCGAGGAGAACCTACCCAATGGTACTCCCACACCACAACATTTGACCGGAAATTTTATTGCCAAATACGCCTTTATCCAATTAGTCGAAAGGAGCCAATTTGGGGGGATGCCTAGTGAAGACCCTCATTCTCATATGGAAACCTTTTGTGACTATTGTGATGCGATTTCTCAAACCAGTGTAACTCAAGACCAAATTCGATGGGTCTTATTTCCTTTTTCTCTAATCGGCACCGCAAAACAATGATTGAAGGGCCTTGATAAGGCCACTCTCGGAATTGATTCTTGGAAGAAGTTGGCTCTAGCTTTCTACAAAAAGTTCTACCCACCGGAAAAGACTAACATGCTAAGAGCTCAAATTACGGGTTTTAAGCAAAGGGATGAAGAATCTTTGTATTAAGCTTGGGAGCGGTTCAAGGGAATTTGTCGCTCATGTCCTCACCATGGACTTAGCGAGTGGTTCTTGGTACAACAATTTTGGAACGGTCTATATGAAGATTCAAGGAACATTCTCAATATGGGATCAAATGGAATGTTCACCGAAGTTGATGACAATCAAACATGGAACAAGATTGAGGAAATGGCGGTCCATAACTCACAATATAGTAGACCTCGCAAGGCTACTAGAGGAGGAAGGCATGAAGTGGACTCCGTTACTCAATTGGGTGCTCAACTTAGTGCTCACATTGACACAATCAATTTGAAGTTTGAACAAGCTATGGCTAGACTTGAAGAAGCCTCAAAATCACCAAAGCATCATGTTAATGCCATGACGGCATCCTCATCAATCCCAAGTGGGATATGTGAGAATTGTGGAACTTTGGGACATGACCAAAGTGAATGTAGGGGAACAAATGAACAAGTGAATGCTTTCCAAGCATACAAGAGTGGTACCCCTTATTCCAACAATTACAATGAAAATACCAAGTTTCATCCAAATCTCTCATACAAAAGTCAAAATATTCAAAACCCTCAAACAACATACATCCCACCTCCCATGAGAAACCAAAATCAAACACCCTTTTTCAACCAAAACCAAGGTTACCAAAACCAAAATCCATACAATCACCAAAATGACCAAGGTTTTGATGTTCAAAAAGCGGTCCTCCAAATGCAAAAGAATCAACAAGAGTTTTTCACTCAAATGCAAAAAGATAGCCAAGCAAAAGAAACCACCATCAACAACATTCTAGCTCACACCAAGATGTTGGAAACACAATTGACTCAACTAGCATCTTCAAGCTCACAAAGACAAAAGGGGCAATTACCACCTCAAAGTAATCCCCTAAGACATGAAACGGTTAGTGCTATTCACTTGAGAAGTGGTACAAGGTATGAAGCACCGAAGAAGCAAGTTGAGGATGAAGTTGTGGAAGCAAGTGATAAGGAAGAAATTGTGCAAAACTCCAAAGATGGAGAATCATCAAAAGAAGAGATTTCAAATAAAAATGAAGACAAGGCCAAGGAGAAGGAGCCCATTGTGATTATACTTCCTTTTCCAAGTCGTCAAGCCAAGCCCAAGTTTGATGACCAACTTGGAAAGTTTATGAAAATTGTGAAGAATTTGGAAGTCTCAATTCCTTTCACGGAATTAATCAATCACGTGCCGGCCTATGCGAAATACATGAAAGACATCCTCACAAAGAAGAAGTCGATCCGGAAACTTGAGACTATCGCCTTCACTAAGGTGAGTAGTGCAATACTTCAAGGGAGTTCACCTCCAAAACTAAAGGATCCGGGAAGCTTCTCAATACCGTGTACCATTGGCGACACCACGATCAACAAAGCCTTATGTGATCTAGGGGCTAGTGTGAGTGTTATGCCGTACTCGGTGAGTAAAAGGTTGGGGATGGGAGAGCTTAAATGCACCAATAACACACTCCAAATGGCCGATAGATCGACGAAGACACCATTAGGGATATGGGAAGATGTTCCCGTACGAATTGGGAAGTTTTTCATCCTGGTGGACTTTGTCATTGTTGATATGGAGGAAGATTCCAACATTCCAATAATTCTAGGAAGACCCTTCTTACACACCGCGGGTGCGGTGATTGATGTAAAACATGGTGAGCTCACTCTAGAAGTGGGAGATGAAAGTATAACTTTTAATCTTGACAAGACTATGAGAGCTCCCCGTTTACATGAACCGTGTTTTATGATCGATCATTATAGTCGGAAGGATGAAAGGAAGAAGTCGGAACTCCAATGGAAGAAGAAAATTGAAGATGTTCCATTCAAAAAGCAAGTGAATTGTGACAAAGAGAGCTTGCAAGGCTCATCAAAGACAAGCAATGAAGAAGATGGCCTCATTGGCCAAGAAAAAGAAATGGGAAAGTTGTCTCCATCAAATCAAGAGATTTTCAATGATCAACTTAATGAAGTATGTGGTCTTTGGGACGACGAATTTGAAGGGATTTTTAATCCCTACATTGGTAATGCCATCTATCAAGACCGACAACAAGGGCCAAGGTCTATTGAAGACCTCTATCACGATAATGAACAAGCTTTTGATTACTTTTTCAAGGTGTTGAGCAACATCAACAACACCTTGAACATGCCCCCTTGACATCTCATCAAGAATGAGAGTTTGGTGGAGTCCTCCCTAAACCACCATTTGTAAATATTTCTAACTCCCTAACTTGCATTTCAATTCTTGTATTGCATTTTTGTTATTTTTGGATTTTTATACTTTGATCAAGATAATTATCATGTTTGAGAGAAGTGAGGGAGGGACTAATAATTTCAATTAATGTGTAGTGCTTTAGCTTAGTGTGGGGATGGCAATTGCCTAGGCTATCCATGCCTTAGTAGTGCCCCCACAATGAAGAACACGAGATATGAAGAAGAATGGAAGAATGACAAGGGATTGGCAAAGTACATGGATGGAACTGAATCCGGGTACAAAGGGGTCGAATCCGAGCGGATTCAGGAGAATCCGCCCATTTTCAAGCAATCCGGACGTATTTGGTAGAAGACGCACGTCCTGAATTGAGCTGAACTTTTGATATTTTTAACTGTCAGCAAATCCGGGCGTCCTGCATCCTAATCCGCCCGTCTTCAAAAATCTGCCCGTCCTGAACGGAAGACGCCCGTCTTCTTGGCTGAGGAAAACAAGAAAAATCCCTGTAAATGAATCCTCCCGTCTTCTGCAGAAGACGCCCGTCCCGTGTTTGCAAATCCGAGCGTCTTCACTGAAAGACGCCCGTCTTTAGGCGAGTTTTTCCCAACCCAGAAAAGACAGAATCCGCCCGTCCCGAGCAGAATCCGCCCGTCCCGAGCAGAATCCGCCCGTCTTACCCATGTAGTTCAAAATTTTCGGGTTTTATAAACCCCCTCCCACCTTCATTTCTTCATTCCTTCATGCATAACACTACTCATAAACCTCAAAACCCTCATCCTCTCCATCACAAAAACAAAATTCCTCAACAACATTCACCAAAATCAAATCAAAACTCCTTTTAACAACAAATCAATCACTCCTTTTTAAAAAAAAAATCAAAACCAAGCACAAAATCTTCAACCTTTGAGTCGATTTTTGAATTCATAAAGGCAAAGCCTTTCATCTTTAAATCGATTTGGGTGCACTAGAAATTGAAGATTTTTCACTCTTTTCTTGGTTTAATTCATCAATGGCAAGGTCTAAGGGAGCAACAAAGGCAACAAAGGTAAAGGCACCAAAGGCAAAGGCACTTTCATTAAGGCAAAAGACTCTTCAAGCAAAGAAAGCATTGGCTATGGTGGTAGCAAACCCAAACTTGGAAGTGCAACAACAACAACAACCTCCCATGGGAGCAACAACATCTACTACTCCGGAAATTGATCAACTTGCAAACTATCCGGAGGTAATTTTCATTTCCAAATCCCATAGGGACACTTTTGCCAAGTTTGCTAGAAAATCATTTCAATCCACCAAGTTTATTTGTGAAGATACCTTAGAAAAATTGGGTGTCCTTGAGCAAACTAGAGCCTTTTTCAAAGTCATGGGGTTGGAAAAATTGTTTGAATCAAAAGAATTGACATACCCCTCCCTTACCTTAGAATTTTTGAGTTCTTTGAAAGTTAACAAGGTTGAGACCATGGAGACCATCGAGTTTCGTCTAGCTAATGTTAGTAGGCGCTTCTCCTTTGAGGAAATGGGTAAAGCTTTGGGTCTTAGTGATTCTCCGAGTTATTTTAAGAAATTTGGCAAATATGACCCCGACCCTCTTTGGGAGGCGATTTCCGGAAGGAAATTTGAATACTTTCATGCGAGTCGTGCTCTTTTAGTCCACCATCCGGGCATAAGAGTATGGCACAAGGTCGTAGGGAACACCATCAATGAAAGAAAAGACACCAACCATTTCACCAAACTCGATTTTGTTCTTCTTGAGTCGGCTTTGAACGTTGGTAGGGAATTCACCAAGCCTTTTAACTTTCTAAGGCTCTTGGTGGATAGATGGTTAAATATTGATTGGGGGAAGAAAGGCACTACCGTTATTGTGAATGGAGGCCTAGTCACTATCCTAGCTAAATACTTTGATCCAAACTTCAACAAAGATAACAAGTATGAGGCGAAAGAGGGTGGTCATCTCGTTGATATGCATACTATGATACACAAGTACAAGTGGGTTGCCCATAACCCTCTTGACACCAAGTATGGATGGCTCACTAGTGAGGCTAGTTTATTCACTTTGCCTTCAAAGATTTGTCGATTGAGTGTCCACCGGACCAACTATCTACTTCCCCTTTCAAAAGAGGCCGAATATATTATCCAACAACAAAAGGGTGAACTTGAAATACCCTCCTCTTCCATTGTCACACCACCTTACCCTTTTGAGTACCAAGAGTTCAAGCCGGAAGGTGTTGAAGCAAGAAATGATTATTTGACTCTTCTCATGCAAGCAATGCACAAGCAAGCCTTTGAGGATCGGAAAAATGCTTATTTAGCTCAATATCCACCCCTCTTAAATTTAGCTAGGCAAGGACTACTTGACCCATCATGTCCTTTGCCTAGTTGGGCGGATAAGGAAGTCCTATTTCCGAGTGCATCTAGGGTTGTTCCGGGTGATAATGAGGTTGTAGGTAATGAAGAGATTGATGATAACATTGATGAAGAAGCTAGTGAAGAAGGAGAAGAGGATGATGAGCAAGGTGAAGAAGAAAGTGAAGAGGGAAGTGGCAATGAGACCACTTCTAATGAGGATGATGATGATAGTGATGATATGATGGAAGATTAGCAAGCTTTGGAGGCTCCTACCCTCTCAAGGTTTGTCTATTTATCTCTTTGATTTATTTATTTTTCTTGATCATTGTTGGAGTAGTCCTAGCACCATTGAAGACTCACACCTCGGTACTTTTGAGGTATTCTCATTTTATTGTTCCCACCTTTCAAAATCCAAAATGACAAAATTAGTTTCATGCATTGCATAGTGTGTGCATGAACTACACCCATCCTTAGGACATTAGCAATAATGTCTAGATCGGTTTGGGGAAGTTAATGCATACACAACGGGAGGTAATCTAAATTATCCTCTCCGTCATAAACAAAAAAACCATGCATCATGTAGTGTAGATTAGTATAGCTTGCATTTAGTGTAGAAATCATGCATCATGTTTGCATAATTTCCCATCATTTTGGCCATTGAGGACAATGCCCATATTAGTGTGGGGATGGGGAATTCTAACTTAACTTTCATTCAAAAATCCAAAAAAATTGAAAAATTTCGAAAATCCATAAAAAATTGAAAATTGGAAAAACCCAAAAACATGTTTATTCCTTTTGTAGTGTAGTTATATATATATATATATGTATATATTGTTGTATATATTGTTGTATATATTGTGTTTGTTCTATCCTTATTCACTTTGAATCACTACGCCACATCCGAGACATGAGGATCATGAAGACCGCATGGTATGATCTTTCCAATCTACTTTTTCCTTTTTATGTTAATGACTATGTGGCTTTATTTTGATTGATGCGGTAAAACAATGTGAACTTAGGACTTGCATTTAGTTTATATGTCATATTAATTGATAGAATCACTTGCATTAGGATGTATATACTAGTTTCATCATGGCATGTAGTTGCATTTAGATAAAACATTTTGAAAAGTGCCTAATTGAGAACTTTGACAAGAGCAACTAAGCCATTACAAATACTTTTTCAACTTAAGACTTTGCCTACTAGAATGGTTGTAAAACACCCTAGATAGTGTCATACTAGTGTCTTTTGACCCATGACCCAAAGCCTAGTCAAGGGTTTGCATGTGAGTCACCTATCCAACCCCGTGATGCGATGTGGACTTGGTTAACTTGTCTAGGTGACCTTAATTGACCTTGTGGTAAGGCAACCCAAAAATACTTTTCTATCAATAAGCTTGAAGTGCTCATTTCGAAAATTTTGTCATGTGGAAGTAATTTATTGCTAAGGAAACCTCAAATGTTATAAAATGTTGAAATGTTGAGAAATTTAGTTGTTTTGATGGAGGCGTACCACTTCGATGTGCTTTGGAGATGGATCCATTGAATTGGGCCCCCACACGGTTGTGAATTCGACCGCCCAGAGACAGAGTGACTATCACCCCGAAAAGCTATTGTCTAGAGGTTAACCGGTTGCCTAATAAGCGATTGGCGAAAGCAAAGGACACTAGCCCAGAAGAGACAAACCCCATCTTAAATTTTTGAAATGTGAAAGTTAAATGAGGACAATTTTGAATACTAGTCATATCCACCCTTGTTTATAAAGATTTGAGCATTTCATTCCCAAAAAGCCTTTTGTCAAACCACTTTGTCGAGCTTGGAACGATCCATGACCTTTACTTTTGTAGAGAATTCGAGACTTGTCATGTCATATGCTACTAGCATCATAGGGATCATCATTCCACCACCATCCGATCGCTCTTGACGAAAGCATTTGGAAATTGAGGACGAAAGTAGTCTAGTTTAACACCATTTGGAGGTGATTTAGTGCCATCCTCTTAGCCTTAGTAATTTGTTGAACTAGTATTTGTGAAGGATTATATGCTTTTAAATTTGTTCTCTCTTGGTTGCCTCCGCCACTTGATGAGGAAGTGGCTATTCCTTTTGTAGATGCATCCATTATTTTATTTTGTGTGCTTAATGTTTGGATGTGTCGCCATTTTGGCAAGACCCACCTTGCCTTGCAAGAAGGCATCCTACCTCATGGTTGTCTTGTTGTGATTTGAAGGGGCGGAGTGAGACCCGCTAATTGTCTCATATCGGCTATGTTATTAGGTTACTTTAAATAAAGGTCCTAGTCTTTGTCACCTCTTTACTCGGGATGAGCAAAGGTTCGGTTTGGGGATATTTGATGTGACCATAATTAGCGCATATTTAGCCCCCGAATTAGCCTTGTTCCCATGCTTTTTAGTGCATATTTGGGTCATTTATTGTCTTTAGTTCTTTGTTTTGCATATTCTTTGAGATTTTGATCCCTTGGTAGGAAAGGAGTGCAAATCTTGCATTTTCATGACAAAACGAGACTAAATTGATTGAATTCAATGACCAAGCATCAAGGAGAGACAAGATTAGAAGCCCTTTGTACATATGATAATAGATAAGCAATGTTGAGAAAGGATCCTTGCATCCCCGAGGAAATCCCCAAGGATTTTATGAAGAAAAGGGAAGAAAAGAAGAAGAAATAGCGCTGAGCTACAATCCGAGCGGATTGTCCTGAATCCGCCCGTCCTCCACAAGCACGATCCGTGCGTCTTCCTTCAAAGACGCCCGGGTTAGCAGCCCCCATAATCCGCCCGGATTCCCCTGAAGACGCCCGTCTTCCCCTGCCTGAATCCGCCCGTCCCGACTCCAACACGCTCGGATTCCAGTACAGCGAAATTTCGTCTTCTCCAAGCTACAAAGAAAGAAGCCCTTCCTTCGAAAAATACCGGCTCCTCCCTGCTCAATCTAAAAAGTGTAATTACTAGTTTAACCCTTAGTTAACCCTAATGCATCCACCTAATTTCCACTATAAATACCCCATTAGTCTAATTAGAAGAGTATGTTCTTCTTATCAATATTTAGAGTAGTTAATATCAATCAAATCTATCTTTAGTATTATAATCAACAATTAATCAAGTTCTAATACAAGTTTTATTTCCTTAATCTCTCTTTTGTTCATCCTTTATTTTGGGTAATTGAAGATTATTTGGGTTATTATTGGGAGATTGACAACCTCTCAATCAAGCATCAAGTATTTCTTTTATTCTTTGCTTTATTATTGGAATCATTAGTAGGTATAATTCTCTTAATCCCTTTTTAATTATTGTTAATTACTTTCATTTATTCATCACGTTTCCTTTTGTTGGTATGATTGACAACCTTGCTAGCATGATCAACAAGATAATGAGTGAGTAGTGACCTAGCTAGGGTTAATGGGTAATTAGGGGAAACCAACATAGGGAATGATTCATGCTTAAATTAATATGCTTTCATGGTTTATTTGCTTGCTTGTTTTGATCTCAACTCATGCACATGTTATGTTTGATGAAATGTGAGCCTATGAATCCTTGCATTTTTTACCCATCACCTATCTTTTCAATGAGACTTATAAGACATAAACCAACTCGAGTCTCATTAGACCATGCATGTTGTTGAGTAGGGAAGACTAAGTCGACTTGTAGGTGTTGTACAATCTAATTGATTCGGCTCCGGGACCCAAACTTTCCTAGGATTGTAAGATATAACCCAACTCAATCCATCACAACAATAATTGCTTGCTTATAATTTGAGAACATGTTTGTATGATCAATTCCCATGATTCCCCTATGACCCCATGACACCCTAGTGCTTTTTATCAATTGTTTACAACCCTTTTATTTCATCTTGCTTATTTACTTTCATTGCTATTTAGTTAGTGACCTTCTACATCAACCCAAATTGTGACACCCCTAAGACACCACTAGTTTCAATATAAATCTCATCTCAATTCCCGTCCCTTGGGATCCGACCTTTACTTGCCTCTTTACTAATTGTAGAGTTGTTTGTGAAGCTATAAATTGTGTTTTGATTCGGACGTGACCCAACGACAACATCTATTAAATTGTGAACTCGAAACGGACCGATCAAAATCCCCAAAGAACTCATTGTAGATAGGATTCTACACTCCTTATCCAAAGTCAAGGCATATGTTCAATTCCGGGTGAATTTTAACAGGCAAGACAAGGACGTGTCTCTTGAAGAGTTTCACAAGTTACTTGTGCAAGCCGAAAGAGACATGGGGTTAAATGTTAACCCACCTACGGATGTGCTTAACATAAGCACCAAGAGCAAGGGAAAATTCAAGAAGAATAGGAAGAAGGGTAAGAAGCAAGCTCCCACTTTCACCAAGGCTAAGACTTATGAAGCTAGCACTTCCAAGACCAAGAAGGGTCCTCTTGATAAATGCCATTATTGTAATGGTGTTGGACATTGGAAAAGGAATTGTTCCAAGTATCTTGGTGACATCAAAGCTAGAAAAATCACTCCAGTAGGTAAATGACTATCCTTTCTTTTATATTTCTAATTCAACTATGATATTGTGATACAAAGTTGTGATAATGTATCCCCTTTTTATTGTAAATAGGGCCTCCACCAAGCAAGGACAAGGGAAAGGAAAAGCAAGCTTGAGAAATCATCAAGAAGCTAGGAGTAGCTTCCATGAAGCTTGGCTTTTTATTGTCTTATATTTTAATTTATGTTTCGGATTTTTAGAACTATTTTGATTTCCGTGTTCGACATGGAAATGATTGATCCTTTCTAAACAATTGTTGTATTTTGGATTATGGTGGCTTGGTTTGCAACCCAAGTCACCCCTTTTATCGTATTTTCTTTGTTCTAAAAATTCGTCTTTATACGCTTGCACATAGAAACATATGATCATCCACTTAAAGTGATCTAATAGACAACTATAATGATGGGATTCATTATATGTCCACAAGCTTAAGGCTTGTGTATGATCAATTATAAAGTGATGTTGAAGTTATGAACTCTCTTAAAGGAATGTCAATCACCAAGTACACTTATCAAATCTAAAACAATTAGTCAATCTATGAGATAGTCCTCCTTATGCTTCAAAATCATTATTTGTGTCTCATAAGCTATCTTTGAATCTCTAGTGTATTTATTCTAAAGATAGAGTGGGAGAAAAATGAAGACACAAAGCAAATTTGTGCAAATTTGTGTACTTGAGTAAATGAGATCTACGCAAGAAAGAATGATTTGTATACCTATATAGATAGTGTACACGAATAGATGAGATATATGGTCTCGAATAGATGAAATCTACATGACATAAGAGACCAAGTAAAGTAATCAAAAGAATATGTTCTCAAGATTACTACACGAGGAGACCAAAAGGAAGTTTTGGAAGAAAATGACTAATGAAAAGACTTATCAAAGAGATTTGGCTAGTTTATGAACAACATTTGACCAAGAGTTTCAATATTGATATTTACTTAAGAGCCTAAATGAAACAAAGTTGCATCCTTGAAAGTAAATGAGATTTATGACTAAACGTTGAAAAGAAAGATATGCCGATATCTACGAAAGCTAAATTAATTGTTAACCACGCTAGTGTCCTTACTTAACCTCATTATGAAAATGAAATGGTTAAACCTCCTTCCAGAAAAGGGTATTTTGAGAAGGACGTATATTAAATGAAATTCACATTTAAATAATGACATTGCTACGCATCATTTTAAAATGAATGAGTTAGAGATTAAAATCTCTTTCCATAAGTTTAAGATTGAAACCTTTTCTAAATAGGTATTTTGAAAAGATATGTTGGGAACATTTAGGTTTTATCTTAATAACATGGCAAAGCAAAATATATTTCAATTCTTGAAATGTTTCGATTGAGTAGTCAATTATGAAACATGTGGAATTAAGTGGGAGTTTGAAATTATCATGTGAAGACATGGAATTTAGTGGGAGCAATCATCTTGTAAAAATTTATAACTCATTACTCATTGAGAATGACGAGCTAATATTATCTTTCATAAAGAAGTATTTGAGTTTTCAATTCTGGATGAAAATGGACTATGATGAATCCAATCACATCATAAGATGTTGGATAAGTTTTGAGATATACACATCGAATCAACGAGAAACGTAGGTTATTCATGTCAATGAAAATGGAATTGCCATTAGCAGTCATGGTCATTCATTGAACCTAAGAATGGTTGATCACATGATTTTAAGTTACTAATGTTTCCGCCATTAGAATAATCATGCAGATGTCCAATAATGAATCATATGCATAAGAGCATGATGAATCATTGGCAAGCCATAGAAGAATCGTCATGAATTCTCGAGGAGAACTAATGAGCAATTCCAGTGATGGACAAAACACTCTGTTATGTGACAAGAGGTTGCACATATTGAAGTTCGATCACACGTAAGGATTTATGAAAATTCTAAGCTATTCAAGATAAAAGGAGAAATAAGAAGCTTGGAAAGATACTTAGTTGAAGTAAGAAGTTACTCAAAACTAATATTTTCTAATATGCTAGAACTTATGAGAAGTGCTAGGCTAATCATCTTGACAATTGTTGCAAGACCCAGTAAAACGTATACCTAGTGCATTGCGAAATGGTAGAACACTTGATCAGTGCAAGGTATATCATCCACCACAAATTCGTTGGTTATGTGATAAACAACAAGAAAGTTCTTTCAAGATAAAGAACCCAAACCAAGGTTGGGAACCTATATGTGTACTTGGTAAGATTCATGCTATGAGAGATAACATGAATATAAAGGATAATGCAATAAAAGAAGTTTGAACACATGGACATATGGTATGTTAAACTTCTATTGCAATCGACTAGTGTTTGCACACTTACGATATGCATCACAATGTTGTAATATGGTATTGACTACCCGAATGTGATGTCGACATTTGTCGTTTGAGTTATTATTAACTCACCTTATACTTTGTTACATCCAAACGGGTTGTAGAGACAATTGAACCCCGTTAAAGTGAACACGGATTAGCATTGTATTCGCCCATAGTTACTTACATGAGGTGACGTCTCGAAGTGACTAGAGTGTGATGCTATTGATGGCTAGTTCAATTGCCATGGATTCATGTGTGATGACTGGTCGATCACATAGGCAGACTGTTAGGAACACTTTGTTGGGCCTTATGACCGCTTATAGAGTTCTGGCAAATTTATATAGCCTGATCGTGGCGAGAGCTACTATAGTATTCTAATGAGTCGATTCTTTTGACTAAAGACTGTTCGCCTAAGATGGCACAGTTTCAGATTAACTTTGATTTGTGTTACTACGACCTTCGTAAATGGGGTCAAATGGGCATATTTTGGGTTATGATGGCTGTGGCTAGTCGAAGGGAATAAGTGCAATAGGAATTGTCCACCCCTAGTCAGGGTTATAAAAATATCTCAAGGCCACTCGAGGAGTAATGAACTGGAAATGCGTGGCCACGCTCGGATGATATCTATGGTAGATGAATCCGGTCAATCAGTTATTCTCCAGATCGAGGAAACCACTCTCGATATGATTACTTGCAAGTACGACCTGGAAGACAAGTATTGAGTGGGATATAGTAATAGGACAAGAGAATTGGTGACGCACACTTGTCGAGGACAAGTGGGAGATTGTTGGAATATGTGTCCTCCGACAATAATGCGATCACAACTGTCGATCATGATGATCACATGTTTAAGTCTCATTTTAAGAATACATGTGGGAAGTAATATTTTAGTGTCAACTGGTCCGCACATATCGGTAATGATTGGCTTACTAGAGTTTGACATTACTGTCGTGCGACGGTGGTGATCAGTTGATCCCCTTAGGTCATACCTAAAGGGTAACACTCTTAATTGATTATTTAATTGATCGTATGACGATACGGATTAATTAAATTACTTAAAATTGACGGACGATTTTGGAAGTAATATTTACATATCTCATTATAATTTGATTAAATAAGATACGGTATAAGTGATCGAATTGTTTTATTACATAGATGAAATTATTGTTTACGGAAACAATTAAATTTGAATGAATAATTTATTATAAATACAAGATGTTGTGATTTATAATTGGTAAATCATTTTGGTACGAGTAATTATGAATTATTAAGTCGATTTTGTACATGACGTATTTTTATTAATACGTTTATTTTTAATATGTTAAAAATGCATAACAATTTTACACGACTTGTGACATGTGACAAATTGACAAATTGACAAATTGACAAAGATAAAATGGAATCCATTTTATCTTAAATGGACCGAAATAGAGGGTGTATTAGGCTAAATATTGTGTTGATTAATTTTAAGTGGAAAGCATAATCATTTACCTAATTGCTAGCCATGCATACCTAGTTACTCTTGTGAAGAGCACCTTGATCATGCATTGACCCCTTTACCCTGCCCCTACCCGGTTTTCCTAGTGAAAAGGCCAAAGGGTTTTTCTCTTAATTTACCTAATATACACTACATGCATACTAGTGCATATTCATTTTCATTCTAACATCTAAAAATAAAGAGTTTTTAGAGAGATTATTACTCCTTCTTCTCCCTTCTCTTAACCGAAAATTAAGAGACCAAATTCAATATTTTTGGGTCAATTTTATTTAGATTAATGTTGTACTAGTATTAATAATATTAATGTTATTAAGCGGTTACTTTGGGTATTCATCTTTGGGAGAGATTCTACCCTTGAATCTTTGTTCATCCATATTAGGAGAGCTCAAGAACAAGTGAGTAGGAGAACTCATTTGTGCCCAATAATCCGAAATTTCTATTGTAAGAATGACGATTTCTTCTTTATCTTTATTCATGTTTGCATGCATAAGATCTAAATTAATTTTATGATTAAATTAAATTGTAACATATAAGAATATGTTGAGTAGTATGAGATATAGATTTCTAACAGAAATGCCCCTCAAATTGCTAGAATGAGATCCCCAAATTCACTAATTAATTTAGGGTTTTTTTTGTGTTTTGTTTGATGAGAGAATGCTAGGTAAAAAATTAGGTTAGAAAAATTGATCTCCCAAGCCCTTTTAAAACCGTGTAAAGAGTCCAAAGGGGGAGATATTTTCTTCCCTTAATTTGTGCTAATCCAACCGAAAAAAATAAGAGGAATTATCTTCTTATTTTCAGTTTTTCACCTACCAAAAATAAGGAGATTAAATCTTCTTATTTTGGTAGTTTAAAAAATGTATATAAAGTGTATTATTTATAAATTGTCATTTATTTTATTCCGTATTAATAAGTCTACACACAACAGCTTGCAGTCGATTTATTAATGCCGGTCTATAATAATATATTATGACAATATCGTATAATATATACTTTAACCATAAATATCGCATATTTATAATTAGCTAATTAAATATAACAAATTACATTTAATTATGAATTAACATCTTAATTCGTTCAAGCTAACATTATATACATTAATTAAATATATCAGTTTATATTCAATTTACGAATTTGACAGTTAATTCGTCTCAGCTAATATTATTTAATTAAATTAAATAATCGTCTCATCAACACATTGACTAACTGTTTAGTCAAATAAATGAACTAACCTTTTAGTCATATAAGGCATAAATGTGATTACATTTGCATAATCACATCTCTCAAACACATCCTTTAGGTGTGACTTTTAGGGACCAGTTGATCACCGCCATTAGTATGATAATAACGTCAAACTTTCTAGCAAGCCAACCGTTATTAGGTAATCGTTAATCAACTGATAAAATACAAAGTATACCCTTGTGAACCTATAAGAGATTTATATATGTTATCACACTAATTGTGGAGGACACAAGCTCCAACAATCTCCCACTTTTCCTCACAAGTGTATATGCGATAACCGATTCTCATATCCTAAAATTTCTCCCACTCAATGTAAAACAATTTGCAAAATCCGTATTCACAAAGGTCGTATTTTACAAGTGATCAATATCAAGAGTGGTTTCCCCGACTAGAGAGTAACTTAACTGATAAACGAATCATCATTCGAGCATGGCCATGCATTTCAATTACAACTCCTCGATTGGCGCTGAGAAATAACTAAACCTGATAAAGGTTGGATATTTTCTTCAACTCGAATCCTGCAGATATAAGCACAGTATGAAATGACCCAGAAAAAAATCCCTTAGCCTCCTGTTACGGCAGACCATGAGAAAGAAACCAAAGTCACCCAAAAACTGCCTTAATCTCAAGAGACAGTCTATAGTCAAACGAATTGACTCTAGGAACACAATGGACGTCCAATCCACGACCTGGCACCGAATGTTTTTAAACATTTAGGACTCCATTACGTTGTCACAAAAATTGTCCTACGAGGTATCGTTATAACTTGTATC
This sequence comes from Silene latifolia, assembly GCF_048544455.1. Classification (NCBI taxonomy): domain Eukaryota; kingdom Viridiplantae; phylum Streptophyta; class Magnoliopsida; order Caryophyllales; family Caryophyllaceae; genus Silene; species Silene latifolia. The sequence continues at coordinate 45,429,683 of NC_133536.1, forward strand.
TGTGATCGATCAACCAACCGTTTGACTTATGGCTCGTTGAACCCACCATCAATCGACTGCACAATATAATAGCAAGAGTTATCAGCTCATGTGGGCGATTACGGACCAAAACAAATATAATGTAATTCAGTTCACTTTGTGGCGTTCAATGTTGTCAGTACAATCCACATGAAAAACACAATATCAAATAAAACGATGAAGTTATAAATAGTATATGAAAAAGATAATGTATGGAATCCATAATCAACTACTACAACTCAAGAACACGTTTAATTCCCATGGAAATAACGTGCCCTTCATGCTTATCATAATTCAACGGTTTAGTGAGAGGATCCACGATGTTATCATCCGAAGCTATCTTGTCAATCACTATCTCCTCTTGCTCCACGTAATCACGGATCAGGTGAGCTTTCCGATGTACATGTCTAGACTTGTTGCTAGACTTAGGCTCCTTAGCCTGGAAAATGGCACCTCTATTGTCACAATAGATGGTGATCGGGTCATTCGAACTAGGAACTATCGTAAGTCCTTGTAAGAATTGACGCATCCATATAGCTTCCTTTCTTTGCTTCGAAGCGGCATAGTACTCGGATTCAGTGGTAGAATCTGCTACAACATCCTGTTTGGAACTCTTCCAGCTGACCGCAACACCATTAAGAGTGAAGACGAACCCGGACTGAGATTTTGAATCATCTCGATCCGTTTGGAAGCTAGCATCTGCGTAGAATCGATTAAAGCATAGCTTAGTATTTCCTCCATAAGTAAATACCCTATCCTTAGTCCTCCGTAGGTACTTAAAGATGTTTTTAACAGCTATCCAGTGTGTTTCACCTGGATTCTTTTGGTACCGACTCGTCATACTCAATGCATATGCCACGTTTGGACGTGTATATATCATGGCATACATGATTGATCCTATTGCAGATGCATAAGGAACACGACTCATGCGCTCAATCCCTTCAGGCGTAGTGGGTGATTGAGACTTGCTCAACTGCATCCCAGACGTCATTGGAAGGTTCCCCTTCTTGGAGTTAGTCATGCTGAACCTTTCATGAATCCTATCCAAATAAGACTCCTGACTCAGTGATAACGTCCATCGTGATCTATCTCGGTAGATACGGATTCCCAATATGCGTTGTGCCTCACCCAGATCTTTCATCTGGAAATGGTTCTTCAACCATCCTTTAACCGAAGATAAGAGAGGAATGTCATTCCCAATCAAGAGTATGTCATCGACATACAATATCAAGAAAACAATCTCGCTCCCACTCGACTTAATATATAAGCATGGTTCCTCGACCGATCGAGTGAAGCCATACTCTTTTATCACCTGGTCGAAACGATGATTCCAACTCCGAGAAGCTTGCTTAAGTCCATAAATGGAACGCTTAAGCTCGCACACTTTCCTAAGATTTTCAGGATCTATGAATCCTTCGGGTTGTACCATGTACAACTCTTCCTCCAAATAACCGTTTAAGAAGGCGGTTTTCACATCCATTTGCCAAATTTCATAGTCATGAATAGCGGCAATCGCTAAGATTATCCGAATGGAACATAACATGACTACGGGTGCAAAAATTTCATCATAATGCAATCCGTGAACTTGAGTGAAACCTTTTGCCACTAGTCGTGCCTTATAGGTATCTGGTTGCCCGTCTACAGAATGCTTTATTTTGTAAAGCCATTTGCACTGTAGAGGTTTTACCTTATTAGGTAAATCAACAAGATCCCATACGTTATTCTCATACATGGATTCCATATCGCATTGCATGGATTCAAGCCATAGCTTTGAGTCGGAACAGGTCATGTCACCTTTATAGGTAGCGGGTTCATTACTCTCTAGGAGCAAAACGTCACTCTCCTCGACCATACCAATGTATCTGTCCGGAGGATTAGAGACTCTACCCGACCTCCTAGGTTCCTGAGGAATATTAACCGTATCATCAGTTGGAGGAACAACTTCCTCCATCTGTTCCTCGGTGGTTGGTTCTTAAACCTCCGACAGCTCGAAGGTTCTATTACTTGTCTTGTTCTCAAGAAATTATTTCTCTAAGAGCTTTGCACTAGCCGCAACAAAAACTCGATGTTCGGTAGGCGAATAGAAGTAATGACCAAACGTTCCTTTTGGATAACCAATAAAGTATGTCTTGACCGATCGCGGGCCGAGCTTATCCTCGTGTCTCCACTTGACAAGTTAGGTACTGTTCCCTTCCACATTTCATATGGAGTCTTGTCGACAGCTTTAGTCGGACTTCGGTTAAGTATAAGAGCAGCTGACAAAAGAGATAAACCCCATAATGAATCAGGTACTACTGTGTGACTCATCATGGATCGAACCATATCAAGTAATGTTCGATTTCTCCGTTCGGACACACCATTTAATTGAGGCGTTCCAGGTGGAGTTAACTATAAAACGATTCCACAGTCTATAAGGTGTTGATCAAACTCATTTGAAAGATATTCGCCACCCCGATCTGAACGGAGTGCTTTAACCTTTCTACCCAGTTGGTTCTCAACCTTATTCTGGTATTCCTTGAATTTCTCAAAGGACTCACTTTTATGCTTCATTAAGTAGACATATCCGTATCTACTCAAATCGTCCGCGAAAGTGATAAAATATATATAGCCATCTCTAGCGGTAATTGACATAGGTCCACATACATCAGTATGTATGAAACCTAATAGGTCATTAGCACGCATTCCAACACCTTTGAAGGAAATTCGAGTCATTTTGCCGATAAGACATGATTCGCACGTGCCAAATGTAGAAAAATCGAATGCGGGAATAGTCCCATTCTCGACGAGTTTCTTTACACGTTTTTCATTTATGTGTCCCATTTGAAAATGCCATAGATAGGTTTGATCTTTGTCACCAACCTTTAGTTTCTTATTATTCACGTGTAATATATCTGTAGTTTGATCTAACATGTAAATTCCATTTATGGAAACTGCTTTGCCATAAACCATTTCATTAAAAGAGAAAATACAGCTATTATCCTTTATTGAAAATGCAAAACCGTCTTTATTGAGTACGGAAACAGAAATAATGTTCTTAGATAAACTGGGTACATACTAACAGTTATATAAATATAACTAAAAACCACTAGGGAGCTGGATTACATATGTTCCCATTGAGACTGCAGCAACTCGTGCTCCATTCCCAACTCTCAGGTTCACATCACCCTTTGCGAGGGGTTTGATGTTTCTTAGGCCCTGCAAATGATTACACAGATGAGAACCACAACCAGTATCAAGTACCCAAGTTCCGAAACTTGCATGGTGAATCTCAATCATATGAATATAAGATGACATACCAACAGGAGTGACGCGGCCTACTTTTATGTCCTCACGGTACACGGGACAGTTCCTCCTCCAATGTCCAGTCTTGTGACAATGGTGGCACTCAATGTCACCGCCCTTGCTCTTTGCCTTGCCTTGTGAGCCACTAGTCTCATCAGGCCCACTCTTACCGTTTCCTGGCTTCTTAAACTTTGGCTTACCTACAGTTAGGTCGCCGGGAGCTTTGCTCTTACCCTTATTCTTGTTGGAAATCATGAGAACATCTTACTTCATGCTCCCACTCAATTTCATATCCTTCTCGGTCTGTACGAGAAGTGAGTGTAGCTCATGAGGACTTTTCTTCATGTCATTCATGTAGTAATTTGCCCTGAAAAGGGCAAAACCATCATGAAGTGAATGAAGCATACGGTCAATGACTATGCTCTCACTGATTTTGCAATCAAGTGCCTTCAATTTCTCGACATTCTCATTCATGTTAAGAATGTGTGGGCTAACCGGTTGGCCATTTTGGAGTTTCGCATCAAAGAAGCGACAGGTATGCTCATAAGTAACGATTCTCGGTGCTTTTGAGAACTCGTTAGTCAGCGTGGTGAAAATCTTGTTTGGGCAATGAAGCGTCTTTGCAAATTGGTTTCCATTGCAAAGATGAGTACGTTCTTTATCGCACCCGCTTCCATGACGAAGTCACTATAAGCAAGTGACTCGTTAACTCCTGCATTGGGGCCTGGGTTTACCGGTATTGGCTCAGTTAAGTACTTGAGCTTACCGTCAGCAATGACAGCATTCCGCAATGATGCCTCCCAGTCCGCAAAGTTGGACCCGTCATTTTTCAGACGTGTGAACTGATTCATGTGGTCCATAAAAGCTTTTAGCCAGGACTCGCGTCCAAGTGTGGCACTTGGCATTGGGATTTCGTTATTTCCAGCCATTTGTTGTAACAGTATTATCAAAATAAACGTATTCTACACTGCGAAAAGAAGAATAAATATAATAAGCATACTAATCTTTATGATTTAAGTCTAATGCAATACTGTTATAACGCAAAGACTCAAGCATTTATACAATTGACCTCCCTCAAGAATTATATAAATGATCCCAAGACTCAATTATCTGTAAATTGATAAGCCAACCTTTTGGCTAATTCTACTGTTAGAATTCTTGGTCGATAAATTTCTGTAAATTCTATCTTTAGTCCATCATAATCACGAGAAACTCTTCGGATTATAATGTTGAGGTAAACTAAGTCAACACAAACTACTTACCCAACGTAGAAGGGGTCATATGAAGAGTAAGGTCCTATATGCCTACCGACGAAGAAGGGATTCATAGTTGTTTGCCCTTATAAAGACTAGTCTCAATTTCAGTTTTAGAGGAAGATCCCATCAACTTAATTTTTAATTCATTTTAAGTGAACTAATATCTAGCATGTGAGAATGAATAAACTAAGGTGATGACTTAAAATTGTGTGACATCTGTATGTCTATGGAAACTAACATACAACCTATATGAGTCAATTTTCATGCATTTTAGTAGGTGGTTTGGTTTAGGCGGAATATGATGCATTAACTATCATGTGAATGAAAAGCAATAAGAATGAAAAAACGTAAAACAAAATAAAGTCCTAGTGTGGCCTATCTACCAAAATGAACATAAATACAACTTTGGAATCCATCCTTGGACCCGAGAAGCTTGTCTTGATGTTCCATCTTGGTCCATGTAGCGGGAGTGAGCAATCCAATCTCCATCTTTAGTCTTCTCAAAATTACAATTTAAAAATTACATAATAAACCTATTTACATTCTAATTTCAAAACCATAATATAAAAGAAAACCAAACAGAGATACGAGATCTCAAATTACATTAAAAATTATGTTTCCATCATTACGAAAACATAATTTAACTAAGGCCACACTTATAAATTACAACCGATTGCAAAAATACGTAAATAAATCCATTCAACAATTCATTCAACTAAAAAAAATTGCATCAATTAATAAATTAAACATGCAAGACATAATTCCTTAATTATGTAGATTAATTTATCCAAACCACCTATTTTAATGATCAAATTATGTGACAATTCCTCAATTACTCACAATAATTTCAATCTAAATTCACATTAATCTTGTAATATAATTAATCCAATATTATTTTAAACCTCTTTAAAATAATTAGGTATCTTATAATTTGTGAACTTTATCACAACAAACAATTATACAATATAGAAGTAATGTATAATTATAATTGGCCAAAAACTAACAAAAACAAAACTGTTTTATTTTTTATTAAAGTTCTCGGCATTTCCAAAATACAAAAAACTGTTTTTTTTTCTTACTAATGCACTCGGCATTTCACCCAAAAAAAAAAAACCGTTTATTTTTATTTTATTTTTTTTACAGCTCTCGGCCTTTTTGCCAAAATTCCAAAAAAACAAATTTCGGCAATAATCCAAAGAAAAACAAAACAAAACAGGTTTTTTATTTTTTCTTTCAATTCCTCTCGACATTTCCAAAACCGAAAAAAAAACAGAAACCCTTTTTTTATATTTACTCGGCATAATGCCCTAAAAAAATTTTAGATGAACAAATTCGTTTATAGTTGCTATTAGAACAAGATTGGCATAATCATGGACATATAAATTGATGAAACATGATTCTAAACAACGATTTAAAACCATATATGCCAAAAACTATATAGCAAAAACAAATTTAACATCATCAAACAAGACGATTTCCATTTACATTTTAATTTAATCCTCGTTAAATTAAACATCTACAAATTCATCATATAGTCATTTTAACTAATTAAAACAACAATATGAAAAATCAAAATGGAAACAAAACAACAAAACAAAAAAAAAAACTTTCGGTTGAAAAAAAAATTAAATCGGCAATTTTTTTTTTTCAAAACAGCCGCACCCCTTTTTTTTCTTCAATTTTGTTCAAAATCATTTATGAATATCATACAAAATAATTTCGTGGCCTTATGGCTCTAATACCACTTGTAGGAAATATCGGTATACTTCCCTTGAAATTTATTAGGATTATAACGAAATTATAATCTATGAAAACTAGTCATAAATGAATCGCATAAACAAAATAGAATAGATCAAGAAACAACCTTTGGTCCTAGCAAAATTGGCCTAAGAACAATATCAAAATGATATTCGCCTAATCGTTGCACCCAAGATGCTCCGAGAAATACCCCTCAAATTGCTAGAATGAGATCCCCAAATTCACTAATTAATTTAGGTTTTTTTTTGTGTTTTGTTTGATGAGAGAATGCTAGGTAAAAAATTAGGTTAGAAAAATTGATCTCCCAAGCCCTCTTAAAACCGTGTAAAGAGTCCAAAGGGGGAGATATTTTCATCCCTTTATTTGTGCTAATCCAACCGAAAAAAATAAGAGGAATTATCTTCTTATTTTCGGTTTTTCACCTACCAAAAATAAGGAGTTTAAATCTTCTTATTTTGGTAGTTTACAAAATGTATATAAAGTGTATTATTTATAAATTGTCATTTATTTTATTCTGTATTAATAAGTCTACACACAATAGCTTGCAGTCAATTTGTTAATGCCGGTCTGTAATAATACATTATGACAATATCGTATAATATATACTTTAACCATAAATATCGCATATTTATAATTATCTAATTAAATATAATCAATTACATTTAATTACGAATTAACATCTTAATTCGTTCAAGCTAACATTATATACATTAACTAAATATAACAGTTTATATTCAATTTACGAATTTGACAGTTAATTCGTCTCAGCTAATATTATTTAATTAGATTAAATAATCGTCTCATGAACACATTGACTAAGTGTTTAGTCAAATACATGAACTAACCTTTTAGTCATATAAGGCATCAATGTGATTACATTTCCATAATCACATCTCTCAAACACATCCTTTAGGTGTGACTTTTAGGGACCAGTTGATCACCGCCATCAGTATGATAATAACGTCAAACTTTCTAGCAAGCCAACCGTTATTAGGTAATCGTTAATCAACTGATAAAATACAAAGTATACCCTTGTGAACCTATATGAGATTTATATATGTTATCACACTAATTGTGGAGGACACAAGCTCCAACAATTTTCAAGGCGGAATTCTATATTTTTCCGAGTCTCTACCTTAGTCACCTTCAAAGAGCTTACAAACTCCATGGTAAGGGAAGGGTAGGTCAATTCTTGCATGGCAAAGAGTGTTTTCAACTTCATAGACGCGAAAAAATTATTGGTCCTTTCAAGCACACCCAACTTGTCTAAGGCATCATGGCATATGAATTTGGTAGGCAAAATAGTCTTTCTAGCAAGGGATACAAATGCTTTCCTATGAGAATCGTTTATGAAAGTTACCTCCGGATAATCTTGCAATTGTTGAATGACCGGAGTAGGAGTATCTTCCACCATAGAAGTAGCAATTTCATGACTTTCCACCCTTGGTTGATGCACTACCATAGCCTTTAAGGCTAAAAGAGCTTGTTGCCTTTTGGAAAGATTGGATGTTGTGGGTGCCTTTCTTCCACCCTTTGTTCTTGCCATGTTCTTCTCCTTGTCAAGATTTTATCAATAAACCAAAGTTTTTCTTGAATGCTTCTAGTCTCCTCAAGCTTCAATTAATCCCTAATTGATTTTGGGGTTTTCGAAATTGCCTTGAAACCTTAGGAAATCGATTCAAATTTTTGAGGATTTTGATGTTTGGATGGTTTTTTGTTGATGAAGGGGTAGTTTGATTGTGATTTGAGGAAGTTTGGGTTTGATTTTGATGAATTTGGTTGAGGAATTTGTGTTTTGTTGATAAGGGGATTGAGGATTTTGAGGGAGAAAGGGTGTGGGTTTGTGTTTGTATAAGATAGAAATGAATTGGGGAAGGAGGGATTGAATCCCATGTTATATTCATTCAGCAGCAGGAAACGAGCGTCTTGGGCTGGGGACGCTCAGATCCTTAGTAAGTGAGCTCAGGAAATTCTAACCCGTGCTGAGACACGCGGATTCTTCAAGAGACGAGCGGATCCTTCAGAGGACGCTCAGATTCATAGCCAGTGTGGACTGATAATTTTGACAGCAGCCAGGACGTGCAGATTTCTCTCGAGACGAGCGGATTTAGGACTTGGATGGGCGTCTTCAGTATACTCTGCTCATATTTTTAAACAGACCCAATTCTTCAATTTCATAACTCCTAAGACGAGCGTCTTAGAGTCAGGATGCTCGGATCGCTCCCAAGACGAGCGGATTCCACCTGGGACACTCAGATCTCTTCCTGTACCCACGAGTTCAGTTCCATCGTGGGGATCTTTATTTCCCATATCATTCTTTCTTCATTCCTTTGTTCAACATTGTGGGTGCACTATGAAGGCTCAGTTAGCTTAGGCAATTGCTATCCCCACACTAAAGCAAACACTACACATCAAAGCACATTAAAATACCTCCCTCACTTTCTCTCATAATGAAAATCTTGATCAAAGTATGAAATTGCAAATCCAAAATTAACAAAAAAGCAATATAAGAAGTAAAATGCAAGTTAAGGGTTAGAATATTTACAAATGGTGGTTTAGGGAGGACTCCACCAAACTATCATTCTTGAATGAGATGTAAAGGGGGCATAGCCAAGGTGTTGTTGACGTTGCTCAACACCTTGTAGAAGTAGTCAAAGTCTTGTTCATTTTCATTGTAAAGATATTGCATAGATCTTTCCACATTGTGTTCTTCATGATGGTGACCCATGTCAAAGTGATGATAATGATCAACAAAGCCTTGGTCTAAGGTCATAGGATTGCCAATGTAGGGATTGACCAATCCTTTAAATTCGTCATCCCATAGACCATACACTTCACTAGCTTGCTCCCCAATGGTATCAGGAGTTGACAAGAGCAACTCTTCTTCCTTGTTGTCATGGCCAATGAGGCCTTCTTCTTTGCTTGTCATGGTTGGTGGTGAGCTATTCAAGCTCTCATTATTTTGGAAATTTCCTTGCTCTTTGGATGGAGCATCTTGAAGGTTATCCCTTTTCTTCTTCCATATGGGTGGTGAGTCTTTACCTATAGCTTGATCTTTGCATTGAGTTGCTAACTTCTTCCTATCAATTTCTCGGCTATCGTGATCAATTTTGAAACATGGCTCAAGTAATCGGGGAGCTCTCATTGTCTTGTCAAAATTAAAAGTGATTGTCTCATCTCCCACTTCAAGTGTGAGCTCTCCATGTATCACATCAATCACCGCTCCCGCGGTATGCAAGAAAGGTCTTCCTAAAATTATAGGAATGTTGGAATCCTCCTCCATGTCTACAATTACAAAGTCTACCGGGATGAAGAATTTGCCAATTCTCACGGGCACATCCTCCCATATCCCTAGAGGTATCTTTGTTGATCGATTTCCCATTTGAAGTGTAATGTTGGTGCATTTGAGTTCTCCTATTCCTAGCCTCTTGCACACCGAGTATGGCATGACACTTACACTTGCTCCAAGGTCACACAATGCTTTGTTGATTGTAGTATCGCCAATGGTGCATGGAACAGAGAAACTTCCCGAATCTTTGAGTTTTGGAGGGGAACTTCCTTGTAGAATAGCACTACTCACTTTGGTAAAGGCAATAGTCTCTAGCTTTCGGATGGACTTCTTCTTGGTAAGAATATCTTTCATGTATTTTGCATAGGCCGGAACATGATTGATCCATTCCGTGAATGGGATTGAGACTTTTAAGTTCTTCACAATTTCCATGAACTTTCCAAGTTGTTCATCAAACTTAGGCTTAGCTTGACGACTTGTGAATGGAAGTATAATCACAATAGGCTCTTTCTCCTTAGCCTTCTCTTCATTCTTCTTCTTTGAAACTTCATTGGTGGTGGGTCCTTCTTCTTTAGAGTTCTCAACTCTTTGCTAGTCACTAGAATCCACAACATTTTCATCAATTGGCATTTTGGCCCTTCATATCTTGTACCACTCCTCAAATGGATGACATTCACCGTTTCATGTCTGGGGGGATTACCTTGAGGTGGTAATTGCCCCCTTTGTCTTTGATAGTTAGAAGATGCTAATTGAGTCATTTGAGTTTCTAGCATCTTTATGTGGGCTAGTATGTTGTTGATGGTGATGTCTTTTGCTTGGCTATCTTTTTGCACTTGGGTGAAAAATTCTTGTTGATTCTTTTGCATTTGGAGGACCGCTTTTTGAACATGAAAGCCTTGGTTATTTGTTTGATTGTATGAAGGTTGATTTTGATAACTTTGGCTTTGATTGTAAAAGGGTCTTTGAGCTTGATTTCTCATTGGAGGTGGGGTGTATGTTGGTTGGGGGTTTTGAACATTTTGGCTCTTGTATGAAAGATTGGGATGGAATTTGGTATTCTCATTATAGTAGTTGGAATAAGGGGTACCACTCTTGTATGCTTGGAAAGCATTCACTTGTTCACTTGTTCCCCTACACTCACTTTGCTAATGTCCCAAAGTTCCACAACTCTCACATACTCCACTTGGAATTGAGGATGATGCCACCATAGCATTAACATATTGTTTGGGTGATTTGGAAGCTTCATCAAACTTAGCCATGGCCTTCTCAAACTTCAAATTGATGGTGTCAATGTGAGCACTTAGTTGAGCACCCAATTGTGTGATGGAATCTACCTCATGCTTCCCTCCTCTAGAAGCCTTTTGAGGTCTACTATATTGTGAATTACGAACCGCCATCTCTTCGATTTGGGCTCATGTTTGATTGTCATCAACTTCGGTAAACATCCCTTTTGATCCCATGTTGAGGATATTGCGGGAATCTTCATATAGACCGTTCTAAAATTGTTGCACAAGGAACCACTCACTAAGCCCATGGTGTGGACAAGAACGACAAGTGTCCTTAAATCTCTCTCATGCCTCATATAATGATTCTTCATCTCTTTGCTTGAACCCGGTAATTTGGGCTCTCAACATATTGGTCTTCTCCGGAGGATAGAATTTCTTATACAAAGCAAGTGCTAGCTTCTTCTATGAATCAATACCAAGAGTAGCCTTGTCTAGGCCTTTCAACCATTGCTTTGCGGTACCAATCAAAGAAAAAGGAAATAATACCCATCGGATTTGGTCTTGAGTAACTCCGGTTTGAGAAATCGCATCACAATAGTCACAAAAAGTCTCCATATGTGAATGAGGGCCTTCACTTGGCATCCCTCCACTAGTAGAAAAAGTGTCATTGACATCGGTTATTTTGCCCCATTTACATCGGTTTTGTGGCGATGTTTCTGGGGGCGACGTATATAGTATTTTAACCTTAACATCGGTTTTAAAACCGATGTAAATAGAAAATCTGATGTACATCGGTTATGTGAAAACCGATGTTAATAGACTCTAATTTACATCGGTTTTGGTGCATAACCGATGTAAATATCACCTTATTTACATCATTTATTAACTAAAAACGATGTTAATAGGTATTTTTTACATCATTTATTAATTCAAACCGATGTTAATAGGCATTTTTTTAATTAAAAAAATATATATATTTTGAGGCATTTCTTATGGGTAAAACGCCTCAAATGAGAGTTGCCATCAATTAAGAAAAATTACACATCAAAAGCCAATAATTTATAAATAAATACTCCAAACTTATAAATATACACATGTTTTGAACATAATTCATAAATAATTAGATCTACACTTAAACAATACCTATAGATACAAAATGTCAAAAAAAAAATAGCATAATAGTTTAATACTCCTCGTTAGTTCCTTGTATCCGAGCTCCTTCTAACTAGCAAGATTGCATCCAGTTTTCAACTTGGAAAGGCTCGTAGCTCATCACCAGTATCAACAATGTATCTGTCATGCACAACACATGTATACCTAGTTCAGGACAGGCTACCCATGCCTAAAAAAAGCTGAGTAATGTCGAGTTCAGCAGACTCGTGTCCCGAATCTAAGTAAAATAGATAGTATAAGTGTATAAGAGTAGAGTAAGAATGGCACCTGGATGTCCTTGTATTTCATAATCCCTTTAAACCGATCAAGTATGTACAAGTAACCATCATGATCGTAGTACGCTATATCCCCTGTTCAGATATCCTGTCAAAGGGGGAATCTCACGTATAATTAATCACAATTATTATTGGTTAAAGCTCGAATAGTGTAAAATTTTGATAAATTCTCCTAAGACGTGCATAGTTCTACATGAATTCTTATGGCCAATTGAAACATTAGTCACTAATGTTTTCAATTACTTTATTCAAGAAAGAGTAATAGACACTAAATAAGTAGCAACACAAAACAAAGTGAATCTAATTCTACCTCAGTGTGTGCTTAAAGACCTTAGATTGATTGGGATATCAGTAAAACCCTCTGACAGTTGGAGTAATATCATAATCTTTGCAACTTCTGTCATCTCCACATCTACATCCTTACATTGATAAGAACAACAAACGCATAATTGCCAAACTGATGTTTTCACTAGCGGAAACTATCACCCCTTACCTTGTCCTGTATCCAATTGAACAACTATGGCATCAAACCAAGAGAGCAAAGCAAAGATACAAGATGAGCAACATAGCACTTGTACAGGTAAATACAACAATTTTAAGGGGTAACATCAATATAAACTATTCCATAATTTGTCGCCTTAAACACTGACATAGCTTCATAGAAGATATAATGTCATGTAAAATGCTCACTAGACTACTACTTAACTAAATAAACCCCTGAAGTAAAGGTGTATAACTTACAGATAAATTGACCATGCAGAGCACTGCAGGAAATAAGACTATCAGATAATATTCCAGATAGGTGAGATAATTCGGATAACAAAGTGAAAAAAAAAGTGATTGTGATACTATCACCATTTATCATCTTATTCAGTCTGGCTCAGAATGATTCAAGCATGATTTTACGAAACTGCCACATTCAGTTCAGCACGAGTTTACATGGTTACCTTGTACTCTTTCCGTCTCAATTTGTAGTTCAGCGCGAGTTTCCGTCTCAAAACTCAATTACCCCAAGTGCCACAAAAACTATTAATTAAAAGTATCATTGATAAATTAAATTCAACTGATACTATCAAACACAAACTTCTAATGTCGCAATGCTTATTGATGCCAAAATGTGTAACTTAATGTTGTAACAGATTGATGGAGCAACTTCATACAATGCTTGAGTAGCAATGCATTGGTACTAGCATAACTGCGTAATGAGATTCAATGCTTCCACATCAAGCCTCAGTAATTTGACACGTCAAGCCAGATATGCATATATTGCTAAAGGATAGCTACAACTACAAAGCTACGTATCTTGGCCATTTGTACATTTGATATGATCCTCATATTGTTTGTAATGTGTAACAATTCACTAAAAAAAGCAAAATGAAAAAACGGGATAACTGCACCACACCAAGTTTGGATAGTAATAAGTAACAAACTCAAAGAGCATAAGCTGCAAAAACTTACTTGTCAAGGCTCTGAAGGCACTTATCATATATGAGAAAGTGAAGTCTACTTCCTGAAGTATTGGTCGATGCATCAAGAAGGTTTTGGGCAGTTACATAAATACTAAACTCAGCATCTACAGTCAAACAAAAAGATTAATTTATATTGCACATAGTATAATAGATATAAAAGATTTTAACCAAAGAAAGAGAAAGCATACATTAGGCCAATCAACAAGGTTTAAGATAATAATATTTGGCATAAAGTCACATGGGAGTATTTGACCCGTCAGTCCGTCACGGATATAACTGTCTTAAATGAGATTCAGCATAACTGCCTTCAACATAATCCTTCTCAAGTTGGCACTTAACAACCAAGATTCAACTCGATGCATAATTGAAGGAACAAATGAGAAGGTATCAAAAGTTGCAACTGATACAGGAGTACATGAGACATAATGACAAGACATAGTTTATGAGGCAGTTCAACATAAGCATCACTTGACACCAGTGGCAGAGCCAGGATTTGAACTTAGGGGGGGGGGGAAATTTTAGGGGGCAAACGACTAATTTCATAAGGCACCCTCAAAAAAATTTCGATAAATTTAACTAAAAACTTTGAAAATTTCATCCGCCGGGGGGGCGACCGCCTCCCTAGCTCCACCACTGCTTGACACTACAAAATAAAATTGAATGAAAAATTCCAAATATCATGCATCACTAAATAGATTTAGGCAGGTTAACACTTAATACTATGAATCTGTCTTCATCAATAATTATAATTATTAATAAATATCATTGCAACCCAATGAAATTCATCAATACAGTCACTAAATAGATTAATCCAAACACATGTGTTATGTGTATCATTTGAACATTTGAGTTCACCACAATCTATGGCTAAAGCTTACGAATAACTAAGTGGACTGTATGTTTGGAAAAACAAGGCGAGTGACTTCACCTGACAGTTTCACACCCAATAAATAAAACATGAGTTTATCGACCATCGGAGCGCCGTCGTCATCCACACTCAAAGCACCATATAAGGAGTCGGCCATCGTCATCCACACTCAGAACCATCACAACAACCCTGACCCCAACACCATCACCTTATAAAGAACTCCATCGCAACACTTAAGCGACCACCGGAGCGCCGTCGTCGAGAACCATATCGAGATCTGAATGCCAGATCTCCATTCACTCGTTTCCTCTTTAAATTCGACATTTGAGTTATAGATCTACAAAAGTCGAACTTAAATTAGAAAAACCTAACTCCATCAGGGAACTAATCGGGAAGTTCAAGGCCAGAAAAATCCGAAAAGGTATGGTTCTTCGCCAGAAATAGGAAGAATGGAAAGGGGCTACGGTTTTGTGACGCCATCTATATGGTTGGCAAAGGGAAGTGATAAGTGGCGGTGGTGGTGCCGTCGATGAGTCGGCTATGTTTCAAGGGCAAAAAAAAGGCAAATTTAATTATGGATTATGAGAAAGTGAAGGGTCGTGTGAAGAGGAGGAGCTAGGGCAGTTTGTTTATTAAGCTTTTTCGGTTAAGGAGAATATTTTTACATCGGTTATTTAAACCCGATGTTAATAATACTCATTTACATCGTTTATATTAAAACTGATGGTACACTTATTTTTATACATCATTTTTAAAAACAACCGATGTAAGGGAAAAAAACTTGTACACATTGTACATCGGTTTTTGTAAAAATCGATGTTATTTATAAACATTTACATCGTTTTAATTAAAACCGATGTCTTTGTGGCGATGTCAATAGGACTTTTTCTACTAGTGCTCCAAATTGACTTCTCTCAACTAATTGTATGAATGCGGATTTGGCAATGAAATTACTGGTTAGATGTTGAGGTGTAGGAGTACCATTTGGTAGGTTCTCCTCGGTTGGTACGGAATGTGATGAAAATTTAGGCATGGGTTGATTTTGTGGTGGGTTTTGTATTGGGTTATCCTCGCCTTCTTTTGCAAAAGGGTTGGTGAACTAAATGGTATTTGGTTGAATGTCCACAATCTAACTAATACCTACAACTCTTGAAGTAACTCTAGCAACTCTTCCATTGGTGGTTAAGGTCCTTTCAATTTCGAAATCAATAGGCAATAGATTACCTTGTGATCTCCTAGTCATGCAAAATATCAAACAACTTGAAAACAATTAGAACAACCTTGAGGAGTTTTACTTCCCCAAGGTAAAGAAAGACACAACTAAAAACAATTAATGAAAAGCAAATCAATTTAACACCGTCCCCGGCAACGGCGCCATTTTTGGTCCGGTTTAAAACTCGTCGCCAAAAGTTACCAACCAAAACAATATTTATATCTTTACAAACTACTCTTAGCAAAGAGGTAAGTAAAGGTCGGATCCCAAGGGACGGGTATTGATGTAGGATTCTCAATTGCAAATGGTTGTATCTTAGGGTGTCACACTTTGGGTTGAGGTAGGAGATACACTAAACTAATCAACAAGATGAAAGTAAATTAACAAAAACAAAGCAAGGTAATTAAAAGGAGATGTAAACAATTGATTAAAAGCACTAGGGTGTCATGGGTTCATAGGGGATTCATGGGAGTTGATCATACAAACATGTTCTCCATTATATGCAAGCACGTATTGTTGTGATGGGATCGAGTTGGTGTATAAGCTTACAATCCCTAAGAAGGTTTGGTTTCCGGAGCCGAATCGATTAGATTTTACAACACCTAAAAGTCGACTTAAACCTTCCTATTCAACTTTATGCATGGTCTAATGAGGCTCGAGTTGGTTTATATGCTTATAAGCCTCATTGAAAAGATAGGTGATGTATCAAAAAATACAAGGATTCATAGGCTCGCATTTCATCAAACATAACATGTGCATAAGTTGAAATCACAACAAGCAAGCAAATTAATTATGAAAACATATTAGATTAAGCATGAATCATTCCCAATGTTTGTTTCCCCAAATTCCCCATTAATCCTAGCTAAAAGACTACTCACTTATTACCAAGTTCAACATGCTAATAAGATTGTCAATCAAACTAACAAAGCTAAACATGATGAATAAATGAAAATGATTAACAATAATTAAAATAAGGGTAAAAGGAATTATACCTATGAAGATGATTCCAAATAATAAAGCAAAGAATAATAGAAGTACTTGATGATTGATGGAAGGTTGTCAATCTGTCAAATAAACCCAACTGATCTTCTAATTTCCCAAAATAAAATGAAGAACAATACAGAAATTAAGATATGGTTAATA
The DNA here is from genome assembly GCF_048544455.1 of Silene latifolia. NCBI lineage: Eukaryota > Viridiplantae > Streptophyta > Magnoliopsida > Caryophyllales > Caryophyllaceae > Silene > Silene latifolia. The sequence continues at coordinate 45,446,653 of NC_133536.1, forward strand.
TTAATAAATTGTATTACAACTAATTTGAGAGTATTAAGAAGTAATTAAGAGATGATTAAGGATAGATTAAAATATGATTAAGGATTGATTCAGGGTGCATTAAGGGTGCATGCTAATCTAGATAGTACAAAGGGGTATTTATACTAAAGATTAGGTACAAATATTAGGGTTACTAAGGGCTTAAATGACTAATAAGACCCTAAGAAAAGTTGAGGAAATGCTCCTCTCGAAGGAAATGAGCGGATCCCCATTGGTAGTCTTGCCACGATCTGCTCGTTCTGTGCTGTGGCACGGGCTTTTTTGTCTTAGGATCCGCTCGGATCCATGGGAAGACGCTCGACTCCTTGAGCTGCAAGCCGCTTGTCTTGGGCACAAGACGCCCGGATTTTGCTGTTGGGAGACGCCCAGATTGTGCATGATCCGGTCGGATTCCTGGACAGACAACTTCTTTTCTTTTTCGCCCCAACAATCCGCAAGGATCGTGTTGGGGATGCAAGGATCCTTTCGTCATTGCCCATTTCACTTTATTATCTACTTAGGCCTCTAGTGTTGGTCTTCTCTTTGATGCTTGGTCATTAGATGCGATCAATTTAGCTCCATTTCGCCTTGTAAATGCAATGTTAGCAATCCTTTCCTACCAAGGAGACAAAACCTCAAAGAATATGCAAAATGGGAAACTAAAGATAGTAAATTACCCAATTATGCACCATAAAGCATGGGAAGGAGGTTAATTCGGGGTCTAAATGTGCTCAAATATGAGTCATATCAGGGGCTCTAAAGCCGTTAGCTTCAGAGACCATTTTTCTGAACAGGAAGATTCTCTGCGAAGTAAGTGATCCACAACATATTGCAACAGATATAGATGAATCGCTCCACAGCGGAGCACAAATGGAAATGTTCCCATGCAGGGATACAATTTGATTCGATATTCAATTCGATAACGTTGCTCGGTTTTGAGCATCGATAGTATGGAGATGTATCTCCAATGTATAACGGCAAACTCCTTTTGGAAAGCTCCGTTTGGGGCCGGGAGGTGCAGAATGCCGAGGCCATGTTTGCCGAACTACGATGCGAATTTGATTCCATCACAAACGGATACGTAGGCCGCCTTGAACGAAGCCCAACCCAACTTTGATTTGGAATGAAAAGAGCGTTGCAGAAGTTGAGGAGTCCAGAACCGTGTTTCAGGTATGATCTCTTCTTATGGCTGGCGAGCTTATGTACGCGATTCTAATAGACTACTAAAGACCCACAAAATCCTCAGGTCAAGAGAGACTTGGGGTAAACTTTGACTTTCGCCCTGTCCAATCCTCAGTCAAAGTGAGGGCTCTGTAGATACCCGTATCTACCGATATTGGAATTTATAGAGAACCCGCCAGCCACCTGATGACGATAGGAAACATGTATTCTCAAAGTGACATGCGCGTGATACTGATATGTCATATGGGTGTTAAGCAAGGTTACGTCAACGGTTTCTGTTAATTTAAAGGGTTATTTAAATTGACATTTAAATTTGTTTTGAAATAAAGGTTTATTTAATTCTTTACATTGGTGCTTTAAAAATTTATGAAATAAAGTTTTTATTTCATTTATTTAATATTTTGATTAATTTATAAAATAAATGTAATTTATTTCATTCGATTTGAATGTAATTCGTGTCGGGAGTTTTTATTTACGATTTACCATTACAAATTGTTTTTAAAGGCTTTTATTTGATTTGGGTTTAAAAGTCAAATTTGTTTATTTTTGACTTTTTGGTTTAAAAAGATCAAATGTGATTTTTGTGACGGTTTGTTATTTATCGTTTTATTTAATTCTAAAGTTCGAGTTTTTAAAGCGGTTTTTTAACCCGTTTTTGAAGTGTTTTGTGAAGAGATTTTTGACGCTAATTGGGCCGAGTTTTGGCACGAATCTCGAGGCAACTTTCAACCCATTTCCTTCCCCCTTATCCCACCCTCGAGCTTCACCATAAGCAACCCAAAACCCTTCCCTTTTCCTCTCAAAACCCGTGCTCAAAACAGCCTCATCACCAAACTCGTGCTCTGTTTTGGCAGCCCAAACCCGACATCAAACACCCATATTTTAGCTCTTACCCACGTCCTAGCCATGCCTTATCCCTAACCCATTAATCCTAGGCCATGACCCATCCTAGCTAACCACAAAACCTTGCCCAACGAGCCCAAACAAAGCCAACCCGAGCCCTCTCCCGTGCCCTGTTTTTACGGGCTCTTGGAGCTTGTTTGTTGAGCTCCAAGCTTTCCTCTAGGCTTTCCCATCAAGTAAGAGATTCCCTATATCTCTATACTTACCTTTTCCAGCTAGAAAGATCGAAAAAAAAAATAGAAAAATCGTTGCATTAGATCACTTTCCAAAACCGAGTTCTTGTAACTTTCCTATTCTTCAATCGGTTTAAAAACCCTATAACCTAGCTATATAAGCTTCGTTTGCCTCATTCAGAAGAAGGGACACAAAATTGAGTATATGAGATCACCCAGAACATAAAGCATAGCCTCAAGCATTGATAAAAACTCAAGCAAGATCTTCATCTTCTTCCTTGAGCACGAACTCAGAAAATAGGGGTAGTCCGCATACCTCTCGAAAATTGCCTCGAAACACCCTTAAATCTCCATTACAATTCACGAAATTTTACATACACAATCTAGGTAGTGCCCTTGATTGATTCGTGTCTTCTTACAAGAGCATTGGTATTGTTTTGAGCATTAATTTGCTCGACTTTTTACCCTTGCTCACGTTTTTGTCAGCCCTTGTTCATTGTTATTTTTAATTGTTTTAAAGGCAATTTGAGTCTCATTTTAATACTTCGTATTTTAGTTGGAGTACTCGGTCGAGTACTTAGTTGGTACTCGGTCGAGTATGTGTTACTCGGCCGAGTGCACTTGACCGAGTATACCGGTTCAGCAAGTTTGACGGTTTCTTTTATGTTTTAAGCAAGGGTTTTGTTTATAAGGCTTAAGTCATTTTTAGTTCATTTTAACATCTCTAAAAACCATTTCTAAACCTTGAGAGAGGGAGAGGAAGAGGAATTGTCGAGCCTTTCATTTGATTGAAGATTTCTCACCGATTTTAACCTAATTCGATTTCCCTGTTTGTAAGTCGATATCATTCAATTGTTTATACTGTCTTAACATCTTCATCTTCGAAAAAATTGAAAATAAAGTCCTATTTATTTGAAGTATAGTTTATGCATATCAAATTCGTAGTTATATTCCTTATGGTTTGTCCTAAGTGATTTATTACATGTCGCTGAAAAGTCCGCGAATCTGATTTGGTTGTGGAAAATGATTTGAAACCCTAACTTATATATCGATTCAGTTTTGGGGCTTTTTCATACATCATCTTTGTAGAGTCTATATGACAATAGGATTTGGAATTACGGAAAAATGATGTTTTAATCTCGTTTTATGACTCAATACTTTTTATGCGGGGGATTCTGTCAGCTTTTTAAAATCAGTCTGAAAACCCTTGATAAGTTTGGAATTTGGGAAAAATACGTTAGATAATATTTGTAGGCAAGACTCATGGGATTCCAATCCAATTGGTTTTGCATCGATTCGATTTTACTGGAAGTAGTTATGCATTTTATACCGAGTCTGTTATGTGCTGGAAAATCAGGAAAAGTCGTGTTTGTTCTTTAAGTTGATATTCCTATTAAGTTATGATGAGTCTAGGTGAAGTGCATGATTAATTGATTGAGTAGGTGGTAATTATACATAATTATGACATGTAGGTGATGGATATGTGAAGGATCATAATTGATTGCTTGTGTGTGCTTGGATTGCGAAAAGGTAGGGTTTCCCTACTCGGTTTACTGTTTAATTGTTATAAGATTATGTTTGTATTCTTGTACGATTGATTATTTGCTGATCATTGTTGGTGTGTTAGAATTGGTGTGGTTGTTGTGATGGTTGTTGATGATGTTCGCGAGGTGCGTCCTCGGTTGAGTGGAGTCACTTGCGGGAGTGGCTCGCCCTAGTTTCGCCCTCTGTGGAACCCGTCATAGAAGGGGATGTGCACATTAATGAACAGGGTTATCGCTCGTTGATGAGCGGGGCTTAGGTGGGGATTGGCTGCAGTCCCACACTGGCAGTGAGGATTATCTGTTGCGATGGGTAATCTGGCAGGGCTACACACTTTAGTGTTTAGTCAGTTACTATGTGAGATCGGGAGTTGGAGGTTGATGATGCTGACCAACAGTTGCCTTTTGTACTTGTCTTATTTTGATTATACAGTAACTGACCCCGTTGTTGTTTTGTAAAATCTGTGGTGATTCATTCGGGGATGGTGAGCAGTTATTGTCTAGGTATGAGTTGATGCGCATGGGATAGCTGGGTTGAGTCATCAGAAGCTGTTTAATAGTCTTCCGTTGTGTCATAAACAAGTTTATTTCATTTGGTTTTGCAGTTTGAGAAACAGTTGTATTTTCTTTATCAGTTTTGGGATTTGATCTTGTATCGCTTTATGGTATGTGGGGGTGTCACACTAATTTTTTGCCAAATTTGAAAACTTTGTTCTTCAAGGATTCGAAAACATCTTTCAGTTTAAAAAATCGTTGAGTATTGAAGTCGTGGTGATCGTTTTAAAATCGATGCGCAAGTCGGGAAAAACGCGTGAAACGTGTTTGTTTATTTCAGAGTTTGGTTTCGATTGTTGATTTGAAAACCGTCGTAGACGTACCAATAAACTAGCATCCAAGATACATGTACGCCGAGGGTGCCAAAAATCATTCTTTTCTTCTCTTAATGTTATTTACTTTCATTAATTATCGTTTTATCATATTAATTATGTTTAATTTGTGATAATAATTTTTGTTGTTGATAATTATGGAGGAGGATGGGATTAAGTATGATGATGAATGCCGATGGATACCCTTTTAATTGTGTGGATTAATTTCTGTTAGGAATTAAAACTTTTGTATTGTTATATGAATTGTTTTTCACATGACTATAGTTTATTATGCTAGATTTATTCGAATATTTAAATCGGTGCTTAATTTAATGCTTATGCTCTTAATCTGAAATTATAACATGCTTTTTATGTTTAAGTAGTATGTTTAACTATTAAAGTTTACATCTTTGAATTGATTTGCTAGTTTATGTTTAATTTGATTAAATAATGAAATTGTTTGATTTAATTCACATGTTGGCATGAGATGTATGAACATCAACATGATATTTGTTTGCTTAAATTAGGTTATGCATATTTGTATGATTTAATTTGGTTATTTGTTCACATGTTAGTTTAATTAATTAAGTTTAATTAATTAGAATTTTGCACGAAATCGCATGAATTAGAATTGTTTGTGTCGATTTATTTGTCTAAATATGTATGTCGAGTGTCACGGTTATTTTAGGCTGAGAATTAGTCTAATTTGTGTATGATTAACATGATTCACATGATTAGATAAGCATGTTTAGGATTAATTGTTTTAACTATGAATTAATTGAAACCTTTAGCATGTTTGTTCAATTATTGTCATGCTTGATTACTTCGTCGATTTGTGTCGGGCAGGATACCCTAATGTACGGTTTTATAGGCTGTTTTAGACTAAGAATTAGTCCTCTAATTTTCCTCGTTCATATGCCAATCTTTTGTGAAACAACTGTTTGATTTAGATGCATGTTTGCTTCTTTTCATTTGCATATGATTATGTTATCTTATGTCACGTGTTTGAAAACCGACTTGACTTAGAATAGGTCATGCATGTACCCCTTGGAGGCCCTGTTTGGCCGTGTGCTTAGTTCGGCTAGGAGGCCTTGTTTCGATTGCTTAGGTGTTTGATAAATGCCTTGTTTGTTTACGGTTTTATTGCAATTGTTAGTGTAATCTAACCCATGTTTGTTGCAGTGCCGCTAGAGTAAGAATGAATTTCTCTCTCTTATCTTTGTTTGTTTATTTATGCTAGAATAGCTAAATGGACTCACATGTTTAAATCACTTGACGAAGTTATGTGCATTTAAACCATTAGAATTGATTGTCACATGTTAGTGTTTAATATGAATGGATGCATACGCCAAATACTAGTTCAATTAAAATTGGCCATTGTTTGACATTAGTAGAGGCCGTTGTTTACAACGGGTGGGGTTGGGTGTTTGAACGAGCTTCCCAACACGTAATTTCACACGAATCCTTTTCTCTATAACGGTTTCTGATTTTTCCTTAAAATTCAGTGGCGACTCCCTGTGTTTGAAAAACCCTCGTGGATATAGTATCATCATCACAATCCATGATGTCCTCCAATATATATAATGACTCAATAAATGTAAATACCACACATTATGCCAATATGCCCATTTCACAATGAATATGCTTAACTCTTACCAATTGTGCCCCTTTCCCATATATCATGAATATCAATCATGCCACATATCTATGTATACCAACAACCACATGTTATAATGCAAATTCAATGACCTTATAAAATTAACACTAATGACTCAATTTCATGTTATGAAGAAATCGAAACAATTATATGAGACTAACAACAATTATCCACAACAATCGTGTTATAATGCAATGACAACACAATAATGACACATACAACCATTTATACTTATTGAAACCGAGTAGGATTAAACTACCTTTTAGCATACTCCAAAAACTAATTGAAACCACCAAGGATCCTCTCATAAGACCAGGATCCTCTCATAAGACCGTCTTAACCTAGATGAATTACATAATATTATCGCAATACATCCTACACTATTATATAATACAAAACCCCTTATTATTTCCCATAATACTAATTGCTAGTACTAATTAAAATTACCCATGAAAAGCCCGAAATTATAGGGTTTGGGTCAACATAAAATGAAAGGAAAATAGTGAGTGATAACTTACTACTGGAAAGGAATGAGAATGATTCAAGCATGGTGAGTAATTCCTCCAAATCTAGGTAGGTTTTCTTGCTTGTGTGTATAGAGAAGGTTCTAGAGATATTTGAGAGGGTTTTTAGAGATTAGAGGATAAGGTAGGAGTGAAATAACGGTAATAAAATATGTAAAATAACGGTTTAAAAGAGATAAGGTCCACCACAAGCTTACACTCGTAAACATGGACGACAGGGCACTCGGTCGAGTGTTCGGTTCACTCGGTCGAGTGAACCGCCACTTGGTTGAGTGACCCAACATCATAAAATTTTATGATTGAGCATGTGTTACTCGGTTCCTCACTCGGTCGAGTGAGCTTCACTCAGTCGAGTACTCCATTTACTCGGTCGAGTGTCAGGCTTAGAAACTATGCGGTATTACAACTTAAATATGTCAAAATATGGTGATAATAAGGATAATAGGTGATTTTAAGTTAATACAAACCTACGTCAAAACGATATGACATCAGAGACAGAAACCAACCCAGAACAGGCGCAACACATGTTGCGTCCTTTAGAAGAGGAGCATCAGTCTATGCGCCTGTTCTTGAGCTGGGTTTTGATTGGGAAATTCAGACCCGCGGGTTGTTAATGTTCGTTGGTTAGTTTTGATTGATTATTGTCATGAATTACTTGAATGAAGTGATTTAGGCATGTTAATATGTACTGGAAACCGCATAAATTAATCAAGGCAAATTTAACACAAATTATACAGCGGTTTCTGATGATATACGATAATTTACAATGTCGGGTTCGGAAATTAAGTGTAAATATTAACTTTTGTCTATAAGCGGAACCAAAGGATTAAAATCAAAAGATTTAAGAACGGAAAACAAACTAAAATTATGTATTAAAAAAAACTAAAGCGACTCGATATGTAGAAATCGAATTTCTAAAATCTGGGTTTGAATTAATGATAAAAAGCCACAAATATTGATTATAAGGGATTTAAGTTGAAAATTGCTAAAGCAAAATAAGATACTTGTAGTTTGCAAAGGTTTGAAGAAATAAAGAAAGAAAAAGGGAATAAAAACAAAGAACGAAACAGTAGATACTCATGGAAGAATAAAAAGAGCAACAACTGACAAGCAGCCCCTAGAAGAGGCACAACAGATGCTACGACTGTTCTAGAAGGCCCATCAGCTGTTGCGTTTCTTCTCGACGGTCTTTCTCTGCTGATCCATAAAAAAATATTTAAAACATGACTTTGAAAACGATTTTGAGCATGCTTATAACAGAGATTTGTACAAAAGTTATAATACATAAATAAATACAAGTTTAAGGTGGGATTACACCCTCAAACTTACATGTTTAACGAAGCGAGATTTACTAAGTAGTCGTTTAGTGGTTGCTCGACTCGATTTAATGCAAACAAAGGTGCTCTTAAAAAAGAAATTTAGAAACAAATTGATTACATTAATTGAGGTGGAGTTGGTCAAATTAGCCGGTCATGAAACGAGACTGCTACCTAAAAGGATTTGGGCTTACGTGGTCGAGTGATTAAGTATGTAGGTGTCAAAGAAATAGCAAAGGTCTTAGAATGCAATGGGCGAATAGAAAGGGCGGACACTCGCGTGAAGAATATGTTAGACGGAGGCCTCTATTTATACTAATAACGAGTTATAAGTTTAGAAAAAGAGAAAAATTGGAGAGAATCCGGAAATATTATTGAAGTTGACGAAAACCATTCAAGGAAGAGACGCAGCAGGCATTACGAAGCGCAATACCTACTGCGTTCTCTCCTGAGGCTTTTCCTCCTCAGCAAGAAAGATTTCCGTGGATTGAAATAGAAAATAGGGAAGATATGGACTTCCTTACTCCGCAAGGCAAGATATTTCGGGAAATAAAATATTAAAATATTCTTTAAGATTAATTTCTGGAATATTCCGATTCAAACTAAGACAGTTTTAGAAAATGAAGACGGATTTTGACCCGGACTCCAAAATGTACTCTAATTACTATCAAAACGACTGTATTGGCACGCAGATGATGACCAAGGGGTTGGCAAGATTGTTTGAGCTACCACTTATCGACGAACTTACGAAATATAATAAGTTACTCTGTATGTTAAACATGCGGCCCAATCATCACTGGGTGTTTGGTGGGAGGTGCTTCAATGAGGTATCTACAAATCCCCCACTTTAACTGAGGCTTGGAAAAGCTAAAAATCAAAGTATAGCCTTCAGGTCAATCGAAGATTACAACCTGAAGACTATAGCGATGCGAGGCGGCTCAAGGGGTTGGAGCCAAGGAATTGTCGTCAGTAACATTTTAGAGTGTGTCGACTTCCGTGGAGGGTCCTTTAAAGCCCATTAGACTACATAAGGAAGCTCGCCAAGCATAAGAAGAAGCACACTCGATACCTCCTAAAGGCTAACAAGAAAGGCGGAGAATCGAGCGCCTCTAACTCCGTGAGGAAATGCAATGATATTGTCTTAATATTAAGAGGCTTGAATAGCATCCGAATTTTTTGCTGAATGAAGCAAAGGCATGAGTCATCAGGGAACCACCAGGGGAAGAATAAGCTTGCGTCAGTCTCAAGAGAACTCTAGAAAAAACTCGGAAGGAATCTGCTTGCGTAAGTCTCAAGTGAGCTTTAAAAGAACTTGGAAAGAATATGCTTGCGTTAATTTCAAGCGAACTCTTGCGAAAAAAAACTTGAGGTTGAATCTGCTTGCATCAGGATCAAGCATATTCTGCGAAAATGTTGGGGAAGAAATCTGCTTGTGTCAGGATTGAGCAAATTTCTGTGAATGAAAGTCGGCAGTAGGCGACAACGAATTCTCGCTGGGAGTAATAAACTTTGAATAATCCACTGGGGAGAAAAAGAAACTTGACTGTCATAGCGGACATAAATGACTTGACGAGAGAATACTCCCATAGAATTGTCTAGAGAAATATCTTGAAATTTGGGAAAAATATCCCAAACAACCCGGGCCCACGAATAACGAACTCCTAACGAACATGTAATAATAGGAAAAGGTGAATAAAAAACGCTACTATGAATCATCCCAGAGAAGAGGCGCAGCATGCAAGAGCCTCAGGAAGAAGCACAACATATGTTGCGTTCTCTTGGGCTTGTCTAGGTCCATTAAAATACGAACTTTCAGCGCGAGTTCTCTATTTCCCATTTAAAAACATTTTTTCGACTTCAAATACACAAAACGCGAAAACCTTCACCAATATTTACCAAATTTGATCTAGACTCGCCATAAATCATGAATAATCTAAGTATGCATCTTGTTTTCGACTTTGCTTATGTTTGTAGCTTGAATTTGGGGTGGAAAATTAGGGTTTATATGCTTGATTTAGTCGAAAACTTGAGGCATTTGCTCCAAATGAATGTGCCTTGTTAAATTGACATTAGAAATATGTAATTGGCCATGCTAGGAGCACAACCATATATTCATCTCGAATTTTCATCAATCGTAGACAATTTTAGGCTAAAATGAAACGGTTTCATGCTAGAACACCCCATAGGCTAAAAAATGACTGAAAACGAGTCTGAAATCGATGAAACTTGATGTTTTGGAATCATTGGGTTATGGGTAAACTTACTATCATGCAGGAATTTCAGTTTGCAACTGTTATTGCAGGACACTTTTTGGTAGAGAGCAGGCCTATATGCTTAAATGTTGTCAAAATTTTGACTCGTTATCGATACTAGGCTTGACTTAGGCACATAAGAACATGAATTGAACATACATATCGAGTTTTTAGATAATATGCTTGAAAATGAGCTTGAAACGGCCCGGAATGACCTTCTTTATGCCTTGTTTTGGACTGTTTTGTAGAGAATATGCCTTCGACTTGGGGACGAGATGACCCCATGGACCTGGACTTTGACCCCAATGAATCTCTTGTGATGTTTACAGGTATCCCGAAGGATTGTGGGGAGGAAGAGAAGGTGCCTAGGAGGGCAAATGTGAGGAGAGGCAAATATCAGCTTGCCCGGGCACCTGAGTGGGCTGAGAAATGAGATGGTCGACATCTCATTTGGACTGCAGAGAGTCACTTGTCATACCGTACGGTGAGAAGTATGGTAAGAAACTCGGCTTTATATGAGCTTGAGCTTGAAATTCTCATTTTTTGTATGCTTAAAGTGAGTGATTTAACAAGTGCCTTGAATATTTGCAGAAGGTTGGCAACATGAGATATTTCTAGGGGTATACAACCATGATTGAGGCCGTTGGGAAACTGTCGGAAGAAGAGAAGGCGATTTTCGACCAAGGTGCATGTAGAAATTTAGTGAAGGCTTAGCACGGAATCAAGGGGAAGAAGATACGGGCAAACATGTGTTTTATCCGGGCCTTCTTGGATCGCTTCTGGGACACGACCTCGACATTTTACATGCCTTTTGGTAAAATCGGGATCACGTTGGAGGATTTCGGTATGATCTCGGGCTTATCTTATGGAGGGGAGCCGATTGTGTGGCCAGAGGTGGCCATACGAGCAAACTCGAACGAGGCTACAGGGTTTATAGGTTGGAACCTCACTAATGCTTTGGCTAGGGTACCAGGCCTTGTTCCCAGGACTAAGATGAAACATTACTTTGACGGTAAGACTCATGCGCCGGTGTAGATGACTCCGAAGGGTGGAGAGGTACCTCGTCCTCCGTGTACAGCTGAGCAGAGAGATCGGTTGTGGCTTTGGTGGTTCTTATCTTCGATCTACTTCAGAGACAAGGGCAAGAGGCTGTCGATAAAGCTTCTGCGTTTTCTTTTTGACTTGGGTGGACTCAGATGGGGGGACTGGGTCACTCCTAGCTTTGCGGTCCTCAATCGGTACATGAAGACCATGGTTCATCCCGAGCTAATCTAGAGAGGGACCGCACCTACTACTGTTGGTCCAGGACTTATCATCTAGGTATAACTTGTCCTTTCCTATTGCATTTGCTTTATTTGAATCACAATTATAAGTAGGACTCGAAATCTTGAAATGAAATTAAGTGGCTTGAAACTCAAAATTAGTTATTATGGCTTGCAACATCCTTTCCCTTATACGAATATGGACTCGAAAATGAAACTTAACAAAATGAAAGATCATATGAATAAAATTCAACTCTTTATACGAATAAAGAGAAATAATAAGAATGAAGAATCGGCCTTAGCAAATGAATGAATATTCCTTTTAGCAAATAAAATAATATTTGACCGAATAACGAAAGATCGTACAATGTTATTCCTTTCTTTTTCAAAAGGCCTGGGTTGCCTCTTACTTTTCCGGCTTCGCTCATGCAAGAGGGCCAGACATAGCTGATCGGTCCGTTTCGTGTTCACAATTTAAGGTGTGGTCGTTGGGTCACGTCCGAATCAAAACACAATTTATAGCTTCACAAACAACTCTACAATTAGTAAAGAGGCAAGTAAAGGTCGGATCCCAAGGGACGGGTATTGAAATGAGATTTCTATTGCAACTAGTGGTGTCTTAGGGGTGTCACAAATTGGGTTGATGTAGAAGGTCACTAAACTAAAATATCAATGGAAATAAACAAGCAAGATGAATTAAAAGGGTTGTAAACAATTGATAAAAAGCACTAGGGTGTCATGGGGTCATAGGGAAATCATGGGAATTGATCATACAAACATGTTCTCAAATTATAAGCAAGCAATTATTATTGTGATGGATTGAGTTGGGTTATATCTTATAATCCTAGGAAAGTTTGGGTCCCGGAGCCGAATCGATTAGATTGTACAACACCTACAAGTCGACTTAGTCTTCCCTACTCAACAACATGCATGGTCTAATGAGACTCGAGTTGGGTTATGTCTTACAAGTCTCATTGAAAAGATAGGAGATGGTGGTAAATGCAAGGATTCATAGGCTTAGCATTTCATCAAATATAACATGTGCATGAGTTGAGATCAAAACAAGCAAGCAAATAAAACATGAAAGCATATTAATTTAAGCATGAATCATTCCCCATGTTGGTTTCCCCTAATCACCCATTAACCCTAGCTAAGAGACTACTCACTCATTATCATGTTGATCATGCTAGCAAGGTTGTCAATCATACAAACAAAATGAAACATGATGAATAAATGAAAGTAATTAACAATAATTAAAAAGGGATTAAGAGAATTATACCTACTAATGATTCCAATAATAAAGCAAAGATAAAAGAAGTACTTGATGCTTGATTGAGAGGTTGTCAATCTCCCAATAATAACCCAAATAATCTTCAATTACCCAAAATAAAGGATGAACAAAAGAGAGATTAAGGAAATAAAACTTGTATTATAACTTGATTAATTGTTGATTACAAAATTAAAGAGAGATTTGATTGGTATTAACTACTCTAAGAATTGATAAGAAGAACATGCTCTTCTAATTAGACTAATGGGGTATTTATAGTGGAGATTAGGGGGATGCATTAGGGTTAACTAATGGCTAAACTAGTAATTACACTTTTTAGATTGAGCAGGGAGGAGCCGGTATTTTTCGAAGGAAGGGCTTCTTTCTTTGTAGCTTGGAGGAGACGAAATTGCGCTGTAGAGGAATCCGAGCGGATTAGTGTCGGGACGGGCGGATTCTGGCGGTGGAATACGAGCGGCTTGGGAGGAATCCGGGCGGATTGTGGCAGTGCTAACCCGAGCGTCTTGGGATGAAACCGCACGGATTGTGCAGGTGGAGGACGGCCGGATTGTAGTCTATCCGCACGGATTGTTCTTCAGCAAGATTTCTTCTTCTTTTCTTCCCTTTTCTTCATAAATTCCTTGGGGATTTCCTTGGGGACTCAAGGATCCTTTCTCAACATTGCTCATCTACTATAATATCTACAAACGCCTTCTAATCTTGTCTCTCCTTGATGCTTGGTCATTGGATTCGATCAATTTAGTCTTGTTTTGCCATGAAAATGCAAGATTCTTACTCCTTTCCTACCAAGGGATCAAAATCTCAAAGAATATGCAAAACAAAGAACTAAAGATAAGAAATGACCCAAATATGCACTAAAAAGCATGGGAACAAGGCTAATTCGGGGCTAAATATACGCTAATTATGGTCACATCAATAGCCAGGCAGTACCCTATGGTGAGAAACCGGATCGTCGATCGGCAAAAGAGTCAGTGGTCTTCATATGACACATGTAGGAGGAGCGTGAATGCTATGAAGCTTGACAACGTGAGTAACCTTTATTCATTTTCTGTTTTAATTTGTTATTACTTTGTATTTGCACTTGAAACCATCCCTTATACTGACTTTATTTAGTGAACACCGAGGCCTTGGGTGCCTTACACGGGGGCACGGGCCTTCGTGGCTGATGTACTTCGGCCTAGGAGTTCGAGTTGGTTACTCCTTGTGACACCCATGAGGTCTATTTGGTACTTGGGGTGAACGTTTGGCTCGACAGTGTCTTCGAGACACTTTTGTGTGGTTCCCAACGATCCTCCACATACAATGTTATAGGATAGCTGACTTGGCGGGGTCAAGTGTTGACGCCCTATTTCTTTCCGACCAGGAGTACTCTGAGTTTGTGCAGAGACGGCTGGCTTACTGGCCGATCGTGGTGAGAATTTATCCTCTTCATGAAATTTGAACGTTGTTTCTTTGACTTGGCGAAGGCTAATATTTACTTGAATTGACAGGAGATCTATTCAGCAGGCGTCGAGCCCCCAACTTTCTCTGAGACGTTGGAGCACGCGCTGGTACGATGTTTCCATGACAGATCCGTCCTTCCCAGAGTAAGTGACGGAGCCTGGACTTGACGAGTGGCAGCACATCGTAAGGAAAGTAAGCCCCCAATTTGGACTTAATTCATTTTCTTTCACAAGTATGAACATGTACATATGCATATAATCTGCTTCAAAATGCAGTTGATGTTGTGGACATGCCACCTACACGTCGGGCCAATCCGTGGGCATATATCGGTCTTTTGAAAGCCACGCTTAGCGGCGTAAAAAATGCTTTCGACTAGATCCTTTATGATCGGTCGGTTTCGTTTAGGCAAGGGTCTCGAAACGATGCAAGAGATGTTCGGAGTCGTCACCAAGCATTTGTGGGATGCTTGGAACCCGTTCGAATCCACTTTATACCTAGGCCAACCCAGGCAAAAAGCGGTGTTTGACATAGGTACTAAAGATAAGGAGTCGTCCTTCTTTAGCATCCTATCTCTAGACTGACTCTCGTTCGCCCTGGATAAGGTCGTCCACTATCCAAAGTTTCCGAGTAAGAGGTGAAGGTACGTATTGGGAAGCCCTTTAATCGGACACCCAATCCCGCCCGCGGTAGCGGCTTCTACTAATCGATCTTGGTTGGTTAAATGAAAAAGTTGATAAAACGGGTAAATGCATGAATGCGCATGCACAAATTTGAACCTAACTTGTGAGCTTTTAATGTCGGTTTGTTTATCTAAATATCAAGTAATTTATGTCAAGTTGGATTTATTGTTGATTTGCATGCAAAACGAAAATTAAACATCCATTTACCGAGTTAGGTTTATGGTGCATAACGTGATCCATTTGTCTTAAAAAGGCGTTTTGCAAATATAATGTAAAAGGGGGAAGATTTGTCATCCGATCCGTCTTGTATTCAGGTTAACCGAAGTCGGGATCGTCCTAGACACGTGCGGGGAAGGAAGCAGGGTCTGCATCAGGTAGCCGATTAACCCGCGAGTCGTCAGGAGATGCAAAAAGGTCTCATGTCCTGGTTTAATAATTGGAAAATAGTTGGCCTGTTTAGGCGCGGGACAGCAGACGATCCAAAGGGATGTCTTCTGCCTGTTTGAAATCATTTGTAAAACGGTTTGTAAAGGGGTGTTTGAACCCGTCTTTGCTTGAAAAGGTCGTTTAGACCGCTTTTATGCCCATATGAAGAACGAAACTTGAACAATCATCATTGTGTTAACGATATTCGATGTCGAGTTCGGTTTTGCAAGCTTGACATGAATAGTTTGGAAAAACGATTATGATGTAATTGTTTTAAGTTTATTTGTTCGTAATTAGTCAATATTTATTGTTGGGCCCAGAATTACCCTGCCTGATTAGATAAACAAACAGGCGATCCCGAAAGCCGAGCCTGACCAGAAGGCACCCACTATAAAGCATCCAAACAGCCCAGCACGCACCAGCCAGGAGGGAAAGACAAGCTTGGCACCTGTTAAGCCAGGCCTGAGGAAACATCTTACCAAGCTACATGATAAAACATAACCTGAAGGCGTCAGGCAACCTCAAAAGATCTCCAAAGCAGTTCCTATTTATATGGAAGACTTATTCAACAATCTCCACAACAGTTATTGACACGGTCAAACTAGCAGGAAAAGAGGTAGCCACTTCTCAAGTCAACCAAACTACTCCCGGGTAAATAGAGCACGGAGCCTATTAACCAGGAAACCCTAAATCAACCTCAAGAGAACGTTGCAAGGCTACTATAAATAGCTGAAGACAAGAAAAGAAGAGACACTTGCTTACTTACTCACTCACACATACTTTTCTCATACTTGTAATCAACATATTACTTAGCATTATTCTTAGCCTGCCATACCTTATTCCATGCCTGACATACATATTCCTTGTCAGGTTGCCTAAAATCATAATAATAATCCCTCCTGGCTTGGTGCCCGTGGTTTTTTCCCCTATTCCCAGAGTTTTTCCACGTATAAATCTTTGTATTATTGTTTTCTATTCGTTTACTTATTTAGCAATATTAGTCAGGGAATTAAATTGAGTTAGATCACCCCTTCAAATCTACCCTGCCAGAACATTTTCATTGATCAAAATCCCTGCTAAAATAATTGGCGCCCACCGTGGGGCATGTAGCTCAAAATTCCTATAAATAACCCCTATGTTCCGTTTATTTGTTTACTTTTGATTTCAATATAAAGAATAAGAAAAAAAAAGGAGGTGATCAATTATTAAATGACAAATTGACCAAATTAAATATAAAGTACTCCCTCCATTTTTTAATATATGACGTTTTGCTTTTTCGAGGCGAGCCTTTGACTTTAATAGTTACAAAAATATATTTGGTAAAAAATTATAAAAATTATACCATTAAATTCCTTATGAAAAACTCTTTCATATGAGAATACATATCACTATATTTAAACATATAATTTGAAAAATGGTGGTGTAGGGGACGGCCAGCAGCCGGCAGGCCCACGGCAGCCCACGGCCGGCCTTGGGGTTGGCCCGGGTTCGTCCGTGCTTGTTTCGCGGTTTTTCGTACAATATTGGTCATTTCGGATTAATTAATGTTAGAATAGTATAAGTAACAAATGGGTAGTATTTTGAATTGAAGCATACTAGTAACAAAAATTATGTTAATGGTAAAATTGTGCTTATATTAATAGTTATCACATGTTAGGATAGTTTACAAAATGAAATTGTAATTAATAGGCTCAAAATGAATTTTATAGCGATAATTGTAATATTTTGTTGATTGTGCCGAAAACTGAGCCTTAGTCCCTTTGACTGATGCGATGTCAGTTAATTGAGTGATTGGTCGACCGCAATTTGACCCGTGCACTGCCGCAGGTCAGGGGTTGCGGGTAAAAATTCGGTTGAATGATTTAGATAATCGGCCTTTTTCTTGTTTTAGGCCATTTATTATATCTTTATTCCACATGTGTAGTTAGTTGAATTTAAGTAGCTTCTTATATTGTAGAAACGGCCCTAGATTCCCTGAAGCCTTTAATATGGTTAATATTGTTAGAATTGGAATTTAGTTTTGAATACTTATTGAGGACACTGTTGGATTGTTTGCTGAATAGACATTTATATAGCCTTTCACATGATAGAATGTTAGAATTTATGTTGGTAAGTAGGACTTTTTGCCCTCTTAAGGTTAAGTGGGTGTCTTACTTGACTTGTGTGGTGAGTCTTGTGTGGTGTGGGCTAAAGTATTCAAGCTGGGACTAGCTGGGACTAGGTCCTAGGTGAGTATTTCGGCCTTCATCATAGATAGGTCTTTATAGTCTTTGACGAGTATATGTTCACTGCTTGATAGCCTTTGTGTTCCTGACTAGTGGATTTATATCCAAGTTGGGGCATGACCTCAGTTACTTATTTTGATAGTAAGTGGTCAGCTTAAGTACTAGCCAACCCTTTGGTGGACTCCTTAGGGTACTCACTTTGTTTTAGAAAAATTGTGGGTCTTGGGTGCGGTGGTGTGTATCCGCATGTCTAGGTCTGCATGTGATTTTAGGCTAGGGTTGTGTTGTCTCTTGGCCATGTTTTATTAATATTAACCGCTGAGCCAAGATACCGGTTCGATTACCTTCCCTACCTCGTGGTATAGACTCGAGTTACAAAGTGACTATTGACGGTGCTAAGAACTTATGCCTGTCTCTAATATATTGCCCTTTCTTGTATGGTGATTTTATGAACTATAATAGGTGAGATGTAAGCGATTCTGATTGATAAAGTTTGGATTACTATTTGAATTATATGATTCACATGATAGTTTAGTTTGGTCATTTTAGGGGTCATAGGTTAGATTACATGATAATTACATTGTTTATCATATTGTTTACATGTTTTACTACATGTTACATTAATTTTGACGATTCGTGGCTGGGAGGACTCGAAGTTACTCCCCACTGAATTGTGGCTTTCGTGTTTGTATAAAATGCGATTGACAGGTTGTTGATGCTTAGTTGGGGTCACAGACGAGCTAGTGAGCAAGGAACCTTGGACCTAGCTTGGCTTTCTTTTGTAGAAACCTTTTATCTTTTGGTTATGTATATAACCTTTTAACTTTTGGTTTGTATATAATTTGAAGGGACATATGTCTCCCTTTTCTATTTTGGGTTTGTATCACTATATTTCCGCGTCTTAAGTTATGTATATAAATTAGTTTATCAGCTTTTGCAGGGTTTTTGACACTCTTCTTGAGTTGGATTGGTTGTGAATGGTTTAGGAAGAAAATTTTTTGAAATTGCAAGTTTTATCTAGTTGAACCATTTACAAACATATCCTACCAGTTTTTCCGTAGAATTTACGCATTTAAGTAATTAGATAACGCTAATTTTTAAGGGTGTCACATCAAAATCTAAAACCAAACAACACAAAAACAATCTCAAAGAATGGCCGGAGATAGCATTGAGCAACAACTGGCTGCCGCTCAACAACAATTGTTGGAAATGGAACAGCTGAAACAAAAGATGGCTCAGGCTGAAGTTGAAGTTATGAAATTAAAAGAACCAGAATCCAGTCTGAAGCAAAGGCTAGGAGACAAAGCCGCAGGCTCAAAATTGAAAATTCAGCCTGGCACGCCATTCTCTTCAATTATTAGAAACATTGATTTCTTCAACTTTGGTACTCCTACTCCATCAAAATCCAGAGCAGGAGAAGGTGATACAGACTTAGAAGAAATCCCAAATGAAGAGGATGTACCAGATCAAACTAATACAACAATAATGATGGCCATGCTCCAGGAAATCCAGAAACTCTATGAGAAATTTGAGAAGATCCCTGGAGTACATACCCCAATTGAAGAAGTAAATCCAGAGATTTATGCTGACTCACCCTTCGTGGATGAGATAGCAATGATAGATTTACCAAAGAAATTTGTGGTCCCTTCAATGAGAATTTATGATGGGACTACAGACCCACAAAATCATGCAGTCTACTACAAACAAAGAATATTGGTAGCCTCTATACCTAGTGAACTACGACAAGTCTGTATGTGCAAAGGATCTGGAACAACCCTGAATGGGCCTGCCCTACAATAGTACATAAATCTACCAAATGGAAGCATCAAGTCCTTTGCTGACCTGATAAACTCCTTCAACCACCAATTCGCAAGCAGTAGGGAACTTGAAAAGAGATCCACTGATCTGTATAGGATCAAGCAAAAGCCTGGTGAATCAATCAGAGTATTTATGACCAGATTCAACAAAGAAAAGGTGTCAATCCCCAGATGTGATGTTGAAATAGCTGTGGAAGCTTTCAGGCAAGGGCTACCACTGGACAGTGATTTCTATGATGAGATGACTATGAAGCCCTGCTACACCTTTGAAGATGTTCAGGCATTAGCCATATGCTACATCTGGCTGGAAGAGGATAAAGGTTTCAAAGCGGATACCACTGATAACAACCCAGGATATGACAGATCCAACAGGAAGAGTTCCAATCATAGAGGAAGCAATACCAGGCCATCCCCTTATACAAGGCCTGGCAGATCAGAAGTCAACTATGCACACGAACAACGAGCTAATTCCTATGCTTACCCCCTATTCAAGAGTATAACTTCTCTGTTGACACTGCAGAACTAATCAAAAAACTTGACAACATAGGAGACATTGTCAAATGGTCAAAGAAGACAGACAACCCCGACTCAAGGAAAGACACAACAAGATGGTGTGAATTCCACATGGACATAGGGCACACAATAGAAGAATGCCTGGGACTGCGCAGGCAAGTAACCTACCTACTAAAGAAAGGCTACTTAAAAGATCTGATGCCATCAAAAAGAAGGGAAGACAATGGAGGAAGAAAAGATCAGGAAATACAACAACGTGACCTGCCTCCAGCACCACCCATCTATGAGTTCAAATTCATCAATGGAGGATCTGAGATCTGTGGCCTGACCAGTTCTGCTGCAAAGAAAATAGCCAGGGAGTCAAAAATGAAATCTCCTTTTAAACCCAGAAATTTACCTCAGATTACTTTTGATGATACTGACATGCAAGGAATCCCTGATCTACATCATGATGGCTTGGTTATTACCATGCAAATAGGAACGGCACGTATCCTTAGAATTTTAGTAGATGGAGGCAGCTCAGTCAACCTGATCATGCTTAACATCCTGAAAGCAATGTAGATTGATGAAAGTTAGATCATAAAGAAATCAAATGCCCTGGTAGGATTCAGTGGTGAGATAAAGAACACTCTAGGAGAAACATACCTGCCAACATTTGTGGAAGGAGTCTCCTCATAAGAGAGATTTAGAGTCCTGGACTGCCTGTCATCCTACAATGTTATCCTAGGCAGACCATGGATCCACAATGTCGGAGCTATATCTTCCACTTACCACCAATGTATCAAGATACCAACATAGTGGGGAATAACAACCATTAATGGTGAACAAAAGTCTGCCCAGGAATGTTACACTGAATTATTAAAACCTTCCAAGACAGGTAAGTCTCTCGCTTAGCAATTACAGTACCCTGTCAGGAGAACTTATGTGGCAGAAACCAAAATGGAAACAGATCAACTAGTTTTAGACCCTGAGTATCCTGATAGGCATGTACTGGTAGGATCTGATGTCCCTGACAATATCAGACCAGAATTAGTAAGTTTTTTTAAGAATAAGTCTTCATGTTTTGCCAAGTCCCACTTTGATATGACTGGTATAGACGCCAATATTATTACCCATAAACTCAATATTGACAAATCTTTTAAGCATGTGCAACATAAAAGAAGGAAGTTCGCCTCTGAACGCAATTCTATTATTAATGTAGAAGTAGAAAAATTGCTAGATATGGGAATGATTAGATAAGTGCCCTAAATGGTTAGCAAATGTGGTTGTAGTACAAAAGAAAAATGGCAAGTGGAGAGTTTGTGTAGACTACACAGATCTAAATAAAGCCTGCGAAAAGGACCCATTCCCACGTCCTCATATAGATGCAATGGTAGATGCCACAGTAGGGCATGAACTCCTAACATTCATTGATGCCTCAAGTGGATTCAACCAGATCAAGATGCACCCATCTGACCAGGAAAACACTGTATTCATCACGGAAAGGGGCATATATTGCTACACAGCAATGCCCTTTGGCCTGAAGAATGCTGGGGCAACATATCAACGCCTGGTCAACATGATGTTCAAAGATAAAATAGTTGATATAATGGAGGTCTATATTGATGACATGGTAGTTAAATAAAAAAGGCTGAAAATCATGTAAAAGATCTAGAAGTAGCCTTCAAAATCGTGGAAGAATTCAATATGAAGCTCAACCATTCCAAATGCCACTTTGGAGTCTCTTTAGGCAAATTCCTTGGATACATGGTAACAAAAAGAGGGATTGAAGGCAGCCCAAAACAGATAAAAGCCATCCTGGAATTGGAATCTCCCAAATCAGTCAAAGATATCCAAAGATTAACAGGAAGAGTTGCAGCCCTGAATATATTCATATCCAGATCATCAGAAAGATGCAGATCATTCTATAACCTCCTGAAGAAGAACAAATCATTCAAATGGTTGTTTGAACACGAAGCAGCCTTCCAGGACTTAAAAGCATACCTGACCACTCCTCCAATGCTGGCTAAACCAAACAGAGGAGAACCCCTGACGGTCTACCTATCTGTCACTGACACAACAGTAAGCGGAGTTCTAGCTAAGGAAATTGAAGGCCAACAACATCCTGTATACTACGTAAGCAAAAGTCTCCTGGATGCAGAAACAAGGTATGGTTTACTTGAAAAATATGTACTTGCTTTAATTATATCATGCACTAAACTTAGACCCTACTTTGAAAGTCACCCAATAATTGTCAGAACCAACCTGCCTATTAAATCTGTCCTAAGAAAACCTGAGCTTTCAGGCAGAATGGCAAAATGGTCAGTACAACTAAGCACTTATGACATAACCTTTGAACCTAGGAAAACAATTAAATCTCAGGCATTAGCAGACTTTGTGGCTGAATTCAGTCCCAACCTAGAACCATACCCTATAAAAGAGGTCAACCATCTAGACACCCTTAAATCAGGACGGGAATGGACTTTACACGTAGATGGAGAAACAAATATGAGAGGAACTGGCCTAGGACTAGTAATGAAATCACCACAGGGAGACCTAATTGCTCAGGCTATTAGTTGTGAGTTCAAAGAAACAAACAATGAAGCTGAATATAAAGCCCTGATAGCTGGACTCAAGGTATGTAAAGAAATTGGTGTGAGAAATCTCAAGGTAAAAGATGACTCCTTTTTAATTTCCAATCAAGGCAAAGGAACATATGCTGCAAAGGATTCCAAAATGATTCTCTATTTAGAATACGTCAAAAACCGTTGCAAAACGTTTAGCTCATTTGACATTGATCAAATACCAAGAGACTTGAATACTCAGGCTGATGCCCTAGCTAGCCTGGGATCAAATTTCAGCCCTGCTGTGTTTGATAAAATACCCATTGTTCACCTACTAGAACCAACCATTAAAAAACCTGACCAAACTTGTCCCATCAATGAGGTGTAATACCCGCCCTTTTAGGAACTCGTTGACCAACCTTGACCGACTTTGGGAGCAGGTGATATCCCTGAGTGATGCATGCCAGAGTTACCATTTGCCGTGTTTGCCTTTCTATGTGGGTGGTACTCGATAGAGTAGAGGCTACTCGATCGAGTAGGGGGCACTCGATCGAGTAGCGTCTTTTCAGCGGCGGTTTATAATCGTGTTTCGTCAAAACCGCAAATCATTTCCGCCTCTTTTATCTAAACCTAGATGTTGTCCCTTCCTCTTCCTTTCACCAAGTACCTTCCATGGGAGCCTTTTAGGGTGCTTGTGCCATATGAGTGCATAGCTTGAGTCGGGTAGCAGTTCCTTTGCCAGAATTCCACATGTAGGTATGTCGTCATCATCATCTGTGTCTTTGTGTTTTCAGTTAAGATTAGAAGGGTAGTGATAGAGGATTATATTGTGTGTATAGGTGTTGTTTGATTGCTGGGTGTTGTGTGTGTGGACATGGAATCGTTGCAGTCGCTTAAAGGTAGGATCGCCTACTCAGTTTCTGTTGATTGTCTAGAGTGTCGGTTGCTGCGTTGTCGTTGTGTTGTTGTCGTGAACGTGTGGTTGAGTATACATGGTAATTGGTTGGTGTATGCTATTTTGTTGATTGTTGTTGTATTGCAGCTGTCTATGATTATTGTCGTTGGTTCTCGAGGTGCGTCCTCGGCTGAGTGGAGTCACTTGCGGGAGTGGCTTCACGCCCTAGTTTCACCCTTCGTGGAACCCGCCACGGGAGGGGATGTGCACATTAATGGGACAGGGTTATCGCTCAGTTTGATGAGCAGGGCTTAGGTGGGAATGGCTGCGGTCCCCCACTAGCAGGGCTGGTTCAATGGACAGTCGGTGACGGAGATTGGTTGGAGTGGTTGTGATTGTGTGTGTGTTTGGTTGTGGTTGTTATAAGTGGTTGTGTTTGCCATGTCTTGTCTCGGTTACTGACCTTGTGTGGTTGTCTTGTTTGTTTTGTTGTGCTACCGTGATCCCTTATGGTGAGCAGTCAGTCTTAGCAGGTGTTATCTTGGATGGTTGCTGGAGTTATGACAGGAAGTAGTATATAGTGATGAGTTGTATCTTTCTTTTAACAGTTTGGTTGTAACACTTGTAAAACAGTTTAAATGTTCTTTTATTGACCTTTGATGATTACTTACCTCGGGCAACCGAGATGGTGATGTCCTTATAAGCTAGGGGAGGTCTTAATAAGGCTCCTTTGCATATGGGGGTGTCACAAAGTGGATCAGAGCGACGATTTTTGAACCTGAACAAATGAACCCAATGAACGTAATGAGTCTAATAAAATAAACCTGGTGTATGTATAATGGGAGCCCCAGCTGATGCTAGATTTTGGGTGAATAGGCGCCCTCATTTCAAAATCCTGGTCCAATTGTGCTTAAGCCAGTCACTGGGTATGGGAATGTGGAGTCGGCAATGATGTGCCTAATGTGTATGATGATTCTGATAGAGATAATTGTGGACGAGTCTCTGTTGAAGATAGTATGTGCGTAATAGTTAAGTTAAAAGTATATATAGTAAATTTTTGACGGAACTAATGTGTGTGTGTAATGATAACGAGGAACATGAAAAGTCTAATACGATAGAAGTATGCGAAAGAGTAGAAATGTGTGATGTGAGCTGGAATGTGGTAACGGCTTTATTTACTTCAGCTTGTTGGTAGTGGTAGTTTTATACGATTTTATAAGTTCTATAATAGTGCTAATGTTAGTAATTAAATAGTTATAGAATTGTAATGAGCGTTATAAGACGCTAATGGATGAATGTGATATGTGTATGGCTGAAAGCTTCCGCATGTGACGTGATTAATTTGAGTAGGTTAATTAGTTTATGTTGAAGCATGAATATGTTGCTATTGTATTTGGATGACACAGGGAAAGTTCATGCTAAATATGTGCTCAGAGTAAGGTGAATATCAGTTTGTTAGCAATGTTGTAGACAAGAGTTTAGACATGATATAATGAGTTAATTGCATACATGGATGACCCAATAGTTGGGTAAACTATGTTGTATATATTTCGTTATGGAATAATGTGATATGAGCCTTAGTTGGTGAAACTGTTGCAACATGTTTGAGTAGTAATGACCTAATGTGAATGAATACGATAACCAGTGACGACTTCCGGACTTGGTTTGGAATCGACACATAATGTTGTTTTGCAGGAATCTTCAGTTAACCTTGTAATTCCGACCGTGTACCCAACCTTAATTGACCAAGTGTGAGTGCTTACTAGACCGAGTAGACCTCACTCGATCTAGTTAGGAAGCTATGACGTTGAAATGTAGGAAATTTCCTACGGTTACTCGATAAAATAGCGCCTACTCGATCGAGTAGAGGGAACTCGATCGAGTACCCTATACACTCGATCGAGTAAGCTACAGTATCGGAGATTACACGGGTTCTTAAACCCCTTTTCTTTACTCTTTCTTCTTATTTCTTCCCTCAACCTCGCAAACCCTAACCACCATATCTCTCATCTTGCTCTCAATCTTGTATTTGTGGTAATTTTTTGGGTGAATTCTTTTGCTTATAATTGTTCTTGAACTTCCTATTTGATCAAGGTATGAATTTCCTTTCTATTTTAATGTTCTTCATCAATTAGAAACAATTAGGATGCTAGAAAAATTTGAAAATTCGATTTATATGTGAGAAAATTTGCTTATAATTGATGCAATATGATTTATATGCTTCCCTGTTATGGTTAATTGTTGTTATAATACAAAAAAATTCAAATAGAAATTGCATATATGGATACCGAATTTTCTAGGGTTTGAGAAATTAAATCGATTTTTGATTGTCTTTTACATGTTGAAGGGTGAAATTTGGATCATGTATATTGTATATATATGGTGTAGGAAGTTGATTTTTGTGATTTTCACCTCCAAATTTGCCTTAAAACTCCGTCTTAAAATTCCCTCAAATTGAAATTCGTTTCATATAATTGGGATTTTGTGTTGTACATGGATGCAATTTGAATCTAGGAGTCCTAGAAATTGTAATAGATTAATTAACTCATGTTGATTTTGACAAAATTTTCACAGCTGTATAGACCGTCTGAGCTTTGAAAACTTGAATTTTACTTGTAATTTGGGAAATTGTTGGTGATAGTGTGTACTTAGATGATTTTTTCATGGCATAATTAGTGTAATTTGCATGTTTTGGTGCATCCATGTTAGTGTATTTATATTATATGTTGAACAGATTCCGAGACTAAACCTGGGAACCCGACAAAGTAAGAGGGGAAGGGCTTCTCAGCCCGAAGTTGGGGAGGGTAGCGGACCAGTAGTACCGGCGGTACAAGAGTACCCTTCGGTAGTTTTCGTAGACTTTAACCAACGGAGGAGGTTTATAGCTTTACAGTCTCGCAAGATGAGACCAACCCGTTGTGTTGACACGACTATCTTAGAGGACCTGGGTAATAAGACGGATGTCCGTCACATTTTCGAGACTTAGGGTTCACTGGGCTATATCGTCTACGGAAGCATTCTTATGCTTTTCTGACCCTTGAGTTCATGAGCTCATTTAAATACGAGCCGGTTGAGCAGACTAGGCAATTCCGTCTTATGAACACCAACTTCCTTTTAACCATGGACCTGTTTGCTTCTCATCTTGGTTTGGCTAAGCCTTCCAAGGATGCCCTTCGTGACATACCGTCTGAGTGCGGAGTTTGCCGTCTTATGCCCTGTATCACCCGGAAGTCTGCTCCCACCGCTAGTAACATGTTGATCAATTATGTGCAACATGTTACCTTGAGAATCTTTCTACGTGCTGTGTCGAACCTTCTTTACGAGAGGTCGGATATAAGTAAGTTGAACTCTCACGAGTTGTTGCTTCTGATGGCCTATCTTAACCCCAAGCGGACCAAGAAGGTGGTCTTCAATGCTCCTGCTATGGTTTGTGCCAGTCTTTCCTTGATGGCCTCTTCTAGTACCAGGTACCTGAGTTGCGGTGCTATTGCCACCCGGTTAGCTGAAAAGCTAGCTTCTTTTGAGGCTTCCTCCGATTATGTTCCCTTAGCCACCCCGGTGCCTACCATGGATAGAGATTACTTCCTCGACCTGAAATGGTTGAGAACTTTGGCGGATGGTAGCCTAGCATGGAGGGTGTGGGGTATGAGCTGGATGAGGATACCTGTTTGGTACGCGGAACGATTTGTGACAGTTCATAAGTTTACCGTCAAGTGATCGCTCTAACACTTGTGTCTACCTCTTAATTGTCATATACGCGCCGATACGGTCATTTTGGCAGTAATTAGAGTACATTTGGAGTCCGGGTCAAAAAACCGTCTTCATTTTCTAAAACCGAGTCAGAATGTTCTGGAATGTTCCGGATATTCCTATTCCATATTTTGCAATCTTTTAATCTTTGGTAAAGAATTTCCCGTAATATTCATACAAAATATTAAGGAAAACAAGATTAATCCATTATTCCATGATCAAAACACGGAAATCTTTCTTCCGCAGGAGGAAACCACTTGGGAAAGGACGCGGCAAGTGCTAAGCCTCTTCCAAGAGACGCAGTGCCTGCTGCGCCTCTTCCTAAGTCCTTTTCTGCGTATTTTTCGTATCTTTTCATATGTTTTCGAGATTCACTTCCAAAGTTTATCCGAAAAACCCTACTTCCGTCGTGTGATTTGTATAAATAGAGACCTTCGGTCTCACATATTTCTCACGCGAGTGTCCGCCCTTCTCTTCTCCCTTTGCATTCTAGACCACGTTCTTACTTTTTGGCGTCAACGTGCTTGAGCTTTCGACCACGTAAGCTCGGATCTTTCTGAGTACCAGCCTCGTTTTGCATGACCGACCAATTTGACCAACTCCACAATAATCAACTTTAATCAATCTTATTCGTTATCCTCCTAGAGGGCACTTTCGTCTACATTCGAGTCGAGCATCACTAAACGTCTACTTAGTTCATCTCGTTTCGTCAAACATGTAAGTCTGAGGGTGTATAATCCTTCTTTTATTTATTGTTCTTTATTTTTGTAATCATAATGTAAGGTTTATGTCGAAAATATTCTTAAAGCGGATTTATAAAACCATGTTTTAAACTCTTTTCACGGATTATCAGAAGACAACCGTCGAGAAAGGACGCAGCAACAGTTGCGCCTCTTCGAAGGAACGCAATACCTGCTGCGCCTCTTCGTGAGGCTGCCGCAGTTCCTGCTTCATTTCTTCTTCCTTTATCTTTTGTCAATTCGTTTGTTTTTATTTTGCTTTCGTTTGCTATTTGATTCTTTTATATAATAATTTAAGCATAATAACTCTAACATGTAACATATTATTCATCGTCATTAGTATTAAATTCGTCATTAAATCCCGACTTAAATCCCTTATAATTCATATTTGCGGGTTTTCGTCATTAAAGTCAAACTGGTTTTTAGAGATTCGATTCATTAATATTGAGTTTCTGGAATTCGATCTTTGATATATTCCCATATGTTATTTATCATATCCATCATTAATTCATCATTAATAACTTGTTTAACCTAATTAAATTGTATTCATAATTAATCTTTTAATCTTGTATTAACTCGTATCAATTAGTTTCGTTCATGTTTTATCGTTTTTTATGACTTCATTCACATGTAAATAATCTGATAATCACTTTCATCCGAGTCAACTATTCATAATCAACCGTTAAAATCATTAACGAATATTAACAACTCGCAATTCCGGCTTCACAACCAGAATTGAGCCAAGGAATGGACGCAGCAACTGCTGCGCTTCTTCCAAAGGACGCAGCTCTGCTGCGCCTGTTCCTGTATGATTTCTGTCTCTGAACTTCCATTTTGCTTTGACCTAATTTATTAGATTACGTATTAATTAACTATTATTTGTATTATCACCCTAATTCGTGTTCGTTAATTTATTTATTTATTCTTTCTTTTCCCAAATTATCCGTTTTGAAAGTATTTTCGACATAAATCCATTAATCCAATGTAATTATTGTAATTTTCTTTATTGTATTCCTTTTATTATTGCTTGTATGCTTTCACATGTAATCAACCCTAAATCTCCACTTTGACCTAATTGTATGTTAAATTACGTGTCAACCGACTTAGTCTAGTTCTCACATGTTAGGATTAAAACGTTGGATGTTGCATTGCATGCATATAACCTTCAATACATCGAGTATAGACGATTTTCCCTAATCATTAGGAGAGGCCGCTATCGAGGCGGGCGGGATTAGGTGTTCGATCAAAAGAGCTTCCTAATACGTACCCTCACCTCTTACTCCAGATCTCTGTGAACATCCGTGTTCATTAGCATCCACGAGAGTCATTCTAGACATAGAATGCTAAGGGTGAAGAATGCTTAGTGTTCATGTCATTACTTTGTGTCTTGACATGACACGAGGTATTCGAACGGTTTCCAATTTTCCACAATAAATTGGTGGCGACTTCACAAATGCAAGTAAACACAAAGAGTGAAAAGCTTGCTTCGCTTTTCGCTCCCGTGGGCCCGCGTCCACGATTTGGCGACTCCGCTGGGGAATAATACACTTATGTGTAGCCAAAAGGGTGAAACTTGAACAAGGTTAGGGAATAGTTTGTACAAGACAATTGTCGGTTTTCATAACTCAGTCTTCCTAGATCGTTTCATTCGGCCTTCTTAGGCCCAACCCAACCCATTCGACCAATCGTCCCGTCTAAACGGTCCTAATTCTTATTTGGGCCTAAGGATGGATAGCGATTGACGTCATCCATACCATGGTACTTACTCTTGTTTGTATCAAGGACTTTCACTACTTGAGGAAATGGACTAGGAATCGGCCTTACTCTTGTTTGGTACGAGCCTCTCCACAGACTTCGGGTTTGATTGTTCGGTATGGCAACCCACCCTTTAAACCAAAACCCTTGTAAATGCACTCAGCATCCCGTTATAATGCCTGTATAAATGTTTGTATCATATATGTGATCACCATTTCTAAACTAAACCATGACGATTTTTGTAAAAATCAAAATCCTTTTTTGAATGTAAAAATTTCAAAACTTAGGCCTAACATTAGTGCAAAACCACTCGAAACTCTGTCCAACTGTCGGGTCAAAATTCAGGCCTTAAAACCCATTTCAAAACCTCACTTCGAGTCCACTCCTACAACTACACTAAAGTTGACTAGGACCAACATTTTCAAACCTCGTCATTTCCTCTAAACTCAATTGACACAAGTGTCACACTCCCACTTCACAAGTCAAAATATTTCTTTTCAAGTAAGTGTGTTAGAATGGTCGATCGTGTTTTAATTCTTCGTCGATCTCTTATCCAGTTTCCAAGATGCTTGAAACAAGCGACGTGAATTTCAGCCAACTCCAGAATGGTAATGATCAAATCCTAGCCGCGCTAGCTCGTCTCCAAGTCACTCAAGACCAAGTATATGATCGCCTTGAAACAATTGAGGGCCGAATATATGCCGAGGAAACGAGGATGCCTTCTCGAGAAAGTGAAGTGTCTGATGAATTTGTGAATAACTTTGGGGACGAAAACCCTCCCATAGGTATGACTGCAACTGAGAAACGACTCCAATATTTGGAGGAACAATTGACGTATCTCAAAGGGGATGACATTTATAGGGAAAATAATTGCAAATATGAAGCCGTGAGTTCCAAGTTGCCAACCAACTTCAACATGACGGATATCCCTAAATTCAAGGGGCATGAAAACCCTTTGAACCATATCCGTGCTTTCAAGGATTATATGTCTATCAAAGGCATTCAACCCAAGATGTTCTTAAGGATCTTTCCTTCATCTCTTGACACCATCCCAAAACAATGGTTCTATTAGCTAGAGCATAAGAAAATCGCTACCTGGGACGATGCCGCAATCGAGTTTGCTAAACAATATCCGGATAATGCTAAAATCCAAGTCAATATGCGCACTTTAGAGGTTCTTACCAAAAATGACAAAGAAGGTTTCACCGACTTCCTAAGTAGGTAGAGGAAGACTAGTACTCAGCTTGTTGAACGTCCAGATGAAGCTACCCTCGTGGAGAAATTCGTGGATAACCTAAAGCCCATCTATGCAAATCATTTGAGGTACCAAAACATTAAGACCTTCAAAGACTTAACCGTACTAGGGACAAGTATCAAAGATGACATCCGTAAAGGGCTCTTGTCCAAAACGATGGGTCGTGGATATCAAGGCTCAACAAGTCGTTCTTACGGCTCTACTAGCAAAGCCGATTAGGTTAACCTTCTCGAGCCATCTAAGAAGAGTACCCCACCAAGGAAATTCACAAATCTAGGGGACACGTATGCCAATGCTCTAAAAAGGTTGATGAAGCTGGGTAAACTTCAACCCATAGGCCCTACACCCGAACCATAAAAGAGGGAACTTGCTGCCATCAATGGGATATGGGCCGATGATGATGAAGACGAGTATCTCACTGAACACTACCTAGTCAAAATCAGTGAAGAAATAGTCCAAAATGGTGAAGACCAAGATGTAGACCACCTTACTCGTTCGGGACACCCATACCAAAACACTTCTCAAAGCGACCCCATAGAAAACGGTCCAACCAATTTGGTCACACCAAGTAATAATGAAGATGGCTCCACTGACCATTTGCTAAAGCAACTACAGAAGACAAAGGTTGATCTTTTAGTCTGGCAACTCGTGGCAAGCTCATTCCCACATCGCCAAGTTTTACTGCAAGCCTTGGCCAAACTAAAGGTGGCACATAACTCCACACCCGACGACGTGTCAACTTGGTCTTCGAAGAATCACCGAAGCTAAGTAATCCTATTACTTTCTCGGATGAAGATTTGCCACCCTTTGGTGCTAGTCATAACTTGGCTCTTTATATCACTGTCATTTGCCTAAAGAAGAATGTGCCAATGACTTTGGTAGATGACGGCTCCGCGGTCAACGTCATACCCTTGAAAACGGCATACAAATTGGGCATGAAAGAGTCGGATTGGACCCTTACCAATCAAGGTGTTCGCGCATATGACGGTACACGATGAAAAGTAGTAGGACTTGTTAACTTAACCATAGCCACAAGGCCAATTGAGCGAAAGGTCAACTTCCAAATAGTGGACATTGAGGCATCCTTTAACATACTTCTGGGAAGACCCTGGATTCACGCTTCCAAAGCGGTAACATCCACACTCCACCATAAAATCAAAATCCCACTAAACGGTAAGGTGGTGACGATCACTTCGTCACCCATCAAGGCAATAATCCAAAAGAAGTCAAGTAATCAAGTTCTTCCAGATCCAGTACATGAACTTGGGGGCTTCCATATCATAAATGTCATAGAAAGTGAGTTGGCACCCTTATACTTCAATCCCTACTCTAATTTAGTGGTCAACCACATACTGAAATCCCAGGGATACTTCCCAGGAATGTATTTGAATCTTATCCGAAGAAACACCTTTGCACCCTACAAAGAGGGTAACTCACAAAGAATACCCCTTGGACTACGATACAAGCCCACTAAAGAGGAAGTTCTCGAGATGCTCGCTCAAGTTCAAAACCGTAA
Organism: Silene latifolia; assembly: GCF_048544455.1. Taxonomy (NCBI): domain Eukaryota; kingdom Viridiplantae; phylum Streptophyta; class Magnoliopsida; order Caryophyllales; family Caryophyllaceae; genus Silene; species Silene latifolia. The sequence continues at coordinate 45,479,193 of NC_133536.1, forward strand.
GAACGTGGGAATCCGAATGCGACCCTACCTCCCTACCCTAAATGGATACTTCGTTAGGGAAGGAAGTCCAGATATCTTTCACGGATTTCCCGAGCCTTGGCACTATCTCGAAAGGAAGCTAGCCGAAATCGAGATCTTTCACGATTGAATCTTCATTCCTCCAGAAGCGGTTCCTACCGTCAAGACTCGTCAAGCACCTTGCTTAGACGAACAAGCTGTGAGTCTACTATTTGGAGAAGATCGATTTGTTAGAGCCGCGCAGGATGAGATCATTACCATGATACTTCAAGACGATCACTTCAACCCTACCGCGTTAATCACAGAAACTAACACCAATCAACAGAAAGGATGGAGAAAATAGATCAAGTGGACAAACAATCAAGGAAGACTCTTTAAGCTCACCACTGGAGAAGGAGAGATGTTCAAAGGCGAGTCAGAGTCAGAATCGGAGTCAGAGTC